>NC_143259.1:1273789-1906934 GCF_984573655.1 Nuphar pumila
CATAAAGTTGTGCACTACAGCAAGGACTCACATGAATGAAACATGCGCCATCATGGATAACTCTTAAACCATTTGACCTATAGAAGTTCATTCTAAAAATCCTATTCTTAAAAGGATTGAGTGTGACTAACTGATTATTACTTTGGCAAATTACACAACACATTGTATAAGGCAAAGGAAGCCATGAGAGGGTAATAGATCTTCATGAAGGCCAATATTTTTCAAAATTTCTGTGGTTATAAATAAGTTAAAGCTTAGTATATTTTTAGGGAACATTCATATTTCCCAGATAGACTGCTGAATAACATGCTTCTATATAAAATTCTTTAATTTAGCTTGATGACAATAGAGTATTCTTCCATTTCCTTCAGATCATTTATTCCATTTTCCTTTTGCTCACACCGAACCAAAGTAAAGTGTTCAGGCCATCGCGAAAAGTTTAGTGCTCCATCAAGAAGCGGAAGCGAGAAGCGATGCATTTTAAAATGTATAGGAAGCAGGAAGCAAGAAATTAAAAAAATATATATATATAAGAATTGAATAGGAATCAAAATGGAATGCAAATAAAAACTAAAATAGAAGTGACTATTCTTAAATTTCATGATTTTTTAGTGTAAGAATTAAATTTTTAACAAAATCTAAAAAAGATGACTATCAATTTAGAGAAAGCACATGAAAGTGAGTGTGAAGTGTGAGAGGAAACACATAAAAAACATGAAAAAGTAAAGTGAGAAAACATAATAAGAGGAAGAGATGAAGCATGCGGAAAGCATAGGAGAAGCGTGGGAAAATCAAGATTCTCATCAAGTTTCGGAAGCGAGGAGTATCGTGCTTCCGAAGCTAGTTTGCGGGAAGTGGGCTTCTCACCGAAATGCACTCATAAGTACCAGCTTACATAAGGGCTCACTGGAGGAAAAGCGTAAACCGAGAAATTTGTGTGATAATTATTTGAATTTCCTACATAGGCATAGGAAAGCAGATCTCCATTTCCACAGATAACTCAATAAGGTTAACCTTATTCAGGAAAAATAAATCCTTGCCTAGGATGACAAGCAGCCGCTTCCGACCTCCAAGCATGCCCTTAAAGAATCAAGGATGGTCAAAGAGATGATGCTTACGGAAAACAACTCGACTCACATGAAGGTTTCCTAGGGCATGCACTTTCAAGAGCATAAAATTCCAGGTGATGCTTCAAGAACATCATATATGACCTCATCAAAGCAGCCCGACAACCATTGTCAGAAGAATGACCTTGTAATCACAGTTCAGACATCTGCGAAAGCACAGACACACGAGATACTCTAGCAGTCTAGTGTCTTCCAGCAATGCATAGATTTTCAGATATAGAATGCAGGTTTAGCAGCCAGAATGCAAAAGAAAAAGTTAAATAAATAATAAGTGCCCAATAATTGCAATAGGTGATACCTTGACCTCTTTGGGCTCTCAACCCTATGAATGTCGCTATCACTGTCATGGCTCTCCAATCTCTCATCACCTCTATCTCTCTTGCTCTCAGATGGAGGAACAGTTACCTTATTGTCCTTAGAAACCTTTAAAATGCAGGACTCTTTCCTTATGTCAACAGAAGTATCATTATCGCAATCAGCAACTATCTGGCTTCCTTTTGAATTGCAAGAATTTGGTGTGTTCTGATTTAGCTGAGAACTACCCAGATCAGCATCAACAGTGTGGGATATCCCTCCAGAACAATTAGTTTCTGAAACATTGTTCTTTGCACTAGAAGTGTTTGAGAAGACTGCAACAGTAAAGACATCAGAGACAGTGACTAAATTTCAAAGAAGCCAAAATATATCTTATGCAAGATATTTACCCTTGCCTAACTGCACATCCTCCTTTACTGAATCCCTATCAGGACTTCCCATGACATCCATGCTTCGTGTTTTGTCACATTCAAAGGGAATGCGCTTTTCACCATCAGTAATACCCGTCTCCCCGAGTTTTACATCGATATGTGGTGGCTGGTGGTCTGAACAATATGCAATATTTCCATGTTTACAAACAAATTTTAGCAGGAAGGGAAATTGACCATGTAATAGATACAGAGCAGAATCTGATTACCAGAAACAAGGCTTCCACTTCGAGAATCTTTGTCTCCAGAAGTAGATAAGCTCTGGGTGGATGCATGAACTTCCTCAGAATTATATACAGCATTTTTATGGTGCTTCGCCAACACACTTCTCTTCTCACTTTCTCTTCTATGTGAATCCTCCTGAGCACTACGAAAGCCAGCTTCCGCTTCTGTGACTTCAATATCTTCTCCCAGATTATTTTTTCTTTCCTGAAAGCACTGGACTGCAGTTTTATCATTGCACATATCTCCACTTTGCTCAACTGTCTCAACATAACAAACTTCAATCTCCATGTTTTCCTCATGGCCAATGTCACTTTTGCGAATGCCAGCTTTTGTTTCTGCGAGTGCAACATCTTCTCCCAGGTTATTTTCTCTTTCCTGATAACACTTGTCTGCAGTTTTATCACTGCACTCATTTCCACTTTGCTCAATTGCCTCAACATAACCATCTCGTCTGTCCATGTTTTCCTCATGGCCAATGTCAATTTTGCAAACGCCAGCTTCTGTTTCTGTGAGTTCAACACCTTCTTCCAGATTATTTTCTCTTTCCTGAAAACACTTGTCTGCAGTTGTATCACTGCACTCTTCTCCACTTTGCTCAACCACCTTAACGTGACTGTCTCCAATATTCATGCTTTCCTCATGGCCAACATCAGTTTTGTTTACAATACCTTGGCTAGCAATAGTGCTACTAAAATCATCCTTATTCACACCAGTGCATTGACCAATACCTTCATCTTGGGATGAGCTATTATCCCATTTTTCGTGCTCGTCACCATGATCCATGATTCCTATTTAGAGCAAGAAAACAAAAGAAAGGATAAATCAAATAACATTCAGTTAGAAAGAAAACATACCAGAACAAAGAGAAAGAATGAAGAACCACGAGCCACCTGACTCTTCATTCTTCCGTTCCTTAGGCTTTGAGGTGAACAGGTCTCTGTAACGCCGCGCATCCAACCTCTTTGATGTGGTATGTAGTTTGTGGTCAGATGCCCTTGAAGTTTCACCTACGACCTTACCTTCAAGTTTCTGAGACGCCCTTGGAGTTTCACCAACAACCTTGCCTTCACATTTCTCAGATGCCCTTGGGGTTTCACCACCTTTGTATTTGTCAGATGCCCCTGGAATTTCACTAACAACTTTGCCCTCCCGTTTGTCGCCTCTTATGATATCCTTACCACTTGATCCTCTACTTGTCCTACCTCCCTCAGGTTTACTTGTCTCCAATGAACTTACTAATCTAGATTTATGTTTCTTCTCAGACTTCCTTGATGTCTTGCTTTTTTTGGACTTTCTGGAACCGGAATAAATATGTGCTTTCAGTTTCTTGGCATTTTTCTCCCGTCCATCACCACTTCTTGTTGCCGGGGAGTTTTGTGGTGTTTGTTTGTCATACATCCCAGATCTGCGCTTGCTTGGAGGAAGCGAAGAGTCTTGCATTTCATCTCTCAATTTCCGCTTCACACCAACAGCTGAAGTTACTTGAGGCTTTGCATTATCACCCTTCTTAGATTTTCTCAAGCTAGAAGGGCTAGCGGCACTCAATTTCTTGCTTGATGTCCCTCTGGCAGACCGCCTTAAACCAGGAGAACCAGTCACGCCCACAGATGCACTTGATCCCTTTGCACTAGCATCTGCCTCCTTCCCACCACCACTACTCCTCCTCCTCGAGGCTGGCTCCTCGTCATTTAATTTTCGACCTGATCTTGTTACCTTTGACATTTGCTACTCGCAATCCTACCACCAACATCTGCGATGCAAATTCTGCATCGCAAATTTAGGAACTAAAATAGGCACGTTCGCTCCTAGCTTCAGCTCAGACCACTACCAAGATAAACCCAATCTTCTAATGTCCCGAATCTCAAAAGAGACTGCACGTACACGAAATCTTCGAAAGAATTTGATTCGGCAAGAAGCTGCACAACCAAAAACCTTCATCCATCAAAATAATGTGAGATGAATTTTTTATTTATAATAGCAAAAAAAACAGACAGCCCATCAAAGTTCAAACAGTGCACTGCATTCAGTTTCTTGAAAGAAAAGCTGAAACGAGATTGTGACCACAAACATGCAAGCACGCACCCATTCAAGAGGAAGCCTTCAGATGCAGAAAAATAAGCAAGAAACAGACTTTTTAAGTAGCAATTACAGTAATCCGAATCTTGCGCCTCACTCAAGCGCTCTAACAAACGGAGATTTTCAACGGGCTCCAATAAGCCGTTGAGCGGAATTGTTATCGCCCTTGCCCCTTGACAATACCCTTTGAAGTTGTGAGTTGCGACTACTCACAACAATGGCTAGGAAGAATCCAACTGCGCAACCGACTCCCACCCGCCCAGAGCAATTGCAACTTCCCTGCCACTGTATTATTTCAAGTCGCTTCCTCACCAGAGTTTATTCTAAATGTTTACGCCCTAAAACCTAGAATCCAAATCGTGGGCCTAATTTGTTTAGTTTATCTTCAGGTTCTGAAGACCAGCAAGAAAACATAACGAAATTCAACGAAAATTAAGTGAAACGGATTCCATTACCACCGAAATCCATCATCAGAAAATAAACAACTCACCGCGAGATGGCTTACATAGACGGAGGGAAAGTCCGCCCCGTTCTGTGAAAAAAAAAAGGAAACCCTAGAATAGTCAATAAAAAACAAATCGATGCAGAATGTACAACGATTAAAGCAGAAAACCCGCTAAAAGAAGACGAAAACGAGATTTTTGAGTGATTTTTGTGCCAAAATCTCGGAGGTAGCGGATAAACGGAAGATCAAGCGAAGGGATTCATCACGTATTGAAGAGTCGGCAAATCATATATATTATTCCGATCCCAACACGATGAAATCACGATTTAGGGAAAGAAAACATCGGAGTCGCAGGACGCTTCCCCGACGGGAATCGAAGATGACGGGCAATAGCAAAAAGAGACGATGATCGCACCGGAGTTATCGTGAAAGATTCCTTCACAAGCGGACGCCTCAACTAAACGCGGACGAGCCACGGGACTCAACTGGCGTGAATCTATTATATATAGGCAAAGAAATTCACGAATAGACCTTGTTTTCACTTATATCTCTAAAAACACTCCAAAATCCAACTCAAATACCACGCTTTGCAGGAAATTTCAACGGCAGCACGACAAAAAAGAATAATTTTCGAAAAGCCCCCTGACTGACAGAACAATAGCAAATTAGCGAGGCAGCCACAGATATCAGTAAAACCGAAAACGGGTGGAGTCGAGATGGAACTTTCCAGAAACGGATCCGAATCATATCCAAGGAGGTAAGACTCAATCCTAATCCGAAATGCATGTGGTAATCCTGAACCCTGAAAATTTGAACAAAACAAGCTATTTACACTTAAAAAATTCAATAGGTGTGGATTTTGATTCAGATCAATTTCAAATCTGATTTAAAATGCTTATCCCAATCCAAAAGTTATCCCAGATATGAATTCAATTCCACTGCACATTCAGGTTTTACTTAAAAGATCCATATCCAAAAATAGCGTGTCAGACTAGATCTAATATTTGCCAATATCCGATTTGTTTGCAGCCTTAAGTACAAATGACCAATCACGGATGTGACGTATGTCATGTTTTGATACAGAGGTAACCAGTGGGTCCCACTACATATTACGGGTGCTACTTTGTGCTTAATTTTGTCATTCTCGATGGTAACCAGGGATGTCAACGGGACGGGTCGGGTCGGGTCGGGTTTGCTTCAGACCCAAGTAAAACCAAAGTCCGGATTCAAGTTTAATGGGATCAAGAATAATCATACCTGGACCCGATAAGAACTACATGAACCAAATCCGGATCATACTCGGTAAAATAATATCTTATTTTTTATCATTTTTACGTTAAAAATTTGTGGGTCTTAATCGAAACTTGGTTGGAGCTCAGGCCTGGTATAAAATTTTATAAACCATACCCGGATCCATGTATTAATTGAAACTTTGAATCTGGACCCGGGTCTTAATCGGGTCTTATTATTTATCATCATACCCAAACTCTATATGATTTGGTCCGAGTAAACCAGACCCATTGACACCCGTATATGTGTTGCATGGTGCGAGATGGATATCAATGCGTTATTAGGAGTACGAAAGGGAAAGCTCCCTTCTGTATGAGAAAACCCTTAATTGAGTTAAGTGGGTTTCAACTTTCAACCCTTCGGACGCTTATCAACTTTGGATGGCATGAGTCAAACACTTTATATCGGGTTGACATTACCAATTTAAGTTGCCTTAGTTTATGAGGCAGTTTGTTTGTTTTTTTACATTTTGATGCTAGTTTGCAAGGCAGTTCTACTCTCCAATCATAGACAACTAATTGTTTCTTGGGGCGCAGGCTTTAAAGCGTGTCGCAGGTTCTCCTTTGAGGAATGGTGGGTTCGTGTGCCAGACTTTCAACAGCTGGTTGGTCAATCGTGGGCTCAACCGGTTTCAGGATCTTGGGTGGCCATCCGCATCCATGCAAAGCTTCTTCGTCTTCGGCATCGTATTAAGGAATGGTTCAGCGCTAACAACCTGAACAAGTTTAGGTTCATCGGTTAGTGGGAAGCTGAGCTCTCCTCCTTGGCCCAACGTCAGGTCGATCTTGTTGGTGTGTCGGAGGGTCAAGTGCTTCAATTGCAGGAACGTTTGTTGCCCTCTCTGCCCTCGTTGCAGAATGGAGAGTGCGAGATAAGCTTAGATGGAAATTGAAGGCCAGAGTTGCATGGTTGGCAAATGGTGATGACAATACACGATTTTTTCATATGAATGCATCAAATAAGTACAGAAAGAACAGGTTCCGCTCGATCGAGATTGATGGATGCCAGTTTGATCAGCATAATTGCCTGTCAGCTATTACTTCTTATTTCTCCAGGCTGTATTCGACTGACATAGGCGTTGGGGGGGTCATCGGCGATATGGGTTATAAGCGGTTGGCGGCAAACCAATATGTTCCTCTGCAGTCTAGATTCACCGAAGCTGAGATTTCAGATGCTATTAGCAGCCTCTCAGGATGGAAGGCCCCAGGCATTGATGGTTTTCACGTAGACTTCTTCAAAGCTTTTTGGCCAATCGTTAAAGCTGACCTGGTCCAGTTGTTCGATGAATTTTATCGTAATGCCAGGCTGCCTAAACCATACCATGTGGCAGTCATTTCTTTGATTCCTAAAAGGCAAGGGGTGTCAGACATATCCAACTTCAAGCCGATTTCGGTGATGGGCGCTCTGTATCGCATTATATCTAAGGTGTTGGCTAACCGGTTGCGCGCTGTCATTGATCAACTTGTCTCTCCGAATCAAGGGGCTTTTATTCCAGGTCGAAGTGTGCAAGGGTCATTTATTTGTGCAACTGAGTTTCTTCACTCTTTACAGTCGACTGGAGCACCGTACTTCTTGTTAAAATTGGATTTTCACAAGGCTTATGATAGTCTGGCATGGGATTTTTTGTTTGAATCTCTGACAAATATGGGGTTCGGCAACCGGTTTATTGCATGGGTTAAGGAGCTGGTCACGAAATCAGTGTCGTCGGTGTGCATCAACGGAATGAGAGGGGGAAAATTCAAGTTGGCTAGAGGCGTGCGACAGGGTTGTCCCCTAGCCCCCATCCTTTTTAATATCGCGGCAGAGGGTTTACCTATTCTTATGAAAATGACATAACAAACAGGCTTCTTGAATCCGTTGGGCATTCCTGGTTTTGTTGGTCACACAATTCAATATGCAGATGATACTTTAATATTTGGTCATGTGAATGTTAATCAAATGTCTAGGTTGTGCTTTATTATTAAAATATTTGTTGTAATTTCTGGCCTTCGCCTGAACGAGAGCAAGTGCGCTCTGGTCTTACTCAATGTTGACCCTCTCCTCCAATCGGCTGCTGCAAGGATCTTCAACTGCCCGATATCCGACCTTCCTGTTAATTTATTGGGTCTATCATTGCACTCACGACAGCCGTCGAGAACTTCGTCTTGGACGTCTACTATAGAGCGGGTGCAAGGGAGATTGCAGTCTTGGAAGGCCCGATATTTATCCTTTGCGGGACGATTGACGCTCATTCGCCATGTTTTGGCCAGATTACCAGATTTTCGTATGAGCATGTCCATTATACTGACGACAGTAGAACGAACGATTAACCGTTTGCTTTCGCACTTTCTTTGGTCTGGGAATGCGTCTCAAAAAAAGTACCCACTTGTTTCTTGGCAGCAGATCGTTCTCCCGAAGCAGCGAGGCGGCTTGGAGATTCCGACTCTGAGAAAGAGGAGCATCGTGTTAGTCTTGAAGTGGGCTTGGGTCGCTTCCACATCTCCATCTTCTTGGGCTACGTTTGTTAGGGAAAAATATGGTAGTTTACCTGACTCCCTTCTTTCGACGCCCAATTCAGTGTGTCATTCGTCCCTCTGGTTGGAGTGGCGGAAAACACTTCGCTACTTCAGTGACAGGGATCTTAGGCCTGGCCATGGCCGCCCGTGGCTTCATTGGGCCATGGCGAGCGAAGATAGGTTCTCAATTAAGCAAGTTTACTATTCCTTGTTGCCATCCGGGATGGATTGGTTTTCCATTGATTGTATATGGGGTAAGGGGCCCGCTCCAAGGGCAAAGGCATTGGCGTGGTTAATGGCTCTGGATCGTGTTCAAACCCAGATTAATGTCAGGAAACGGGGCCTTCAGTTTCCAAGCATGTGTGTTCTTTGCGAGAAGGCGGTAGAGGACACGACTCACCTATTTTGGTTTTGCCCGGTAATTTTAGACCTATTCTCTCAAACTTGGGGGGGACCGCCGGTTCAAACGCGTTCGAGTTCTGTTATTCGGGACCTCTTGTTTGGTCCCATGAGTTTACGAAACAAAAAAAAAAGGGAGATTATTGTGGCGGGTATGGTTGTTTTCAGCATGGTGGGTGATATGGACCGAAAGAAACGATATCTTTTTCAGGGGCATCAAATTCAATTTTGGAAGGCTACGTCAGCGAGTTATGTTTGATGTGTATCTGACTCTTAAATTACATAGTAGAGACAGGGGTTTGGATCTACTTGTACTCTGAACTGTGCACAGTCACCATCTAGATGGTGGTTGTCTTACTCTTATGTTCCTCTCTCATTCAATATTCGGTTGGATGTATTTTGGTAATGTTAATGATAAATGTTCTTTTCTCTCTCTCTCTATATATATATATATATATATATATATGTGTGTGTGGGGGGGGGGTTGACCAAATATGACCTTATGAATGTGTTTAATATAATAAAAAATAGCAGGAATCTAACCTTGGATCACATTATATATATATATATATGTGTGTGGGTTGACCAAATCTGACCTTATGAATGTGTTTAATATAATAAAAAATAGCAGGAATCTAACCTTGGATCACATTGTTCAAATGTAAAAGTGCGAGAGATGAAGATTTAGCCCAACGTAAGATGTTGATTTTTCAACCATTGGAAAATCTGACCTACATATTAGAAAAACACGATTCGTGTGTCAGATTCTACTAAACCAAACAAGTAGTTCTCGTATCGATTGTCATACGTGAACAAAAAAAAGAAAAACATGCAGTTCGCGTGTGGATTGTTATACGTGAAAAAAAAAAGGAAAAAGAGATTAACTTCACATTGTATGCCGCACTGCTTTTTGGTGGACATGTAGCGACCTGCCTCACAGCCATCCATCTTTGTATTACTCGGGGGCAGTGTCTTTCTCGAGAAATGTTGACAGGAGATTTCACACATGGTTTGGATCATGGATGGGAGAATATATGGTGGTTATGTATCAATCAAGTGGTTAATCTAACCACGAAGGTTTTAGCATAGTTAATTTAGAATATTATAAGGTTTTATCATGTTTAATACATCATAAGATTTGATCTTTGAGATAATGAAAATCAACAGCTCACAGTTCATGAAAATAATAGTAGTTTAAAAATGATATAAAACATCATATTGGAGTCAACTTTAACACATGAAAATATTAAATAAAATATTCTAAACATGATCCAATAGTTAGATTTTGCGTTTGGAGCTTAGATCTAAAAAAAAAAGAAAGTGTATTACCATAAGTTACGGTATCAAGAGAGGGAGTTCATGTATCTCTAACTTAACCCATGGTGCATTGATTTTTGGCCATCCTTGGGTTGGGATCAAAGGCGGAGCCCGTTAAGCAGAGGGTGGTGGGCACATGCTCACCCCAACCTGCTGACCCCCCCCCCCCCCCCCCTCCCAAAGATGTATGGATTAAGTTGGGCAGTATCCACCCTAAACCGCATAGTGCCCTGATGCCCTGCCCAACAACCCATAAGGTTCAAATCCCTTCCCTTTCTGCTTTCCTAGTTTCCCTAACATCTCCTTCTCTCTATTTTGCAACTTCGCCCTCCATGTGACTTGGGTTTTGGTTCTACAGCCCCCTCTTCCGCTATTTTGGCCCTTTCATCAAGGGCGTGACCCCATAGCCATATCTGGCGGGAGAAGGACATCGGTCTTCCCTTATCTGGCGTCATTTCCATATTTTCATGCTGACCGGCAACGATCTCTGGATCCTTATTCTGCGACGTTTAACTTTGCCAGAGGTCTGCACACAATGGAAATGATTTAAATAGACTGCGAAGTTTGATTTTTGATTCCTTCTATGAGCCAAATGATTTCTGCTTTTATTGAGTTATATGTAAAAAGTAAATGTATCACTTGATGAGCATACGTGTATTTCTCATATTAGGCTAAAATACTGTTTTTGAATCTGAAAATTTAAACTTCAATTCGGGTCACCTGAGTCGA
Organism: Nuphar pumila; assembly: GCF_984573655.1. Lineage (NCBI taxonomy): Eukaryota > Viridiplantae > Streptophyta > Magnoliopsida > Nymphaeales > Nymphaeaceae > Nuphar > Nuphar pumila. The sequence goes on from NC_143259.1 coordinate 1,284,636, forward strand.
TACTTTAGTAAAGGTCAATAACAAAAGAGCCTATTAGATATGCACCTTTTTTCATATACCCACCCCGTTAACTGTGATTTCCCTGACAAAGCAGATGCATGTATGTATTGATATGACCGCTGGAACTGGTGCAGAACATGTTAATCCATTCTGAAGTTTTCTTTGATGTACAGTTTCGTGCTTTTGCATCTTGTTGGGTGCCATAGTCCTTAATTGTGCTAATACAAGGTAGGAGCTGAAAGAAACGGCATGAATTACAGCCATACACATGACAATTTTCAACAATCAAGTTGCTTTACTTTCACATGCACTCTCATCTGGTATGGAACTCTTGGAATTACATGTAACACTATATTCAGATCTGAAATCTGTATTTGATAATTTATTGATCAGGATTGCCATCGCTGCAGGGCTCACAGTTCACACTTTGTTTTTGTCATTTTTTGAAAGGCAAGTTGGGGTTAGGCAGACCCCCACCAGTTATTATTCAATCGCACCACTGGGGTTTTGAACCTGCGACGTCCCACCACAGGGAGACGTGCATTGACAGCTCCTACCAACCACGAGGAGCCCCAGTTGGTAGTTCACACTTTGATTTTGAGTACCCTTATCTCAGTAATTTTGCTGTGATGATTATGGAATTTTTTTGTGCAAAATATGCCTTGACTAAGCAGTAGGGCTCACTGTATTTTCTGTTTCAGTTTTCTTTTTCTTTCTTCCTTTTGAAAAGCTAATTTCTGCATTTTCCTTTCTTAATGGCATTGTTTTGCATGATTTTAGTGAATGTTGAATGGGTTATGCATCTTTGCTCCATTCTAAGGTGGAATCTTTTAAGTTGAGGTCCTTTGGTTTTCTTTACATTTTACGCTTATTTCTTCTGTTATTGGTATAATAAATGGCCACGTATGCATTCTCTTCTGTAAAATATGTAGTTCATGAATGAACTTTGTTAATGATTGGCCTTGGTTACCCCTCCTCCTCCCCGCCACCCCCCACCACCCCTCTCTCTGTCACCTTTCCTCATCATTTTTCTCATTAGCACGTAATTTAAAGTGAACAACTTCATCATGATAGCAATGCATTTCACCATTATCTAGCTGTCAATGATGCTCAGCCGAGGGTTGTTGTGGACCTGTTTCATTTGACATACAGAAGCAACCTCTTTGTTGAAGGTTGTATGCATCAATATTGGCAAAAAGCCCTGATTGAATTCTTTTCACTTTGTAATACTTCATAAGATGTTTTGGTGGACTTCCACCACCACAAACTTTACTTTCGTGTTTTTGTACATTGATGCAATTTTTCCATCTTTGAAAATAAATAAAATCATAATTTTGGGATCAAATGTGGGAGTTTTTTTATATTTCCAAGAAAACATTCTTTTTACTAAAAAGTAGTTATAAGAATTTATGGTGAAAACCAGGTTTATTGTCATCCAAACAACATTTTCAAAAAATCAGGTTTAAAACCAGGTCAGCAGCTGTCATCCAAACAGCAAAACCAAATTTTCAGGGTGTTTTAAAACCAAATTTTCAGGGTGTTTTAAAAGCCAGGTTTTAAACCTGGGTTATAGTAAACCAGGTTTTCTATGGCTGTCATCCAAACAGGGCCTTAAGGTTTTTCTTTAAATTTGATCTTGCTAGGGTTAGGGTTTTTCTTTATGCTGCTTCTTTTTCGTGTATATTTCTCTCTCTCTCTCTCTCTCTCTCATGTGCACACACACAGATTTTATTAGTTTGTCAAATGCCAACCTTTTGCTGATAAAAAAAACAAGGTTTTTAAAAATTAGTAAATAGAGATGTAAGGTTTTGATATTAGATGATGTCTGGAAAAGATAAAAGTTTTGGTGAATTAGGGCTTCATGTCTACACAGCTATGATAATTAGATTGAGTTCAATATTCGGAGTTGGCACCAGCATTATAGTGTTTTTATCCATTTGCTTGGTAGATTTAGTTTTTTTTGATTGTTTCATTGTGATTGTTACTTGCTTCCTTCAACTGTTCTATTTAGCTTGTCCAAAGTTGTACTGAATTGCACTTCTGGGTTTCTTTCTCGAAAAGTTTCCTCCTATAAAAGGATGTTGGGATTGCGGGAGTTTCGGAGGATGATCAGTTCTTTGCCTGCTCTTTACCGACACTCTCCGCTATCAGGTCCATGTCTTGCCATAGTTCACAATCTCTCCCTATTCTTTTCTCTTTCATGATCTTTTGGATCCTGTTCTTTATTTTCCCTATTTTTTGATAAAGATGTTCATGATAACAGTTCGGGCTTCCATCATTATCTTCCAGATAGTGTTCCATTGTGATTTTGCAATGATAAGTGTTTTTTTTTCCTCTTTTCTTATTCTCTTGGTGTTTGATACCCCATATGCTCTTCAAATAGCATTTTTTTTAAATATTTAAGTACTTTCTCGCCTCTTATTTATGCATTGACCATGTGTCTAAATGTGTATTTTTTTGCTAATATTTAACTCCTTGTCTCATTCGGGAGTTGTCTGGATGCAACACAATTATCTACAAAATTAGGGTAAGTCATGAAGCTGTGTTGCTTTTAATAAAGCAAATTCACAACTTATCCTACTTTTTTGCATAAGTAGGTGCATCCAGATTGTAATGAAATGTTGGTCTTCCACAAATGCATGAACAACTCACAAAGATGTGTCTATTGGAGACACTAGAAGCATGACCCTTGAAACGGTATAAATAAAAGAACACTTAAAAAATAAATAATATTTTATTCATACACAAAATGTTTAAGAAGCATTGCTTTACAAAGGAGGGTTCACCCCTATATATCCAAAAGGAAGAGTGTGGAGGGAAGAGCTCTTCCTAAGAGTCGTTGGACCTAGTCCAATGGCTCTATTTATAGCCGTTGGACTAGGTCCAACGACTATAAGTGTGGTCAAGATCTAACGAGATCTTGGCCATCTAGTTCAAAGTGAACTAGAAAATAAAATAAAGAAAAAGGAAAAGAAAGAAAATAAAAAATAAAAATATACAATATATTATTAACATAATATATATATATATATATATTATATATGTATTTACATATTATATTTTAATGAGCCAAAGTTTGTCTAAGAGAAAGTGAAATCTGGGATCATCGAGAGGCTTTGTGAAGAAGTTTGTTAATTGATACTCTGATGTAACATATGGAAGATCAATGGTTCCATGTAAGTATTCATCTCTGACACAGTGACAGTCCATCTCAATGTGTTTGGTGCGCTCATGGAACATCCGGTTGCTTTCAATGTAAATGGCACTTTTGTTGTCACAACACATTTTTGAAGCTTGCGTCGCTTCTGATCCCATATCTGCTATCTATCGTCTGAGCCAAACAACTTCCATAGTGGTGGTTGGGATGACTCTGTATTCAACTTCGGTGGAGAAAAGAGAGACCTTCTGCTGCTTCTTGCACCTCCACGAAATCAAGGATTCTCCTAAGAACACACAAAAACCAGTGGTTGAGTGCCTATTATTGGGATCACTTCCCCAGTCAGCATCAGTATTTGCAATTAAATTTAAAGACGATGAAATAGACAAGAAGAGTCTCCGTGAAAGAGAGGACTTTAAGTATCTAATAATATGCAAAACTACTCTTATATACACCTAGATTCTCTGTTTGTTGATTTCCTGTTCACGTTTTCATATTGTCTCACTGCTGCACGTCTTCTTATATATTAACAGTTTCATAAAATCATGCAAGATCGTATTTGAACCATTTGATCTTTGTGTGATTTCAAAGCTTCAATAAGATCATGTCATATTATTTTGCATCTTGAGGGCACATTCGACTCAGATCTGGAAGTGATCCCAGATCTGTCTTGTTTTCTATCTGTGCAATCTGTTTTGCACTAGATCTGTCTTGTTTTTTATCTGCGCAATTTGTTTTGCACCGCCTACCTATATTCTCAAAGAAAATATGTTATTTTTAAGGTAACGTGCCCCTTTGATTGAGTTTTAATTCAGAACAAATTTTCACTACATAGTTCTGGTTTCCTGCCTCGGGTAAATTAAAAAAAAAGAAGACGATGGGAGCAGAATTCTCTTATATTAAGTTTCTGTTCTGAATTTTATTACAATTCAATAGTAACTAGGTTTTTTTTTCTCGTAAACGTAAAGTCATTTTCTTATTCCCTATTCCTTCTTATTTCTTTTTGGTTTTTATAGAATATGGATTCCTTTCTTCACTCTGAGCCTGGTCTTTCCTCAAACTTTCTTAGTCAACTCGTGTCTAAGAAACTGACTAATTCCAATTTTCTAACTTTGAAGCGACAAATCATACCATTCATAAGAAGTCAGGATCTTTCTGGACATTTGGATGGTTCTGTTCCTGTTCTTCCAGAGTTTATAGCATAAGAAAAGAATGGTGAGGGAGATCTTTCTATTACTTATGTTAGAAATCTAGAGTATGTATCCTGGATGAAGCGAGATCAGGCGTTGGTCACCTATATTACTTCTACATTGTCACAGGAAGTGCTTGTGGCAATTCTGGATGACTGCTCCGCACTGCAATTATGGTATCGATTGGTTCATATATATTCTCAAGTTTCTCAGGCCTGAATATTATTTTTAAAGAAAGAGTTTCAAATGCTGAGGAAGGACTCCATGACTATCATGGAGTACTTGAACAAAATGAAAACCATTACAGATCAGTTGGCCATCGTGGGATGCGCAGTTAGCGACAAAGATATGGTTCAACAAACTTTGAGTGGACTGGGATCGGATTATCATATGATGGTTACTTCTTTATTGTGTCTGTCAGATTTACCTACATTTGAAGATCTTCGTGCCAAGCTTTTATAGTATGAGATGACCTTGAAGGGATTTTCTGAAGATACTCATGCCCAAGTTGGAGCACACGATGTCCTTGCCACAGGAGTTGCCTATGGACGAGGACGTGGTAGGTTTGATTTTCGGGAAAGAGGGGGTCAAGAAAGAAATGGACAAGGAAGTCGTGGCATATTACATACACCCAATATTCCACCCAATGGGCAAATGCAAAGATCAATACCAACTTGTTTTCTATGCAATAAAAGGGGGCATATCAAAGCTAATTGCTGGTTTAATCCTCAAAATAAAGGCAAACAACTCGGGACTAGCAAAGGGCCAAATAAATTGAAGAATAGTGGCGAAGTCAAGGAGTTGTTACTATCTGCTCTAGCTGAATTGAATTTGAAACAAAATGATCAGGGCACTTGGTATGTTGATTCTGGTGCAACCATTCATGTCATTGGTGATGCTGGTAAGCTCCTAACTCTTATTCCTTATGTTAGAAATAGTATAGTCACTGGAAACTTTGTCATTCCTATGTCTACTTCTTATCTTGCTCTTTCAAATGTCATTTATGCTCCAAATATCAAGAAAAATATTGTTTTTGTCTCTAAGATTGTAGATGACATCAATGCTTCAATTGAGTTTACTTCTTTTTCTGTTGGTGTCAAGGACCTTCATACGAGGGAAACGTTCGTTGAAGGAAAACAACAAGGGAGTATGTACGTGTTCCAAGAGAATCCTTCCACCTTGAAGCTCACATCATCTTCTTCTTCAGTCCCTCCTGAGAATATTTTTGTCTTTCTGAGTGTAATAAGCTGAATCTTTTGTGTGGTCGTCTAGGTCATTGTAGTAGTGGTTTTATTGAAAAGCTTGCTTCAAGCAGCCTTATTCCCAAGTCAAGTTTAAGTTTAAATGTCAATGATAAAAAGTGTTCTAGTTGTCTTCAATGTAAGAGTCATGTTCTTCCATTTCATTCTATTAATAAAAGAGTTTCAAGACCATTTGAAATTATTTGTTCTGATGTTTGGGGTCCGGCCTCAGTTCCCTTCATGTCTAGCATTAGATATTATCTCATTTTTGCTGATAGCTATTCTCGGTATACATGGATTTTCTTTATGAAATGTAAATCTGAAACATTCAAGTTATTCTAGATTTTTCATTCTTTTGTTCAAAATCAATTCTCTGATAATATCCTTTGTTTCCAATGTGACGGAGGGGGTGAATTCTCCTGAAATGACTTTACTAATTTTCTTCAGACAAATGGAATACGTAGACATGTGTTTTGCCCTCATACACCTTAACAGAATGGGATTGCTGAACGAAAGCATCACCATATTGTCGAGAGTGCAATGAGCATGATGCATGATAGTAACCTTCAAGTTACCTTCTGGGCAGAGGCTTTTCATTCAGTCGTTCATATCATAAACCGATTGCCCATGAATATCCTGGAAAACAAATCACCCTACTTTTCTTTACATGGTGTTCATCCAAATTATCATGATTTGCGAGTATTCGGGTGTGTGTGTTATGTTCATGTTGACAGTTCAATGCGACACAAGTTTCAGGATAAGGCCTTGAAGCGTAGATTTGTTGGGTATGTTGATGATCATTAAGGGTACAAATGCTATGATCCCGTGAGCAAGCGTATCAAAATATCCAGGAATGTTGTATTTGATGAATTGAATTTTGACCACAATGTTAACACTCTTCCTGAAATTAAAGTTTATCACCCCTAGTTGAACTCTGATCTTTTTTCTAGTGTTGGTGATGTTTTTCCTTCAGAATGTAATCAAAGAGTTGAGGGCCACATGTCCGATGCTATACAAAGGACTTAGGAAAATGTCATTTCAAATCCACTCTTGCCTCCCGAAAGGTATAAAGGCATTGTTTACTCGACATGAGAAGGGGACTCTCCCCAATTCTGATCAGGAGATGCATTCTTCTTCTGTTTTTACTCCATCATCTGTTCCTAGAAGATCCACTCAACCCTGACATCCTATTGATTGATGGGTAAGTTATGAGAATTTCATTATGGATTTCCAACTCTTCTTAACCTCTTTCAGTAAAAAAGATCAGCCCACCACGTTTTATCAAGCAGCAAATTCTAAGCGATGGATTGAAGTTATGAATGAAGAAATGGAGGCTCTTCATGAATGTGGCACTTGGGAGATTGTTCCCAGACCACATAATCGAAATGTGGTTGGGTCCAAGTGGGTGTATAAAATAAAGTATAAGTCGGGCGGTACTATTGAGCGCTATAAGGCTAGACTAGTTGCCAAGTGATTCACCTAGGAGCAAGGACAAGACTACGATGAAACCTTGAATCCGATTGTGAAAATGGGCACTATTTGAATAATACTATCATTAGCTATTGAGCATCAGTGGATTATCAGTCAACCGGATGTAAAAAATGCATTCCTACATGGAACTCTAAGGGAGGAAGTGTACATGGAGTAGCCCACTAGGTATGCAGAAGGAAACTCCAAAGAATATGTGTGTAGATTAAAGAGAGTGATATATGGTTTGAAGCAAGCCTCTCGATCTTGTATTGATAAATTTTCTCTTGAAATAGAGAAATATGGTTTTAGTCGATCTCTTCTTGATCATTCTCTTTTCATATTCAAATGTAAAGACACAGTTACCTTGTTATTGATATATGTAGATGACGTCATCATTACAGGTAACTCTAATGAACATATTGAACAGGTCAAAGAACTCATTAATCACAGGTTCAAGATGAAGGACCTTGGTAAACTGTGAAATTTCCTTGGAGTAGAAGTTGACAGAACTATTGAAGGCATGACACTTACCCAACATAAATATACTAAGCAAGGCAGGTATGAAAGATTGCAGGCCTCTAAGCACACCCAATGTACTTCATCAGAAACTCAGTTCCCAAGATGGAGATTTGTATGAGGATCCTACAGGATATCGCAGGATAGTAGGGATGCTTCAATATCTCACTTTTACTCGCCCTGATATTATATATTCAGTCAATCAGGTATCTCAGTTCATGCATGAACCACATATTAGATATATGGAAGTTGTTAAACGTATTCTCCGATATTTGAAAGGAACTATTGGGGATGGTCTTTTGTACAGAAAGAGTACGAGTGAATCTCACATGCATGAACTTCTTGTTTACACAGATGCAGACTGGGCAGGAGATCCAAATGAGCGTAGGTCAGTCTCAGGATATTGTGTTTTTGTTAGCCTAAATCTTGTCTCATGGAGCAGTAGGAAACAAAGGGCTATTACCAGGTCGAGCACAAAAGTTGAATATAGATTGAAGTAACATGGATCAGACATCTGTTGACAGAAGTTGGAGAATCGATATCTAAATGTATTCTCTTATATGACAATCAAAGTGCCATCAACATATCATTTAATCCTATCCACAGTCGTGCCAAACATATTGAAATTGATCAACATTTCGTAAGACAGAAAGTTGAAGAGAAGGAAATTGAACCAGAATTTGTTCAGACTGCTGATCAAGTTGCTGACTTGTTTACCAAAGGGCTTATTAAGGACAAATTTTGGATGTTGAAAGGCAAGTTGTTCATGCTTCAAAACCATGTACAACTTGAGGGAGGATGAAAAGAAGTCACCATTCACGAACCCAATTCACGTTTATTTAAATTATATATTTAAGCACATGTTCATTAAGTTCATTAATGGCATATTGTAAATTCCCCTTGTTGTGTAATGGGTATTTTCGTACCATAGTAATTGTAACATCCTATATCTAATGGGAAGCCAATACCGCAGCCTCTGATTGAGGATTTTGCAGCTCTCACGTGTTTTCCCTTTAACCTGTGCTCAGTCTTGTGTATGATAGGAGGAATCCACGATTTCTATCAATGAGTACATAACAATTTTGTTGTTATATGTTGATAACATGATTATCACTAGTAATGATAAAAAGGGTATTGACCTTATTAAAAATATTTTCAAAGAAAATTTTGATATGTCTGACCTTGGTTTTCTAAGGTATTTTTTAGGAATTGAAGTTGCATACTCCCGGTGTATGTTCTCTCTCAGATGAAGCTTGCCTTCGACATTATTGCCCGGTCTGGGCTGACAGATGACAAGAAGGTAGAGACTCCAGAAGTGATCAACGCCAAGATGAGAGCCAGTGATAGCACTCCTTTAGCGGATCCCATGCCTTATCGTCAGTTGATTGGGTCACTAACATATTTATCTATCATCAGGCCCAATATTTCTCATGTGGTTCATATTGCAAACCAATTTCAGATTGCTCTTTCTACCATTCACATGGCCGTAGTCACGAGGATTATCAGATATTTGAAAAGCACCATAACTAAAGGATTATTCTTACCCTCTTCTTCACCTCTTACTTTACTTGCTTATACTGACTCTGATTGGGGGGGGGGGGGGTAACCCCGATGATCGTATTTCCACCATAAGTTATTGTGTGTTTTTTGGAGAGTCACTTATTTCATGAAGGTGTAAGAAGCAACAAAAAGTTTCTCTCTCTTCTACCGAAGCAGAGTATCGGGCGATGGTCACTATCATCACTGAGTTTGTATGGTTAAGAAGCTTGCTTAAAGATATGGGCATCTCATTCTCAACTCCTTCAAAGTTATGCTGCGACAACAAGAGTTTTATCTATATTGCGAGCAATCACACCTTTCATGAACGAACAAAGCACATTAAGATGGACTGTCATTATGTTCGTGATGAGTTCTTACGGGCACCATTCAACTGCCATATGTTTCTACCGAGTATCAGTTGGCGGACTTCTTCACCAAAGCTTTGTCATCGCCTCGTTTCTACTTTCTCCTTAGCAAACTCTCGGTGATCTCACCATGTCTTTGAGGGAGGGGTGTTAAAATATGTTATATATATATATATTACATATATATATCTATGTGTCTATCTACATATATAAATATATGTATTTCTTTTGTAATACCCAATAGGAGCAAATTAGTCTTTTCACATTGTACACGCATATCCTAAAAGATATGCTCTTTTTCTCTTCTCTTTTCTTTTCTTTTTCTTTTTACCTTTTTTTCTTTTCTTTCTTTATTGATTGAGAGGGGTCCACAAAGAGTCGTTGGACCCCTCCAACTGTCGTAAATATGACCGTTGGAGGGGCTCCAACGACTCTATGGGAGCCCCCTCCTTGGGTCCCTTAGTGTGTATAAATAAGGGGCTTGGCCTCATGTATTCTTTAAGCTTCTTGTGAAGAGTGGAATATATTTTTTCACCTTTTTTGTGTGTATTTTACCACTTTTATGGTTTGTTGCAATCTTGTCCATTTGTGGCTTCTTGTGTATGTGTGTGCTTGCTCTTGGAGATATCGCCTCACTCATTTTTACAAAAGTCACCATTTTGTCTTCCAAAATGAGGCGGCTTGTAAGTGCGAATATGATTTCCCGGTCTAGACCAAAGTTACCGGAAGCGCCTAGGTAAGTGGGGAAGCACGCTTCGGAAGCGCGAAATGTTGCACTTCCGAAACACGCGGGGAAGCGCCATTTTTAAATGGGAAGCGTGCTTCCCTTTTATGGGAATCACACTTTCCTTTAATGGGAAACACACTTCCCTTTAATGGGAAGCACGCTTCCCCCTCGCTTTCTCCACACTTCCCCCTCGCTTCCTCCATTTTTTTCAATTTTTTGTATTTTTTATTTTGTATTTTTTTATTTTTTTGCTTCCCCCTCGCTTCCTAGGTCGCTTTCGGTTCGCTTCCAAGACGATTCCCGATTCGCTCCTAAGTGGTCCCACGCTTCCTGCTTCCTAAAATTTTGAAAGTGCCTCGCTTCCCGTATCGCTTCCCACTCCCGCTTCTTCAACTGACAACCATGGTCTAGACACAGCTACTACTGAGTCATCATCAACTTTTGGAGTACTTTTTAAGTCTATTTTCTTCCATAGTGAGCTCTTCGATAGTATTGACAATAGAAGGATTTTTTTCACGATGTAAAAGGGTCGATTTGGTGGATTCAAACTCCGGCCTTAGGCCATTCACAACTTGATAAAAATGTTTTATATCGAGTTGCTTTTTTTCACGATGTAAAAGGGTCGATTTGGTGGATTCAAACTCCTGCCTTAGACCATTCACAAATGCCATTTGAACTCAAGAAGAGCCAACTTTTCTCAAAGTTCGGACAACTCATTTTAATATTCTCGAATAGTTTTATCTTTTTGAGTCATTGTCTGAACTTTGTCTTATAAATTGCACACATGTGCAATATCTTTAAGGGAATACATGTTTTGAAGGTATTCCCAAGCCTTATCGGCATGCTCAAACTTAGCAAGACTAGAGCATTTCTTAATATCTACGCTATTAATTACCCATGACATAATTTTTGCATGCCCTATCCTCCACTCTTTCTATTTCTTTTCATAAATGGCTGACACCTTGCTTTTCTCCTCTTCCATTAGAGGAACCTCTTTATCACTCTCTTTTTTGGTAAGAGATAGTTTAGGTTTCGAATCGAAACCATCCACTATACCTCGTAATCCTTTTTCCCAATCTCAAATGTTGTGCTTCATAATCGAAGCCTAGATTACATAATTAGTATCATTTAGCTTCATGGGTATTATGGTGATCTTATCATTGTCCTTCATCTTTTACATTTGTAAGAAGGGAATAGACGAGAGAAGAGAAAAAGAAAAGAGTAGGTAAGAGAATAAGAGAGGATAAAATACAAAATTTTTTAGCGCAAGTCCTCCTTTCTTCAAACGAATCTTCTTGAGCCAAGAACAAGGTGATGAAACATCTTTTGCAAATGAGGTACGGAAATCGAGGTGGAAGCACTTCAAGATCTAAGGTCTTCGCAGCTCTGATACCATGTAATAAAATGATGGTCTTCCACAAATGCATGAACAACTCACAAAGATGTGTCTATTGTAGACACTACAAGCATGACCCTTGAAAGGGTATAAATGAAAGAACACTTGAAAAATAAATAATATTTTATTCATACACAGAATGCTTAAGAAGCATTGCTTTACAAAGGAGGGGTTCACCCCTGTATATATAAAAGGAAGAGTGTGGAGGGAAGAGCTCTTCCTAAGAGACGTTGGACCTAGTACCACGACTCTATTTATAGCCGTTGGACTAGGTCCAGCGACTATAAGTGTGATGAAGATCTAACGAGATCTTGACCATCTAGTTCAAAGTGAACTAGAAAATAAAATAAAGAAAAAGGAAAAGAAAGAAAATAAAAAATATAAATATATAATATATTATTAAAATAATATATATTATATATGTAATTACATGTTACATTTTAACACAGATACCCTCTTATAGTAAATGGAGATCCTATTGTTCAGATGCCTTATTTCCCCACTCTGATTAAATATGTGAAAATTTTACAGACAATGACATTGTTCAAATGTTCCGAATTCCAAGCCTTAGAATTGGGCCCCCAAAAGTGCCTACAGATCGAAAACCCACAAGAGGTGAGAATCCTGCTCGTTCATTGGATGAGCGGTTTGTTCGGATTCTCAAAATATTCAAGTGGGGTCCTGATTCAGAGAGAGCATTGGAGGTTTTGATGTTGAAGGTGGACCACAGACTCATCCGTGAGGTGATGAATACAGATGTAGAGATCGGTGTGAAGATTCAATTCTTCAAGTGGGCTGGCAAAAGAAAGAATTTTGAGCACGATGCAACATCGTACATGGCTCTAATCTGTAGTTTAGAAGAAGCAGGATTGGTTGGAGAATTGTGGAAGATGATACAAGAAATGGTGAGGAGTAGTTGTTTGATTACTTCGTCAGACATATCGGAGATAATTAAGATACTTGGGAAGGCAAAGATGGTGGAGAAGGCATGTGCAATATTCTATCAGGTAAAATCTCGAAGATGCAAACCAAACATTTCTGCTTACAATACACTGATGCTTGTGTTGATGCAAGAACATCATTATGAGAAGGTCCATGAGCTCTACAATGAAATGTGCAATGAGAGCAATTGCCTGCCTAATACTGTAACCTATAGCATGCTTGTTGGCGCTTTCAGTAAACTTGGTTGGGAAGATTCGGCAGTTCGGCTCTTTGAAGAAATGAAAGAGAATGGGTTGCAACCCAATGCAAAGATATATACCACTCTAATGAGTTTGTTTTTCAAATCGAAAAAGGTAGACAAGGCACTAGATCTACTTCAAGATATGAAGGCCAAGAATTGTACTCCAAGTGTTTATACATATACTGAATTGATTAAAGGGCTGGGTAGAGCAGGAAGAGTTGAAGAGGCTTACCAACTCTTTCACAGTATGCAGGATGCAGGGTGCAAGCCAGATATTGTACTCATGAACAACTTAATCAATATTCTAGGTGAGGCAGGTCGTTACAATGATGTTTATAGTATGTTTTCACAAATGGAATCCTTAGGATGCATGCCGAATGTGGTGTCATATAATAGTGTTATAAAGGCTGTTTTTAGGTCAAAATCTCCTGTATTTGAAGCCACTTGTTGGTTTGAGAAAATGAAGGAAAGGGGGATCACTCCAAGTGCCTTTACTTACTCAATTCTTATTGATGGCTTTTCAAAAACCAATAGACTAGAAAAAGCATTATTGTTACTCGAGGAGATGGACGAGAAAGGTTTCCCCCCTTGCCCTGCTGCTTATTGCAGTATAATTGATGCTCTTGGAAAAGCAAAACGTTATGATGCAGCAAAAGAACTGTTTCAAGAGTTGAAAGAAAACTGTGGGTCTTCTAGCTCAAGAGTTTATGCAGTGATGATCAAACACCTTGGCAAATCTGGGCATATTGATGATGCCATGAATCTTTTTGAAGAAATGAAGAGACTTGGGTGTATTCCAGATGTCTTCTCCTACAATGCTCTCATGTCAGGAATGGTGAGGGTGGGTATGTTTGATGATGCTTGTTCCTTGCTTAGAGAGATGCAAGAAAAGGGATGTGATCCAGATGTTAATTCTTATAATATTATACTGAATGGATTGGCGAGAACTGGTGGCCCAAGTCAAGCAATGGATATGTTGTCAAGAATGAAAGATTCTAGTATCAAACCAGATGCAGTTTCTTATAATACAGTTCTTGGGTCTCTTAGTCGTGCTGGTATGTTTGAAGAAGCTGCTAGGTTAATGAAGGAGATGAACTCAAAAGGAATTGAGTATGATCTGATTACCTATTCCTCAATTCTTGAGGCTGTAGGGAAGGTAGATGAAGGCCAAAGCCTTACAAGTTCATATTAGGTACTTCCTTTGAGTCACTCTCTCCATGAACTTTTATCTTTCTCTCTTTGAAAAGTTTAAATATTAGGGTTGTATATCATGTTTAATTTTATACAGTTTCAATTATTAATGCTGTTCATATTTTACTGCACTGCTGAATGGCTGTAGTTGCTCTTGGGGTTGGTAAAGTTATTGTCTTCCTCTAGCAATTGAGTGCATCCAACTTGTGCCCGAACTCAATCAAAAGGTATATATTTCAGCATATTTTTGGAAAAGATCCTTAATTTTAAATTGATCACTGATCTCATAATGCTTTTACAGGAATATGCTTCACAATGATTCATCCAATGCATGGTAGGAGGTCTTGAATGTAAGAGTCTTTAGAGGCTCGTTTTCCAAGGGATTTTGTTGGTGGTTGTTCATGATTTAACCTGCATCGGACATATTATTTCAAGGATGCAGATTCGGTGAGAAATCAAGGACGGATGGGCAGGGGGGGGGGGTGTGGAGGGAGGGCAGGGGGGGTAAGTATTCCTGCCCTGTGTATTTCCTCCATGTAAGACTAATTTTGCTAAGAAAATTTGTTCCTCATTTTATCCTCTATCCTCAAATGAGGATTTGGAAAAGGAAAAATGAATCTCATACGCATCATGATAGGTACATGAGCTCGCACTTGTTTGCATGCACATGTGCACTTTGCCGAAGACCAACATATGGTGACATGACATCATAGAATGGTTTGGAAAGTCATGCAACTTGAGGTGAAAAGCATACATCTCCTCTTGAGCTTTCTAATTTTGGCCTGCATTTCACAAATATCACGAGGGTAGGGGAGGCTCATGCATGAGTTGTGCCTCATGGTTTGCTCTGATCTCCAAGTTAGGGTGCATCCTTTCTCAAAAACTTCTACATTGTCACTGGGCATACGTTCATGTTATAATAGCCAAGAGGAGTATTAGAAGCAGGAGTGCAGGGTGAAGAAGCTGGAACTGTGTGTGTGTGTGTGTGGGGGGGGGGGTGCACCTATGCATGTGATGGGAGAGTTTACAATATGGAAGTGCGTACAAGATCTTTGAGGAGCCTTGTTGAAACTGTTCATCTTGTAACCCATCCTGAGATCTTCAAAAGCTAAACTGTCATAAATGCTAGAATTAAGTTTGCGTTGCTTTTATTTTTTAAAAATGTAGTTGAATAACATTCTTCTATTAATTTTATAGCCAGTATCTATGGCAGTTTTTTAATGATCTCAGAATCGGTTATAAGATGGATGGTTTGGCAAAGGCTTGTCAAAATCCTTTCAGCGTGCACCTAGAAACTGTAATGTGTGTGTGTGTGTGTGCATGCGAGTAACTTGAAGAAGAAATCTAATGATTTTTTTCTGAGAATGTCCAATGGTCTATGCATCTTTATTTTTTATCAAAAATAATTAAGTTTTTTTTTGCCCCACTGGCTGTATCTACATGCTAATTTTTTTGCATTTGGGCACCCATGTAATTAAATATTGATTTATTCATTAGCTTCATGAATTTGAATGTTTTGCAGTTATAATAGGAAAAGCTTTTGGAAAGGCGATCAATGAAAAGGAAGAGAAGATTATGATTTTGGTGGGAACGAGCAGGATGATCATCTTAATAGTGAAGAGGCTCAATTGAGTAAGTGCCTTTGAGGAATTTACTAGAGTTATCCGTTATTGGAGAAGCCATTACTGTAAGAAAATTAAACATTATTTATAACATTCAATTTCTGAGTACTTCTGGCTTATGGCGTTTATCATTTGGGGAAGTTTGGAGATTTATAATCATGAAGCTGTACCAATTTTTGGTCATTTTCATTTTAATTAGTGATTTTGCATATCTCTGTTTGTTATCTATCATTCGTTAATCCACATTCTCTAGTTTACTTTTATGCCAAAATACTGCTCTTGTGATCATGTTATCAGTTTTTCTCGATGTTATAAAAGCCTGGTTGCATTGACCGATTTTTACTGATCCGACCTGAGTTTTATAAGGCTCTGTTTGGGAGCCATGACAGGGATTCACCGATTCCTCCTCCTCCGTTCGCTTGGTTTCCCGATTTTGGGAGGGGCGGCAGAGATGGGAGCGGAGTTAAGAGGGGGTGACAGTAGAAATCAGCGTATTTCAACCTCTGCACGAGGATGTTTTCGAAATCCGCCAATTTCTTCTCCCACCTCGTCACCCCTATTAACTCCGCTCCCATCACGGGTTCCCAAAAAGAGCCTAAATGGTCGACCGAACATTTGATGCAAATCGGTTTTTAAAGAAAAACAGGTAAAAGAAATTGTAAAAGCCAATGTTTCACCGTCTTCACTAGTTAGACCCCTTTGACCGTCTCTTATTAGTTAATTAGACATAAAAATTAAACTGTTATTTGCAATATACCCATGGTTTTCATTATTCAAATTTATACTCAACAAATCTCATAGTTCAAAACAAGTTTGCGAGTCATCTGCATGCTTTTCTCCCCACTCGAATCATCTTTTCACAGCCACAGGAATTAGTAAGCAGCAGCAGCATCCTGCAAACTGCAAAGGATTCGGTTGTTGGGCAGAGCAGGAACGTTGCTGGTTCTTGCGATTGCAATCATCGATGCTTCTCCCTCCAAACCCAAATACTGAGGGGGATTCGCTTGGTATAAGAAGGGTGGTATGCATAAATCCATTTTTTATTTCCTAGCTCCACACTTCTCATGGGGAGGTTTGGGGAATGGTGTCGCATGATCAAGGTACAAGCAGGCTCTCTCTTGCCCTCTAGGAGACCTGTCTATGCAGTCGAATCCTCCAATTACGCCAGGGGTGCTTAGTTTAGCATTTTGGTGTCAAATCTCACAATCATACAATAGTAGCCGCTCTAAGTAATTGGATCGTGGCTATTATTGGTTTCGAACAGGATATATAATCAATATATTGATATTTACTGTTGACGAGAGGGAGAGAGTGGTGTACACGCACATTGCAATTGGATTCTACCTGACAACTTGTGCATAAAATTTCTTCCCTCCCCATGCTAATAATTGACACAAGGAGCACTAAAGAAACTTCCAACACCAATGCCTAAGATATGGCAATTTGCCACAAGCAGTGTGGTCTTTTCTCACAAGGGCAGAATCTAGTTTGAACAAACAACAGTTGATAGGGTTTAGGTTATTTTGAAACAAACAGCAAACGAGGAATCAATTATCTTGATATGCTCAACAAGTGGGGCCAAAAAATACTATATGAAGTTGCAACCAACGGGGGCTCTGCTTGATTGGTAGGAACTGTTAGTTCACGTCACCATGTGTTGGGACGTTGCAAGTTCAAAACCCAAGTGTATATTGTGTAACTGGTGGGGGTCTGCTTGTGAAGTTTTATGATATTTGTAAATGCACCATATTTTAGCATCTTGTACATTTTCTTTTTTTAGTTCAAAAGCCAGATTAAAAAGATTGATATGATTATCACTGTGGGGGCAGTGGGGTGGTTCGGAAGGCATTGATATGAAAACGCCAAATTGAACCCCGTTGGCAGAGGGGTCTGTCTGTAGCTTTTGAAGGTGGGCCACATAAGGCATGGTGGCCGCAGGCTCCACCCGGGGTTTCCCTCGCTGGGGACTGGTCCATTAAGTGGCCCGGTGTTCCTCCTCAAAAAAAAGAAGAAGATTAATATGATTAGCACAGGCCCTTGTATAAATGCTTTGATGAGTTGGGCAATAACTTCTTTTAAAATTGAAAGTGCCCTCTATAACATAAAGTTTATAGCTTGTCATAACCATGTGCACTGTTAGACATACAGGATGGCTTCTGATATTTTCCTTAATTTGTTTTAAGATCTTTTCTAGAAGCGGCGAATATAGTAGGAAGAGTCGCATGGTTTTTGCAACTTTCCTAGGAACTTGCTGAAGTAGGAAGTTGCGTTTTCCTACATTTTCTTGAAAAAAACCCAACAGTTCAGGTTTTGTTGGGGCTATTGATGTAACCTTTGGTGTAGTTTGGTCTTCAACTTGAGCAAACGTTTACATCAACGGAAATTTAAACTGACAGTTCAACTTTCCATTGCAACCAAGGTTATAAGTATAGTATTGGTCGAGTTCATGTATCATATCGTATTATCTCATAAAAAAGTACAACTTTTTAACAAAATTTTTTAAATTTTTTTATATAAATCATTAAAAATCATTTTACACCAACCCATATATATATATATATATATATATATATATATATATATATATATATATATATATATATATATATATATATATATATATATATATATATTCGGGGTCTGTTTGATTCAGATTCAGGATATGGATACAGATGCAAAGCAGCATACCAAACACAAATCTGATTATTAATGGCACTTAATTTAGTGAACCCGGTTAATCTGATTCAGACTTGGTCGGATATCTTACTCAAATCCGATCTGGTGACATCCCTACGTTGGATTTTGTTGGACTATATGTTAAGACTTTGGTTCAACCTACAAGCGATCCGATTACAGCTCAACCAGTGAAACTGAAAGGAACCAAGATCCTCATTGTCCTTGACCAAACAAGGAGGCGCAATTTTGGAATTTTAGCATAGAAACGCCAAAACAATAGCATACAATATTCAATAAGCACGGCCACTTATACACGCTCGGTGCTTTATACATAAGCCACCTGACTTTTTATGTATATATCCACGTATATTGTATTGAGAAATTCTTTTTAATGAAAATAATAAAAAATTGAAAAAGAGGGAGACACTTCTTCTCCACGTCAGATTCCTCTACCCACGTGGAAGTCACGTGATTGGTAAGCTGGAAAGTAAGAGACTTTCCACGTAGGCATCCTTGACCGTGATTCTCTGTACATTCTCTTGTCCTGACTCCGAGCAAAGCAGGGATCGCCACGTGGGATGGAACTAGTTGGAAGATTCTAGAAAGACTAGAAAGAGCGCAAGCAGTCACACATCGGCGGCAGTGGCACCTAGGGGTGGGAAAACCTGACACGACCCGCCAACCCGACTCTTAGGTGGTTTCGGGTTTGGCAAAAATGAACCCGTTTAATAAACGGGTCGACCCGCCTAACCCATTTATTAAACGGGTCGAGTTCGAGTTAGGGGTATGCCAACCCGGCTGACCCATTTAATAAACAGGTTAGGTGGGCGGGTCAACCCGCCAACCCGACCCACCAACAAGTTTACCCGACCCAACCCGTTTATTAAACGGGATGACGGGTCGTGTTGGATTACCCGTTTAATAAACGTGTCGGGTTCGTGTTTGCCACAGCCGACCCATTTAATAAACGTGTCGGGTTTGGGTTGAGGTATGCTGACCCGCCAACCCGCCGGGTCGACCCGCCAACCGACCCCAGTCAGCCACCGTGGAAAAGAATATGATCAAGGGTAGTCTGGATCTCTGTTGGACCCGATCCACTATGCCTGTTATGAGTTATGACTAGGGCTGGGAACCGACAGGATATAAGCAGATACCGTAACTGAATCTGATACATTATTTTCGGATTCAGATATTTACAATAAGTTTGGATGTGGGTTTGAGGTGATTTGGATTTAATAAATTTGATTACTTTTAAACTCGGTTTGGGTTCTGTTTAATATTGGCGGTTGGATCCAACTCAGACCCACATACGACCCAGGTCAGGGCGCAACACTGACAGGCCTAGCCGTGGGT
Organism: Nuphar pumila; assembly: GCF_984573655.1. Classification (NCBI taxonomy): domain Eukaryota; kingdom Viridiplantae; phylum Streptophyta; class Magnoliopsida; order Nymphaeales; family Nymphaeaceae; genus Nuphar; species Nuphar pumila. The sequence continues at coordinate 1,304,262 of NC_143259.1, forward strand.
GAACCTTCAAATCCAATTGACCAATACTAATCAAATTGGTGGTTGTACTTGGGAAAATATAAACTTTTCAAGTCAAAGAAAAGTTTTCATTTAACAAACTAAAATGAGTAATATAACTTTTATTACTACTTAAAATTTGTGTTTGTCTTTTTAACTCCTTTAAAAACAAGTGACCTGATCTACCCTCAATAATGAATGCATATTTTTAAAAACTCCATCACTTCTGAAGGTATTTTGGCAATTGCAAGCAGTTTGATGATAGGGATGGCAGTGGACCTGTGCAGGGGCAGAGGACAAGGTCTCCACCCCTGCCCTGTCTCAAAATTCTGCCCTCCATTCCCACCTCCATACCCTCACGAGTTTTTATTTTAACCTCCATTCCCGCTTCATATCCTCCATCCCTGTTCCAAACGAGGCGAAGTGGGGTGGGGTCACATTTTTTCCTGATCCAGTGCCATCCCTAAAGGCATTTTAGTCATTTTACTAACAGAGATCGGGAACGGGAACGGGGCAGGTCTAGAAAAAGCATAGGTCTATCCCCGCCTCCATCCCTGCACGGGTTTGATTTTAACCTTCATCCTCGCCTCCATCCCCGATCCAAACGGGGCGAGGGCCCCGTTTTTCCCAGGTCCATTGCCATCCCTATTTGATGATGCTAATATTAATGCAATGAGTTTAAAAGTTTCACACACATATATGTATAAAAAAGTGGTACATGCGAACCACTTTTCTAACCTACCGCCAGCCTAATGTGAGCAAACGTGCATTTTTTGGTTGTTTTTAATGCGTCCGACCCTATAGATGTATTGGGCATGGTTGATTTGCTAGAAACAATATTTGGATTGTGTTCTTTTTTATAAAAAAAAAAAAATATAATTTTAAGCCTTAAATAATTATAAAAAAAAATTACACTTAAATTTTAAATCTCAAAAAAACCTACCAAGTGTTGGAATCTGACGATTCAAGAGTCAATCATATATACTTTTTGACAGAAAAGTGCCTTTGTGACTTTTGAGATAACAAGTCAAAAATATCAGGTTCAGTTTTTTTAAAGTCGCCCCTTGTTATTTAAAGAAGCAAATTAAACGTGAGAAGAAACTTGTGCAATACGCCTAACATCCCTTGTCCGTCACGTTAAAAGCCAGAGGAGTTCTGTGGGCAAGGAAGATGTGGCACACTATTATAATCTTTTGGAAGTCAGAGTTTTGGAATACAAGCCCGACATGAGACTTCCACCTATGATTCAATGCCCTTCAAGGATTTGATGATCCTAAAACTTTGTTCATGCTTAAGGGAACTAGAGTTTCGATTAAAGACTAGAGAAGGACTAACTAAATCATATTTCACTATTCGGCTATATTTATTTGCTACACTTGATTGTCCTTACAATTTGTTGGAATTAGTTGACGGTGGTGTGCGTAGTGAGGGGAAGCTCCGGATCCACAGAGGAGAAAGGAAAGGTAGATATTAATTAACAACTTAGGGGAGATTTCTTTGATGCATGTAAAACTTATAAATTTTGAATATTATAAATAAATAAAGAAATCAGCTTTATCCTTAGAAATGTATTTTTAGCATTTAAATTTTATTTATTGGTATTTTACATGCTTAGTTTTTCATTTCTGTTTAACTAGGATAAAATTAGCATTTTTAAAACTATTTCAAATATTTAACAATTAATTATATTATTTTATAACCAAAACCCTTTGGGTTTTGAGAAGAAAAATTATTTTCTTCTTATTTCTCCTTCAATTGGCTGCATTGGGATTCATGCCTTTCAAATTTCTTGAGGTTTGCACCACCTACAATGCCATCAACCACCATAGGTGAGTCTTTTCCTTCCTATCATCTTCTTCCTCATCGAACTCCCTTCATTTTGTGTGTTCTTCTAACCGATTTTCACCCAAATTGGTTTTTTAATTTTGTGTGCTATTTTTAGCTTTGGGAGCCGTGTCCCATCAGATCCAAGCCATCTCACATCCCCATTGTCATGTGGAGGTATGTATTCCTGCTCATCTTTTTCTTTTTTATCGAATTCTTTTGGTTTTCTTCCTAATCGATTTTCCTAAATACAGATCTCCTCAAATTTTATGCCTGATTCCCAACAATATAAACCGTGCCCTGTAGTTGACGCTACCTCCGTAAGCAGCTATAGAGTGGATTTCATTCATTTTACCATCCTCTTCTTCTATTTCCATCAATTTCAGATTGATTTTCTCAAGGAAATCAGTTTACTATTTAAATTTAGGTGCCTCAAGATTTTTGCCACTATCGTGGAAGCGTCTTGGAGTGCATGCATAACATAGGAGACGCCCCAACATCGTATCTCTATGCAGCCTTATCGTTTTGGGTATTGTTTATATTGATTTTTGCAAAATCGGTTTGCCTCATTTTTGTTTTGGGTTCTGTGCGAAAAAACATTTTGACACTTTCTCGTTGTTTGTACAACATTGTAGCGTTCTTCGACAATGGATAAGTGCCCCCAACTGAGCCACTTTGTGGTGTTTATACTTGGTGTTGCATAGCACACATCAAGTGTTCGGTGAATTGCCATAACAATAATTAGTTGTGGTTTGTGAAACCTCTAGAAAGTTAGGGTTTCACTATATATTTTTTTCGATCTACGAAGGCATTACTTAAGTTGTTTGGTCTCAATCTTGTATATTTTATGTGTCATGTTAGACTAAGCATGTAGTGTAAGTGTCATGTTAGTGAATTAGGTTTTAGAGATGCCTAATTCGATGATTATATATGAAATCAATTATCCAATGTAATGAGTGTAATTAACATGATTAGACTAACTTATTTAATTATGCTAAATATGTTTTTAAATCTGAAAAAATATTTATGCCTTGGAAATTGTGTCACACACTAAGTATTCAAAAAAATGCCTAAGGTAGAATTTTAGATCTAAATGTGGTTTTGCTCAAGACTTCAAGAATATTTTTAAAAGTTGGATATTCATGTTTAAAACTTTTTTTTGAAGTGGTTTATATACACTATGCAATTTTGCTCTTTATTATGTTGATTGCATCATAAAAATGCATTTGAGTATGCGCAAATATGCGTAGTTAACTATGTTAACATACACATCGCAAGTACAATTTTTGCATGTACACATGCATAATTTGTGTTCACAAATAAAAAGTGTTTAGAAGCATATATCTATTCATTTATAATAATACACATGCTTAAAAATGTATATTGCAATGTATAAATTGTCATACAGGTACAAAATCAATGATACTTAATACTAAGTATCACTCACTGCTAGAAAAGACATAGCGTATATAAATGCAAAGTATTGTGCAAATCAGGCAAATACCCATGGCAAGTATAAATAATACAAGTGCATTATATCAATAGATATATGGTTGTGTGAAATACAATTTGTGCACATGCACCACTTAGTTGTGGATATTAGGACTGTCATAATTGAAGTTTGAAGATCTATGAGAATAGAAGTATTTTTTTGTTGTGGTTCAGAAGGTCATGTTTGTCATGATTTTAAATAGCAAAATATGAAGTGATTTTTACAGGTACATGTGTGTATGTGCATGATTGGATTGAATATTGCGTGATTGATATGACTATATGGTTAAAATTGAATGTTTGTATGAATATTGCATGTGATGTATGTCATGTACGAAATGAATGTGTCATGCATATGAATTATGAATTAAATGATTCAAGCATAGGGGCATGAATGGATCATGACACATACCATGCATCAAAGTATATTTGTTTGAATTATGTATATGGCATGAACTATTGAATAATGGATGAAGGCATGAAAGGGTTATCCCGTGAGATAATGACACTGAAATGTGATCTATGACTTAATAATAAAGATAACTATAGGACCATGGGTCCAATTAAAATGCGGGTGAAGCTGGACTGTCAAAGATGGCTAGGTCTGTTCTGATCTCAATGAGATGGCTGAGTCTGTTCCGGTCTCTTGTCTTCTTTAGAGAGGGAAAGATTTTACAAACCTCATGGGGTAATTTGAGGGTTGAAAGACTACATATGCCTCATCTCCCACCTCAAGAAGGTATATGAAACATGCCTACCCAAGGGATTCACATGGTAGAACCAAAAGCTCTGCAAAGTAAGGAAATATGTTCTCTTTTGTTTTTAGTTCGGGCAAAGTACGCAAGCGTAGACCGGTATGAGGACTTCGTGTCCATCTCCCAATTATTCCATTGCAGGTTTGACTTCCTGGGATAGACCCAGTTAAGCCACAATAGAAAGAATAAATATATAGAATAATAAATACTCTCATGGTTGTTTTCGGGTAGTTATACCTTCTTTTGTACCAAATGAGTCAAAATAATCAAGAGAAACAATACATTAAATTTTTAGAATCACTGCAATTATGTGAATAAACATATGGATGTACACATATAGAGTTTACTAATAAACATATATGTCATTGCATATGAATTTACTTGCGATTGCGAAATACATATTTAAGATTATGTGGTTGACCTATTGATTCAAGTCACGAACTTGATAGTTTGCACAAGATATGCTTGTATGTGTGAGACACACGGGAAAGGTCGAGTTAGATGCTCTTATTCCCTACATATGATCTAAATGAAGGAGTGCATTAACGATCCTAAGAATATATATGATGATTTGATAAATGTAAGAATGCATATCATAGTTTAGAGTTGGACCTATGTATACTCTTTTTAAGAAAAAAAAGGTGAATACTTACATTTTCATAGACCGTTATGTCTTATTCACTTAAAAAATATGCACATATCAAGTATGTTGGAATGGTTGAATGCGACTTTGGCATGTTTGTCATATACAACTTTTAGAAGCATATGCTATGTCTTGTTCACATTTGAAAAGCATGTACGTGTATTTCATGCTAGACATGGTCAAATGTGATATTGACCAAATTATATTGTAAAATTATATGAGAATGGCTTACATATTATTTATTGATGTGAATGAGTGAATAAATGTCATGAATATGAATATCATTGATATAAATGGATGAATGAATGCTATGTGAATGATTATTGTTGTGGATTCTCTTGAACCTCATTTTATAAATGATGAGAATCATACTTTGGTTATACCATTAAAAACTTGATTTGTATTCTCCAAGTTTGGTTTTGGGTTTCGTACGGTCATATGGTTAATATCCTACAATATTACATATGTTATCCTAAATGATTGAGTAGAGGGTGGGTTGTTGCACACTTGGAAGCATCACTCTTACTTACTATCAAGACATTTTGATTTTGATAAACTTGTAAACAACTAAACTTTGTGATTCTGGATTTTTACTTTTGAAAACTTATAAATATTTTGAAATGAGAATCCTTATAAATGCTATCTTTTCTTTCAGGCAATAATTATAAATCTCAAACTTTTATGCAACTTTTAAATAAATTTTGTCTTTCGTGTATATATATATATATATATTAGGGGATGGTCCCTAGAGTAATAACTTCAATCGGGTTGTGTCTAAGGTTGATTTCGTACTATATCTGATACTGAGAGACTAATATACGTTCGTGCTTGCACTCAAGCGAGTCGTAGATGGGCTCGTTGACATATTACCCTTGAGAGTCATGTAAAACTTTGTAACAATTGAAAATTTTTAAATTTTCTCAAAATTTCAGATTTTGAGAAAGTTTTAAAAAGGTTGAATTTTTTAAGAACGCTATAGTTATCAAACTCATTTCTACAAAGACAGGAATTGGGATAATTATCCTCCCTTGGGAAGCCGTTACCTAGCCATAACTATCTCATTGAATTCCTACAGTTTAATAAGTTGTGGGCCCACCATTATCTTAGTGGCTCATAACTCAAGGACCTACTACGTAAGTGAGTCTTAGGATTCTTGGTCCACTACTCTGGGTCATTGGATTCTCTTATGAGATTCAATGATACACTCTAGATCCAATATTTGAATCTTACTTTAGATTCAATACCTGGATCCAACATATGGGTTTCATGTGTGAGACCCAATGACTACACTAGATATGTACCAAAATCTAACATCTTCCGCTTAGCCATATGAGACGAACACCCATATTATATCACAACTGGTGCATCATATATCATATATAGTACTTTATGATACAACAAACACCAAATAAACTTGCACAATTTCTTGGGTTATCACAATGATGCTTTTTTCACATGTTATGAGTTATTTCTCACAAAATCATATGAATATTTTTCTCATTCAGTTTTCAAGTACTAGGTTTTCACACATGCTATAAGTTATTTCTCATATACTCATGTGGATATTTTCATCATTTATATTCATATATGAGTATAAAGTTTCACACATGATTTAGGTAATTTTTCACATAGCCATGTGTATTTTCTTCATTTTCAAGTATGATATTTTCCGTACATACTATGGGTTATTTCTCACATAATCATGTGTGTTTTCATCATCATATGAATCATGATATTTTCTACATATGGTATGGGTTTAACTATGACATTGTCCTTCCATGCACTAATTTCACATAATCATATAGGTTTCTCATCATGTGATAATTTAAGTGATAACCTTTAATGTGTAATACTATATTCAAATAAATATATCATATTGTGGCTCTCACTTTCTTAATTAGTTATGAGGTTCTTATAACTCTTTCACGACCATACTATAGGACATCATCATAGTGCATCATCATCACATGCAACATGCTTAAATTCTCATTAGGTTAACTACCACTCGATCACCTTGGATTAGTATATCCATATCCTATTAACCTTATAATATGACTACTAAGATATTAATAACACCATATTGTATTTCATGCATAAGATTCTAAAGCATGTAAAATACACTTTCATTCATTCATACGAGCATACCATAGGAAGCATTATCTATGATGATTATTTATCATCATGCACATATAAATATTTACTATAAAATTATATTTCAGCTCACTTTTTCAATGCATTGCATTTAAGCAATATGTGCATTAAGTCATTATACAATAGAAGCAATATGCATAATTAATAAAACTTAAGTACTCATATCAAAATCTAATTTGGATATACACCACATCCATATCTAATGAAAGTTATCCCAATACCATTTGAATATGCCAAACATGATAAGCCAACTCCAAGGCTTTAATCTTATGATAATAAGCCATCAAACCACAAGCTTGTGAACATATAAATTCAGATCCATTTTTTAATCCATTCAAAAAATCTAGATTCAAATCTATTAGATTTATATGAATCCATATCCAAAACCCGACTTGAGATGTTATCATCAAGTCCATCACAATACATATTAAAAATGGATCTCCATGAAAGCTTAAATGAAATCATGGATCATAAAGGATTTGACCATGATTTAAATTCATATCCAAATTTAAATAGATCCGCATCACACATCCGACATTATACTTATCTGGATCTATTTGGATTAAATCATGACCCATAATAATATATTATTAGGTCCAAATATCTGGCTTGATACTATTCAGATCCACCATAAACACTGGATCAAATCTAGATCCATATCCCATATTCAGGCATTATACTTGATTTAATCTCATTCAACTGAATCTAAACTCATTCAACTAAATCTATTATGATCCATACAGGTTCAATTAGATCCAAAATATTTTACTGGATTCAATCAAGTATATGTCAACTTGCTGGATTAAAAAATCTGATCTAATGGATCTTAGTCCAGTTAATCTTGATTCATTATAAGAATTTGATTAATACTAAGTCATACGAGATCCAATTTTATATATAATAAGATTCGAACATGAACACAATATATAGCATATAAAAAAAACTATACAATCATACAAATCATTTAAAGATCTAATAAATACATGCTAAAAAATTCAAACTCTCCCATATTGGGTTAGAAATCTAAAACAAATCATAACTGTGTCAAAAATTTTTTATCGGATCCAACCAAGTTTACGAGAAACTACTTATACCAACTTGATCCAATATAGATTCAAACCTATCTAGATAAAGGTTTAGGAGGCATTCCACAAACGAGAAGCACTTCCATGTAAAAAAAAAAATCATATGGCAATTTTGGGCAAAATCAATAACCAAAAACACAAAAACATAATTTTCAAAACTTTTTGTGTTAAACTGGAAAATTAAGGTAGTTTTCTTTAATTTCAAAAGAGTTTGAGAGCAGTACTAAGAAAATCTTCAAACTACAACCTTATCTTTGATATTTTTAGAGTAACATGACTGATTCTGAAATTTTTCAGAAAACAAGTCTTGTTTGAAAAGCAAAAGAGCACAAGAGGAATAAATTAGAAAGATTAGGGGTAATTTCATAAAATTATTCTCTTTCCTCCTTTTTTTCCTTTTTTTTCTTTTTACTTCTTTTTGTCACCTTCACCCGTAAGAGGGGGCCCAATTAGGGTTTCCACATTTTACGAGAATAAAGGAGAGGGTGGTGTATGTTCGCCTCCAATGATTCACTGAATCCCACATCTGTGTTCGGGGCTTTGAATGAGCACCACGTATACAAGCACATGGGGCTCGTATTCCCGTGTATGTTGACATAACTTTGCATCAGACTCTGGTGTTGTTGCAAAGACTTAAGTACCCTTTCTTGCTATTCTTCTCATAAAGTGATGGTTTGAGAAAATGACAAAAATGCCCTTCATTCAAAAAAGAAAAAACAAATTTTTCAAAAAAAGGACAAACATGTCCTCCATCCAGAAAGTCGAGGATGATGTTGACTCTTCAAAGTCTTCTTCTTTTTCTGTTCAAAAAAAGGACAAACATGTCCTTTATCCAGAAAGTCGAGGATGATGTTGACTCTTCAAAGTCTTCTTCTTCTTTCTCCGTAAAACACTGTAAAACCCTCTCTCTATCTCTCTAGAGAAGAAATCAAGGGAAACAAAGAGTTTTTCCTGAAGAAGGCCATGAACATCAACCCTCTCACTCTCTCTCCCTTCTCTCTCTACTTCTGTGCACATCCAACAGACGATCCTACATTGCTCCATCGCCATCTTCTTCTTCTTCCTTCTTCGTAAAACACTGTAAAACCCTCTCTCTCTCTCTAGAGAAGAAATCAAGGGAGGTAAAGGGTTCCTCCTGGAGAAGGCCATGAACACCAACCCTCTCACTCTCTCTCCATTCTCTCTCTACTTATGTGCCTGATTTAGAGTTTTTGCCCTTACAGAAGGGAGGTCCGGGGGCTCCCCCCCGGCGCGGATCCCTACAGCAATTTGTAGTATTTTCGGGTCTCCAACGAAACGCTATAGTGATTTGCAGAAGACACTACAAATCACTATAGCGATTTGCGGAAGACACTACAAATCGCAAATCGCTATAGCGATTTGTAGTGTCTTCCGTAAATCGCTATAGCGATTTGTAGATTCTTACGCAAATCGCTATAGCGATTTGTAGATTTTTCCGCAAATCGCTATAGCGATTTGTAGTGTCTTCCGTAAATCGCTATAGCGATTTGTAGTGTTATTCAGTAAGCAAATCGCTACCCGAATTAGGACCAACTTGTCATGGACATATCTCCATAACCGGAAGTCATATTCCAAATTCGTAAAAAGTGGTGTCTTTGTTATTGAGTCTAGTTTATTTCTGTAAATTTTCAGTGATTTCTATTGTCATTTCATTTCCCATTTTAACTTCAACGATACATTACAACCACAATCATCAAAAGAAAGATTGCCCAAGCTAAGAGTCTTGAGAGAGTAGAGGAGGGCCTCACCACCCACCAAACAACATAAAATACAATGACTCAACTTCAAGTGCAGTAAGGACCCAGAGTCGAATAAATTTAGAGGCAGCTCATCAGTAAGAACCCACAACAGTCAATGTGCAGGTCAGTCGGTGCTTGATGGAGCAATGTAGGATCACTTTATGAGAAAAATAGCAAGGGAGAGAGAGAGTGAGAGGGTTGATGAGCCCCCGGACCCCCCTCCTGTAAGGGCAAAAGGCCATGAACACGCTGGGAGGAGCCCTCAGACCCCCCTTCTACAAGGGTAAAAGCTCTGAATCAGACTCCATAACTCTTCAAGTTGAATGATGCTACCCACACTGGGAGGAGCTCTCTCAGACCCCCCTTTCTGTAAGGGTAAAAACTCTGAATCAGGATTTACAACTCATTTAGTTGAATGATGCTACCCACGCTGGGACGAGCCCCCAAACCCTCCTCCTGTATGGGTAAAAACTCTGAATCAGGCTCCACAACAGTCAATCTGTATGTCAGTCGGTGCTTGATGGAGCAATGTATGATCTTCTAATGGATGTGCACAGAAGCAGAAATAGAAGGGAGAAAGAGAGAGTGAGAGTTGAATGATGCTACCCACGCTGGGATGAGCCCCCAAACCCTCCTCCTATAAGGGTAAAAACTTTGAATCAGGCTCCACAACAGTCAATGTGCAGGTCAGTCGGTGCTTGATGGAGCAATGTATGATCTTCTAATGGATGTGCACAGAAGCAGAAATAGAAGGGAGAGAGAGAGAGTGAGAGGGTTGATGTTCATGGCCTCCTCTAGGGGAGATTTTTTTCTTGGATAATCCTGCAGTGCAGAGACTGGGTCTTAAATAATCATCTTCGGGGCACTTAAGTCTTTACAACCACTCCTTTTCAAGAACCGTCATTTTTTTTTACATCAATGGAGGAGAGAGTACTTAAGTCTTTGCAATCGCATCAAACTCCAACGCTAATTAATGCTGACAAACATGGGGATACGAGACGCACATGCTTACATACATGGTGCTCTTTGGGACCCCCGAACATGAGATGTAGCTAACTGCCCTGTTCGGGGGGGGGGGGGGGACATATAACCTGCTTTGAGAATAAAGAGGGAGTGGGTGATAGCTGCCTCCTTTTTCTTTGTCATTTTATGTGCGGCTGTCATTGCCGTTTCCAGCAATCACCCATTCGGTGGAAGAACCTCCAACCTTGCTGCCTCTCATGACGATAATCACTCCTTTGTTGCTTGACGGTGGATCTCCAACTCCTCCGACTTTGATCCATTGTCGGAATTCATTGACGATGGTGTGCACAGTGAGTGAAAGCTCTAGGAGAAGGAAAAGGTAGATAACGATTAATGACCTATTTTCGAGGAATTTTCTCAATGCAATTAACGAGCTCACTTTTGCATAGGTAGGGGCTGAGTTAATTATCCTCCCGTGGGTAATTGTTACCCAGTCATAACTGTCGCATTGGATTCTTAGAGTTCAATGAGTTATGGGGCCACCACTATCTTAGTGGCTCATAACTCAAGAACCCACTGCATAAGTGGCTCTTAGGATTCTTGGCTCACTATTTTGGGTCATTAGATTCTTTTATGAGATCCAATGATATACTCTGGATTCAATACTTGAATCTAGTTTTGGATCCAACATATGGGTTCCATGTGTGAGACCCAATATCCACATTGGATCTGATCCAATACAATTGAGGTGGGGTCTCATGATTTGACTCAATCTAACATCATAGATGCGTTCAACATGCTCGAGTTAATAGGAATTGACCATTAGAGCATGTTTTTTTGAAGAAAAATATGTTTTTATGAGTGAAAAAAATCAATTCTGTCATAGCTATTGACTTTTTTGTTGCCAGAAAAAATTGTATGCAAGTCAGATTTGGGCTAAACAAATTTTGATTCTCACTAATAAAAAAATATATTTCACATCTATGGTGTTAGTTGTGAGAAAAAAAAAGTTATTTGCTAAGCTTAGAATATTAACCTGCAAATATGCATCCCATATGAATGTGATCATCAAGATGAAACTAAATCGGAGAGTAAAGGCACTTTTTTTTTCTCTTGTGATAGCGAGGAGAAACCACTTTTTTTTTTTTTTTCGCCGTGGGCCTGTTTTGGTGTAAAACTCCGCAAGTACTCTTCCTTATTATCCATCAGGGATAGTTTTCTATTGGCTTCGACCTAAGTTTTCTGTTGGCTTCGACCTTGCTGCAAGGGAGTGACCCAAATAAAACAGTGAGCCTATGGCCCCATGCTTCTGGTCATAGCATTATAAGCTTATGACCAGCGTCCAACTTCACATGCAATTTGGTCCACCCAACCAAAACAACCAGTTTAATAACTCATGGCCGTACATTCACATTTATGCAAGAATATTGCTGGGCCATTGTGTTCCCTCGACAACACGAGATGGGTATTTTTATTGACCAACCATGCTAGGGGAGCCAGCCCCCGGTTGGGTTTTGAACCCGGGACCCTTTTGCTAAGAATGATCATTCAGGGGCTCCCAGCAGATGCTGTTGGTTGTGATGAATGACATCTCTAAAACACTAGATATAGGACAGACCCCAACAGTTTTTTTTTGGATGCCGTCCATCATCTAAACAGACGGCATCATTGTGGCTAAGAATGGCATTCAAGTCACACTTGATGATATTTTTATAACCACCAAGGGTTTCACTGACCTGACCCGCTGCCTTTTCCTCGGTCCAGTTATCTTACATGGCCAGCAGGGTGGTTGTAAAGGTGCTGAGATGAAGGCATTGGATCAAAACCTGCTGTGTGTTTGTAGCTTTCGAAGGTGAGCCACGCAAGGCAGGGTGGTCATGGCCCCAGCTGAAGTTTGCTTCTCTTTGCCCAGTTCTCGGCAAGGGTGCTTTCTCAGAGAGAGAGAGAGAGAGAGAGAGAAAAAGATTCCAAAATCATTGAATAATGCAAAGCCGTTCCACGCCAGCTTGTCAAATGGACTGGTTTACGTTACTAGACACTTTTGAAACCATTAACCATTACTCAAAGATTCTAAAACCTGGGAAGCTTGCTTAAGAAGGGTGAAACCAAAATATGGACTTTTCTTTAAGAGAAATATGTAAACTAATATGAACCCAGATTTTCATGAACTTTTTTTTTTTTTTTTGCAAATCAAACCCTGCCTATGAATTCGGCATAGTCCATTTTACTTGGAATTGACTATTGAATCATCCTAATCGGATCAAAAAATGTAATTTTGTATGCTTGAAGATCTATGAAAATTTTGAGCTATATATCTACTTTCAAGCCTTAAAAGATTCTTTTTATACATCGTGATCGGTTCTTATATGAATGATCTACGAGTATGTTTCTATAAAACCAAGCACCTAGATCACATCTGATGAAATTTTAAGAAAAAAAAAAACTTATCAAAATCTTGGTGCATGCCAATTTACATATTTAGTTACCTAAGAAATATATATAATAACTAAACCTATATCCAGATTGGATCTCAATAGATCCAAATATTCGCAATCCTAATTCCGGCTTGATATAAAAAAGGATGAACCCGGCTTAGGTTACCGCTAGACATTAGGGTATAGGGGTAAACCGGTCTCCAGGTGCAGGTTAAAATTTTAAAAGGAGGTTAGCCATTTCAAGAGTGTGCAAAAGCATCGGGATCGTCTTGGCATATAATCAACGGCTGTGGCTTGCCCAGCTGGCCCTGAAAAACGGGGAAAGGGAAGTCTCCTAACTTCACCCGACCCGACCCGACATTTATCCAAAATCCAAACCAATTAGGAAGCTTTGGAATTTGGGGTGAATATGCTGCTGGAAGATCCTCCCTGTTGCCTCTATAAATACAGGTGTGAGAGGGCAAATTGTTTCCCAGCAAAGGGGTGAAGCAGAGGAAAAAAGAGAAAAAAAGGGTGGGAAGAGGAGCAGGGAGAAGAGAAAGAGAGGAAAATGAGCGAGGGTTTGAGGAGAGATTACCAACTCCTGGAGGAGATCGGGCGGGGGAGGTTTGGGAAGGTGTTCCGCTGCTTCCGGCCGGATTCCGGCGAGTTTTTCGCCTGCAAGACCATCGACAAGAGGGCCATCACCGACGCTGTCGACCGGGAATGCCTCGAGAGGGAGGTCAAAGTCCACCAGCTCGTCGGCGGCCACCCGAACGTCGTCCAGATCAGCGCCGTCTACGAGGACGAGGCGTCGCTCCACCTCGTGATGGAACTCTGCCCCTCTCCCGACCTATTCGAGCGCGTCTCCAAGCGGGCGCTCTCCGAGCCGGAGGCGGCGGCCGTGATGGCGTCGCTTATGGAGGCGATCGCGCACTGCCACAGCCTGGGCGTCGCGCACCGCGACCTCAAGCCGGACAACGTCCTCTTCGACGGCCGGAACCGGCTGAAGCTCGCCGACTTCGGATCGGCCGATTGCGTCCTCGAGGGGAAGGGGCTCAAGGAGATCGTCGGGACGCCGTATTACGTGGCGCCGGAGGTGCTCAGGGGGAAGGAGTACAACGAGAAGGTGGACGTCTGGAGCGCCGGGGTCATCATCTACATCCTCCTCAGCGGGGTCCCTCCCTTCTACGGCGAGTCGCCGGCCGAGATCTACGAGTCCGTCCTCCGGGCCAACCTGAGGTTCCCGTCTCGGATCTTCCACTCGGTCTCGCCCGCGGCTAAGGACCTGATGCGCAAGATGCTCTGCAAGGAAGTCCCTAGACGGTTCTCCGCCGAGCAAGTCTTGAGTAAGTCTTGGCCTCTCTCCCTCTCTTTCGCTTCCTTGCTTGTGGAATTCTAGGGTTTTAGACCGTCAAACCCTCACACCGCCTTTATTATCGTGAAATCTTGTTCTTTCGGTCGCCTTTTCGAAGATCCGAGTTGGCTATTTGTGTTTTTCTTGCTAGCATTTTGTTCGATGTTGGTGTTCCCTCTTGAGCAAGTTGATTTTTAGTTGCTCACTCGAGGTTGAGTTCTCTTCATGTTTATGGCCTCCTTGCCTTGCACTTGTTGTATGACTTATGCCTAATTTCCTCTATTTTTCCTGCTTTTTGCTTAAATTTTTTTTCTAAACATCAGATCTTTCTGTTTAAGAAATTGAGAATTCCTGCTTAATATGGTTTCCTCGGAGCCTAGTATTCTTTCCATTTCGGTTTCCTGATTTTTATGGCTTTTTTTCCCTATTTTTCAGGGCACCCGTGGATCACAAACAGAGGCGAGCAGGGCTCTGTTGCAGATCTCACTTGAATGAATCGTATCGCTCAGAAAGGGCTCTGTGAAGGCGTACTGTCTCGTCTCTCTGTGCGTGTACACAGGTTTTCCTTGTATATGAGTTTCCATCTTTTCTTTGTCACTCTCTCCTATGCCTCTGAGCATGTTAACGGCAGTAGGCAACGCGGTCGGGGCAAGCAGCGTTTACACTCTGCTTACTCACTGATGTGGAGCTTCGAGCCCCCAGATTTTTTCTTTTTGAGTTCCTGTTTTTTTTTTTTTTCTCTTTCTTGAGAGCGTAAGTTTTGTATAAAAAACTGTAATGGCGGAAGCTTTGTATAATTGATGAAAACTGTTCCTGAATATCTTTATTTACTCTTTCCAGACTTCGCTCACTTCAGTTCTTTAGTTAATCGGTGACCCAAATGCACTAAGATTAATCTTAATGATGAGGCTAACCAAACTTTGTATGATGGATTGGTGAAAGCATAAGAAAAAGTAGGATTGGTCCCACGAATGCTTTTTGGTTTTATCATCGTTCTTTTGCCGCCTAGTGCACGATATGATCAGTTTTTTTGGCTTGGAGAAAGTATGTCTTTATGCTTCTGTGCTTGGCTCGTATGAAAGAGTGGCTTGATTTTGAACTACAACACTGCGCTTCTTTTCTGTGGCTCAATCTTGTAATGTAATGTGCAAGTGGCAATGTGTCTTGGCTTGGTTACCTTTGGATGTTGGATGGGGTGCCTTGGGTCGTATTCCGTAATAATGTTTTGAAATTGAAATGTATCCGAAACGCTTAGCTTATTATCGGCCAGTCACGTCAATGGTGGCGCCCTTGCCCCATTGATTGTGCAGACATGGTGCGTGGCCAAATGGCCCAATAGTTAACACGAGACATGCATAGTACTTGGCCCTACGGTGCCGTTGTCCTTCACTTTACGCCACCTCACCCCATAGGGATTGGTGCTCCTACGGACTCTCAAACGGATGGCCTGCGAGTGGATAAGGGCATCACGGGGGGTGACCCATTTTGCCAACCCAAAATCCGACAAGAGCCATTTAAGAGAAAATGGGTCCTTTTTGCACGAGAGAGAGTGTGAATTATTTTGGGGTGGGTTGCCAGGCCACGTGGAAGGTAGCCAGTTAGGTCGAGTGGAATAAAAGTACGAAAATGAGTACCTTGTAACGCCCACTAACTTTAATGCAGTCATGTTACTGAGAGAGAGCTGGTTACTGAGGATGTATAATGTAGTGCCTGCCTCCCACCACGCAAGTTGGTTTTCTATCCGCAAAGGTGTGGGATTATGAAGAGTTGGCCCACTTTTGCTGCCTGACACCACGCTCACGTTCAGATCCTAAAGTTCTGGTTCTAACTCGTAAAGTAGGCTCGTCAACCAGAAGCATGAACCTCCAAAATTATATGCTCATTATTTTTTTTTATATTTTGTAACATCCTGAATTTTTGAAAATTCATGAACTTTATATTTTTATATAAAAATGCAAGTTTTTATGTGTTATTTATTATTTAATATTATAAAATATTAAATTATGAAGAGATGGACCCTAAAATCATGAAAATCGGGTTTAAATTGGATCTGATTTAATTAGGGGCAAAATCATAATTTTTTTGACAAGATACATGTCCAAAGTTTTAAAAAATGCTGAAAGCTTAATTTGGCAAGAGATAAATTAGGTAAGTAATTAAAAGAATTTGGTTTTATTGGCCAATGATACTATTATAAATAAATTGGCAAAAAAGAGGCAAAGCAAGAATATAAAATGCAAGAAGGGCAATTTGATAATTTGGTAAGGGCAATGAAACAGTCATATATGAGGTCTGCTCAGCCCTCACCGACTTTGCCTAACTTAACATGTGTTAAGAGAGATTTAAATTAAGTTTTAAAAAAAACTTATTTTTTTAAACATAAGTTTATATATATATATATATATATCATTTTCCTCTCCTTTCACTTCATTTTCACTCTCTTTTTTCTCACTCTCCTACTCATCTTTTTTACCGAATCGCACATCATTTTCCCTTTGATCTCACCCCAATCTCTCTTTACTATTTTGTTTTTTACGAGAAATGGCTGTGACTTATAGGAACAAATTTAGGGTCTCTGTTTTGGGGATTTCGTCTTGTGGGTACTCGTTTACATACTAAAAGGATCTGTATATGCTAGATTTCTTGTTTCTCCAGCAATTTCAATGTGTGATATTCTTATTCTATGAAAATCTAGCGCATGTAAGTGTGTAGATGATGTTTGTTTGAAAAACATATTATATTAGGCAAAATCTTGACATGTGAAAAGTGTTTAATGTGTGTATCATGTGTGCTTTATGTTAAAAAACTCATTGCATGCTATGAAGTTGCTCAATCATGTTTTAGTTTGAGTTTTTTTATAATTTCATGTGCTCATGATGGTTGTATACATAGGAAATCATGTTTTAAAATCATGTGTATGTTTTTTTAGTGGGTATGAGGTTTAATGTTATTTTAATCATGTTTTATTGTTGTAAATCATGTTGAAAATGTTCATCTAAGATTTTAGAGGGAAAATCCATGATTTTTTATTGAAAAAATCTGTATTGGAATTTGAATTTTAGTTTGATCTTGTTTAGGGTTGACTCCTACTCGTTAAGAGTCAACTCCTTCATGATATGTACTCTATTCTGTTCCCGAGGGTCAACCTCTGCAGAACAAGGGTCGGCACCTCAGTTTTAGAACTTAGATATGTGTTTCTGGGGATAGTCCCCGAGGGTCAACCCCTACAGAACAAGGGTCGACACCTCAGTTTTAGAACTCAGATATGTGTTTCTGGGGATAGAGAGTTGACCTCTGTATTCTATGAGTGGACTCTTTTTATAAAGAGTCGACCCTTGGGATAAATAAATTGACTCCTGCAAGCAGAGAGTCAACCATTGGAATACAAGAGTTGACCCTTGAATAAAATGGTCGACTCTTGAAACACCCGAATGTATTTTTTTTGGAATTTTGACTTCGGGTATGAGTTGTTAAGCCTAAGGTTCGATGTATCAACTAGCGAATTATTGTGGATGGTCTGAAATACTTATATTTAGTATTTTTAAGCTACTTCTGTACAGTGAGACACTTATGTGAGTGTGGGTGGTCCAAAAGAAACCCATTTAGTGCACCGATGCATATTGCATATTGTGTGATGCATTTGGGATATGAATTTCTACATATTTCAATTATGGGTATTTTTAAACTGAAAATTTTAAGGTAACCGAAAGAGATGTTTGTACGTGTTGTTTGTATTCTGGGGTAATAACCCTAAGGGTATCTTGTTACAAGACCATACTTAGGTGTTGACCTAGAATACAAAGATGATACTATATGATGCGTAATGAATTAATATGTAATAATAAGCTGCACTGAATACTTGTTTATGCTTGTT
Organism: Nuphar pumila; assembly: GCF_984573655.1. Taxonomy (NCBI): domain Eukaryota; kingdom Viridiplantae; phylum Streptophyta; class Magnoliopsida; order Nymphaeales; family Nymphaeaceae; genus Nuphar; species Nuphar pumila. The sequence goes on from NC_143259.1 coordinate 1,322,576, forward strand.
GGGTTTTTTTGTGGCTTGTTTGTCAGATGTAAATAAGCTTGCTCTAACTTTGTGAAAGAATTTTTGAGACAGTTGATTGTGCTCCTTTAATGTGGATCTAAGAGATTTGTTCTCCATCATGAGGCTTACAGAACACTAAACTCCGATACTCGAGGGAGAGGTAGAGCTCTTACAATGCGTCTAGTAGTATACACCTATAAGGAGAGGAATAAGGTCCCAAACTCTAAGTCTCATAAATATCTTGACGAAAGGTTTCGAACTTTGGTGCAAACAGCAAGGTAATCATATGAGTATTATAAATGAAATAGATGAATGAACACCCATTGAATGATCCGATGATGCCCAAATGGTTATGAGAACGATTAAATTAATAAATATGTGTGGAGCGTGACATGTAATGCAACAATAATTAAATAAAAATTTGGTCAGATTTCAAGCAAAGTCCAAACGGTGATCGAGGAATCATAACTTTTGTTGGGTCATGTTTCCAATGGAAAGATATTGGCCTAATGCCGTGTATTTTTGGTGGAAGAGTGGCTAAAGCTTAAAAAACAAGTTTATTGATTACCAACCGGTGGGGTGGGGCACGAGTTGTCTGGTAGGAACGATGAGTGCACGTTACCTTGTGTTGGAACGTTGCAAGTTCAAATCCCGTTGGCATGGTTGTATATCCGGTGGGTGTCTACCTAACCCCAGCTTGCCTATAAAAATAAAGTTTATTGACCATGTTTTCGGAGGTTTTAATTATCTTTTAGTTTTGGTAAGATATCTATCAAGAAAAATATCAGGAAATGATTATAAGCTTACAAGGATTACCGAAAAGTAAATATCAACAGCCGAGGTGGTATCCCGTGGTAAGTGGGGTCATATGTTAAGCTGAAGGCCCAGGGTCGAATCCCTATCCCACATGGGGGTGGCTGTTGTTTTGGTAGGGGTCCGCCTAATCCCACCTTTCAAAAAAAATAAATATCAAAAGGCACTCAAGTCTCAAGTTGTACATATATTTATTTCGGGCATTACATTCAACATTGATCTCAGGGCATGTTTGCAATGCCCTATGTTTTTAAAATTTTCTAAAGATCTTGTGATTGTAAATCACATTCACAATACTTTTTCAAGGTTAGTCGCATTGTGACAAATATAGACGATATTTTGATAATATCGCCAAAAAATGTTATATATTATCTCACCATTTTAAACTTCAAAAATGGCGCGTTAATTTCAAAATATCACGTTATTTTCATCAAAATCTAAGTATCACATTTTCGTCTCTATATTTATGATTTAGTCGCAAACTGCTTTAAATTTAAATTTTTTTGGAGAAAGACTGCTTTAAATTTAATTAAAATGCACTAAAAACATTATCTTTGGGTGAATAAAATCTCATTAAAGTGTTCTTTAATGCATCTCTCTCATTCAATACTATTAAACCGTCATCTCATATACCAAGAACACCAAACAAATTTTCAAAAATGCATCTTTGGAAAGTGTTGGGAATAGAAATGGTTCCTTAAAATTTATCTTGGAAATTAATGACCTTAAATGTTCCTAAAATCCAGCTTGAAATTAAAAGTTTTGAATTATTTTAACTAGAAGTTTGAATTTTCAACAAGCAGAACTTAAACTAATATCATTTTTTTATTGTTTTATTTTGCATCATATTTTTTAAAACTTAATTTATTTATTTTAGCTGATATTTTGCCAAAAAAAAATATGAGATATAAAAATTTTCAAAATCTCACGATAAAAATCATGACGATGAATTGCCGTTTTAAATATGATCTGGGATCTTGCATGTTGCCCTCCCCCCAAAGTTTTGAGACAAACGATTGGGGGATCTGAGGTTGGATATACAGGAAGGATCTGAGATCTCTGCAAAACCCTCCAATTGTAAAGGGAGAAGTGATTCGGACCATGAAGAGGATGTGGGTGAAGGGAGGAAGGCAATACCAGCAGCTACAGGCACGAGTTACCAACTAAACTTAATTAAGTATAGTACCACGAAGGCGTTACTTGACTAATAAAACAAGTAGAAGTTAAAAATGTGAGGTTCGCACCATAGATGGCTCACTTTCATACCTGTTGAACTGCACAATCCCAGGTTATCGTTATAATTACCATCGCTTCACTATTATAATAATAACGTTTATTATTTTATAATAACTTATTAATAAATATCAAGTTAGAAGATTCTTACCGTAACTCAAAAAGATTTGTTTGGTAGACTTCAATACTTTGGTGGGATGGGCAATGTTTCTTGTAAGCAACGGTTCATGAACTGTATCCTCATTATGCGAGGAAATGTGGGTCCCTATAAGTTATGTAGTACAATTATTGGAGGTTATCCAACAATTTGGTGCTCTTTGCTGAGTCAACGTGTATGTATATAATGCCCACTTTCTTGTTCTGCCCATTCAAAATGGTAGGTTTTTGTTATTTTTTTTTCACATCTAACACCATGATGTGATCTATAGGTTTTGTTTAGTGGGAACCGTTTTTTTGGATCACTAGAATCTTACCTATATATAGGTTTTCTGGTGATTCAAAATCAATGGCTACTAAGGCATCAATTTTTCCAGGCTCATAAAAATATATTTTTTCATCAAAAAAATATGATCCAAGAGTTGATTTCCACTAGATCGGGTATGCTAAATAGATCTAACAGTTCAGATTTATCATAAACCACTTCAAACTATGGGCAGAATGGGGCAGAACGAAAAAAAAATGGGGCCTAATATGTTCAGTTCTCTCTCTCTCTCTCTCTCTCTATATATATATATATATATATAATATGAAACAGAAACCTACAAAATGAGAACGGTGTTAAATGAAACATGTTATTGGATTTTTTATTTTTATTTTTAAATTTTAAATTCTGACCATAAAATGTGATTTATATGCTTGTTCTTATAGGAATCACTTCTTGGAACAATTGATTCCAATGCATGAACTACATATTTTATAAATTTTGGATGCATGCTAAATACCATTTTTTCATCCAAAATGCATGATCCAAATGTCTTTCTAGTAAATTAATCATGCTAAACGCATCTATAGGGTAAGAATTTTGAAAAAATATAAAAAATCCAATATCATGTTTTATTTAGCACCGTGCCCATTTTATAGGTTTGGGTCACTAGAATATGAGAACTTGAAATATAGGCATTTTCAACACTTTTTTCCAAATCCAACCATGTGGATGTGCTTGGCATAGTGAATTAGCTAGGAATCAACCAACGGATCGTGTATTTTCGATGCAAAAATGTGATTTTTGAATGCTTGAATATTTATGAAGACTGTGAGCCATTGATTTTAAAGTCTTAAAAAATCTCATTTATGCATCAAAATCAGATGATTCAAGAGCTGGTTCTTATAAAACCAAGCATGTAGATCACATCGGTAGTGTTAGATTCTAGAGAAAAGAACAAAAAATCCTTCAAAATCATGGTTCACACATTAGTTCTCTTATTTTTTATTATTATAGGTTTCTCTCTCTCTCTCTCTCTCATATATATATAGCCGGTATATATTGATAGCAAGTTTGTAACTTAGCCAACTACGATCATCATCAGCAAATTGGCATGAAGTCCAATGTCTTCTATGATGAAAATATATGGTTTAAATTTTGATAGCTGGATTAGTGAATGTTGCAGTGCCTTAGCTCAGATCCCAAGGTTAGAACCCAACCAGAAGCCCAGAAGCTTTCACCAAACAAGAAGGAAAGAACTGGTGAACCAACCAAACAGCAAGTGTAGTGCATTTAGTGAAAAATTCAGGCAAGGCTTGGTATTTTAGGCCTTTGTTTCACGCAACTTTCATGAGAAAGTGCTGAGCTGGAAATTCTGATCTAATTAATCCTTTCTCACAATGAATGAAACAAACATCAAATCCTCATGGTGGGAAAGTGCCGTGCTGGCATAAGAAAGCCCCAGTTTTTCTCACCACCTACCACTTTTGATGTGTAAATCCTTTCCTACCTACCTACCTCCCTCCCTCCCTGTAAAAGCTTTCACATGAGAAGGCTGAGCTGGCAGGATTTTTTCACCATCACAATAGTGTATTTCATCTCTCTCCCATTCCTTTTCGCTGAAAAACTGGGGTTGAATAACTTGCTGATGGGTAACCCATGAAGAATGATTTGACACTCAAGTACTGTAGAAAACACAAAATTGAGCAAGAAAGCACTAAGATAATTAGGCGACTGAACATGATTTTCAGCTTCTCTTACTCAAGTCAGCCCAAAGCATGGGGTTTCGGAAAAAAATGTTAATGTCCAGAAAGTATTTGGTAAACTTAGTAAAAAGTTAATGAAAATTTATTAAAATTTAAAAATTCATGAAACCTTACAGAAAAAGTAAAAATTGCTGTAAAATTTAATGTAATGAAAATGAACGATTAATTGAATTTATCACAAATTTAACAAGATTTTCACATTTTTCAAATCATTATTATAAGGTTGCAATCCGGTCAAATTATTGCAGATGTATCATGTATGTGACTATGGTTCAAAATCAAACTGGCAAATGTTTCAAGCTGTTATACAGTGACGAAGGGAAGAAATACATCCACAGAGCACCCCAATAAACCTCCCTCCCCAAGCCAGTCATTTAGGTACATCTACTCACGTTTTACGGGTCCGTGTTCACTAGGTTAGATGGGTGGTCCGGTCGCCGATCAGATATCTGACATTGACCAGCTGGGTTGGTTTGGCTATTCATCTCTATCACTCTGCTGGACAGTTATCGACAGCCTAGGGAGTATGGTCGCAAGACCAAAACTCGAAGGAATTGATGGGGGCCTGCACAAGAGGTGGAGCGTGTGGTTTAATTCGATACAACACGCAAAACTTTACCAGCCTCACGATGGTAGTATGCCATCGAGTCCCTATGGACAAGGCGACAATCATCGCTTTTGGGTGCAGCCATTAAAATTATGAATTTTCAGTGCTACTAAACAGGTAGGGAACCATTTGATCAGATCCTTTAATCTAATTAGTAGTACATCCATGAATGTGCCTACTGAATATCTGAACATGTATTTGTTGACAGTGGCAAAGACTGGACCAAGTCAGGCCAGGCTTGGTTTGGGTTGGACTTCGAATGGTCCACCGACTCGGTTGAAATCCAGCCCAAGCCAGAACTGGACTTTAGGCCGGCTATCCTCACAACATATATTCAGGCTAGACCTCTAGCCGGGGCCCAGACAAATGATTCACCAAAATGAAATTTTTGACCCGCATCAATTGGGATTGTGATCAAGATTTGGGTCCAACCTGCCTGATCCAGGAAGGTACCAGAAACCCATTAAGCTGCCCAGCCATCCTTACAAGTATCTGAAGTTCCTTCCCAAACTGGCAAGTCCATAAACTCCAGATACTAGTCATCAAATCCCCAGCAAATTAGGACAAAGCAGCATCAGACTCAAACTGTCGCCTAACACTTTGGTATTCCAACATTCAAGCTGATCTCCATGCCTTTGAGCACCTTCACCTTGGCTGGTCATTTTCTTACACAAGCACGAGGGAAGCATTCCTATGAGAATCCTAGAGATGGGAAAAGCTTTCTCACCGTGTCATTGACAAACTTCTATAGGTACACATGAAGTTTTCATTGTCTCACTCAAAAGTTGGACCCAAAAATGCTGAAAATGCATCTACATGGATGATGGACATTTTGACACCCCAAGTCAGAACACATACAAAAGGGCCTCCTACACCCCCTAGAAGAAACGGAAATCCCTTTCTTCACGTACAAACACAAACCTCAGCCTTTGTTTCCAACCAGAAAAACACAAAATTGAATGCAAGAACCTATTTATTGCTGTTACTGCTATAAGAGAGATGTACAGTGCATTCAAACAAAGGAGTGCCCTCAAGGATCAAGTGTGACAGGTCTCTTGCTAGGTCGAGGACCGCTCTGGGCATCCACATCTTCATCCTGAACAAATTAGAAATCACCAATCAATGACGAACTTCCCAGAGAAAACAAAATGGAGAACTGAAATATCTGTAGATATACATTTTTGTTTAAAGGTCAGTGAAGTTAATCCACACACAAAAATAGAACGAAGGTAGCCAAGGAACAAACGCCCATAAGAGGAATTATGGCAAGTATCTTCCAGTAAAGCCAAAAATCCATTAGAAGAAAGAATTTAGACAGAATTGTAGGATAGGAGATGCCCCAAGTATGAAAAGATACCAGGAAGATTTATGGTTTACCTTGTCTGCAGAGTTTGCATCCATAACAAAGTTTTCACTCCATGAATGTATGGAAGAAAATTCACCCGAAGCAGGCAATCTTGTCGGCTCTCGTCTGTTCATAGCATTGCTTGAAGAAGGAGAACATGAAGGTGGAACAACACATTCTGAAAAGCTCATGCTTCTTTTTCTTACAGATGAAGATTCAGCTGTAGAATGCAGGTCATCATCCATCCTCGAAGCATCAAGTTTGCATTGATCCTCTGGATATTTTTTATTCACTCTATCCCCATCATGACCTAAAATGTGCTGCTTACCCGAGCAGCCTTGATTGTTATGAAATGTAGGCACTTTCTGATCTTGGCTTGAGCTACAGGGAGAAATATTTCTTTTCACCAGGACTCTTGGAATGCGTGTGTTTTCTATAACATCTAAATTGTCTGCCACACCTTCATCCATGTCATTTATCTTAGCAGCTTGAGCTGCAGCATCCAACTCATCCATCACCGAGATTGCATTCATCAAGCGATCTCTTGCTAAAACCCTGTCAACTACTGGGTTTGGATAATTATGCCCAAGCTCCACCCCTGCAGCTTTAAGCACTGATGATGGAGCATCCCATGGGTGATGGATCCACTCAGTAGGCACTCTTGCAAGTTCAGGCAGCCAGTGCCTCACATATTCTCCATGTGGGTCATATTTGCAGCCTTGAACCTAAGGCAACATAGCAGAACAAAGATATTTGAAGTATGAAATATAAGACATATTGACTCAGATCAACATGATTTTATTTCTTTGACAGTAAAAAAATACAGTTTATTCTTGAAGCAAATAATATGCACACATTCCCCTGGAAAAGCCGGAAACTGCTTGCCAAGTTGTATGAGTCTTCACTGCTATGGATGGCCCGGCTGTATAATGCAGGTTCATGGCATGTTTTTGTGCAGAAAATAACAAAAATGTTTGGTGAATGGGGTCTCACATGGACCCAATTCACATCTGTTACTCAGATCTGGGTCAAAGTTTCAATCTGCTTTTCCCTGGCCAAATCTGGATGCAAATAAACTGTGATCCAGCTTTTAACCAGTTTTCACCCCTAAGATAGAATGGAGGTTCATGAAATTATAAAGAAAATTCAAGATGTATACAAAACAAGGAGTCGTTAGAGTTCATGAAATTCAAGATGTATACTGGACATTTAGAATCTCAGCTCAAAGTCATTCAGAGTCCAGACAAAAAGAATAAAACACACTATACCTTCTCAGAAATCTAGAGCATTTAGATGTTAAGCTACTGGACAACTTGGGCTTTTAATGTAGTGGGAAAGAAAGATGTATTTTCTTCTCTTTATTGTGTGTCATGCTTGTAACAAAGCCATTTTACTGAATTCAGGATCCTCGTTTAGGGTTCAGTAGCTGCATGTGCCAGTGTCTTGCTTCTCCAGGGATCAGATTCAGATATCAACAACAACAACAACAACTACGCCTTCATCCCAAAACAATTGGGGTCGGCGATATGAACCAACAAAGAAAATCATTCTGGGTCTTCCACATGAATCCTTCTCCTCCAATCATTTCTATCCAATGCCATGTCCTCGGTGAGGTTCAAAGCATTCATATCCTTTCCTATCATCTCCATCCAAGTCTTCCTAGGCCTACCCCGACCTCTTTTAACTAACAAATGCTTAGTATTATAATATACACTTGCAGGTGTACATGGGGAAAAGTACTTTTGTTATACTTCATGTGTGAATTAGGATGTAGCGAATGGTTATATAATTATCTTCTGATATATAGACTTTCAGGTGCACATGCAGAAAAGTATTTTTTATCATAGTTTATGTGTGAACTAGGATGTAGGGAGTGATTGTATAATTATCTATGTTGGACATTGTTCGTATATGTGGTTCAATGCTAATCTATGGCCCAACCACCATTTGTGGTTGAGAGAATTTATACTAAATGTGCTCTAATGATGCCAGCTTGGAACAAGACCCTAGACTTAAGATGGCCACACACAGCAAACCCATACTAGAACATCAAGGCAAGGTCAAAATCCCAAGTCTACCAACACTATCTGTTCGCCTCCATGAGGTAAAGAGTGTCCTTGTAGACCATGCCAAATGCCCACATAATCTGATCTGAGAAAAAGGTCAACAAGCATGAAGTTCACCCGTTCAAGACCTGGTCAAACTGTATTCTAGGGTTATGGTCCTAGACTTTGACTTTGAGAGTATGAAGTCATTGCACACGGTCCTGCTGCATATGTGTTTAACTTGTGAATGCAGGTAGGGGTGGGCATTGGGCCGGGCAGGCCCGTTTAGAGCTCGGCCCACTGGGCCTTAAGTGCTGCCCGGCCCGGAGATGGTCCGGTTCTTAACAGGCTCGGGTTTGAAGAGCAGCCCATGGCTCGGCCCATTGGCCCAACGGGCCAATGCGAAGCGTGCCGGGTTCGGCTTGGCCCGACTCAAATCCATTTGTAAATAGTAATAATTAACAAGTTCCCAACTTTCCATGCACCCAACTAATTATTTTTCTACAACAACAACAACAACTACGCCTTCATCCCAAAACAATTGGGGTCGGCGATATGAACCAACAAAGAAAATCATTTTGTGTCTTCCACATGAATCCTTCTCCTCCAATCATTTCTATCCAATGCCATGTCCTCGGTGAGGTTCAAAGCATTCATATCCTTTCCTATCATCTTCATCCAAGTCTTCCTAGGCCTACCCCGACCTCTTTTAACTAATATATTTTCCCATTTCTCCATCCTTTTAACTGGAGCATCATTAGGCCTTCGCCGAATATGTCCAAACCACCGTAAACGATTATCTCTCATCTTTATTTTCAATGGGTGCAACGCCTACCTTCTTACGTATCTCCTCGTTCCAAATCTTATCTTTTATTGTATTTCCACACATCCATCTAAGCATACACATCTCAGCTACACTCATTTTTTGAATATGATGTCTCTTGGCAGCCCAACATTCCACAAAATTAATACAACTAATTAGGTAAATAGTAATAGTCACCAAGTTATTATGCAATAGTTAATTTTAAAAAAAATTATGTCATTAAAAAAATAATAAATAACTCAGGCCCATCGGGGCCTGTTTTGGGCCCGGGCCTAAAATCTTGGCCCAGACCTGGCCCGTGGCGGGCCAGGTCGGCTTGGCCCATCTAGCCACCCCTAAATGCAGGTCTGCCTGCATGCATGTGTGTGTGTGTGGTGATGGGGGTGGATATGGCTATAGTCTAGGAATGTGTTAGACATTACAATAAGATCTAGTAAGAAGGCATATATATATATTTATGCCTAATTAATATGTAACTGTGGCCAGTACTTCTACTCCACTCTAAAGCACTAAAGTTATTCGTCTAACAGTTTATTACCATGTAAAAATGATATCATACTATTTATCTAGTATATCAGGCCGATACATCACGAAACACACCCATGTCAGACAAGGTAGCAGTATCACATTGTATTGACCTGTACTGCATGATGAGATGGTGTACCCTAGATTGTCGTACAATACACCTATCACATACCATGCCAGAACAGAAAAATTTCCAGACACCACTCACTCCATTTTTTCCCACTTCCTGGCCATTTTTGTAGGTCTTTTCACTTGTACTATCATCATCTTGACTCTTGACTCAATTTTTCTCACTGATGCAAAAAGGCAAGGAAGCCTCTCTCTTTCTATCATTTCTCAACATCTCAAGATTGAATTTCTACAAATTTTTCCCTAATCTGGTTGCAAAAGTTCCAAGATTATCTGCTATGTGATGATTTGAAGTAGTGAAAGCCTTTTTACCTCACAAAAAGTATCCAAATTTGGACTCCAGAAACACAGCTTGGGAGAACACTGTGCAAGTTGTGTGAGCATAATTGGTCAGTTCAGAGAGGTGAATTTAGAGAGACGAGTAAGGTTGTAGCCCCACTGAAGCGTCCTTTGATGGGTACAAGGTAGAACATGGCCCTATGTAGCACTAGAGATCGCTCCAATACCATGAGATAGCAAATGTACAATTTAATGATAAATTCATCAAGGGTGCAGTCTACATAGTCAACGTGGTGATGCTCTTCGGAGGCTAAGAACAATCCAATCACATAGAAAAAAAAAACAAATATATCATATTTTACCTTCCATTTGCACCAACTACTTATGTTACAATGCTTAAAATATAATACCACATTCAGATGACTTATTATTAGTGATTTTTCAGACATGGGATATAATTGGAACAGTTGCACCAAAATCGATCCCATTTACTAGATGCACTATAAATCAAACTTGCAGGACAAGTGTGCATTATGGAAATTAGAGCTTCTTGAAGCACACTAAAAAGAGCACCCATGCCTGATCTTGTATGTGCTAAATAATAAGTGAGTAGGATAAAATGTTACTAATAATTTATTTATAAATATTTCACTCTTTACATTAAAATCTTTAGAAAAATAAATAATTCTTTATCCTTAGGCAAATCCACCAAAATGAATCAAAGAGGTCCTAGCACAAGCTACTTTGATACACTTCAAGAATGGTGCAAAAGCCTAGAGCCTTTGATGATGATACTGATCAGCGGCAGCAAGAAATCAAGACAGGAGTACAAGAGGACATAAGCAAATATGTAGAGACAAAAGTTATTTTGGAGCATAGTCACTAATATCAGTCTTGGCCAGGCTATTTCTCAGGAATCAGGATACTATAGATTTCTCTACGAGTCTCAAGAAAATTTCAAAAGATATTGGTAAGAGATTTAAAATAAAGAAAATAAACTATATTATTTTCACTAGCATTTTCAAGAAAGCAACAGTAAAAAGAAATGCAATTTTATCAATAACATAGAAAATATGTAACCAAGTTAAATACTTTCTTTAAAATAAAATAAAAATATCATGATACTTCCCCATTATTTTCTTATTTTTGAGAACATTTTAAATTGTGATGTCCACAATATCGCCAAAATTGATGAGTGTGATTTAGAATACAAAGACCATCATCTCACAATCATTTTCATCATGATAGATCAAAGCAATTAGAGACATCATTTTTCCTTTTTGTATTTCATAAAGTGTATGTAACTATATTATTTATTATATTCTTGATTTTGACACTTAATGATTGATGATTTATTTAATATTTTAGATGGTGATTTTTTTTCTTTAATCTATTTGTCTTTGTGGTATGAAGGGCGTTGCTATTGCATTATATTTATGAATTCATATAAAGAGCTTCATGGACAAACAAGGAAGTGACAAACTATTTCACACACGTGAATGTGCTCGTGCATAGGCACGAATACATACATGCACACACATCAACCTTTGAAGAGGCCCTTGGGCAATAATACAAAATGCCATCATAACGGAATATTTTGATTCCAAGGGCTGCAAAATACACATACCTGAAAACGCATAGGTCCTAACATTTAACACTTTGGTGGTCTTCTACCTAGAAAGGTATGAGGCCCTAATGTTTTTAACACTTTGGTGCAGTCTTGTTACCTAAAAGTAATTAGAAAGAACAAAGGAGAAACATGTCGTTTTGAGAGCCACAAGCTAGAATTTTAACTCTTGTTCTTATGTCCAAGAAGATCATGTTTTGTAATCCTTTGGTAACAGTCATTTCTTCAATAGCAATTAAAAGCAAAAACAGGAACAGTGCAAAAGAAAATCAAACATCATGATGGAAGTAAGAAATTTATTTCCTCCAAATGAAGAATGACACTGTCAAGCTATGTGACATAGTTCCTACAGACAAAGCTAATTGACGAAACATACCTCTGGGCTATCCATACGATCAAGCGCATGCCCATCAGGTAAACTTCCAGAGATATATTGCCATCCGAGGATGTCACTTTCCAAATCAGCATCCAATAGTGTGTCCCAGAAATATTTCATCCCCCATGTCCATGGGAGCTGAAGAAACTTTATACAGAAACTGGCAACAATCACTCTGATTCTGTTGTGTATCCAACCAGTTGCCCAAAGTTCCCTCATGCCCGCATCTACTAATGGATATCCTGTTCTACCCTGCCGCCACAACTTGAAATGACCCTCGTCATATCGCCATGGAAAATGTCTCAGATTGCCCAACAATGATATCTGATAAGTAAATGGAAAATTAAAACATATGTAACGTGAATACTCCCTCAGACCAATTGCCCTGAGAAAGAAGTTCACACTCTCCTGTGCAGAGGAATCTCCGTCTTTGGTCCACAATATTTGCTTCATCCTCACACTCTGGTAGACCTTTCTTATACTCAACTCTCCAAAATGTATATATGGTGACAACAATGAGGTTGAGACACCCTCCACCTTCTGCCTGTACTTTGAATAATCTACCAAACGTTCAGAAATAAATTCATCTAGTGCCTTGTCTGCATTACTCCAACCAGGAGACCATCCTCGGCTCAGCAATGCATTGCTAGGTTTCTCAAAATCATCCTCCAGACCTAATTCCTCAATTGTAGAGCTTTCAACAGTTCCTGTCATATATTCAACAAATGGTGGATAATTCAAAAGTCATTCCCAAAGTTTTAAAGACAATATGGTATATAAGTTTATATAAACAGAAAAGGCTTACAATTGTAAAGACTGGTGACCCAAGCTGCCCGCAAGAAGTAACTATTCACTTTGAAGAAGTTTTGTTCAAAAGCCAAGCAAAACCTAAATACAAATAGAAGAGGGAATATGGAAGTATAAGAGAAGGTGACAAGGGGCCATAGGAAAATAAAGGGACACAAACAATCTCTCAGAGTTTAAAGTCCCTTTCTATTTACAGTTTTAAGCAAGATTGGTGATGACCAGCATTTGTATCAAGATTCCTGAAACCAGGAACTTTCGACACAACTATGGAGACATGAAAATCACAATGGATGGATAAAAAACCATCACAGGTAGATGGTGATAAAAAGCCATTTCATCAATGATAGGTAACAGGCCATGCAGAAGATTGTTTGGAAAACTTAATGTTCAAAAAAATTGGCTTTCATATAAACAAAAAAGGCATGGATAAAGTTGTTACCCTAAACAAGAAGAGAAAAAAGAGAGCTAGAACCAACCTGATGCTGGCACCAAATGCCTTGGAGGAAGAATCGTGACCGGTTCACTTGACATGCTCATGCACTTGCTCCAATACGCTTCAAATGTTGTAAATGCATGTCCGGTTTCATCATATATTTCCCAAGGTTCATATAGTAGATCTGCATTAAAACTATTGACATGGATCCCGAGCTTTACAAGCTTCTGCTTTACATCATGATCTCTGGTGAGGGAAATGGGATCTGAAACAAGTAGCTACCATCAGTAAAAGAAAACTGTGTAATATGGACAATACAAAGAAACTATTCCCATGCTACAAGAAATAACAGCATTTATCCAGAATGGAAGTTGATAATCAACCAGACAGCTAACCAGCAATGAAACTGCTATATTTTGAGCAATGCAGAAATATCAATAACTTTTAGTTCTATCACTGCCTTAAGAAGGATATCCAGAAACTGATATTGAGATCAAAGCAGGGTCATAAACAACTTAGGTTTGATAAATTTTCTTAACATGCAGTACTAAAAAAAACTAGTCTAACTGGATCTTTCACCATGACCACATTACAAGCAATACGATGGCAGCTTATTGTCTATATAAGTTTCAATGAAGGACTAGTTATATATATATATATATATATATATATATATATATATATATATATATATTTCAACCATAACTCTTCGTATATGCTAACCGCTGCCATATCATTTGTTTATTGCATCCCCCTGACACAAGGTTTCTTCCAATAAAAGTACTTACAACCACATCTAAAATAAAAGAATGTCTCCTACTAATGCACAACCACATAGTCTCAACCCTAGAAGAACATCAAAAGACTTTGCCAGTTACCAGAAGGATGATCTTCAGAGGCATATAAGCCATACTGCTCATTCCCTTTAAGACTCCTAGAAAAGCTGCCAGACTTTTCCAAGGTGCTAACAGAAAATAAACTAATGGGATCTTGGGAAGGTCTTGAGCACAGTTGAGGTGCATTCTTTCTAAGAATTAGATGGATTTAGTGCCCAAAACATGGAACTTACATGGTTCAAGATGCAGGTATTCCAAAAATTTTCATGGCAAAATGAGAAGTGTTGACAAATGAGATACCACTAGGCTTTTTTTTCTGAAGAGATCTTAAGCATTAATACCAGGATGCAACAATCTCCTCAGACACACCAGACACAAAGACAATGACAATCTTTTGAAATCAAATCTCTAAAGCAAGGTACTGACCTTTCTTGAGATTATTGGCCCCTTGAGATCAGTGGCATAAGATCAACGTCGATCCAGTTATTTATTTATTTTGAAGATAATTTAAGCATTAATATCAGGAAGCAACAATCTCCTCCAACACACCAGACACAAAGACAATGACAATCTTTTGCCATCAAATCTCTAAAGCAAGGTATTAACCTTTCTTGAGATTAGTGACCCTTTGAGATCAGTGGCATAAGATCAACTTCGATCCAGTTAATGCCACCTCTTCAAAAAATTGCAGTAGAAACTTGTTATCAGTTAAGGCAAATGCATACTACGGAAACCTTAAACACAAGTATTCATCCATGTGAATGTCTACAGGATTCACAAAGGCTTTCTAAAGAATGAAGCATACATCTGATGCATTTAGAGATGGCATGCTTTTCTTATTCTAGTGGAAAGCTTTCTACACAGATTATGCCTTCTCCTTGAATCCAGATCCTAAGGAAAAAGAACAACGAGTGCATGCCTGGTGAAGGCAATTATTTCGAACACAAAATTCCTACATAATAAACACATAAAGACCCCAGGTGGATTTTTTAAGCATTAATCTGAACATAGCATGATGAGTGAAAGTTTGGAATTCTTTTTTTCTGAATTTATTTCACAAGAACATAAAGAACCTTGCTGAGAAGATCCACGGATTGACATTCTAGGTAACTAAAATTTGATTACTAAGAAATCACATTGAGGGCCCAAGGGGTTTGGCACAGTGGAAGGGGCCTTGGCCACTAGATGGGTGGTCAAGGTTCCATCCCCATGAATAGGGGTGGGCAATGGGTCAGCCCGGCCTGCTAATGGACGGGGCCAACCGGGCCAGCCCATTGGGAAAAGCCCGGCCCACGGCCTGTGGGCCTAAACAGGCCAGGCCGGGCTGAATATATATATATATATATATATATATATATATATATATATATATATATATATATATATATATATATATATATATATATATATATATATATAAGGAAAAATGTTTTGTACACTTGAATGTATAAGAATGGTGATACACTCTAGCATTTTCTGGCCACATTACACCATGAGATTGGCTGAAACTGCCAGGGTCACACTAGCCAGTATGGACGGTGCTACCCTGATGGTTTCTGGCCAATCTGATGCCGGAAGTATGCAAGTCAAGGAATGGATTGTTTCAGGTCACTTGGGTCCAAAATTGTCTCAATTATAGTAGTAAAGGGCATTCATGAGACTAAACATTTTATGGCCAATTATGGGCTGTGATAAGACCGAATATGGGTAGAGAGCATCACACCCTTTAAGATGGTAATCACTTCGCCGGTTTCCGGCAATACAATGGCCGGAAAATGGCAGAGTATATAGGGCTGCCTATACGCATGAGTGTACAGAATCAGCCCCCTACTAATACATACATACATACATATATAAATATTTGGTTTGGGCTGGGCCGGCCACCCATGTCGACCCTCGGCCCAGCCCATGTCAACCCGGTTCGGGCCGAGCCAGGGCCAAATTTACCAGCCCATGGCGGGCTGGCCCTCGGGCTGCTCGGCCCAGTGCCCACCTCTACCCATGAGTGACAGGCCCTTGCATTAATGAGGGAAAAGATAAGCCTTGCTCAACTGAAGCCAGGCGACTCCCCGAGGGCTATTGAAAGTCTATGTAATATAGTATAGGACAGAGTAGTGTACAATAACCTTATTTGACTATTATGTACATACCCTATTAAGAAAAGGGTATACTAGTCTTTTCAGTTTTTTCTTTTTGATGTACTCAAGGGGGTTGACCCTTTTAGTGTGTAATGTTCCTCTTTCATGATATTGAACGTTTTAACTTGTTCTCTCTCTTTTGTTGAGCCTCCTCTAACCCTAACCCTTCTTGATCTTATTTCCTTTGATTTCTAACATGGTATCAGAGTCAAGAGTCAGGTTCAATGCTTTCCTCAAATCTGGAGTGAAACTTTCAACAAATCCAAAAAATCTTAGAAAAATTACAAAAAATCCAAAACAAAACCAAATTCAATGGGGTTTGATTTGTAGAATTCATAAAATCAAACCCTAGCAAGTGGAGAAACCAAACTAACCAAAATTGGTCTGATCAGACCAGTCGTTCCTCCAAGGATGACATCAGTTGACGTCAAACTGTACCAACCTCTCCTCCCCGATTCAAAGCCTCATCTCCCCTACGTATTCAGGCTCTGATACCATGTTAGGATCGACTGCTCTTGGCTGATGTGTTTGGGTTGTTCCTTGTGTGGATTCAGTATTTCATAGGTATAAAAGCATTTTGCAGTTCTCATTTGTGCATTGTGCCTTCCACTTGACTTTTGAAGTGCTTCTTGTTGGATTTTGGTAAGCTTAATCTCTTTTTATTTTTTTGGTGATACTCATTGTGGGTAGTATCATGAAGAAAGAATAGATTCAAATTATCACAGTCAAGGGACAAACTATGCATATTGGGCTGATTTTTTGGAAGCGATGGTTGTTGAAAAATTATTGGGAGGCTAGTTTGATGGTTAAAAAACAAAACCTAAAGTCTCTGTTGAGGGTTTTGACAAGTCTATAGAGGAATGAGTCATGAACAATGCAAGAGTCAAGGCTTGGATTCTTGGGTTCGTGGAATTGAGAATTGCCATGAACATTTCGAAATTCCATGAGGCAAAAGAAGCTTGGACTTATTTCAGACAAGTCTATAGGCAAGAGAACTAGGCATAACATTATCAACTCACTCAAGAGTTGAGAAGTATGCACTAAGGAAGTAAGTCAATAGAAGAATTTTATTCTGATATGCAGAGGATCTGGGATGCTCTTACATTGATGGAGAGACAGAAGAAATGTGAAAAGTGTACAAAATGCATGTCTCAAACTTGTTTGGGGCTTCTTGATCAGCACAAGGAGACAGACAGGGTCATTGAGTTTCTCATGGATCTTAGACTAGAATTTAATGGGACAAGGAGTGTCATCTTGCATCGTTCTCACTTACCATCTGTGACCCAAGTCATTACTCAGTTGATTGCGGAAGAGACTAAGATAAGGTCTCTTGGATTTTTTTCTTTTGGAGATAATGTCATGGTTATATTCAGGCTGGGTGGAAGAGGAGGTAGAAGAACTAGAAGAGGAGGGGAGATGGAATTTGGAGGAAGAGGTGACCTTAGCTCTGTTCAGTGTCACTATTATAAGGGTTTTGGTCATATGAAGAATTATCGTCCTATTTTCAGGAAAAATAGAGGTAGTGTATATGCAACATCTACTGAGAGTGAAGGTATAATGCCCAAGGATGAGCAGTCAGGTGGTTCTGTTTCAATTGGTGGTGAAACGATGGGTAGTAGGCAGCTTCAGAGACTAGAGCAGGTTCAAGCAGCAACTGCAGCTTCTTGCTCAGTCAATCGTTGGCCCTTCTTCGTCCGTCACTCATGCCTCCTCCTCTGGTACTACTTTCTTAGGTATCTCGGGTCCTTCCTCTGGTTGGCTAATAGACTCTGCGGCCTCATGCCATATGAGGCCTCATGAGTATATCTTAGCTAACTGTCGTCCCTAAAGTGACATTTTTTACACTGCATATGGTTCTTCAATGTCTATCTCCAAAGTAGGTTTAATAATTAGAACTCTTTTTCTGGTAGTAAATTTAATCTTTCTCAAATTTATCAAGTTTCATCCCTTGAAATGAATCTTATCTATGTAAGTCAAATTATCAAACTTAATTGTAATATTATTTTCTCCTTTGTTGGTTGTGTTGTGCAGGATCAGTTGTCAGAGAAGAAGATTGGGATTGACCATAGGAAAGGAGATTTGCACTACCTGGACTGGATTGATATAAGGGAGCAAAAGGAAGTTAGAACCGGATATGGAGCCTCAGTTTTCGATGAGTCTATTTTGTGGCACCAAAGACTGGGGCATATTTCCAGTTCTAGGTTGCAAAGTTTAGTATCCTCGAGAAGTTTTGAAAAATCTAAGCTAATTGTGTCAAATCATGTTAAAGATTGTGCGAGTTGTATATTGACCAAGAGTCATGCTCTGCCATTCAAGTCTAGTGATAGGAAATCACAGAGTCCTTTTGATTTGATATATTTTGATGTATGGGGTCCTTCTCCTCTTATATCAAAAATGGGATCATCCTATTTTGTGACTTTCATAGATGACTGGACAAGGTTTACTTGGATATACTTTATGAAAAATAAAAGTGATCTTTTTGAAAATTTAAAAAACTTTTGTGCCATGGTTGAAAATCAATTTGCAGCTAAGATTAAAACTCTGCGTACCGACTCTGGTGGTGAATACATTAGCTATGTGTTTGAAAGATTTCTACAAGAGAAATGTGTGGTTTACCAAAAATCCTGTTCTTACACTCCTGAGTAAAATAGTGCAGCGAAGAAGAAAAACAAGCATATCTTGAAAATAATAATAGTTGTTCTGTTTGGTGGAGAAGCACCTAAAGGATTTTGGGCTGATGGAGTTCAACTAAGCATTTATCAGATAAATTGTATGCCTTCTGAAGTACTTAAAGGCATATCTCCCTTTTAGAAACTATATGGAAAAGTTTCAAACTATGATATGTTGAAGGTGTTTGGTTGTGTATGTTTTGTTCTACTAGTTGACAGATTCAGAGACACATTATCTCCTAAAGTTGTCAAATGTTGCTTGTTTTTTCTTAAAAAAAGATACAAATGCTATGATCTGGTTGAAAAGAAAGTGTGGGTATCCAGACATGTTTGTTTTCAAGAGAATGTGTTATACTTTAGTCAGTACGAAGAAAAAACAAAAAATGAGGTTGACTTGTCCTTTTTTGTTTTCTTTGAAAAAAAGAAAGGTGAGAGAGAGATGATGAAGAGTTAAGGGGAGCAAGTTCTAACTAGAGGAGATAGGTTTGGCCAGCCCTACTCAAGGAGATGTGAAGATGTGATTAAAATTCTATTTTTAGATCAAGTGGAAGAGTAAGGAATCGAAGAGGCCAATCTTGATCTAATTTCTGCGACAACCGATCCATGACAACAACAACAAAACTTAGAGTTACCTTCTACTTTTTCTTCTGGCCAAGTACGTAAAAGTTCTAGACCCTCTGTACTTCCGACTTGTTTTGTGTCTTATGAGTCCTTTGCACCTCATCATCGTTCTTTCTTAGCCTTAATCCATTCCTATGTTGAGCCAAAATTCTATGCAGAAGCAGCAGGAAAGGAGGAGTGGCAAAGAGTCATGGTTGATGAAATGAATGCACTTGAAAGAATACAAGCATGGGAACTAGTAAAACTTTTTCCAAAGAAAAATATTATTGGCAGCAAATGGGTGTACAAGGTAAAGACAAAGGTAGATGGGTCAGTGGAGAGGTATAAAGCCAGATTGGTAGCTAAGGGGTACAGTAAGCATTTTTGTATTGATTTTGCATAAATTGTTGTTCTTGTGGCTCATATGACCACAATTCGTACATTGCTGGCAGTAGCAGCCATGCAATAGTAGAATTTTTGGTAGTTAGATGTCAAGAATGAATTCTTGAATAGGGATTTACACGAAGAAATGTATATGGCATTACCACAAGGATACTCGGATTCAGAAGGCAGAGTACGTAGGCTTTGCAATATGGTCTCAAACAAGCACCTTGAGCTTGGTTTGAGAAGTTTGGCTCAACAGTGAGATCACTTGCTTTTGAGCAAAGTCATCATGATCCTAATTTGTTTGTGTCTTCCTCGACTTTTGGAAAGTGTATATGGCTTCTTTATGTAGATGATATGATTCTCACTAGAAATGACATAAAGAAGATTGAAGATACCAAGAAGAAGCTAGCCAATATGTTCGAGAAGAAAGATTTGGGGTGGTTGAAGTACTTTCTTAGGCTTGAGATAGCCTATTCTTCAAGGGGATTGTACTTGTCCCAACATAAGTATGTTACAGATTTGGTGGTGAAAGAAAGATTGGCAGATGAAACAAAACGAGTAAATTCTCCCATGAAGGCAAACTTGAACATGAGGGCAACTGATGGTGTCGAGCTAGAGGATCCTGTAGTATACAACTAATTAGTTGGGAGCATTAAATATTTGACTATATCCATAACAGATTTAACTTATGCAGTTCATGTAGCAAGTCAATTTATGAGTGCTCCCATATCAGTTCACTTGGCAACTGTACTCAAGATCATCAAGTATGTTAGAAACTTTATGCACTATGGCATGTTTTTCTCCTCTTCATCTAGAAAAGAGTTGAGAGCTTTCAGTAATGCTGGTTTTGGAGGCTCTACTAAAGATCAACTTTCCACCACAGGGTTTTGTGTTTTTCTTGGAAGCTCTTTGTTCTCGTGGAAGAGCAAGAAGCAACAAAGGGTTGCCCTGTCCACTGCAGAAGCTGAATACAGAGCAATGACTCAAGTTGTAGCTAAGATTATTTGGATTCTATAGCTACTAAAGGAATTGAGAATTCCATGTGAAAAGAAAACTCAACTATATTGTGACAATATGAGTATTATTCATATTACAAAAGAATCCAGAGTTTCATGAGCGCACTAAGTACATTGAAATAGATTTTCATTATACAAGAAGGGCCTATGAAGATGGGATTATAGCTTTGGATCATGTCGGCTCAAATAATCAAATTGTAGATGTGTTTACAAAAAGACTTTCTCTTTTGCAATTCAGTTCTTTTCTTTCCAAACTTAGAATGATTCATTTGCATCCTTTTAAGTTTGAAGGGGAGTACTGAAAGTCTATGTAATATAGTATAGGACAGAATAGTATAGAATACCCTTATTTGACTATTATGTGCATACCCTATTAAGCAGGGGGTATACTAGTCTTTTTAGCTTTTTTTTTATGTAGTCAAGGGGGTCGACCCTTTTTAGTGTGTAACGTTCCTCTTTCACAATATTGAACAGTTTAACTTGTTCTCTCTTTTGTTGAGTCTCCTCTAACCTTGACCCCTCTTGCTCTTATTTCCTTTGATTTCTAACAAGGGCAAGGGGTGTGCATCGGTTTACACCATCGGAACAGCGACTGCAAGTATTGTAGGCTTAGCCAGCCGACTAGGTCTCTTATTCCGGGGGTGGTTTCCCTGTCCTGCATGAAAAAAAAAAAGACACCACACTGGGCATTTTCTTGCATATAAGACCTTTCAAAGCCACAAAACCCCATTAGATCTTATGCTTCACTCCACTTCCACGGGGTGCATCATAAAGCCCGTATTTGAAGCTTCAAAGTCAATAGGACCATCACCATAAACATAACCTTTAGCCTATCAATATCTGCCTATCACTGGAAAAAGCGTCCCACAAAACACACATAGTTGATAGTACCAAGATAAAGATATTCTTAGAACAAATTGAGATGAATTAGTAGCTAGGAAACTTCAGCAGAACTTAGTCTATACCAAAATCCATTAACAAGACAGGTAGAATGTTTACCTTTACAATAGATTAAAGATATTGCAATTAGATTCTTGAATGGCACATAATCATTGCAGAATTTGATAACTAGATAAGAGAATACCATACAAAATGAAATAAACAAATAAAACCATCAAGAAAGCTCGTGGTCCAGACAATGCATGAGATGCACCTTATTTTTACAGTTAAAGAAGACATTCAAATTCAAAAAAAGTGCAACAGGTCATATTTCTTCTCAAGGAGAAAACTAGTGTCTCAACTAATCATGCAACAGTTCGTATTTCTTCGCAATGAAAAAACTAATATCTCAACCAATTAAATAAGGCAGAAACAATTAACAGAATTCACTAATAGGGCAACCAGATAATAAGCAAGGGATAAATAAAATATACCATGGAGATGGTTATACACAACTCGATCTGCACCTATGGCACTAACGCAGCGCAAAAGAGCGTCAAGGGTATGTTCTGATCTAATCGTCACAAGCGTAACGCCGAGGGCCTTCAGGGACTGATCCAAATGAATTAGGGACTGCTTCAGCCACCATCTTGAAACCCGACCGGGAAAGAACTGTCCTTCTTCTCTAGGGCACCAGATGTAAACAGGAAGAATGCTCCCAACTCTAGCAGCAGCAACCAAAGCAGGGTTGTCCTCAATTCTAAGATCCCTCCTAAACCAAACAACAGTCTTACAAGGGGTGCCCATATTCAACTACCAAACCTCCAAGTTCTATGATTCCTACAAAATCATCATCCCCATATACAACTAACTAATGTTACACATAACCAAGAAAAAGGGACTAAAAAACCTAGCTTCAGCAACTCTCCTTAGATCAAAAGCCCTTCTTCACTACCCCATCCTTCCATCAAACTCCATAACCAAGATTTCAAAGAGTTTCATTTGATGGCTGTACAAACTCAATAATCTCCAAACAAACATCAAAAAATATATAACAATGATAAAGGTTGAGAGTGACAAGGCCCTTCTGGCGCATGGTGCTACCCAGAGAGAGAGAGAGAGAGATTCTGGATTATCCTAGAGTTTCACAATAGAGAACCATAAATTTACCCTTAAAAAGTCGCACCCTTGTCAACTCATGTTTCCCATCAAACAACCCAATTGCCATGAAAAGCCAAAAACTTTCTCTATGGAGTAAAAGATTGATCCGATTAAGGTGGCCCGAGAATCATCCTAGATAAACCCCAACCATGGAAAACTCCACATGGGTAGGCTTGAATCCTTACCTAAACCACGGATTGGGATACCCCAAAACCCCCAACAAAGGACGGAGGGGGTGAAGAATGGGCACCAAGAATTCAACACAATATCTCAGAATCAGAATCAGTGGGAGAGAGTGGAAGGAATGGTGATGAGGAGGAGGAGGGAAGCGACACACTGTTCATGTGATGACCATGAATGAAACCCTCAAGAAAAGGAAAAAAGAGACGAAAAAAATCCAAATTCTCGGTGCTCTAAAACAACACGGAAAAGAAGGCTATGTTCACTTCTCCTCGTCCCTAGCAGAATAGGTCATTTTCTCTGACATGGTGCCCCTAACGGCGGTAACAAATAACAACCCAACACAATTGTTCCTCGGAACTTTTTACTGTAGCAGATCTCTCTTTATTTATATTTTTATATATATATATATATATATATTTATTTTTTATTTTTTTTTTAGCTGCTGACACGTTAGGTGCTAAATGAAACATGTTAAATGGTTTTTTTTTTTCAGTCTCGACCCCATAAACGTATTGCATGCTTGATTTAGGAGGAATTCACACTTGAATCATGAGTTTTCAATAAAAAAATAATATTTAAAGCTTCAAAAATTTACAAAGATTTTGGACCATTGATTTTTTCAACCTTATAAAAATCCACCCATGTGTCAAAATTTAAGGCTTCAAGAATTAATCCTATAAAATCATGATCAAAATTTATAAATAAAATAAAAAACCGAAAACCCACTTAGCATGCTCATTTAGCTACCAATGTATATATATATATATATATATATATATATATATATAGAGAGAGAGAGAGAGAGAGAGAGAGAGATTGGTAATTGCTCACTAATTAGGTCCGAAATGAATGTGTTAAATAAAATTTTCAACCTTTTTTTATTTTATTTTTAAATTTTGACTGCACAAATGTGATCTATGTACTTGATTTTATAAGGATAGCTCTTGAAGAGTTGTGGGCTTTTATAAGGTTCAAAAAATCAACGGTCTAAAATCCTGATAAATTTTTGAGGCTCCAAATATCATTTTTTTCATCGAAAACACATGATCTAGGTGTAGATTACCATTTATGTGGTCGGAACTGCACCTAACGTGTAAGCAGCTACCAATTTATCTCTCTCTCTCTCTATATATATATATACCTTATCAGAGCTCTATCAAAATAAGTAAACACAAAATTATTATTATTATTATTATTATTAATAAATATGAGAGGGATAGATAGAGGAGATTTAATGCAACTAGCTAATGTTTTTGTTGAAAAAAAATCCTTAAATATCAAAAGAACCCAGAGTTTTACAAATTGTTAAAAAGGTTTTTAGCAAATTCCCTGATTCTCAAAAAGATTCTTATGCCATTTTGCTAATCGGTCCTTGCCTTTTACTTGACAATCTATTGAGGTTTAACAGTTGTTAGCTAACTTGACGGTAACTGTTAGGCAGACAAATTATGGGTATTGCCTAGGGGTGTCAACGTGTTTGGTTTGGTTAGGGATTTTTGGGTATGGTATTGGGTTCAGCCCTGGGTCTAATCAGGTTCACTATAAGAAAAATCATACCTGAAACCGATAAGAACTACATAAACCAAACCCGGTAAAACCATATATTTTTATTATTTGTCATTGAAAAATTATGGGTCTTAATCGAAACTTGGGTAGGGACTGGGTTTGGTATAAAATTTCACAAACTATACCCAGGTCTATATATTAATCGGTCTTTTGGGTCCGGACCTAGGTTTTAATCTGGTCTTCTTATTTATCGCCGTACCCGAACCCTATAGTGTTTGGTTCTGGTCGGGTCTGGGTAAAGCAGGCCCGTTGACACCCCTAGTATTGCCCAAAAGATCAATTTGTAAAATGTGAATAAGGCAAGGACTAATTTACAAAAAGTTCATACACTAACAACTATTTGATGAAGGGTTTTTTGGTGACAGACAACCATGATCAAACTAACACAGTGAGGACTGAATTGCAAAATGCCATAAGACAGTAACTATTTTGCAAATGAGCTATAAGGGCAGGGACCAATTTAGCAAAAACCCTTGTTAAAAACACACCTAGGTAGTTAATTAAAAGAACCTAGCATTTTAGTAAATTTTTAAAGACACCTAACTTATTAATGATAATCAAAACCACATTTAAGTTTTAAAAATTATTAAAATTAATCACACCTAAACTTTTTCATGTTTACTTAAAAAAACAAGATGTGCTGCAATTGCTGTTTTCAAATCCAACCTATTCTAACTTATTTTTATATGAAAATTTCAATATATTTAAGCAGTTTTCAGAGAATCTGGTACCATAAGTCAAATTTGAGATCCAACCCTTATCTAACCAACTTCCCTACAACTTGGCATTGTGCTGAATCCTTCTGTATCTAGCATGACGACATTTCAACTTGGCTAGGTAGCCCTTCCTATATCTTGATCAGATTGGTTTTGTAATCCTTAGGGATCAAAGTTTGCCTCTTTTCTTTTTCTTTTTCTTTTTTCTTTTGAAAGAAAGGTCGAAGTTTACATCTAAACAACCTTAGATTCTTACTATATTCAAATTTTCTAATTTTTTTCTGGTGGTTTTATGAAAACCCATACAAAAAATAATCAGATTTGAAAGGATAGATCATCTACACCCATTCATGTTATTGCTGAAAACCCTTCAAACTTCAATAGAAATACAACAAGAAGAAACTCATAATGTTGCCAACCTTGAAAAAAATAGTAGTACACTAAGGAGGAAGGGGTCAGCCATAAACATGGGCCCGTACGGGGTTTAAGAACAAGTGACAAGGTTAGGCCATGTTTGGATGACGAAGGCCAAAGGTTTTTGGCTAACTTGGTTTATCAAAAACCAACCATAAAAAAGGTTTTTGGGTGATCAAAAAGCTGTTTTTGAGTTCTTTGGTCACCAAAAGCCAAAAAAAGGAAAATATATATATCATTTTTTGGCCTGGCCGAAAAATTGTTGTCTACGTCGAAAACTAAAAAACTAGAAAAGAAAAGAAACCATGGCAGGCCATTTTCCTCCTTCCAGGAAATGGCCTGGCCGGTGTTGCCCAGTGGCCCTGCCATTTTTCCACCGGTGGCCATATTTTTTTATTTTTTTAACATAAAAAAATTAAGTTTTCTGGCTAGTCACCGATGGAGAATGGCTGGACTAGTCTCGCCCTTGCCGGACAGAATTGGTTCGGACATTTTGCAGCCAATGACCGGCTGGAAAGTGGTCGAAGTATGAGAGGGTGAAGTGGAAGTTGAGGGCAAGGGGTAGTGAGGCGCTGCGACAACCCACCCTCGATAAACTTTGTTGGAAAAACGGAGGTGGTATTGTTTTGCAAAACTGAGTTGAAAACCTAGTTTTGCACTCAAATCATGTTTTGGCATCCAAACCAGGTATTGGGTACAAAATCTGACCGGGTGTCATCTAAACAGTACCTTAGGGTTTTGCCATACTGTTTGATTTCACAAACTATTCAATGGCTAATGCTGACGATTGTGCAGTATAAAAAAGAAAAAGAATTATGGTTAACAGAAGAATGATTTAAGATTTCAAATAAACATGTAAAAATTAACAAAGGGGAGAGAGAGAGAGAGCCGAAAGTAATTCAACATTACCACTCATGAAGATCAACAAAATGTTGAACCCATGGACTGAACAAGAGCAAAAGCCAAAACAAATAAAGAAAGCAGAAGATATAAGAACATATAAAACGGGCTCACGCCGGAGCCGCTTGACCAGATTGCGGCAAAAGAGAGGTAGCGTCAGCAGGAGAGAGTGGAAGATCACTAAGATGCATACGCAAGATCACATAAACATCTACCAAGATTTTATGCACCAGGTTTTGAATGTTAACCGGAATTTAATGAAAATGAGCATCATTTCACGCCATCCAAACAAACCACCAAGAAGTAAGCAACCACGTGCGCCAGATGAACCTCCATCTCTTGTTGCGCCTAATATAAACCGGCCCCAAGATCAGATCTAGAGCAAAGGACTCCTCCTTAACAAACACTTTCGGATGCCTCCAAGTACTGCTAAAGAGATCCACAAATATTGGGCAAGACCAGAACAAGTGAAACGTAGATTCTTCTGCAGCTTGACAAAACACGCACCAACTCGGGAGCTGAATGCCCCACTTCTTTAAATTACTGTGGATCTGGATCCTATCGTGCAAAATTAACCAAGTCAGGACTCAAGAACGGGAAGAAGGGCCCTTCGCCCAAAGCACATCCTCATGCAACCAATCAGCCTCCGGGGGGAGCAACGATCTATAGACTTTTTTTGTGAGGAACTCTCCGCTTGGGGCCAGCGCCCATTGCAACCACTGACCAAGATTTTTGGAGTCCTCAAAATGGTCTCTAAAGCAGACTAAAGCCCTCAACCACGATTTACGCAAGTGTGAGAGCGCCAAACCTAGGGTTCCCAGACGAACCGGGATAAGAGCAGAAGCCCTATATTTAGCAAGAAGCAAACTAGTACAAGGGTTATCCGGTTGGTGGGCCAACCAACATTGCTTGGCGACAAGAACAATGCTTCTCAGTCTGGGCGCAGGAATGCATAAACCAACCATACACCGAGATAAGACCACTGAACGCCAACCGATCAAGTGACACTTACCCTTGAGTTGACACCCAGACCATAGAAAACCTGCCAGCAAGCGCGTCAGTTGCTTCTCTACTCCCACAGGCATCACAAACATAGACATAAAAAATTCTGGAATAGTTGAAAGAACATGTCTGACTAAGGTTAGACGGCCAGCGATGGTGAGATAAGACGACTGCCACAAAAGCAATTTGCGCTTCACTTTTTAAAGCGTCGGAGCCCAAGCAGCAGAAAAGAGGTGTTTCACTTGTAACAACAAACTCAGGTACATAATAGACAAGTCAGAAATAGTGCAATTAACAATTCTCTTTTCAGATGCAAGCATATTGGCATTAACATTGAACATGGTAATAGAGCATTTGGTCTCATTTAAAGAAAGCCCAGATAGAGAGAGAAAGAACTGAATGATAAGCTTGAACCTAAGCGTCTGTTGAACATTTGCACGATAAAAAATGATCATATCATCAGCATAAGTAAGAATATGACCCGAGAAGTCGGAAATCTGCAAAGGATCAATGAAACACAATACAACATCTCGCTTAAGCAAAATCACAAGACCCTCAACAATTGCACTGAACAACAAAAGTGATAGGGGGCACCCTTGCCGCAAACCCCGCCCCAGCTTGAACTGATCTCCTCTAACACCATTGATATTTAACATGACCTGGGCCTTTGAGACCAACTCCCTCACCCAACTAGAAAAACGATGACCAATACCGAAATTTGCTAACATTTGAAATAAGAATGGCCAATACACAGAGTCAAAAGCTTTATGAAAGTCTAATTTAAGGACAAAGTAAGGTTGACTGTTATACTGCAAAGAATGAACAACCTCGGATGCCATGATGAACGAGTGTTGGACCCTCTTATTACGAATAAAGGCAAACTGAGAGTCTGAAAAAATCTGGTTAGTCACCGATTTCAGCCTATTCGCCAAAATCTTGGCAAACATCCGATAGAGAGCACTCATAACTGAGATTGAGCGGAATCGTGAAATATCAGTGGCCTCGTCATCTTTTGATATGAGCGAAATAATAGCAACATAAAAATGATAAGACAATCTGGAGTTACGATGAAACTCATCAAACATGCTCACCACGTCTGATTTAACTCAGTCTCAAAAGATTCTAAAAAAGTCGACATGAAACCCATCAATGTCAGGTGCTTTTCAACTCGACAGATCTTTAATGGCCCTAAAAATCTCATTGTTAGAGAACCTTCTTTGCATAGATCTGGCTTGCTCAGGCTGAATTGACCCAACTAGGATATTACCAAAGACACCCTCCGCAGTTAACGAAGCAAAATATAAGTTCTTAATATATAGCGAGACTTTCAGATTAACGTGTTGATTGAGATATGAAACACCATCAATGGAGATAGAAGGAACAACCTTCCTCCTATGACGATGGGAAGCATATGAGTGAAAAATTTTAGTGATTGGTTGTCATGAGAGACAGAAGAAGGAGCCTTGTTTGTTATCAAAAACTCAACTTGGGTTAGTGTTAACCTAAGTTAAATAGATAGAAACTTGGTTTTGATTAAATGAGTGATTGGTAGTTGCTCACGTGCTAAATGAGTTTTTCAGTCTTTTTTTTATTTTATTTATAAATTCTGATTGTACAGATGTGATCTATGTACTTGATTTTATAGGGATCAACTCTTGAAGTGTTGGATTCCGACACATGGGTGGGTTTTTATAAGGTTAAAAAAATTAGAGGTCTAAAAATTTTGTAAATTTTTGAGGCTCTAAATATCATTTTTTTTCATGGAAAACACATGAGGTGTGGATTTCGAATAGCAGAAAAAACCATTTAGCATGTATCATTTAGTACCTAACGTGTGAGTAGCTACCAATTTCTCTTTTAACAATTTCAAAAGCTAAGAGCTATTTTTATTAATGAAAGTTAGTTGTGTTTCTTGTAAATTGTCCATATATGTAAAGTGAGCCGGAGAAAGATCATATTTCAGCTAAGTGGGACAGGCTTAGGTTACTGGATGGGAAAGATTTACTTTGGCAAGATCCGCTGTGCTATTGGACGCCACAAGATTGGTTGTGTCCAAACCCCCACCAACTGTTAGACCACTCTCATCACGCAGGGTTGGTTTTAATTATCTCATTAGTTTACACTACTCCATCCATTCTTTAATAAATGCATATATATATATATATATCACTTTTCTGAACTACCATTTACTATATATACAAATATACTAAATCAATATATATATATATATATATATATATATATATCACTTTTCTGGACTACCATTTACTATATATACAAATATACTAAATGAAACGTGTTAAATAAGGGTTTTCAGTTTTATCAGTATTCTTTTGCAATTCTGATTTCATAGATGTGTTTGACATTTATCGATTTACTAGTAATCAGCACCCAGATTATGTATTTTCGATAAAAAATATTTGAAGTCTCAAAAATTTAATTAGAAAGATTTTAGATTGTTGATTTTTTAGAACCTTATAAAAGCCCACCCATTTGCCAGAATCAAATGCTTCAAGAGTTGATCCTTATAAAATAAAGTATTATATCATATTTGTATGTTTAGAGTTTAAAAACAAAATGAAAAAAAACCACGAAAACGCATTTAGCATGCCTGCATCTCTCTCTCTCTCTCTCTCTCTTTATATATATATATATATATATATATATATATAAAGAGAGAGAGAGAGAGAGAGAGAGAGAGAGAGAGTAATGGGTACTTGCTAAATGGGTTTATCTGATATTTTATTTGCATTTCCGACTCCATAAATGTGTTGGGCGTGGTCGATTTATGAGAAATTTGCACCTAGATCATGTGTTTTCGATGAAAAAAATGATATTTGGAGCCTAAAATTTTAACAAAGATTTTGGACAGTTAATTTTTAGAACATTATAAAAACCCACCCATATGTCAAAATAGAATACTTCAAGAGCTGATCCTTATAAAATCAAGTACATAGATCACATATGTGCGGTCAAAATTTAAAAATAAAATGAAAAACCTAAAAAACTCATTTAGCAAGCATATACCCATTACTCTCTCTATATATATGGGCATTTTCAACACTTTTTTTAGAAATCTAACCATATGGATGTGCTTGGCATGGTGAATTTGCTAGGAATCAACCATTGGATCATGTATTTTTGATGAAAAAAATATGATTTTTGAATGCTTGAATATTTATGAAGATTATGAATCATTGATTTTAAAAATATGGGCATTTCCAACACTTGTTTTGCAAATCTAACCATGTGGATATGCTTGGCATGGTGAATTTGCTAGGAATCAACCATTGAATCATGTATTTTTTATGAAAAAATATGATTTTTGAATGCTTGAATATTTTTGAAGATTATGAGTCATTAATTTTAAAGCCTTATAAAAGCATGTTTATGCATCAAAATCGGATTATTCAAGAGCGAGTTTTTATAAAACCAAGCATGTAGAACACATCCATACGGTCAGATTCAAGAGAAAAGAATAAAAATCCATGTAATCACGGTTCACACATTAGTTCTCATATTTTAGTGATTAAATATATAATTTATTATGAAAACAAATCACCAAAACTTATGATGATGCACTGGATCTGCATAAATCTAATCACCAAAAGCAAAAGATTAACCAATAGATCATGTTTTGCATGTTCTATTCTTTATTTTTTGGGAACTTGAAGTTGACTCCAACACGATACTTCGAGGTTAATTAATGTTGGGTTTATGTAACGTCCGGTTCATGTACGTACATTGAACTATCTCGAAGAACGAATATCACCAACCAACCAACCAACCCCCAAGACTTTTACAATCAAAAAATTGTTTTCATGGTGGTTAGGGGCTTGAGGTCGTGTCATCCAAGTGGGAATGGAAAAAACACCAATGTGGGTTTTTGGCCTAAACATGAAAAGAAAAAGATAAGAAGGAAGTGAATATCAATCAAGCAGGGGCAATGTTTATGTAATAAGACATGAGAAGGTATTCCCAAGGAGAGGGACAAGTCCTTATCACCTGGTCAATCAACCAAAATCTTTGCGTCACGCATATCCTTACAGGGACATATGATGGGAGCCATCCTTGTGTTGATAGTAGCAGTTCGACTGATCCATTTTCATGGTCAGGATTAACCCATACTCCCCCATCGACAAGAATGTGAACTCATCCTAGCCGTTGATTGGATGTCTTTACCGAGAATGTGGACTAATCATGATCGCCCAGATACATCAGTTGGACTGAGGATTGGCATAGGATCTTACATAGGGATGGTAGTGGACCGGGAGAAAATGGGGCCCCGCCTTGCCCCGTTTAGAGCAGGGGTGGAGGACATGAAACTGGGATGAAGGCAAGAATGAAGGTTAAAATCAAAACCCGTGCGGGGATGGACTTACGCTTTCTCCCGCCCCTGATCCTTCTTTAGGGATGACAATAGACTGAAGGGAAACGGGAGCCCCGGAGATGGAGAACATAAAACGGGGATGAAGGCGGTGTTGGAGGTTAAAATCAAAACCCGTGCAGGGATGAAGGTGGGGATGGAGAGCATGATTTTAAGACGGGGTGGGGGTGCCCCCACCCTGGTCCACTGCCATCCCTAATCCTACAACATCATATGTCGGAGGATAGGGGCAATGGCCAAAATATCAATTATCTTCTAAGCATTGTCTTTAACAAAGAATGGTTTCATGAACCAATCAAACGTCTGTTGGGATATTTTTGAAAATGATGCATAAGATAATAAGAATGAATAAGGGTGGCATGCAACACGTTTTAGCTAGGGGTGTCAACGGGTCAGGTTTGACCCATATTCAACCCCTACCAAACCCCATAGGGTCAGGGCTTGATCATAAATAAGAAGGCCCGATTAGAATCCGGGTCAGACCTGAAGGATCCGATTAATATATGGAGCTGGGTATGGTTTGTGAAATTTCGTAATAGACCCGAGCCTGGCTCCAGTTCTGATTAAGATCCATAATTTTTTTTTAAGTAAAAATGATAAAAAAAAACTTATTTTACCGGGTATGGTCCTGGTCTGATTCATGTAATCCTTATAGGATCCAGGGGGATATGTTTCTTTTTTTGGTGGATCCGATTAGATCTGAGTCCGAACCGGTACCATATCTCAAGTTAGGTTCGGGTCTGGTTTCACATGGCTCCGAAACAAACCCGACAGGTTGACACCCCTAGTTTTAGCTATCCGTTTTAAAAAAAAATTCAAACAATACACCTAAAGTTTTGGCGATAACAAAAACACACCTTTAAGTTTTGGATATTTCTAAAAACACACTAACTAATTTCATGGTTAATTAAAAGGTCTCGTACCTTCCTTTCCTTTCTTTTTTTTTCTTTCAACTTTCCTAGTAGTAACTTTTGAGCAATTTACAAAAAGCAGTCTAAGTTGCGAGAGATTTGCATAAAGCCAACATTTTGATTTTTTTGGACAGAGAAAGCTGGGGTTAGGCAGACCCCTACCAGTCATACAACAATACCATTAGGGGTTAGAACTTGCAACGTCCCAACACAATGTGACGTGCACTAACTGCTCCTGCCAGACAAGTTGAGCCCCCGGTTGGTATTCAACATTTTGATTATTACAATTAGCTGTCCACTTTTTTTTTTTTTTGGTTTACATTCGTGTCAAAGAGACCTTTGATCTTAAAGTCATTAAGTTGATTCATTAGAAAAGGACAAAGATTTTGCACATCAAGCGGGTATTTGAAACTGCATTCAGATAAGGAGTGAACAGTGAACGTAATTGTTGAAAAAATTGGAGACTTTTTATAAATAGCTGATAAGTTAGGCGGATTTTTGTAAATTGCTTTAGTTTTTTTATTTAGAACAATTTAGACTCGAATAGTTGAAGTTCATAAATTTCAGTAGAAGAAGCATGACCAAGGTGTTGAGTTTGTAAATAAGGCCTGATTACTGTCGGATGCCATGTGTGAATGTATGATCATCCTTTTGCTAAATCACAGAATATCAGTTAACTAGTCACCACCTTTAAAAATAGTATTTTTTTTCAATAAAAGAGAAAAAACTAGGAAAGTTGCGAATAGAACTTCAGCAGGATCACTACAAATAGAATCGAAGGCAACTTCGCTAACATAGTGCTAGTATGCTACTCTACCATCTAGCCATCACACTTCAACTATCCAACTTTTTAATTTAAGAAATCATGTGAGAGTGCCTGTGGAAAGCTTGGAACTGTAGATGGTACTTGGTAAGCCATGCAACTCTCCTTTTCTCATAAAAAATATTATAGTACTTCTTTTTCTTTGATCATGGGGGCTGGTGGCTGGTGGCTGTTCTCTGATCTGTTTTGTCAACAAGTTATTAAACAAAGGAGCAAGTTGGTCACAACATATTGTACAGAAACTGCAGATTTTTTTTTGGTTGGGGCCCACTTTTCACCAAGTAAACATAGCCCATCAAAGGATGTTCATCTATCGCCATCTAGGTGGGCACCACGTCTCTAGAGACTAGAGACACCGTGTGGACTTGGGCCCCCCAATAATATTTGAACACTCTGCAATTCAAGTTACAGATTCACTAGCTTTAAGAGGTAAGCCACGTAAGGCAGCGTGGTGGATGGGGGGTGAGGGTTCCTCGTCATAAAAAAAAAGACATGTTTTCTGACCTCAAATTTCTTGTCCTAAACTTTTAGTCAGCCATGTGACCTCTCTCTCTCTCTCTCTCTCTCTATATATATATATATATATATATATATATATATATATATATATATATATATATATATATATATATATATATGTGTGTGTGTGTGTGTGGGGGGGGGGGTGTGTGGAGGAAGTGGGCAAGACATGGATGCATTGACAGGTTAATTATCCTGAAATTGATATTGCACCAAATACAGTCAAGCTAGCTAAGGGTTAAATTCCAGCATTAAGAGCCATTGAAAGAATTTCAAAACTGCTACCATGTAACTTGCAAGGCCATCTTTATGTTGGTGCAATTTGCAGTCTGAGCTAAATGAAAACAAACGCTAGATCAAAGATTAGTCCAGGCATGTGGGCCCCCACGGAGCAAGCCAAAAAAGTGGATAGGATCTGCTTGCATGATCTCTTTAGGCTAGCATTCTCATTATGAACAAAGGGGTCCCAACCAAGAAGACGACACCCCACATTCATGAACCTTATGGCACATTTGGATGCCCTTGTTGGCCTAGTGGAACATCATCCCCCAGATTCAGTTTTCCAGATGAACAACACCCTTTTGAACTCCCTTATCAAGACGAGGATTATTGAAAGTTTCAATCTCCCAAATAATCAACAGTTTCGTCAACTTACTTGGAGGACATGTCAAAGAGCTCTGAGAAGTTCTTTGAGTCCTTACATGGACCCCCCATGTGGATATCATAATCCCAAGAGCATAGTTGTATCAGAAGATGCTTACAGGTCTCTGTTCACTGGCTGGTGGTGCCTTCTTTAACTTTAGATATCAGAGAGCATCAGATGCCTGCGTACAGACATTACCATTGGAGAACATTGTTCTTACCCTAGTAGCAAGGGTAAAACATTTGTGCTTATAAGTGTTTGCCTTCAGAGGCGTAGCTTGGGGGCGGGGGGCACAGGACTGGGCTGTAGCCCAATCCTGCCTCCCGAAACCGTTAATTATTTTTTTTTAAAGCCCACTCCTAGCCCAGCCCTGATTCCATATGAAATAGATTTTTATCCATTTTTGTAGCCCAGTCCTAACCCAGCCCAGCCCTGCCCTGCCCTGCAGCAAATAGTTTGATTTGTCCATATGAAAAAGATTTTTATTAATAATTGCAGCCGTTTTTTATTTTATCTCAAAAAAAAAATTTGTGGGGGGGGGGGGGCGTTGCTCCCGAACCCCCGACTACCACACCAATTTTTTTCTTTTTTTTTTGCTACACCCCTGCCCCCCCCCCCACATGAATCCTAGCTACGCCACTAGTGCTTGCCTTGTTGGTTAGATGCAATCATAGCTTATCACCTGACATTTGATGACCACGGTCCAAAACCTACAGGAGACATCTTTTGTTGTATGTTGGTCGAAGCGTGGTATATTCCTTGGTGGGTAGAGGCTGGTCAATATGCAAATATGGCTTAGCCAACAAAAGGATAGAGCAATTGGATGTTTCGTTAGGAAGAGATTCAAAGTAATTTGTAACTAATAGGAGGGAAGCATCTAAAATCCCCGCCCCTAGAACTTAGGAAAATAACTTTATATGTCTAAGTTAATCTATTTTTAAATTTATTAAGTCATGAAAAGATTGTCTCGTCTAGATCCTCCATTTTGCATTACACCATTGAATGTTTGTTACATACTAAAACCATTATTAAGACATTATGTTGATTTAAATGTCCTATATGAATCAGTTGTATAACCGTGCATATACATACTAAGTATGCATGGAATGTAACATGATATGCAATTCCATAAACATAGATACATAATCAAATAAAAAATAACTTTATGCAAGCATGTGGATAACCACATATAGATTATCGTGCACCACGTCTACCCGTTTCTAAAATTCTTCATCATAAAATGTTTAATTCTGATAACTACTCACAAAACCCTTCATGTATAGGTGATGTCTAACGCCATGAGGTTCTACAAATCGATTGTTCTTACACATCATACAAGAGCACCTGATCCGACCGATAGGATCTATTGTATTGAAACTTGCCGTTGCAAATTCAATAAAACTGCCAACACCATCCATATATTCTAGCGACACATCATTATAAACTATCCTACGGTACATTCATTCACAATTTGCAGTCATTTTATCCTATAATATTATAGATCTTATTTTTACCAGTTAAAAGAGAATCATAATGATGCATCGATAAAAAAAATATCAAATTTATCATGCATTGTTGGTGGATATAATGATCTGATATATATATATATATATATATATATATATATATATATATATCACAAAGATATTTAGAAAGATGAAATCACATTCATAAACATGATATATTCAATTTTAGCATATTTTTATAATACAATTTCACATGAAGGGCATAATTAATTCAAAAATAACTTCATGCAAGTATGGATACAGTCACGTCAAACATTGCAATATATTCAATCATTCATATCACAATAATGTCAAACATGTACCTGCAACAAACACACTCTAATATCCCGCTAACTACTACCATGACTAGTATGAACTCCGAACTACAAAAATAAGAGCACTTCTATTTTTATACATTCAAATCATGCTCAGCAAGATCTCCGAACTCCAACAAAGCAGTCATAGATATCCACAACTAAGTGAGTATGTGAACAGGAAAGTGTTGCATCCAAGAAAGTAAATAACATGTGATGTGCTTGCATCACTTAGTCACCGGGGGTATTTACCCGATTTGCATTGCTTTTGCCTTTGCATTTTTTTCTTATTTCTTTTTGCATTGTATTTTTAGTCGCATGCAATGCTTAGTACTAAGCATCACACAATTAGTTCAGCTACATTTTTACAAAGCACAAATATACAAAACAATAAAATATCAAAGGATCTACTCGTCCCTCTCATAAGGAGAGAACGCTACAACTGCACACATACACAATGACCAACTTATCGTCACCCGAACAGACCTTCACGATTGGTGGATACACTACAAGAAAATTGTGGATTAGTGACGGCTTATATCCATTGTTAATCCATCGCTAAACTGTTTAGCGATGGATAGAGGCCATCGCGAATTTTTGCTAGCTAATTAGCGAAAAAACTTATTTGTCATTAATTTCGTCGCTAATTTGCAACAGATTAGCGACAGACACTATCTGTCGCTAATCCATTGCTAAATTTAAAAAAAAAATAAAAAAAAATGATCCCTGTCGGGCGGTATTCCGGCAGCAATAAGCCGGACTTATACTGCACCCGACAGGCATTGCACAGAATGATCGCTCTGCCTCGTCGCCGAACTTGTATCGTCCTCTGTGGACCGGTGCTCTCCGGCATCACCGTCCTACGTGAACCGGCATCGTCGTCCTCCGTGAACCGGCGTCACCGTCCTCCGTGAACCGGCGTCACCGTCCTCCGTGAACCGATGCTCTTCGACGCCGTCCTCCATGAACCAACGTCGTCATCTTCCGTGAACCAGCGTCGTCGTCATCTTCCGTGAACCAGCGTCACCGTCCTCCGTTTATCGACGTCGTCGTCCTCCGTGAACGGGCACCGACGTCCTCCAGCGATCGCCGACCGTCCTCCGGCGTCGCTGTCCTTCGTGAACCGTCCTCCGTAAACCGGTGCTCTCCGGCGTCGCCGTCCTCCATGAACCGACACCGTCATCTTCCGTGAACCGGCGTCGCCGTCATCTTCCGTGAACCAACGTCACCGTCCTTCGTTTACCGGCGTCGTCATCCTCCGTGAATCGACGCCGACGTCCTCCAGCGATCGCCGACCGTCCTTCGGCGTCACTGTCCTTCGTGAACCGTCCTCCGTGAACCGGTGCTCTCCGGCGTCGCCGTCCTCCATGAACCGGCACCGTCATCTTCCGTGAATCGGCGTCGCCGTCATCCTTCGTGAACCAGCGTCGCCGTCCTCCGTGAACCGGCATCGTCGTCCTCCGTGAACCAGCGCCGACGTCCTCCAACGATCGCCGACTGTCCTCCGGCGTCGTCGTCCTCCACTCTCCAACGCGCTCTCCGACGTCGTCGTCCTCCGAAGAAGTCGGTTTAAATCGAGCGCGATCGATTTAAATTTTGAACAGGGAGAGAGGGAAAATTTCGCGCTCGGTTTAAATCGAAAATTAGCAAGGGAATTTTTCCGTCGCTAATTAGCGACAAATTAGCTAGAGAAAACTTTCATCGCTAATCCGTCGCTACTTAGCGACGGATTCATGAAGAAAGTTTTCTCTAGCTAATCCGTCGCTAATTTGCGACGAAAAAAATCTGTCGCAAATTTCCATCGCTAATTAATATTTTTCTTGTAGTGATACAGGTTAAAGGCCCAACGAGATGGATGGAGCTCGATTGGTACACGATTGCTCACCGCTATTCCTACACGAAAAAAGGCAGAAAAGAAAAAGAAGAAGAAGAAAAAAATACAAAGAAGGGCCAATGGAGAATCCGGTACCGACTGATGAGAACCGCGACAGTGGAGGGCCTCCGGGTCGGCACTCGTCAGAGAGACGAAGTGCGTCCCGACGACAGCGGTGGTGCAGGGTGGACAAAAGAAAATAGGTGAAGAAAAGAGGGGATGGGAGGTCGGCGGTGACGACGGTGATGGTTAGCCTGCGACGGATTGGGTGGGACTCGGGGAGGGGGATGAAGAAGAGGAGGTCGGCGATGGTGTCGCTCCGGTGGCTTGCGAATGGGGAAGGAAGAAGGTGAGGAGAGGACTCGGGGAGGGGGAGGAAGAAGTGGAGGCCAACACACGGCGGTTAGGGATGGTAGTGAGGAGGGGCGAGGCGGGGGACAAGGTCTCCACCCCCGCCCCGACTCAAGATTTTATCCTCCACCCCCGCCTTCATCCCCGTTTCATGTCCTCCATCCCCGGTTCAAACGGGGATGAGGCGGGGTGGGGCAGGGATATTGCGGGGAAAAGTGGTCGGGGCGGGGATCGTGGCGGGGACGGGGCGGGGAAAAGTGCACGTCCATCCCCGCCTCCACCCCCGGACGGGGATGGATTTTAACCTTCGTCCCAGCCTCCATCCCCATTTCATGCCCTTCATCCGCAGTCCAAACGGGGCGAGGCAGGGCCCCGCTTTCCCCCGGTCCATTGCCATCCCTAACGGCGGTGGCACACGACGGCGAGAGAGATGAAGTGAGGGAAGAAGGAGGAGGTGATGGAGAGAAATCAGGCGATGGGTGGCGGGCGACAAGCGGCGATAGCACACGGCGGTGGCACACTACGACGAGAGAGAAGTGAGGGAAGAAGGAGGAGGTGACGGGCGGCGATGGCACACGGTGATGAGAGAGAAGAAGTGAGGGAAGAAGGAGTTGGTGACAGGCGACAGGCGACGTGCGATGGATGAAACAGAAAGAGAAAGAAAGAAGCTCGCATTAGGGTTTTACTGGAGAAATTAGCGACGACTTAGCAACAGAAAAAATATGTGTCAAAATCTGTCACCAATTAGAACGAAGTAGCGATAGAAAAATTCCGTTGCTCATCCGTCGTGAAGTTGCGACAAAGTTTGAGCCGGATTACATTCCATCGCTAATTAGCGATAGATTTTGAGACAAAATATTTTCGTCGTAAATTTTGCAACTAATTCTAATTTTAGGGACGACTAATTTTCTCTCATTAATCCATCGCAAAATTATGATGAATTATTTTCGTCGCAAGTGTCCGACGCTAATTAACATTTTTCTTTTAGTGTTTACTCCCTACTTTTCAAAATTTTTTGGTGTAAAAACTCTTGGGGGTATTACCCTCTTGCCCACTAGCCAAATCACTTGTTTGCAAATGCATTGTTTACTAAAGTATTATTAAAATTTGTTAAAATAATCTCTGCATGTGTTAGATGTCAGCATGTCAGGCTTGTGTCACCCATAGTATGGGTGGCCGTGTCACTGTGACATAGATATACCCCTAAATAAACTTGACTAAGTGTAAAAGGTAAGAGTTCCAACTTAAGAGAGGAACGCTGTAAATTCAAACCCTGCAACTTTAGGAAACCAACTTATAGATTTATCCTTTGCATCACAGGGCTAATTGGATTTGCAGCTATCTGCCCCTGTAAGTTTAAACTCGCTAGGAGGGTGGGGATACTTCATTTTGGGTATGTCATTGACAAGAGTGGATACGCTGGCACACATGACGTGTACAACCATTATTTTAATATTTGAGTATTTTAATAAAAATATATTTTTGCTATTAAAAAAAGTTTTTTATTATGTAAAAAATAAAAAAATCCATGTCATTGAGATGACTCGATTTACTATAAAACTACGTTATGCTACTTTATGCACAGAAATCGGAAAAAGCAAGAAAAAACTGAAAATTGCATCAAACTCAAAAAGAACAATAATTTTCGTGAGTTCTCTCAAATCCCTATAGTAAGTATTTATAGGGTTCCTAGATATAATCGTTGTTAGTTTACATCATGATGTCCTCTTTTTTTGATTTTTTTTTTGAACTTGCAATGTCCTCGTACCCACGCAAAAAAAAATTCGGAACCCGCGAATGCAACTAATATTTTCCCAATTATCCATGTCCTCTATATGTGAGGTTCAATATAAGATTAACAAAGCAGGTTATATGTTCCCCCCCTGAACAGGGCCGGTACTGAGATCTCATGTTCGGGGCTTCCAAATAGCGCCACGTATACGATCGAGACCGGCATGGTTCCCGATGACAGTCCGCATCATACTGCATCGTAATTTGGTGCCGCAACAAAGATTTAAGTACCCTTTACCGCCATTCGCTTCATCTTCCTCGAACGAACATAAATGCCCTCCTTCTAGAAAACTGAACTGTCGGTTCGTGAAAAGGACAAAACTGCCCTCCATCGTTATCGCGCCAAAACGTTCCGCAGAGTTTGCGTATGTAGCAAGCGTTATGTTGTAGGATTCAAATAGTTCGAAACAATCCATTCTCGCTCTAAGCACTCTACCAGAGATTCTTTGCTTTCATCTGCAGTCGTTGGAGCATCCTTTCCCTTTGTTCCAGAGCATCTGTTTCCGTCTGACCACTGATTACTCTACAGTTGGAATATCCAAATTCTCATCGTTTCGGTGAGTTTCGTGTAACGATGTGTTTCTTCAATCTGAAGATTGCTTCTTATACAACGATTTGTTTCTTATGAACCCAAATATTCCGACGATTTCTAATCATGATGATCGTGTAATGTGTTGTGCAGGTTAGCAATGTCTGTGCCTCATCAGATTAGAGATACCCCATCGTTCTATGGGTTGTCTATTAGATAAGTGATCCGCCAGTCTCATCTATCTAAGGTTTTTGAAAGATACCAAAATATACTTAAGATTGAGAACGATAAAGACAGGGAAAAAGCCTTTGAATCGTATTATGCGGAGGATTATCCATCAGATATCGAGGCTGCGGACCAAAGGAAGAACTCTGAAGAACGAAAGATGCAGAACAAGGATGACGAAGAGAAG
Source organism: Nuphar pumila (assembly GCF_984573655.1). Classification (NCBI taxonomy): domain Eukaryota; kingdom Viridiplantae; phylum Streptophyta; class Magnoliopsida; order Nymphaeales; family Nymphaeaceae; genus Nuphar; species Nuphar pumila. The sequence continues at coordinate 1,364,330 of NC_143259.1, forward strand.
GCAAATGCAAGAAATATTGCTGAGAATTTGAAAAGAAGGCTGAGGATTGAGGCACTGTTGAGGGAAAAGAGGAAGAAGAATGAGGAGGAGTTTCAAAGTTATGTTAGATATTTAATGGATGAAACTACGGCAGAATGTAAGAGGAGAGGCTTGGAGCGCAATGCAATGTTTAAGAAGGCATGGCTACTGAAGAAGGAGGAGGAGAGGCGAAGGCAAATGAATAAGGAGGAAGAAAAGAAGGAACAGAATATTCCTCAGTATGAGGAAGAAAAGGAAAGGCGAATGAGGGAGAAGGAGTTTGAGGAAGCTAAAGAAATGCAAAGGCAGGAGAAGGAGAATGAGGAAAAGAAGGAAAGGCAACAGAAGGAGAAGGAGGAGGAAGAAGAAAAGGAAAGAGAAAGGAAGAAGCAGGAGGAAGAATTCCAGGAAAGAAGGAAACAAGAACTGGAAGAGAAAGAAAGGCAGCGGAAGGAGAAGGAGGAGGAAGAAAAAGAAAGGAAAAGGAAGAAGCAGGACGAGGAATTGCAGGAAAGGTTATGGAAGAAGCAGAAGGAAGAGGCGAAAAGGGAGAGAGAAATGAAGCAGAAGGATGAGGAGAAAAAACAGAGAGAAAGGAAGGAGAAGGAGGAGGAGGCGAAAAAGGAGAGAGAAAGGATGCAGAAGAAGAAAAGGGAGAGAGAAAGGAAGTAGAGGAAGGAAGAGGAGAAAAGGGAGAGAGAAAGGAAGGAGAAGGAGGAGGAGAATAGGGAGAGAGAAAGGAAGCAGAAGAAGGAGGCGGAGAAAAGGGAGAGAGAAAGGAAGGAGAAGGAGGATGAGAAAAGGAAGGATAGAGAAAGGATGGAGAAGGAGGGCGAGAAAAGGAAGGCGAGAGAAAGGCATGCGATGGTGGAGCCGGTAAAGATGGAGATTGAAATGCAATTGGAGGCAGTAGACCCACCAGAAAGTCCCAGGTTGGATGGAAAACAGCAGAAAATAGCGGCCAAGGTAAATATATTCGTTCTGTCTGTGAAGATTTAATAACATGTTTAGCGATTTTGGTATAGCGATTACTGTGTTAGGTATTAATTTGTATAGCGATTACTGTGATAGTCTGTCTGCAACCAATATTATTTATAACGGTTAGTAGAATAGTATTTATAAGTACAAATGTAACTAAATTACAATTGGTAGGAATAATATGTTATTTTGTGTTACAGGGAGTTCACAGGAGAAGTAGAGCAGTAGGTGAAAAGCTCGGAGGTCGGTGTCAATGGCCTGTAGTTCTGTCGTGGTATGGTCAGCTGAGTGCATATCAGAAGGACCGATTACGAAATATGCACTTCGATGACCTTTTGGACCAGCAATATTTTGAAACTTGCTGGAATACCATGACCCACCTGGTAAATAAATGGAATGATAAGACGAACACATTCCAGTTTGATTCTTTTGAGATCACCATGACTCTAGAAGATGTGACGAGGATCACTGGCCTTAAGTGCGATGGCAGTGCTGTCCTGTTACGACATTCAAACTATAAGGCAAGGGAGACATGCACGACCCTGTTAGGAATGTCGATGGATGAATGGAGTCAATGTATTTCTGGTGGAATAAATTCCATATCAATGAAGGTCTCATTTTTTCGTAATAAATGGGAAAGTCACTCCGCTACTTGTGCATCTGAAATAGCTGACCAAGAGTTGCACAGCTTCCTTCTATATTTTTTTGGTCTTACATTATTTTCCGATTGTTCTGGTTCGAGAATAAGTTCCATGTGGCTGCAGTACCTGGCAGACTTAGACGAAGTAGACAACTATGCCTTGGGTGCCGCTATGCTCGCACACTTGTACAGTCAACTCCACTGTGCGAGTAACGGTACGAAAACAGTTGGTGGATTTTGGCCATTTGTTCAGGTATTTGTTGATTACATACTTAGTAATTGTAGAACAATCTCATTGCAGGTTGTGGTGTTACTAATAATATTGTTTTTGTTAGGCCTGGGCGTTGGAACATATTATCCCATTGTGTCCTCGTTGTGGCCCTCCGATTTGTGGTTTTCCAAAGATCGGTCGTTGGGCTAGAATAAACGTCGCAATTTATAATGCTAAGTCCATTTTAGATGGGCTGCAACTAAACGAGGTAAACGTTCTAAAATTGTTTACAATCGCGACAACATTTACCATTGAGTATTATAAATCGTTGTAATGTTCAGCATTCTTAAGTATCCATCGCTGCAGGATTGTCTTCCGTAGTACATATCGTTGTTGCCATATCATGCGTAAATAAATGTTAATATATTTGTCATTCTTTATTAAAAAGAATTACCAATGTATAGGTTTTGTGGAAACCTTATGGAGATGGGGAGGACGATGATGAAGACGTTGTTGCGGTGGCTGCTAGATTGGCTTACCGCGATTTGTGGTTATTCTGCAATTTTGAAGCCGAGTTGCAGCAAGGTAGTCGAGTTCTTCTACAATCTGGCTTGGGGTAGTCTATCCCAAATAAGCCTTTGGAAGTGAGAAGGAAGATGAATAGTGGTGGTGGCAGGAACGTTAATTGGCCCGATCGTTACAGGGACAGATTATTAAATTGGAACTCAGGTGGTTTGATCCCTTCTATTTCGAAACCACATGAAGGACGACAATTTGATCCCTTCTATTTTGAAAGGTATTGGGAACCAATGCGGCGAAATCGAAAGATTGAAAAAATTGTGAACCCATGCCTCCCAACTGCTCCTTCTCATGTTGCAGCCCAGCCTCTACAACCAAAACATCGTCTCTCTCTGGTTACTACGACTGGTCCCTCAGTAACAAATCGCGAGGAAGAGCGAACACTTGCACTAAAAGAGAACATTGTCTCTGCCGCAAGGTTCAAAGTTGTGGAGAGGGAGAATAAGAAATTAAGGGCAGAAGTAAGCACTATGGGGATTCAATTGAACTCAGTGGTAGAGATGATGACCAGTTTTCTTAATAAAGGTCTCGCAACGAAGATGCCACGCTGGATAGACAGTGCACAAATAAAAAGTGAGAGACAATTCTATGATATTTCATCTGATTCGTCAAGTGCCTCGGAATAAATCATAGTTTTTCATTTTTATCACGCTAGGTTTTTGTTGTAATTGTATAATGAGTTATAGTAAGGTGACATTCTTTTATTGTTTAATTCTTTTTTATTACATCTTTTCGTCTGTGGATCTCTGAAATAAATAAACTTCAATCGAAAGTAGATGTTTGTTAAAAAATTGTGGCATTGCCTAACCTCTCTAGAATCGCTAAGATATATCATTTCTATTTAGCAATCGCTATATTTGTCTCAGTCTCGAAAGAATATCGCAATAAGGATTGGTGATGTAAGCCTTGAACAATAATTTAACGAGTTCTGACGGCGTAAATAATAACAGTCAATAGCGATAAGAAAAGGGTTTGTCGTTGCGTGAATATATCGATGTATCCATATACGATAATCAATAGAATAATCGTGAAAGATTATTCATACCCAAAAGCTTATTATAATGCGACCGACAAACGACGGGGTTTTTATTATTTAAAAGTTAATAATTAAATTTCGGGGGTGTTTTCGAAAAAGTCCGGCATGTGAGACGACGTATTTTTAATTATTTCTATCGAAAAAGGGCGGTTTGTGGAAAGACGTATTTTTAAATTTTTCGAAAGCAATCATTTAATTTGGCGGCGGCTATCAAAAATAGGGCGGCAGACGTATTTTTATTTATTTAAAATAAAATCATTTAATTAGCGGGCTGTTTTCCGAAAATGTCCGTCAAGTGAGACGATGTATTATTAATTATTTGTATCGAAAAAAGGGCGGTTTATGGAGATCGGTATTTTTAAATACTTCGAAAGCAATCATTTAATTTGGCGGCGGGTATCGAAAAAAGGGCGGCATGCGAAACGACGTATTTTTATTTATTTAAAACGCATTTAATTAGCGGGCTGTTTTCGAAAAAGGGCGGGACGTTAAAGGACTTTACTTTCCGTATCTGCGTTGCAAAGGTGCCATCGATATCTCCGTCCAGACATGGCGCCGAAGAAGGGGGCAATCAGAGCAGTACGACCATCCATGGCGTCCAAGAAGATGACTACGGAGCCAATACTACCCGGCATGGCGCCAAAGATGATGGGAGCACTACGACCGGGCACGGGGGCAACGGGGAGGACGGTGGGAGCAAAACGACCAGACACGACGCTAACGGAGAGGACGATGAGAGCAAAATGACCAGGCACAACGACAACGAAGAGGACGATGGGAGCAAAACGGCCAGACACGACACCGAAGAACAACACAACCGCATCCACAGTACCAGCATTAGCGCTTAAGACGTATATTTTTTGAAACGCCTGAGCGGTTTAGTCAACATTTGCCTTTTCATGTCGTATTTGGACTATTGTTGTTTACTGTAGACAATAATTTCAAGGTCGAATCCTGAATACCACGCTCATGGTGCACATAGTTCAACATCCACAGGCAAGGTTGGGCGGCAACGCCCTGACGAGTGCGTAGATGACATCGAGCAGATGCAAGAAGAATTTGCAGTTGGGAACACTATCAGTAATTTTGTAAGTATTTAACCACTATCAATTTTTAGGTCGTTCCGGTTTGTATGTTTTGAAGTTCGTAAATTTGTGCAACCAGACAATGTGTGATTTTGTCCATTACATCCAGAGCAAGCCAACGAGCAATACAGTACGCATCATCACCCCTTATTTCATGGTATGACTGTTTCGCTGTTGTTTTCTTTGTTTTTATTACGTACTCAAGTTTCTTGATGGTTAAATCTTACTATTTCGTGCAACAGATGTACGTCCGGCGAAAGCCATACAACATTGGATTCAAAGATGCAGAACCTTGTTGGAACAACGGTGATGAGTGCCTAGACATTTCGAAATTTGAAAAAGTAAGTGAACAAACCTCTTCTCCAAGGTTTAGTCGTAATATCTCCATTACAATATGTCTCTGAAATGAGAAATTATTTTTTCGATTCGCAGATTTTACTTCCTACACTCTGGCAAAATCTCGACCATTGGGTCCTATACGAGATGAATTTTCTGGAAAAACAACTATGGTGCTACAACTCATTGGACTGCCACAGTGGCGTAGAACGCGACGCTATGCATTTGGTAAGATTATGGCCATAGGTGAATCGTAGCTATTCGAGGTGGACCGGAGTGTAATATATTATCCCTTTATCACAAGCGGGATTCCTTAACGAGGCTGTGGGTGTGGACATTGCCGAGTGGATGTTGCTCTGTGCTGACGATGCTCCTTTACAAAGTAATGGGACGATTGTGGCATATTCGTAATGAAGCATATTGAAGCAATATACAATGGAATAGATGTTACTTTCCACGTTGTATGAGCTTTGTATCCGATGTTATTGTTTATTCATGTTATATATTCGTTTCACATTACATGTTTTGTTGCAGGATATTATGCCGAAAATACGCGATGAAATATGCGAACAATTGATTGAGTTTAAAAAGAACGTCAGACAAAATATGTGAAGTGAAACATATCGATTGTTCTATCTGTACAACCTTAGGAGCTCCGCCATCACCGTTCTCGCCCTCCTCCTCGACAGCAACCCAGTCGGTGCAGTCGCGCTGAGGATGGCCAGCAGAAGCTCCACCATGTCGTCTTTCTCTCCCTAGCGAGGAGGTCTCAGCACAGCCGCCGTTCAGGTGACGGGTGTTCATCTCGTTCCGGTGACGGGTGTTCTACGAAATGTAAATCGTAATCAGAAATAGTTTTGTGTCGTATGCGCATAACAAATGTTGGTTGTTCTTCAGTAATGAAAAATACTGTACGGAGATAGATATTTCTAAAAATCGCATTCAGTGAACGTATCAATAAGAAAGGTTTGTTCTCAGAAATCGCTATATTGCTGAACCTACGGTAAAGTACGCCTAAGGTGATTTTTTGGGACGCGTGTGGACGTACTTTTGGATTTATTTGAGATCGAAAAATTCGGTCCAATCGCATTGATTAATATATGGAATAGCCCCCACCCGTCTACAAATAATTCATATTGTTCCATGAAACGAAACATTGTTAAACATGAATACAGAGTTTTCTTCAGGGTGGCATGCATAGATTCGGCTCTTTGTGTGCTTATCATACCTGCACAAAAGTATTGTCTTCCATATGTCAATGCCCACTTCTCTTTTTCTGCATATAAATTTTGTAACCACAGACAGTCAGTAAGGTCGTATGTCTTAATCATTTTGTCCCAATCCGACTTAAAAGTGACCTCGTCTACGCTATGAAGTACACACCTTGTAAACGTTTTGTCAAACCCTGTATTCTGATTAAATATGTGTCTTATGTTCTTTGCTGCATTTTGAAAGATATGCCACAAACATAGGCGATGATGTGCATCTGGCCACACATGAAGCACTGCAGCTGCAATTGCGTGATCACCATCTGTAAGTACAGTTTCAGGATGCTTCCCGTTCATTGCCTGTGTAAATACTCTGAACAACCACTCAAAGCTTTCCTTGGTCTGGTCATACACAAAAGCACCGCCTAATATACAACTCTGTGCGTGATGGTTCACTCCCACAAACTACGCAAATGGCCACTGTTCAGTATTAATCTTTACTGTAGTATCAAACACAAGCACATCATTGAAGCATTCATAATCTACTCTAGACTTTGAATCTGCCCAAAACATATTCACAGCATATCCATCTTCGTCCACTTGCATTGCACTACAGAAACCATGTTCATTGCTTGATTTATTCTGTAAGTAGCGAACCAAACAACATATTTCTCCGTTCTTCATGTTATCTGTCCTCTTCCTTCTCAAGTGATTTCTTAGATCCAAAGGAGTGAATGGCACATTTTCGCGACCACCATCTATGCGGGTAAACAAATTGTATGTCTTCCTTGGTGCAATACCGGCGCTATCGACTATTTCAGCCATTGCAGCATGCGCTACAGTTACTTTACGATGTGACCTTAGCATAGCAGTCATAAATGATGCAGATAAATCATGATTATGATCACTGATTAAAGTACGCATGACAAATTTCTCATTCAGATGTCTTCTCAAAACCAATCTCGCCTGACATCCACAACTTGATTCTGGCATGCTCCTTGTTGGATTTCCCATTGATTTCTTCCAACCTTGCTTGGAACAGACATATGTCTTTCTAACCAAGACACCCTGTGCATTTTTTGACCAAGAAAACTTTCTCACACTGAAGCCAACTTTTAAGGCATAATCATTGTAAAATTTATATGCATCTTCCTCGTTATTAAACTGCATTCCTTCTACAGGAACATAGTCACGTGTAATTCCATGTACATTCCCAGTTACGACGGGATCAAAATCTACCTCATTATTGAATTGCATTTCTTCTCCTGGAACATTCAAGTCAAGTGTACTTCCGTGTATATTCCTGGGGCCTCCACTTTTATTACGTGCACTGTCATCAAAATCTACCTCATTATTGAATTACATTTCTTCTCCTGGAACATTCAAGTCAAGTGTATTTCCGTGTACATTCCCGGGGCCTACACTTTTATTATGTGCACTGTCATGGTAGTCTAACTCATCATTAAATTGCATTTCTTTCGCTGGAACATTCAAGTCAAGAGTGGGTCTAATGCCTGCACCCTTCTTTTCATGTGCATTGTTAGTGCAGATGTTCAATACTTCAGTTGCGTCATAAGTATAGATATTCAATTCTCTAGATCTTTCGATGGATTCAGCTACATCGTCTTTATTACAACCTGATGATAAGCTCAACAATGTTTTAAGCAATATATCAATTTGTGTTTTGCAGCAAAATAGCAAACAAATCGATATTAACTAACAAAATGGGAGTCTGTTACTAATACAACGGTTTGAGATACAATGCATACGATGAATGAATGTAGGATACCTGATGGGGTAGAGGCCCTTCCTAGCATCTGCAAACAAGCATTCTTGTCAATAGGTCCCAGCGTCTTACAAATATCGATAAGTTTCCAACCTTCGTAAGAACAAGATCTACCTGCAATAACCAAACAATGCCTTAATGGCACACAAGACGACATGCCTTCTTCATCGATCGCATGATGAGATGAAAAGCTACTCACGCTGCCTTAATGGCACTGGTTGGAATGTTTGTGCATCATTGCTTTCTTCGATAATGCCTAACAACAACGACAAATAAAATAAGACAGTGAAATGTTTTGTAAGCAATATATCAATTTGGGTTAGCAAGCGGCATAGCTTTACTACGATTTAATCAGGATGCATATAACAACGGATACCACTAGGGTTAAGCAAGTCAAAGCAACAATTTAATGCATGACAGTATCAAATCAAGTGCAGTTTGATGTTTGCTTATACTGAGCATCGACTTATCGCTTACCATGCCAATAAAATACACATGTCGTACATGTGTGTTGACGATAACGCTCTCATAATATCCACGAGGCTCTAAAGCGAGTTCAATAGAAGTCGTTGAGAGAGCAGCGATATGCATGCGAAAATCGCCCCGTCATTCGTGTAACGATGTGTTTCTGCATCCACATGTTTTCAAAGTTTGTGTACAAATATCTTACAAATACATATTACATGAAATATAATATCTTACACAAACGATATGTATGTATAGCGATTTGTAAGATATTGAAAATCGATGCGGCAGTTCAGCATAATAACTTACAACTCGACGATACAAAACCATACTATCTAAAAGGTCGATAAATATATCGCACAATAAATTACAAATCGATAAGGAAGAACTTGAGCATAATAGCAAACAAATCGATATTAACTAACAAAAATGTATCTCACAAAAATGGGAGTCTGTTACTAATACAGCGGTTTGAGATACAATGCATACGATGAATGAATGTAGGATACCTGATGGGGTAGAGGCCCTTCCTAGCATCTGCAAACAAGCATTCTTGTCAATAGGTCCCAGCGTCTTACAAATATCGATAAGTTTCCAACCTTCGTAAGAACAAGATCTACCTGTAATAACCAGACAATGCCTTAATGGCACATAAGACGACATGCCTTCTTCATCGATCGCATAATGAGATGAAAAGCTACTCACGCTGCCTTAATGGCACTGGAAGGAATGTTTGTGAATCTTTGCTTTCTACCATGATGCTTAACGACAACAAAAATGAAGAGAAGACACTGGAATGTTTTGTAACGCAAGGCAGGCACGAGAAGGCGACAGTGTGTTGTACAACAGGATAAAAAACAAGGCGGAAAGCTAGACTGGAGACGAAGGCAAAGTTTTGGTTGATAATGGGAGCAACTGTTACATCAGATGGCGCAGGGGTTTAATGAATAGGGAACGTCATGGTTAACATCAAACTTTCTGGATGGAGGACTTTTTTGTCTTTTTATCGACCCGTCGTTTCACAACTTTTGAATGGATGATATTTTTGTCATTTCCTCGAACCGTCATTTCAGGGCAGGAAAAGCAAGTAAGGGTGATTCAGTCTTTGCAACAACACCAGACTCCGATGCAAAGTTATGTCAACATACACGGGAATACGAGCCCCATGTGCATGAATATGTGGCGCTCATTCGATCCCCCGAACACAGACATGGGATTCAATGAATCATAGGGGGCGAACATACACCACCCTCTCTAAGATTAAAGATATCACAAGGGATCCAGACCTCAGTCATCTCAGCTAAGATGGAAGGACCATACCATCTGTACCTATAACCGTGATTGAAACATGAACAAGTTCATGATCTCCAATAACTCTCTCTTAGAAACATATGGTAGAACCCATGAAATGCCAGAGTTCATGAACTTGAGCATTTTTGGTTTGATCAAAAGTTTGTCCCTTATGATTCTAAGACGATGGCAGATTCTAGGGAGCATTTGCCTCCCTTAAAACAAAGCGGGATGCCATATGTCCTAGATGGAGTTCTCATAAATCATTGTGTCCAGGTTACCAAATCCGCCTATGGATGCTAAGGTAGAAACATTGTGGTCTCTAAACTTGGTCACTGTCCGGTGCCAAACAGAAACCAAGGTGCATTTCTAATGGAAGCCCACAAGAGCTCCTCTCATCTGGTAGGGATGACCTGTGAATGTCACCAAGTTGACTGATAATCAGCAGGGCTGGCTGGCTTCTTTGAGATTTGAGGCCGCGGCCTAGGGCCTCAAATGAAAAAAATATGGGCCTTCAATGAAATATGCATGGACCTTTAGCCGTCCCTATTCATCACAAGTTCGAAACCCATGTGTGGCGTCCCTTGCTGCAAGGTTGAAACTGGGCATACCCTCCTATTTGTCAGGGGGGACATCAAGAGTTTTACCAACTGGAGGCCAACCAATGTACAGTCGGTGAGGGAGGGGGTTCTCCCTGGGATTATAAAAAAAAAAAAGTTGCATTAGGCTCCGTATGGATGACAGGGCGAACTCTGAAACTCAGGTTTTGTTTTAAACCAGGTTTTTGGCAAACCCAGTTCGCCAAAAGCCTGATTTTTATTTGTTTGGAAGATCAAAACAAGAAAAATTAGGTTTTTGGCTTTCAAAAAAACTTGAAAAAAAAATTAGAATGGCCATTTTTTCAGCCGCTCACTGGCTGGAAAATGGCCAGTTTGAAACTGTTTATGTTGGATGTGACCAACTCAGTCTTTTTTCGGCAATTGTGGGTGGCTGGAAAGTGCCCCAGAACAGAGTTTTTATTAAACTCTACCATTCAGTTATCACGCCCTACTTTTTTTCTTTTAATTTAAGAAGCTTACGGGAGTGTAAGCTGATGCAGAGTGTAGGCCATATCACTCTTCCTTGACAGTTCTGATAGGTTTTCTCAACAAGTTATTAAACAAGTTGGTTACTCTTCCCTTTTCTTCTTCGTCTTTGATCATGGAGGCTAGCGGCTGTTCTGATCTTTTTTTCTCAACAACTTATTAACAAAGGAGCAAGTTGGTCACGGCGGCCGGCAGTTCAGAAATTCTAGAAATTTCTTCTTTGGGGCCCACGTCTCATCAAGGAAACATGGCCCTTGAAAGGATGAGAGAAACTGACAATATGCAGGTTTTGATTGGACGAGGGTGTGTTCTTGATCTATCGCCATCTTGTGGGCCAGGTCCCTAGGGGGGGACCCTGGACGTGGGCTCCACAATATATTTTAACATACTGCAATTCAAGTTGCCTTTGACAATGTTTTCCTGCCTTCAAAGAATTAGGTAAGTGCCTTGGTCCACAGTGAACTCTCTCACACATCTCATGAGAGTGAGAGTTCTGATATTATAATATTCAAAAGAAGAGAGCTAAGCGGAGTTTCAAAGAATTACAGAGCAATGCATCTGGCTGATATTCTTAGGAAGAGATTCCAATATCATTTTAATCAAAACCTCTCTCAAATGTTCAATGCATCTGGCTGGTACGAGATCCTTTGTTGAATCTTGGACGTGTTAACTCCTTTCTTCATCAGGACTCCCTCTCTCAGACTTAACTCTTGGCCTTATCTCGAGCTAGAGACAGATTTGGATCTGGATCCTTATGCTTAACACAACCATCAATGAGTCACGAATTGAACATTTCATTGTGCATGAAGATTACGTATGTGCCATGTGTCAAGATGGAAGCTGATCCAGTGTGGGGGAAGAAGCCCAACTAGGGGGAGCCACGTAGAGCCTGCCCACCCCAACCTAATAAGAAAGGGGAGGGGGGGAGCCCCCTATTAAAGAGGGTGGGGGACCAATGTACTGCACCCCCCCCCCCCCCCCCCTCTTCGTAAAGTGTTCTGCCCGGAACACAGAACCACACCTCGTGCAACAGAACTTTTTCTATCTAAATAAATTAAAATTTTCATTCCAAAAGCATAGAAGGAAGATGTCGTTTAGAGAACGGTTCCATGAAACAGAAAATGTGGCGTCGGAAATGCATGAGACCCTATACAACCTCCCATTGAAACACAGGATTCACTTTCAGTGAAGAAAGAGCCCCCCTGTGTTTCAACGGAAGCGGGTTCGACGGAGTGGAGAGAGACTCTGCGCGGAGGCCCTTTCTTTGGAACACAAACCAGCCTTTAGGGAGCGTTTGCATATCACGGAATGGGATGCACCCCCCTTCTGTAGATTCATCTGCCGCGAAAATGGAATTGGACCCCTCATGGGGACCGTTTCCACGGAATACCCACATTCATCGAGGTTTTTTCGTAGAAACGGCACTTTTCATCGTTTGTGTTGTCACTGTGGGCCCCGCAAAAATGCACGCCCGTTCCGAGAAAACAGCCCCGGTTAAAAAGATAAGTTTGTGAAAGTACATCTTGATTTTACATAGGTCTAATTACCAAAAGAAAAAAAATAATCTTTAGATCACGTTTAGCATATTCTAATCATTATTTTCGTGCCTTAAAAGCCACTCCAATATGACATTTTGAAGCATTTTTAGTTAGATGCACTTACTCCTTGATATAGATCATGTAATAATTTTAAATCCAACCATTGTACAGACTTAGTATAAAAATATGCATAGTATTTATGGGGATTGCCACGTTTTTGCAATTGAGATCAGGGCATGGGTTTCAAAGCTTCAAGTATATATATATATATATATATATATATATATATATATATATATATATATATATATATATATATATATAGATAATCAATTAATAGTTAAAAGTTTTACTTTACCTTGACCACCTATTTTTGTGAATCAAACTAATATATATGACTCGATAGGCCTCGGCTTTTACGTCATTGATACAATTTAGTTAGATGCATGAATAAAGTACTTGTTTGTCTGTTTGTTTTTTTAAACCAGAAGACTATTGAGGAAAGGAATTCAATTGATATTGGATTTATGTAAGGGCCAACTAGTTCATCTTGAACTATTTAACTCAGAGAACAGATGTCACCAACCAACCCCCAAGACTTGTCCAGTCAAAAATTGTTTTTAAGGTGGTTGGGGCTTGAGTTCCTGGCATCCAAGTGGGAATGGAAAAGACCCCATGTTGGGTTTTAGCCTTTTACTCATGAAAAGAAAAAGATAAGAAGGAAGTGACTGCCAATGAGATCAGAAGCAGTGTTCTGTAATAAAATAAGATATGAGCTGGTATTTGCAAGAGAGGGGTACGTCCTTAATTTGTAAGCATTGTATTTAACAGAGAACGGTTTCAGGAATGAATCATTCATCTGTCGGAATATAATTCTTCTGAAAATGATGCAAAAAATTATAAGAATGAATAAAAGTGACATGTTTCTTTCAAGTTTCAGCCATAATCTTTGATCAGTTTACAAAAAGCAACCCAAGATACTAGCTTTTTACGTAAAGCTACTCAACATTTTGATTACTACATTTAGCTGTCTTTTTCTTCTTCTTTTGATTTATGTTTCAAAGACTCGTTTGGCCTTAAAATCATTATGTTTGCATCACCTAACTCATTTACAAAAGACCTCGTCATTTGAAAGAGAATAAATTGAGGTATTTACTTAGAAAACGACAAAAATACCATTTTGTACCTCAAGCCGTCATCTGAAATACATTCCGATAAAGCATTAGTCTTAAATGTAGTTACTAAAATATTGGGTGGTTCTTTATAAATAGTGGATAAGTTGGGCAACTTTTTATAAATTTCTTTAGCATTGACCTCAGTCCTCCATCGACATTTCAAGAAGGGTCGTGCACTTGTCCCTTGCGTTATAGTTTGAATCTCGTAATAGGACAACACTTTCATGGCACTTAAGACCCGTAATTTGTGCCACATCTTCTAGAACTATGATGATCTCAAAAGAATCAAACTGGAATGTGTTCATTTTATGATTTCACTTATTTACTAAGTGGGTCATGGTGGTCCAACACGTTTCAAAATAATGTTGGTCCAGAAGGCTGCCGAAGTGCATATTTCGTAATTGATCTTTCTGATATTCACTCAGCTGTCAATACCATGACAGAACTACAGGTCGTTGACACCGCCCTCTGAGTTTTTCACCTGGTGCTTTACTTCTCTTCTGACACAAAATAACATATTATTCGTATCAATTATAAATTAGTCTTGTTTCTACTTCTATCACAGTAATCGCTATACAGAATCTTACCTATAACAGTAAATCGTTATACATAGTAATCGCTATCATAGTAATCACTATACATAATAATATCTATCACAGTAAATCATTTACAATAATCGCTATCACATTAATCGTTATACATAGTAATCGTTATTACAATAATACCTATCACAGTAAATCGTGAAAGACATGATCGATTTACATACCTTAGTTACACTTTTCTCCTCTTCATCTCCTCCCTCCATCATTTGCATTTCTTGTTGCTCTGTCGCCTCCCTCTGCTTTTCAATTTCTTTCTTTCTTTCCATTTTCTTGTCTTCCTCCTCCTGCTTTTTCCTTTCCCTTTCCTTTTCTTCCTCCTCCTGCTTCTTCCTTTCTCTTTACTTCTCTTCCTCCTTCTGCTTTTTCCTTTTTCATTCTTTCTCTTCCTCCTCCTGCTTCTTCCATTCTCTTTTCTTATCTTCATCGTCCTCCTTCTTCTTCCTTTGCCTTTGCTTCTCTTTCCCGTCCTCTTTCTCCTTTCTTTGCCTTTTCTTCTCTTCTTCATCCTGATGCCTCTTCTGTTGCCTTTCCTCTTCCATCTTCATCATTTGCCTTTCCTTCTCTTCTTCCTCCTCCTTCTTCTTCAATTGTCTCTCCCTCTCCTCCTTTTTATTCTTTTTTTGTTTTCCCCTCTCATCCGCCTCCTTCTTCATTTGCCTTTTCTTTTTTTGCTTTTTAAAATATTCTTGCTTCATCATTTGCATTTCCCTCTCCAACTTCTTCTTCTTCAATTTCCTTTCCCTCTCCTCCTCCTTTTTTTTTGTCTTTCCTTCTCTTCCTCCTCCTTCTTCATTTGCCTTTTCTTCATTTGCTTTTCATTCTTCTCCTCCTTCTTCCTTTGCAATTTTCCCTCCTCCACCTTATTCCTTTGCCTTTCCCTCTCCTCCTCCTCCTCCTTCATTTGCCTTTGCTTTTCATTTTCCTTCTCCTTCTTCCTTTGCTTTTCCTTCTCTTCGCAATCATTCTCCTTCTTCTTCTTTATCTTTAGTTCTTCCTTATTCTTCCTTTGCTCTTCATCCTTAATATCTGATGGATATTCCTCCGCATAATACAATTCCAACACTTTGTCTCTGTCTTTATCATTCTTAATCTTCATTATATTTTGGTACCTTTCATAACGCTCATATAGATGGGACTGACAGATAACTTCTCTAATAGTCATCCCAAAGAACGACAGAGGATTTCTTGTTTGGCAAGCTTTAAACATTACTAACCTGCACAACACATAAATTTAACCGCATCATTATATGTTACAACCGCCTCCCCAAGTATATAATAATAAAAATTATCTCATTCGTTAAACAATCACCAACATTACAAATCATCGTAATATTTGGCTTCATAAGTAAATATCATTGTAAGATTTAGCAAACTTAAGTACAAATCGAGGTAACTTCATAAATACAGATCGCTACTGCTTTAAATGTATAAATCGTTGTTACTTCAAATTTACAAATCGTTATATAAATCACAACCTTCATAAGTACATATCATTGTAACGTTTGGGCTTCATATGTAAACATTGTTGTACGATTTATCAAACTTAAGTACAAATTGTGGTAGTTTCATTAAATCGTTATTGCTTCAAACGTATAAATCGTTGTTGCATCAAACACACAAATCGCTACTGATTTAAATGTATAAATCGTTCATGCTTCAAATTTATAAATCATTGTAGAAATTTAGCCTTCATAAGTACATATCGTTGAAATGTTTGGCCTTTATAAGAACAAATCGTGCTAACTGTTTTTCGACGCCCAGAAGGTGGATATGTACAAATCGATTTGTTTAAGTATGAAAATAGGTGTTATTTAATATGAAGACGACCACCCAGTTGTAAGATTTAGCATTCAGATTTACAAATCGATTTGTTTTCATAACAAAACCTTGGTAATTCGACAGTGGAGGAGAAACACCTAGAAGGTAGATGCAGCCGGCAACGATGTTGTCACTGCGCAGACGATGATAAAGGATGCTCTAACGACAGCAGACGAAGGCAAAGGGTGCTTCGACGACAGCATGCGACAGTAAAGGGTGCTCCGACGACAGCAGACAACGACAAAGGAGGGTCAGGTGGGAGCAAACGATGGCAAAGGGAGCTCCTGTTACAGCAGATGGTGCAAAAAGTTTACTGCTTGGGGCAAAAATGAAACATTTGGACTTTATAGAGTTAACATCATTCTCGAACTGACATTTTGCTTTTCTAAATGAAGGATCTCAAAGCGCCGTTTCACTTTTCTAGATGAAGGATATTTTTGTCCTTATCTCGAACCGTTGTTTCATGGCAAGAATAGCGGGAAAGGGTACTTAAGTCTTTGCAACTGCATCAAATTTCGATGCTAAGTGATGTTGACACACACGGGGATACGACACGACGCTTATTCGAACCCCCGAACATGCACTGTAGCTAACGATCGTCTTTGGGGGAGGGGGGGACATATAACCTGCTTCGCCATAAGATCCTGTATAAAGATAGGATATCACACTCTACCGACCCTACTTATGGAACCCTTTGAAACTGTTGAGGGTTGGCCGTATAACTATCTTTTTCTCATGAAAACTGTAGCGATTGTATTACAAGTGCATTTTCTTCTTCTTTGATGATGAAGGGCGGTGGCTGTTCTGATTTGTCTTTCAATGAGTTATTAAACTTAAACTATCTTTGTAGTCATGTTTTACGGAAAGTCTCACCCGTTGAAGAGAGAGGTGGGCCTACTCCCTTCCTAACAGGTGAAACCACTCAGTTGTATTGTCAAGTAGGGATGCACATGAGTTAAGTTAGAGCTAAGCCTGGTCTGTTCAAACTTGACTCAGTGCAAAATATATATGTTCAAGCTCGGAGCCGAGCTTGAATGTTTTTGTCGGGACAAGCCAAGCCGAGCTTCAAGTTATTTCAAAAAAGTTATTTTTTGAAAATATTGTTCAAGGTGGGTTTTGAACCCAAACTTCTCTCAAGTTTTCCAAGTAACACCGAAAACAATGTATACATACTAAAAATACCCTACATTACCAGGAGAAAAAAAAGTCAAAAACGGGATTAGAATTACACGACTTTTGATAAAAACCCAGCAGCCTACCTATTACATTAAGAGTTACTTGTTGAATGAAATTGTAAATAAATTATATATATATATATATATATACTTGTATCTGAGTCTTATGATCAAAGCTCGGCTCATTTAAAGCATGGACGAGCTTTGAGCTGAGCTCGAGCCGGCTCCTTACTGTCAAGGGTATCAGATCAGTACGATGGGAGAAAATTGTTCTTGTCCTAATAATAAGAGTAAAACAATTTAAGCTTATGAGTGCGATGACTTCCTGGTTAAGGGCAATCATGGCCTATCACCTGACATGGGACAACCACGATCCAAAACCCTACGTAAAGCAACTCTTGCTGTTATGTCAAAGCTGGTATACTCCTTGGTGGCAGGGGAAATAAAAGGATGGAAGCATCCAATTTTTCTCCCCCTTAAACTTAGGAAAATAACTTTATATTTCTAAATTAATCCATTTTGTTTTTTTACTTCTAATAAGTGGAAAGATTGCTCATATCAATCCTCTATTTTGCATTACTCGATTGAATGTGTGTTACAAAGGTGTTCGGCCCTGAACACTGGATCTGCTTCCCTTGCCGGTTTGGTAGGTCTCTTCTTTGCAAATACATATATTATTATAATAATATTAAAATTTGTTAAAAACTATTAAAAATTTATTAAAAATAATATCTAGGCTCGTGTCACCCATAACATGTACTCTCAATGGTGTGTTACTGTGACATAGGTCTACCCTTAAGAGTAAGTGTAAAAGGTAGAGACTGGTATACGAGTAGGGGTGGCAAAATCTGACACGACCCGCCAACCCGCTTCTTAGCCGGGTTCAGGTTTGGCTTAAAGGGGTTCGTGTCGTAAACGGGTCGACCCACCTAACCTGTTTATTAAACGGGTCAGGTTCGTGTTAGGGGTATGCCAACCCGCCAACCCAGCTGACCCGTTTAATACACGGGTTAGGCGGGTGGGTCAACCCATTTACCCGAACCCGACCCACCAACCCGTTTACCTGAACCCGACCCGCCAACCCGTCCGCCAACCCGTTCACCCGACCCAACCCGTTTATTAAACGGGTTAACCGTGTCATGTCGGGTTACCCGTTTAATAAATGGGTCGAGTTCGTGTTTGACACAGCCAACCCGTTTAATAAACGGGTCGGGTTCGTGTTGAGGTATGCTAACCCACCAACCCGCCGACCCGACCCGATAGCCACCCCTAATGCGGAGTTGCAACTTAAGTGAGGAAGGAGGTAAATTCAAACACTACAACTTTAAGAACCAAACTCAGCTTTATAGATTTATTCTTTGCATCAAAGGTCTTACCAAGTGCGTGCTAATTGGATTTGCAGCTATTTTGCATCACAGGTCAGATTTTGTTAACACTGTCTGCCCTTATGATGCCAAACATAGCCTTAGGGTGTGTTTGATTACTGGGGGGAATTTCTCCCATGGAGATAAAAACTTCCTCAAGCTTTTGTCACAGGAAGAATTTATCCTGTGTTTGATGATGATGAGAAAAAAAAATATAAAAAAATTTATCATGAGTTTGATTTTTTTTGGATAATCCAAGGGAAAACCCCATCACCAACCGCACCTTGGCTGACCTCTGGTTGGTAGAACCCTTAAGGTCCCCCTGGCCACCGTGGAGTACACTCAGTTTCGACCTTGCGATAAGGGATGCCACCAGTAGGTTTCAAACTTGTGACATCCCATCTATTTGGTGACATTCACAAGTCGCCCCTGCCAGATGGGCGGAGCCCCTGTGGGCTAGCTTATCATGTGTTTGATTTTGCCAAAATGAAAAAAGTTAGAATTTAGTCCTAAGCACCACTTAATAATTTTGGATTCAAATATATCCAACTCCAAATGACTTGTTCAGGTAATATATAAGCCAACACTCGAGTGAAGCATGGTCCCACATTCGGGTTGATGTAATGAATTTGGATCTTAGATTTAAATCCAAATCCAAATGTCCAAAATGTGAAATTCATAGAAAATATGTAAGGTTTTGCTCTTTTAACATTATTAAGCCGTAATATATGAACCAACACTTGGGTGAAGCACGGTCACATGTTTGGGCCCACATAATGGATTTGGATCTTAGATTCAGATCCAAATTTAAATGTCCAAAATGTGAAATTTATAGAAAATATGTAAGGTTTTACTCGTTTAAGATTATTATGTTGTAATATATGAGCCAACACTTGCAAGGTCCCATGTTCCGGCCAACATAATAGAATTGGATCTTAGACCCAGATCCAAATCCAAACATCTAAAATGCAATCTGAATCCCCATGTATTTGGCTTGCCTCCAATCCTAACAGTTTACATTCCTAGTAAGAAGGTTTTCCGAGGTATTCATTCATGGACCATGAGGTAAAAACAAGACAGAGGCTGCAAATAAGGCTGATAATTTTTTTTTTAATAGGCAAGCAGGGGTTTGGCAGATGCCCACCAGTTATACAACCATACCATTGGGATTCGAACTTGCAACGTCCCAACACAAGGTGACGTGCAGTCAATGCTCCTACCAGACAACCCGAGTCCCCGTTGGTAAATAAGGCTGATAATTGTATGAACTGAATCAGGGGAAGCTTGAGGTGTTCAACTGTTACTTGTTCTCGTGAGCCAAACTTTAGCTCATAATGAACCGGATATAGTTGGCGTTTACTAAAACAATAAATTGTTTAAAAGCTGAAAGTAATATTTGTAGTATAAGTTGGCTCCTTTACGAAATAGTATATTTTTTCACAGTTTAAAAGCAACAAAATTTTATTTCTGAACTTATTGCTTGCAAGCCAAATGCTTCAAGCCTTCGACCACTTATTCCATACTAAATTATATAAAGAGTTTTTTTGCAAAATAGTCCTTCACTTATGAGATTTTGTAAATTGGTCCTCTCCTTTTCATTAACCCTTGCAAATTGATCCCTAACGTTAACAGCCGTTTCTCTCGTCTCTGACAGAAGCCGTTAAAGGCAGGCTAATTGATGGTTCTGCCGTCACTGGAGGGTTTGAAAAAACCGAATAAGACGGGGCCTAATTTGCAAAAAGAGAGTAAAAATGTTTCCTCTTCATTGAGGACCATTTTGCAAAAACGAATAAAAATAAAAATAAAAATAAATCAGGGACTGATTTGCTACAAGGAAGAACAGACTTTAAAGGGTATAATAGTTATTTTTGTTATTATGTAACCATGGTCAATGCTTAACTATGGTTAGCTTGACGCCAACCCAAACAAAAGGACTATTTTGTAATAGTGGTGCAAAAGAGAGTAAGGGTTTCAATGGGTCGGGTTTGATTCAGATCCAGGTGGAACTAGATCTGGCCCCGATTTTCAGGTATGGTATCGGGGCCAAACCCGGGTCTAACTGAACTCACCATAAGAGAAATCATACCTGGACCGATAAAAACTACATAAACCAGACCCAGGTCATACCCAGTAAAACAATATTTTTTTATCATTTTTACATTGAAAATTGAGGGTCTTAATCCAAACTCAGGTTGAATCCAGGTCTGGTATAAAATCACATATACGTGGATCCATGCATTAATTGGGCCTTCGGGACCAGACCCAGGTCTTCTTATTTATCACCAAACCCGGATCCTATAGGGATTGGTACGGACCGTGGGATTGGTACGGACCGTTGACACCCTTAAAAGGTTGGAACCGATATGTAAAATCTCATAAGTTGGGTCCATTTTGCAAATTACCAAAAAAGGTGGGGACTATTTTGCTTTATTTAACCAGCCTATACGAGTAGGGATGGCAATGGACTGGGGCGGGGGCAGGGGGCAGGGGACAAGTTCTCCACCCCCGTTCGGTCTCAAAATCCGAACCTCCATCCCTGCCTCCATTCCCACGGATGGATTTTAACCTCCATTCCCGTTTTATGTCCTCCATCTCTGGTCCAAATGGGGGCGAGGCAGGCGGGGCGGGGCCCATTTCTCATCGGTTTAATGTCATCCCTTAGAAGGATTGGGGATGGGACGGGCGGGGCAGGGCAGGGAAAAACATAAGTCTATCCCTGCCTCCATCCCTGCACGGGGATGGATTTTAACCTTCTTCCCCTGCCTTCATCCCCGTTTCATGCCCTTCATCCCCGGTCCAAATGGGGCGAGGCTCCGCTTTCCCTTGGTCCACTGCCATCCCTATATACGAGCCTATCTGTTCGTATCTCCTAATTCACCTTGATGAACCAATTTATGAGTTCAAACACAACTTTTTAGAATCTAGAAATAAGGGCACCAATTAGAAGCCTTATTTGATTATTTTAATGAAAGAAAATCTCTAGACCAGTTTGTAAAATTTCAATCATGTTCTCCTTTGAAATAAATGAAGAAAATTCCAAACATGTTGAGTTGCCCCTGTGATTAAGCTGATATTAAAGCTGCAAATGGTTCGGATATGAGATGCTGGTTTTGCAAATTTTGTCTGTCATGGATCCAAACCGAACAGACTTCTCAGAGTGTTTTCTGATCGAAATCCAAACCGTTTTCAACCCTAACTGATATACTTGTTTCCAGCACATGGCTCCCCACAAAATCCAATGAATTGAAATATTTGCAAGCCACCGATTGGTTGGACAAACAAATGCACAAATTGATTGGATTAAATCTGAATTTGAATATAAATCCGACCAAAAATGTCAAATCCAAAAAGGATCAGGTCCATAAAAGTCCCAGTACGATATTAAAGCACATTCGAATTCCATTTTGAAAAATCCATATCCGAAAACAATGTTTTGGATTCAATTCATGGTTGGACTTTAGGACTAGGGCACATCGTGTCATGCCGATCCAGTTTGAGATTCGTACAACTTAAACATTTGTTTTTTTTTTAATTTACAACCCAAAGAAACCGCACCCAGTACAAAGACCTGGTTGTGCTGATTCAGCCTGCAGTTATCGTGCCAACATCTTAAAACTTCAAGGCTAGGACCCTTACCCTAAGGGCCTATGCTATGCGTTGTCTCGCGCAGAAGGGCGACACACATGAGAATCGAACCTTGACAGTAGGGGTGGAAAAATCTGACCCGACCCACCAACCCGCTTTTTAGCCGGGTTAGGGTTTAGCTTAAATGGGTTCATGTCGTAAACGGGTCGACCCGCCTAACCCATTTATTAAACGGGTCTTGTTTGTGTTAGGGGTATGCCAATCCGCCAACCTGTTTGACCCATTTAATAAACGGGTTAGGAGGGCGGGTCAATCCATTTACACGAACCCATCAACCCGCAACCCATTTATATATATATATATATTAACTTATCTAACCCTAACTCTTAACTTTACACTTTAGTCACTCACCTAACTCCTTCTTACCCAGCCGCAGCGGAGAACCCGAGACCTCTCCTCTCCCGTGGTGGTGTGCACCTCTGCGGTTATCGTGTCTATGTTATCAGGTCGACCCGTTTAATAAACAGGTTGCCATGTCGTGTAATTGTGTCGTGTCGACCCGATCCGTTTATTAAACGGGTTAACCGTGTCGGGTTACCCGTTTAATAAATGGGTCGTGTTCGTGTTTGCCACATCCAACCCATTTAATAAACGGGTCATGTTCGTATTGAGGTATTCTGACCTGCCAACCTGACCCGCCAACCTGCCGACCCAACCCAATTGTCACCCCTACTTGACAGTCTGTCTAGCAGCCAAGGCCCCGCCCCCTTAGGGCAACTCAAGCATTGTTGGTCAAGTAGTTTCTGGGGCCTAACCCTATTCTCACCTGCTCGCTGTGGTCCCCTCTGCACTACATCGGGACTCCAAAAAATGGATCGAAACGGTTCAAATATAACTGGGTCCAATAAATTAGATCAGGTAATACCAATTACCAACAAAAAATAATGTTTTTCCGCAAGATCCAATTCATGGTTAGGACCATAAGATGGATCTTAGATCATGGACTCTATCAATCGACATCCGAATCCCGCCCCGTTGTGGTTGGTATAAAACGAACTTCTTTGGAAAAGAATTCGTGTCCTCAGAATTGAGAGAGAGAGAGAGAGAGAGAGAGGAAGTCGCTCGTTCGAAAATTCGCGGGAAAATGGACGCCGATGGTTAACCCTCTCTCTCTCTCTTTCTCTCTCTTGTTCTTGTTGGAATTTATTGACTAATTATTAATTGATTAAATCCGATTTGATGGACGGATCTTCGTTGGTAGTGCAACGGCCCGCCTCCAATCCAGCGGCTATGCTCGCGGCTCTGGTGAGCAAGAGGGGGAAGCTCCAAGATGAACTCCGCAAACTCGAGGACCAGGTCTCTCTCTCTCTCTCTCTCTCTCTCTCTCTCTCTCTCTCTTGTTTGTGAGTTTTATCTTTCTTTCTTTCTTTTGGGATTGTTTGATTCATTAGCGCAAGAGTCGGGGTCGATCAATTCTAGGGTTTGCCAATCGAGGCACTTAGTTATCGAACCCTGTTAAGTTTTTTTTCTTTTGGGTTGTTGTCGTTGTCTCGTGCCCTTTTGTGGTTTTTCGTTTTATGCATATTAGGGTTCGCATTTTTTGTATCCGTAGGCGTTCTATTGCTGGTCTTCTAATCCCGGAATTGAATTTCAATTGTTGCCTTTTCTTTTGCAGTTAATTTTGATTCCGAAAGAAGAATTCACTGAAGAAAATCTGATTCCGTGCTGTAATTTTGATTTCTGTTGTCCCTTTGGGACTCGTGGGAAAATTTGTGGATTCAAGCTTCCTATTGGGATTTTAGAGGTTTCGCTGCTTATTTTTGCATTACGATGCAACTAGAATTTCAAATTGCTGACGCAGTTGCATTTAGCAAAACCGTTGATTTCATTCGATGTGTGTCCTGCTCAGGACCTGAATCTTTAAATTCAAGTTATGCTTTAAGTTTCACTGGGACTACATCATCCTTCGGAACCCCTGTGTTGTTAGATTGAATGGGATGTTTGTTTAGGATAGATGGGCTAATTCTTGTTGGTCGTGTTAGTGATGGATGTAGCGTCGTGTGTGAGTTTGCTAACATTGGCCATGACATAAAGTTACGAGAATTGTTCGTTTTGTTTCATTAACTTGTTTTATGTTTTCAATAGTTGTATGAGTTAGAGGGGAATTACTTGCACGACTCTGCCCAATGCGGAAATGTACTGAAAGGGTTTGAGGGATTCTTATCATCATCGAAGAGCACAACCAAGTAAGTCTTTTTGTTCTCTTTTGTGGTTGTCTGTTCCTTGTGCTTGCACCTATTTAAATGTTAGGAAGTGTAGTTTTATGAATCTGCCGAGAAAACTAGTAGCTCAATACTAGGCTTCGCCAATGTGCTCATTGAGAACCTTGTGTGGGGAGGGGATTGCTTTAATTGATTACTTTGTTGAAGCACTTTTCACATGTCTATCCTTATCTGTAACCTAGGCTTGCTCATCGAGTTCTCCAGTCAGTTGAGTAATTGTAACAGTTAACAAGTTTCATTTACTAGACAAAAAATCAGGGCCATAGCTCCAGGCATGTTTAAAGCAGATCTAGGTTGTTGCATTACTGATAGCTAGTTGACTTAAACAGCTTCATTTACTAGTTCACCTATATTTTGATGGCTAATGCATATAATTGAAAAAACCGATCCTTTAGTTGGACTTGTTGGTCATTTATGTGCACAGAACCTAGCAAAATAAAGCATGAGACTTTGGTTCTATTAGACACATAAAAAAACTATTTTTAGAATTATAATGCAATTTCTAATTCATGATCGGCTTTGAGGTATTAGTTATTTCTTTCTTTATCTTTTAGAACTTTTTTTTTTGAAGAAACCCTCTTCTTTGGAAGTTCTTGCTTACTCCATACACGCTTGCATGGGTGGTTACTCAAGTCGACACCTTTGTGGTTGGTTTTGATAATTGTTCCAGATTCATCAGTGACCATTGTACCTGAAATAGACCAGCAGTAGTTGTCATTAGCTTTAATTGAATTAAATCACACACTTCCATCTCATTCTTCTGTATGCAAAGGGAACAATTATTTTGTTTGAAAGGAAATACAAATTTTTTGTTATATTTGCACCAAATCCATCTATTTTCTCCTATTCAGCAGCCTATAATTCTTACTATAAACTGGAATGGTGCTTCTCCGTTCATGCATTTACTAATCAACCCAACATCAGAAAAATGTCATCTCCTTCATCTTGGTAGCTATTGGTAGAGAGAGCATTATCTTGTTTCAGAGATATACTTAGTTTAATTATTAAATTAACTTGTTGATGTGGCCCATGTTTGTCTACTATAGGTGTAGTTATTAATCCACTTTGGGCACTTTACTGCCTGAAGCAATGTTGTGAAAAGCATTGAGGCGTAGCGAAGCGCTTCACCAAAAATGAAGCGAGGCGTAAAGTGTAAGCCTCAAAAATATAATTTTGAAACTTAAAAAAAACTTTAGAACAATATCTAAAAATACAAATAAATAAAAGAAATGCTTTGTTTATGAAACGACGACCAATGAGAAATAGAAAATCTCAAATAAATACCGAAAAATATGAGATTAATATGTAAAAGTAACATTAATGCAACAATTTGATCTATGTAAGTATCTAACAAATAAAATATGAGCATTCAATAAAAAATTAAGTAAAAAATCACTAACAATCAAATTTCTCAACATCATATCATCAACATATAATGAATATTAGCATTAACAACCAAATGTTAATGTATTTATCTAAAACTCTAAAAAATGAGAGTGTTACAATCTATGTAACATGGACTCTTCTAACACGACACCACACCCGCACCCATGCGAGTGCGACACTTGGACACAACTTCTTTTGTGTCAGGTGAAGTCAACCACACTGAGGTCCATTTTTGTCTAAAAGTAGATTAAGTTAATCCTAACCAAGTCCAGTTTTATTTATATTATATATATAAATACATAAATGCACACACATACACGTAGTGTTAACTTAAAACTGTTAAAAAGTATATATATATATATATATATATATATATATATATATATATATATATATATATATATATATATATATATATATATATATATATATATATATATATATAATACCGCACCCAAGTTTCTGCACCCGTATCCGCACCCGCACCTATGTGACACAAGTTACAATATTCACAAATGCAAATAAAGGACCCAAAACATATAAATGCCTATAATCCTATGATATGAATTATGACCTAGGCTCTTCTTGTGTCTTGCCATCATCAATATCCAAGCCTTCAATGCCCATAATCTGCATATAATTTAAAAAATACATTTATATTCATATCAAGGTAAAATGAATATAACTTTACCTAGAGCTCTTTATGACCTTGCAATATTGTCTTGCCTATAACCACTTTGTGAACCATGATGTGAACTCACTTCTTCAATAGGTATATGATGAATGACGTTTATGTTGAAGTTCGGGTTCAACCATAAATCTTTCAACCAATTAGGATTGCTAGGAAATACTAGATCTTCCTTAACAATGCACTCATCATCCGAGTCTATGTGATCTAGACATATTGGGTCTTTAGTAGCCTTTTCCTCATATTTCTCTCCCTTAACTTCATATTGTATATGACAAACACCAATGCATTCATCTTCTCTTATTCAAGTTTATTCATTCATTTTGAATGCACCTATAATTTCAAATCATTGATAATCAATTATAAAATAATTAAACTTATAGAAATGTATTTCAAAAACAAAATACAAAGTCATATACCAATGATAAATTACTCCAATTTCACTCACAACCCGATGCACTACATATCAAACTTAGAATTCGAATTGTAAAATACACTAGTTTAGGATTTTCATGCCCAAATGAACTCCACCAATCAATTACATTCAAATAAAACAATGAAAAAATAATATTATATTATTAACAAATAACAAAAAATTAAAACTTAAAAATAATATTATATTTATTAACAAATAACAACATAATTACAAATTTATCATGACCTTTTAGTTTTCTTGTTATAACAGTTGCCTCTCTCTACCAAACAACCCCTTTGCCTTTGTTAATATCGATTTGTGTTGTAATTTGCAATCAAACATTTGTATCGAAAACCATTTTTTTAATACAATCATAAAAATCATGAATAACTTCTCAATCTGTGCTGAAGTTTTCAACATAATGAAATTGAGGATTTAAATAATAGGCAATTGCATGCAAAGGCTTATAGAGTTGCAAGTCTCATCGTTTGTCAATGATTTTTCAAATAGGTTTATATTATCTTTCAACCTATGTCACATAGGTGCGGGTACGAGTGCAGGTGCAGTGATGCAACACTTTAAAAAAACTTGGGTGTGAGAGGGTATATATATATAAAGTTTTACCCCTTCTCACAGTACCCCTTATTTTTTTAATGGGTACGCATTCATTTTTTAATGAGGGGAAGGGGGGCTTGAGGTACCCCTTTTTTTTAATAGGGTGGGAGGGAGGGCTTGAGGTACCCCATTCTTGAGCCCTATCCATATTTTTAATGGACCAAAATGGACTTAGTCAAAGCTGATTGAGTCTATTTTGGATAAAGATAACCCTAGGTGCAGGTTGATCGCACCCAAGGTCACATTGAGCGCATCGAGTGCGACACTCGCACCCGCGTCGCGTCGATGCGGTGGCCTACTAGGCGAGTCCATGTGACATAACTTTCAACATTACCAAGACTCGAAGTGATTTCCTCCTTTGTTTTATCTATTGCCTTATACAAAAATTTCTTAGCAGGCTCATCTGCATCCACTAATCGCAACACTTTTACGAGAGACAACGTAACTTTAATTGCATATGATATGACAACCTAAAAATTATGACAATTAATAACAATAAAAGCAATATTCTTAGGTTCGGGCTTCTTGTAGTAATTGGATGATCTAAAATTTGAAGAGAAGAACATTGACTTCAAGTCTTTGTTGTAGCATTTGATACTATGAAGTGTGAGATATGATGTAGCAAAACGAGTCACGGATAGACGTATAAGTTCTCTCTTTTTTGTGAACTTTCTCATCAAATTTAATATCCATGCATGATTATAGATGTATCTTGTGATTTTTTTTTGCCTTTTCTATTGTATCTTTAAAAATTGATATCTTTCCAAACATCAAATCTAAGCAATACACCACACATGGTGTCCAAAAAAATATTTTACCTGTTGTTAACATATTCTCAACTGACACATAATTTGGTGCATTATTTGTAATTGCACTACATTCTCTTCATGAAGTTTTTTAACAACTTGCACAAAATTTTCGTAGTTTTTTTCATATCACTCATGTTAATAGACTTCAAAAATATTGCCCTTGATGAACTATTCACAAGAAAATTAATTAAATTTCTTCTCTTGCCATCTGTCCAACCATCTATCATAATGCTTTAACAAACTTTGAGTCATTCTTTTTTGAACTTTTTTAGCATTTCTTGAGTTGACTCTACTTCATCCTTCAAAATCCACGTTTTGATCTCGTGGTAAGAAGGTGGTTTGATCTCCACTCATAATTTGCAAAAAAATTTAGCATTGGACCAAAATATGAAATGTTACAAAGATTAATGAAAGGGCATTGACTTGAAAAAACCTTCCAATGTCATGGCATACATCTTTTCTCTCATCCCTTTTCAATGCATTATTAATTGTGGTTTGTCGTGCTTCTTTATGCACAAATTGGTCCATGAGACCAATTGTGCTTGTTTTTGCTGTACTACTTAATCCACTAGCATTCACATTATCGGCTGCTGGTGTTGAACCAAAATAAACACACCTACCAATTTTTAACTTTGCTCCTCTTGTTTCCTTTCCATATGGTTCCTTAGATAATTCTAAAGATCTTTGCACACCCGGTGGAACCCTATCACATGGAATTACACTATTTATTGTGCCTGCTAAATGATGTTTCAACCTTGAAATGCCACATGTAGTCTCTCTGCCAGTAGTTGCATGTTACATGCCCTATGAATTTCTTATCCTTACTGGGGTTTGAAACTTTAGTTTCATGATCCCATTCTACATCTCTTCCCATTGTTCAACTGCAATGATGCAAATGAAAATTATATATAGTTATCATAACTCATAACAAAAGACTATAAAAATTCAAAGAGTTCTAAAAACAAAGAATCGATTACAATTTACATATAAAACATAAATAAAGAGTTATAAAAACAAACAATCAATTACAATTACATATAAAGCACAAATAAGGAGGTAGATAAACAAATCAATGAATTACTAAATCCTCAAGCAGCCATTCTTACTGGATAATATGGCCAAAAAAAAAACTTGAGTCAATGCTTTATATAATCTAATGAATTCAGATTCATACTCAATACCAACATATTACACCGGCAAGTGATCAAATCACATCTGTACAAAACTAATTACCTCCTTCAGATCACATGCTCCTTTTGAAGTATTAAAGACATCTGAAAATTCCTTTAAAAGAAAAGAAAACCTATGTTGTTTCACACTTTTTTAACATTCACAAACCAAATTCCAATTTCTAATACATTTAAGAAGAGCAAGCTAACTCCATATTTGAAATTCGGATGCACCACAGGTGGTTGACAAACTTCATGAAGATACCTTCATCACAAAAACAGCAAGGCCATTCATAACTATGATCATACCAAAGACTAGCAATTTATTGGATAGATACATCTTTAACAGGGAAGGAAAACAAAAATCAACTATAACAATAAAAGAGTAGGGACCCTGTTTTCGTATGAAACCCTAAGTTGTGTTTGAAAAACTCGAGTCCCACCCACTATTTCCCACAGGAGCTCGTTTCAGTGTAGGGATGTAAAGGTTCAAGTTCGAGTTGGATATGGCAAATACCAAATCGGATTAATTTGATATTCTTCAAATAGACTTGGATTCAGATTCAGTTGGGGAAAGGGTAATATTGGATCCGAATAAATATATGTAATCATAATCAGATATCTGTTGGATTCAGTTTTGAAATCCTAAACCAAATCCAAATCTGATTATAATCAGATTTAGTTTTCTTAACCGAATCTAACTAATTGGATTTGGATTTGGATTTGGATCAGATGTTGAATAAATCCGAGCAGTTGACGTCCCTGTTTCAGCTTTTTGGGGTTCAAGTAACGCATCCTAGAGCATATGCTTGGATTAATTAATGGTGTTCTACATGTTGATCTTTTGAAATGTAGCTAATCTAAACATGCATTACCTTAAACTAACACAAATATTGAAAACAGAATTCAAACTCTAGAAGTTACATCTCGTAATAAGATATCCATCCAGATGTGCATAGTGTTAATATAAAACCTGAAACCGGTTTGTGGACTAGAGAGAGAAACAACACAACGTACCTTCTTCTTCCTTTCGGCAGAGAGAGAGAGACAACGAGAGACGAGAGAGGCAGCGAGAGGGATAGACAGAGGGAGAGCAAGAGATAAGAGGCGAGAAAGACAACGCAGCGAGAGAGAGAGACAGAGAGAGGAGAGCGAGAGACAATGAGAGGCGGAGGGAGAGGGAGAGACGAGAGAGAAAGAGGAGAGCGGGAGATGAGGGGAGTGCCCTAAACAGTCGGGCCTCCCCTAATTTGGGTAAATGGGGGCTTTGACCTCCATTTGACCCAAACATTGTGAGACGTGCCTCGCCATAAGGCATATGCCTCATAGTCTATGAGGTGCACGCCTTAGGCTATTTATGCCTTTTCAATGCACCTCAAGGCTCAAGGGCCCTCGCCATGCAGCGAGGCATGCTTTTTCACAACATTGGTTTGAAGGTATTGAAGTTTATCTAGCAAGAATTCTTGAAGAAATTATTTTCTTTCTAATTTTTGGGTTGTATCCTATCGACTGCACATTATTTTTGCACATTTTGCTTTATTGGATGAATGAATAAAAATATCTAATTATTATTTTTATATGATTTCATGTTGATTGAATATAGATTTTAAGGCCTTTCTGATGTTGGTGATGATGATGATTTTGTTACTCTATTCTACATAATAGTGCATTATGATGGTTTCGAATAGCATGATATCAGATTTTCTAGTCAGCACATGATGACGGGTCCTTTTGTTTTTCAAATATAGTTTGAAGCGTCCTAGGAAGTTGCAGCCTGAAGATAGACTCTTTTCATTGTCATCAGTGACTTCACCAGTGGTAATGTATCCCATTCTTGTCTTTTCGGTAGAAAAGTTCCCTATTGTTCAGGTATTTTACATGGTGATTGCATTTTTTTTCTCCATGGCTATGTATTAAAGCAATACGAAGAGTGAAGGATTTAAGATTTTATTTAGTATTCACCGCTTATTGATAGCTGTATTTGTCAATGGTTACTACCATGCAACGGTTTATGTGATTAGTGAACTGTGAGATGGAACCACTTGAACCTTGGGTCTTTTGCATGCTTGGTTAACAGATAGGCCATCATTATGACCAGGAGTGTGCATGGGGGATATTTTATGTCAAGCTTCTAAAATGATTGTGAGAAGCATAAAGTAATCATGTTTACACAGCATTGATGTGTGCTTTGCTTTGCTGGGATATCTCAATTTTAACTCATTAAAATTGCCTCTTTAGCTGGTAGAACTCTGAGACCATCTGGGCGTGAAACTGGATGGGTAGCACTATCCATAATGGATGGTGTTGTCCCCGTAGGCCTCTGGCTTATCTGCTACTGGATGTTGCTAGAAAACAGTAGTCTACACCACCTAACCATATTGGAATTTCTTGTGTCCGATGTGATGTTGAATTGGTAGTTGTGCTAGCCTTGGCTAGGGGTCTCAGGTTCCTTCGAAACTTACCTTAGCAAAAGGGCAAAAATTTTCTGGAGTTCTCTTGAAGCGTTTGTTTATCTTGGGAAAGTATATGAAACATAGAACAATGTGAGAAATAAAAAGAATTACAAGTTCTCTCATTCTTCTGTGTTGTGTGTGTGTGTGTGGAGGAGTATGCCTGTTGTGTGCCCTTCTCATTCTGGGTCCCATTTCTAGTTAAAGTTGTGAACAAATTTTTATCAAATTTCCATATATCATTGCATGTCAAGACATAAAAATGATTCCATGAGTAGCTGACAATATTACGCTCGTGTGATTAGTTTTGATTTATTGAAAATTTGTAACAGTTGAGATAATGTTGTGATAAAGATGAAATACCTTTAATATACTGGGATGCTTGTCTGTGTGTGCATGAAATTCTTGCTTGTTTTGCTTTTCTATGTGTATTTGTGCTGGAGAGAACAAGAATGTTATGAATAGCGCAATGACATCTTTTTAGATTAAAGTAGGAGCCAAGCATTTACTCTCTAATCTTCTCAAAATTGGAAGTTAGTTTGATGTTTCCTAACTTTCAAAAGTTTCTGGTCCTGATATCATTCAGCTTCGCAAAGATCAGAAAGATTAAAAGTATTGAGTGATAGATTCCAAATATGAAGAAAAAAACCTTTATGGGATGTAGTCTTTGTGAATGTCCAATTTCATGCTATGATGGCATGATTCGTGTTGATTTGAGTACACAACTGATCAGATAGAGTTGAAATTAATTCTAAATACGGTAATCTAGTCAACTTTGCAAAACTTCAGTATGTGAACAATTTTCAGCTTGTGTTACTGTTAAAATGAAAGTTTGGGTACCAAAAATATGCATGTAGCACTGTCTCTGGGATTTCTTTAGCAGCACCTTTATCATCGACCATCTTATACCTTTTCCTTTGGTTCTGTTTGTTTCAGGTAGTTGATCATGGAACTGGACGTGAAGGTGACAAATCAAGCCTATGACTGAGTTACTTTTATCTTAAATATGCTGTAATAGCTTTGAGCACATATTAATATGATTCACTTTTTGTCTTCAATGACAGATGGAAGGTCTGAATTTGGTCGGGGTAAGGGTGGTGGGACACCTGCTAATGGACAGTAAGCATTCTTTTCATTACTTGCTTTATAGCAAAAATGGTCTTTTTTGAAATAAGTTGGAGTGTAGAAAATTCATACTCACTGAGATGCTAATATTTGACATGCTCATGTAAGAAATTTGTTAGGTATACAATTTCTAAGAAAAGGACAACAAAACCATTAGTATGCATCCCAGAGTCAAAATATCTGAACATTAGATTGGCTGCTGTGGTTACTGCATCCTTGAACAAGTTGTAGAATTGTATCATCAACAACTGTCACTTCAGAAAACTGGAGTTCTATACAGATTGTTTTCTAGAATATTTAACTAACCTGTTTGCTTATGGCAATTTAAAGTCATTAACTGAAAATTTTCTCTTATGAAGGTTATTTGTAGAGCTTCCTTCAGTGTTAGTAACTTCAAAAAAGATTCTCTCTCTCTCATTAACAGAATTACCTTGTTCAGAAAATAAAATTTCCAACTTATCATATTTGTCGTTCTGGCGATGTTAAGGAGAAAAGGATTTGTGACATTTTTGCTAGTTAGCTATTTCTGATGAAATTTTTGCAATAACTTCAAGCTCTACTCCATATACGAAACCTTCTATTAGAACGGCTGCATGCAAAGCAACCTAGATGGTCATTTAGTTCAATTATTCTTTAATTTTATTTTTTATTTTAAAATTTCTTCAGAGGAAAGCCAAAGAAGGGAAGATCTGCTCCAAGGGATGGAAAGAGAATTAGACCAAGTGAACAGGAAATCGATGATGAAGATGATCCTGACTTGAGTTTGAGATAATTGCTCGCCAGGTTCATTTGGATTGTGGTCTGTAAGGCCATAATTTGTTTTACTGGTGGCATTTTGATACCTAGGTCATTGTGATTGTACTATTTAGCTCCGGCTGCTCCAAGCCTGTCTGTTTAAAAAAAGAAGCTCTGATAAGCTGCAGTTACTTTACTCTCATGGCTGAGGCAATGTCTATACATGAAGCATATATCCTAGTGTTGGTGTATAGGTACTGATCTGTAATTTGCTTTTTTAGGTTAAGACGTTGGTTACTTTCCATTTTATTTTTGCTTCTAGATGGTCTTTTCCAGCATGTGCCTCTGCCTAAGGTTATGGGTTTTATGCTGTGCAGCATACTACTAGTTTGTTATTGATTACAAATTTAAGGTTTTCTCTTGCTTTTCTTTTGCCATGCTTCCTGCATGTTGCCAAACATGTAAACAACTCTGGCGTGTTGAATGTGATGATTCTTCTGGTGTGACAGAACAATGTAAAGGGCTTTGGTGTTTAGTGTGAGGATTTTTGTGGTTATTGGGTCTTAACATTCGGCCCTCGATGTAGGTGATTGTTAGGGAGGGCAGATTAGATCATATTGTATATAACCGATTCATTGGTAATGTTCAATCCCCACTGTGCATCTTACTTTGGACATACGTGGGCGCCAATCTCAAGTTCCAAAGTGAAGTGCGTTAAGGGTTGAATATAACTGATGATCTGTTATGTACAATATGGCCGGTTCTGCTGTCAACCAATCAGCCTCTCTTTTACCGTAAAGTTTTTGGAAAGGTCACATAGAATAAGTATAATATGCGTGTATGGTTTTTCTTATATTGGTAACAGGGTTCATGGAGATGGCTGCATCTTTACTTTAAGAACCCATCAAAGTGTTCTGGTACTAGAGGAAGGGGTTCATGGAGAATCCATGACCTCCCCACCAACTCCATCAGGGTTTAGTGTGGACCTCAGGTGTACAACACAAGAAAGAAGAGCCGACTAAGTCAATAATATTTCATGGACAGCAACTGATACGTTGACCCTAAAAAAAATGACGGGTTTGAAGAAAAAAGAAAAGAAAAATGACAACTTGGAGAGATCAATGACACTCCCATAAAGGTCAATGGTTCAACTGTATAAAACTGGTTGGAATAGGCACATTTACGATGAGGTGTTACAAATGGTATCAGAGCCTAGGAACAATAAATTAAAGATCAAGGTCGTGCCACACCCTGCAAGCGCTCTGTGAACCTTGGGTGCTAGCAAGATTATCAAAGAACCTTGGGTGCTAGCAAGATGGAAAGAACTGTATTATGTGGGCTTATTGAATCAGACGTGAGACCCATGCCAGATTCATGGTGTGGGGTCTCAGTTCATATTATCTGAGACTGTAGAATGAAATTCGTGAATCTCTGGCCTGAAGCTTGTCAGATTCATGTTTCCCTCTTTCTCTTTCTCTCTCTACTATCATCATCACACGTCAAATAGTTGATCTTTGAACAAGTTTGAAGTCGGGAGATATGTGATCCCTAGGGTCTGAGATCACCTTGGATTTGAGACCCAAGATAATCAAAACGCACCCTTATGGCTTATGCATTCACACGAGACAATGCAGAAAATAATCCTGAAAACAAAAACCAAATTAAAAGCCCAAAAAAAACCCCGAATACAAGCGGAGTAGCAAGGTCAATCTGTGTGATGATTTCTGCAACTAGCATATCATTTCTAAAAGATTCAGTCACTTCAGATGCATCCTTTTTCTTCCTTATAGGAATCTTCGAGTATTGACTGATGCAAATTTGAACTAGCTACGGCACTCAAGTATGTACATATGTTAATGTAAGATATGGTAACTCTATCTGGTTGGGTTATTGAACCAACCTATATGACAACAGGGACTTGTTTGAGCAGTGTAATTCAATCCATCGGATACACTATCACAAAATCCAATATCTAAAGCATTTCAATTCGTCAAACTAAAAATCATCTTCATCACCATCATAAAAAGTCATCCCTATCACATACAGACAATTCTTTAATCTTCAATACAATATAAACAAAGAAAGCCTCATAGTACGTTGTTAGTGTGAATTTGGCTCTAGAAATTTGGATTATGCTGTCCATTTGGGAGAGTAATGCCTCTCTGAAAATTTTATTAGACGTAAAAAAGGGGAAGGTTGCAGAGCATCAAAACTGTAATGCTTCATAGTTTTTGTATATAGAGACTTGATCAACTATTCACAAGTTGAAGCATACATCAACTGCTGAAGAAAGCAAGCCAAGATGATTCAACAGTTGCTGGAAATGCACAAAAGCTGGATATGACGCAAACTTTGGCACTAAACACTTCACATGTAATTGTACTCTTGCTTGCATCACAGCTTTCAAGTTATAATTCAAACTATGCACAGGCATATAACACTGAACCATATTGTGCATGTAGGATGCTTGTTGATGGTAGTAGAACTGTAAAGAGTACGAGTTAACCATGAATAAGTTCATGAATGCAGATGAAGTCCAGTCCCAATAAAAATTTCATCATAAGCATCTGATGATCCTATTTAATTGGAAGGCCCAAGAATATAGCATTCCAATAGCACAGTATATAGATATTAACATAAGAGGTAAGAATGGCATTTTGTCTCCTAAAATATATGGGTGCAAGAGCTGACCCCAAATCTCAACGGCCAATAAGCCTAAAAGATAGATCTTAGTAGGCCATCCAAGCAATCTGGTTCTTTGCATAGAAGCACTTGACTTGATTTTGTCTTTGCTCTGTTCACATGCACCGATCATACTGAAATGTTGGGAAAGGCTTGACCACATGGCAGAATGAATGACAAGCAACAATACTTTCACAGGGTATTCTCTGGCTTCATGTAGGAGAGGAAACAGTGAATAGCATGAAACTGCAACAACAAAAAATAAAGGAAAAACATTAGGAGGACCTCAAGATTCGATCTTCCAGGGACTTGGGATAACAAAATTATACTTATGAAAATATATCGAAGATCATGTTTTCATATCACATTACATATACTAGAGAGAATCAGAAGGATGTTCTTGGCTTCACAAGAACTAGTGCCAACATTAACACGTTTGGGATAACACCAATGGGTACGAACCTAAGAAATACTTTTATGTGTGGGAAAACTTATTCCCATGGGTTCCAACAAGGGGAAGAAAAATCCCAGCATGAATTTTTCAAGAATTTTTTGGCACGTTTGAAAAAAAAGAGGAACTTCCACCAAATCCTAATCCTAATTTGTTTCAACAAATAGAACCATGAAATTCTACAACTCTACAGTGATCTCAGTTTATCAGCAACTAATAGCAAGCCCTTCCAATCCAATGCAATAAAGCAAAATGACAAATAAATCTTCCAAGAATTGAAGACAAACCTGTAGACAATAAGAAGTAATGGCTGGCATCCTCTAAACTGCTTGTAGCAACAATGGCAAGTGGAATAACAAAATGAAGTGATGCTTTCTCATGAACATGCCATCCGAACATAAAGCTGCAGGTGTATGCGTATGCAACCCAACGAGTAATGTGCTTTGGTTGAGGACATTTCCATGCCTTGATAAGGCAAGGAAATATTGCAAGCATTACCAAACAGAAGGTGACCAATGGAGTGACCTGACATTGCCATAGAAACTAACATTTAGTTTGGTTAATTAAATCTTATCAAAGAAAGCACATAAACATGAATACCTGAGGAAGGACAGAAAAAGGAGAGTCTCCAACAAGCCCGCCTGTGAATGAAGCTCCTGGTGACTGAATGTTGAACCCAAGCTTCCTCAGCATAAATGAGATGCCCTTATCAGCAATAATGTAAAATACCCAAAAATTAGGAGCCCAGTATGCATGGCACAAGCCTCTGCCAAAGGGGAATAATCGACGAAGGACTTGTTGCATCTGCAAGAAAAGTCTAGCATCATGTACAATGGTTGCACAATAAGGGTGCAGTTGCCTGCCAACTGTGTCACATGGGTACAGCTACAGGTACAGGGACATGGCCATTTTGGTGTTGTCCATTGCAAATAGTAGATAAGGGGATAAAGTATGGCAGTAAAATGGGGTATCCATGTAGCCTGCCAATATGATGCATGTAATAAAGTCACGATGATCATCTTTAGTGAAATCAAGCAAAACCATGTGTGTTCAGAATTGGAGCTAATCACACACAAGTTGGCAAACAATAAAGAAAGCAGAAATATGGCGAACAATAGAAAGTGATCTATCCAAGATTCAAATAAGCCTGCCAACATATCAGATACAAAATGAATCTGATCTGAACTGGCAAGGTCATGGGAGTATGATTACGTGTATGATCAGTGTGTGTGCATCTGCGCCTGTCTATGTTGTGTGTGCATATGGAGAGAGAGAGAGAGAGAGAGAGAGAGAGAGAGAGAGAGAGAGAGAGAGAGAGAGAGAGAGAGAGTTCTATTCTATTTGGTGCACTAAATTAAATTCTTGCCTGGATCAGGATTGGATTTTACAGTATGTGCATGTAATTTAGATTAGGTTAAGCATAACCCATCCTCGATGTACGTGACTACAACTGTATATCTGAGGAAGTAGGACATACACGCATGAAAAAGTTATCAAGTTTCTTGTTGTTAAACTACATAAATAACTGAAACAAACTAAAGGCCACATAAATGTCCAGGAACGTGAACAGATGCACATGGCAGGCACATCGGATCTTTTGTCCCATGATAGGACTGTTCTGTTAGCACACAAGGTCAAGTTCCAAAATCCAGTGTCACACATGACTCAAAACCCCTGCAGAATTCAAGTAAAGATCAGAGGTTGCGAAATGAAGAGATAAAACATAATCCTGCTGAGATCAAATGCAATCTCACAAATTGTATCTATCCCCTAAAGTTAGGCATCAATTTGAATAACCTACAGTAGATCTTGGTTGGCTGGGTTATCACCTTGCCTTGCAGGATTTCTCTCCTAGATGGCAAGATATCTTTCTGTCTATATATTCTATTGTACAGAAGAGGAAGGTGAATTCTAATGCTCTCTGACCTCTTACCATTGAGGTCATTCATCGTGGATGTAATCTCTCATCAGAGCAGAACCATGTTACATTGTGCTTAAGCTTTCTTTTCTCCTGCACATCTTCTCTTTTGCTGCATACATCTACCTCACTGGTAGCCATTTGATGGCATCAGAGCTTTGCACCTGGGCAGAATATGGCTACATCATCGTCATCTATTTCATCTCCTGCTCAAGAGATAAGTTCTCCATCTCTTCCCTTACTTCCTGCTCCATAGACACTGCAACATTTCTTAACCATAAAGTTGTCATCAAACAACTGCATATTGTGGGAGTCACAATTCATTCCACTCCTGACTTCCTACTATCTACATGGCTTTATTGATGGCTCTATACAATCTCCCAAGAAATTTCTCGTTGAAAATCAAACTGTCAATCCTGAGTGCATCACCTGGTATCGTCAGGACCAACTGTTACTGAGACGCCCAAATTTTTTTTCTTTTTAGAAAGCAAGCACAACAGAAGGCTTTTTGCTTTCTAAAACCCTTTTTTTAAACACGGGTTTCAAACCAGGACCTCAACTATTTAAATACTTTGCACATCCTTGCAAAATCATCATTTTCTTTACATACAATTACGGCACCAGCTATAGGCCAACATTATTATGTTCATACGTACCATTTCAGCACCGACCTTAAGCCAATCCTAATGTACCATTTCGGCACCGAATCAATACCCAAAACATTTTCATTTCATACACATGGTTTTAGCACAAAATATGTTCATTCATTCATTTCTTTGTGTCTTTTAACCGTTCAAAGACACCAGGACACTTGCACTGGAGTCCGGGATCCTTCGTTAAGGCCATGCCTCTCCCTAGGACCCAAAGTTCCGGACACCTCGTCACTCTCTCTGTGGTCAACATAGTGCACTACTAGGCATAGTGCAGCAGCTCCACCTTTGCCTCGAGTATCGAAGTCTAGTGTTCTCTAAGCAACCGTGGTATGAAACAAATGTTACGAAAACCGCGAGCAAGAAACAACTGAAGGAAACAATAAACAAGAACGATCAAACCAAACACAACAAGGACACACAGATTTATTGTTTACATCCAGCATGCATTACATGCATCAAGCCAAACATACCACAAGCCACACAACAAGCATATTGTGCTCTTATGCACAAACTGATCTCTCAGACCACCATAACAACCTTCCATGCATCATAGCACACTTGCCATGAATACGTGCTCAATGGCACAAACTGGCCCATTAGACCAAGCACAACACAAAGCCCCAACTGAAATATACTAAAATCATAGATAAAACAACTAAAAACCCAAGTCCCATCACAAGAAAACCAAGTTTTGCATCTCCAGGAGTCAATCCTTGATCTCCAGGAATCTACCCTCAACATAGAGGTGATTTGCAAGAGTCGACCCTCTACACAGAGTAGTCAACCCCTGATTTGCAAGAGTCGACCCTCTACACAGAGTAGTCAACCCCTAATCTATAGGAGTCGACCCGCAGCCTAAGGAGAGTTGAACCCAGATCTCAAGGTTTGACTCTCGGGTTCTAAAAAATGAACCCAGAAAGCAGAAAGTCGACCCCTGCACTGCAGGAGTCGACCCTTGACACATGACCGCAGTCCTGGGGTCAAAAACTCAAAAGAACTTGGGGTTGCCCCGCACCCAACCCACAACGAAACATCCCTCCAAAACACCTTGAGGGTACTACAACATCCAACAGGGAATTTCCCCAAATCCTTAGATGAAAACACAAATAATACACCCCAAATCAAACGTAAACACCTCAAAACTGGGACAATATAAAATAACTATTTTCAGGGGCAAAAATTCAAGTTCTAAGCTTCTAAAATATATAGGCAAATTCAGTAGACATGTAAACACAAAGCTAACAGAGTTCTTGTACAGAAGATTGAACACTTTTCAGTCTAAAGAATCAAAATAACAGTAGCATGCTTGATACTTGCAACAGGATTTGTAAAGCACGCGAATCACTAACTTTTCACAAAAATCTTTCTTTTTGAAACTCCACATCCGATCAAAACTTTACGTAATTCATGCTCAAGCTACCTTCGTACAGGCATGGATTCCTAGAAATAAGGGGTCAATGGGATCATACCTCTTTACGCAAGAAATCCAAGATAAAAATATGAAGACCTCCCTAAAACCGGCACCTAGACACGATCCTACGTCCAAAAATCGCACTCCCAAATCGGCTACTCCACCAAAAATCAGCTCCACACCCCACTATCTGATACGCCTCTAAAACGAGAGGGGTGAGGTGTGAGGGAGAGCAAGAGGAGAAAGAACGCAGGAGAGAGAAGTTGCAGTTGGGGGGGTTGGAGAGATGGGAGAGTAGAGAGTGTGTGTAGGGAAGTGAGGGAGATGAGAGAAAGAGTGAGGAGAGAGAGAAGAGAGCGTGTATGAATGAAAAGGGGGGATTAACGTGTTCAAGAGTGAGAAAGGGTGGAGGCCACCTGGCCTCACTTGCAACAACTGTCATATTCAAAAGACAGTAATGCCCCTGTAACAAAAGAAAATCCCATACATATCCTTTTTTACAATTATTTTGCCCTTAGTTGTAACCTAAATAACAAGATTACCATTCCCTTTTAAAAACCAACCTCTTTCAAATAAATTCCTTTTAAATCCTCATGCCAAAAATGTCCTTATTCTATATCAAAAATTTTGGGCACGTCCTTTGCCCAAAATGCCCACCATCTAAAAATAACGACTATGGCCTCAAATCCAAATGGATCCGAATAGCTCCGATCCAAACCCAATTTCAACCATTTTAAGATCCGATTTCAATGAGAACCCATCATTCATCAATATTAAACGTGAATCACAATGCAAAGGCTCATATTTAATTAATAAATTCCATACTAAAGGGCACAAAAATCTATGCGTTACAGTTACTGTAATAC
Organism: Nuphar pumila; assembly: GCF_984573655.1. Classification (NCBI taxonomy): domain Eukaryota; kingdom Viridiplantae; phylum Streptophyta; class Magnoliopsida; order Nymphaeales; family Nymphaeaceae; genus Nuphar; species Nuphar pumila. The sequence goes on from NC_143259.1 coordinate 1,405,959, forward strand.
CCGAGAATTTTTAATATAAATTCAAATTTTTTATGTAAGTTCGAATCTGGGAGCAACCCAAACCCGTCGATTTTGGGTTAGATGAGGGTTGGAAAGAACCAGACCTGAGATATCCGGTCTAACCGGAGATAGAGTGGTGCAGACTCCAGAGGATCGATATGTACGATATTTAGATAGACCGGGGATCCAAAAAACTTGTTTGATCAGAAGCAGGTTGGGTACGTATCGGAGTTTGGATTGAGATTTAAACGACTCGAGCCTAGAGGAGCATTTACGAAGGAATGAAAGAGGATAGGGGCATTTCAAAAAAATAAATTTAAGAAGGAAAGAAAAAGGAGAAAGAGGGGCATGGGGGTAATTCCCCATGGAGAAGAACCCTAGCCAATGGGGAGTTGCCACGTGACAGCCCCTTCCTCTCTCTCTTCCCCACCACCCCTTTCCACAAAGTTCCCCTCTCTTTCTCTCCTCTCACCGACTCTAACTCTCCCTCTCTCCCTTATTTCTTTCATATCTCACTCACTCTCAACCTTTCACGAAAACCCACTCACTATCATGGTACTCTCTCACTCTCTCGAACCCTCTCGTTCCTCTCGATTTCTTCTTGCTGACACCACCACCCCATCGCCGAAGCCAGCCACCTCCCCTGCTGCCACCATCCTCCCCCCTCTCGATTTTCCTTTGCATGACGCCATCATTGTCGGATCTCCACCATCGCACAACCACCTCCCCTCCGGCCACCTTACTTCGGCCCTCTCTCCCTCTAATTGTAGCCTCTCTCTCTTTTGCTCCTCTCCCTTGTTATGTTGTGAAGGTGGAAGAGGAAAAGAGAGGACAAAGAGGGAAAAAGGAAGGAAAAGAGGAGAAAGGGAGAAGGAAGAAGGAAAAAGAAAAGAAGAAGAGGGAAAAGAAAAAGGAAAGGAAAGAAGAGAGGAAGAGAAGAAAAGGGAAGGGGAGTCGTGACCCCTCCCCTCCGACCTCTCATCTCATCCTCTCTCTTTATGTTTTTTCATCCAGGTGCGCCACCGCCGCCGCCACCGTCGGGCTGGGTGGGCCCCGCTAACACCGAACAACAAACTTGCTGGTGCTATCGTACCGCTGCAGCCATTACCACTGTCGCATTGCCGCTACCTCGTGACTTGTGCATGCTACCTCAAAATCCATGTGCAATGCCTCGAAAACTGTGCTATTGCAGCCCTATGTACGTGTTGCCTCGTGGTCTGCACCGCAGTTACCTTCGTTGTTGCGCCCCCTCGCATTGTCAATTCACCATCAAAGTACATGCCGTATATGAGAAGTTCAGAAAATCCCTGAATGAAGGACACGTTTCTAGAGGTATAATTCTCACATCCTTACCGGGGCTCGGGGTATGATTCCCCTACGCTTACCGGGTTCCTAATTACGCAAGGGATGCATAAATAGATACATGTCAATGCTTTTAGAACTCAAAAATGGTCCCTTTTGAGTTCATATAGTTCTAGAATATTTTATTGAACTAAATAGAGTTGGGTTTGGAAGACAGGTTGTATAATTGGAGAATTGGTATTAGAAGTGCGTTGTTGGGAAGGTTATACCTTAAACATTAAAAGATAAAAATCAATATTTAATTGTTAATCAGTTGCAGGTAATGGTGAACCTTAATTATGTGTCATGCAAGTGTATGCCATCAAGGCATATGCATTGAATGTGATGTGAATTGATATGTATGTGGTTACGACCAGAGTTACCGAAAGCGCCTAGCCTATTGGGGAAGCGCAAAATGCCGCGCTTCCGAAACACGCTGGGAAGCACGTTTCCCTTTTATGGGAAACACACTTCCCATTTATGGGAAGCGCGCTTCCTCCTCGCTTCCTCCCTTTTTCATTTTTTTTGTATTTTTATTTTTATTTTATTTTCTCTTTTTTCGCTTCTCCCTCGCTTCCTAGGTCGCTTCCGGTTCGCTTCCGAGACGATTCCTGATTCGCATTTAAGTCATCCCACGCTTCTTGCTTTCTAAAATTTTGAAAGTCCCACGCTTCCGCTTCCCGTATCGCTTCCCTCTCCCGCTTCCTCGACTGGTAACCATGGCTACGACATGCATATGGGTATGCTTGTTTGTGTGCGTGTGCCCGAGGTGTACATATCCGTTGCACTCATTTTTTGAAGTCAAGCTCTTGTTATAGCTCGCTCTCTTCGCGAACTATATCCTAGTAGGCTAATATACACTTGCACTTAGGTGGGCTCCCTAGTGCTTAGTTTCGTAGGTGTATTGCCATGTATAAGACTCACATTGTCGAAAAAAATTGAGTGGATGGGGATATTCATGAGGTACATGTGATTGGGGTGGTTTGCAAATATCAAATACCATTGTGATGTGATACGTATATATACAGTTGAAACATACACACGATGGTTGATGTGATCTGACGTGATTTGTGCGTATGCAGTTGATGCATATGTATGAATGTTGTTGTGTAGTGATATGTGTGTATGCAGATGAGATATACATACAAATGCTTATGTAATGTGATGTGTGTCTATGGCACTGACATGTGTACGAATAAATGCGATGTATATTTATGATTATATCAATGCGTGGGATGATGTATGAAATGAGACGAAATATATGTATGCATGCATTAGAAATTAATTGTATATGATTGATTGCACGCATTAAAAGGTATCTGCTTAGGGTAGGTCATAGATACATGGGTGGATGATATATATGTGATTGTTTTGGAATTTCAAGTACGTAATGGTTTAAATTTTAAATATGTAATGGGCATCGACTCCCTCACGATGGTTTCAAATATGAAACCTTGTGATGCAGATTTGACATTTGTGAATGTGGCAAATGGTAGGTTATAAATGTGATGCATACTCGAAAGACATGCTTCATATTGAGTATTGACCCAAATATTTGTTTTATAAACTGAAACTGTGATTTATATTTTAAATCTTGCAAGTATGGCAAGTACGATCTATGCACAAAGTGTGTGATCGAATAGCATGAATTTGATGGGTATTGACCAAAGTCCTGTAACAGTAAATCCATGACCTGTGACAAAGGCTGCTCGAACTTGGTGAATGTTCGATCGCTAGTCCACTTAAGATTGCTCTCATATCCGTTCTCATTTTTTTTCTTTGGAGAGCCATTCTGATTGTCTACCTTCTGTCCCTGATTGTTGTTCTTTCTGGAGTTCTATTATGATGTTCTTAAAGTGCTAACCTGGCCCTTAGACAGGTTTGACTTCATGTAGACGTGTTTTTTATTGTTCTTCAAGAACCCATCATATACTCCTCTTTTAAAGCTTACCTGAAAAGTTGTAGCCATCTTGATGAGTTTAGCATACGTTTTCACCTGAGCCATGAGAGAAGTTGTCCATTAAGATGACTAGTGAACGAGAGTCTGAGATTGGCTCCTTCATCCTACTAACCATAGACTGACATCGGTTTATGAATTCATGGGCACCTTCCTCTTTATTTTGCTTCAAATCGTATAATTGGTTGATGGTGGAAAGGGCCTCTAGATTGAATCTGAACATCTCCATGAACATATTTATGATCTACTTGAATTCTTTGATATTTTGGAGGTTTAGTGTGGTAAACTATTCTAATGCCTCTCCCTTTAGTCTTTTGAGGAACCAATTAATTAGCCTTCCTATCGTTGTTTCGATATTTGACCATACTTCCCATAAACAAGGACAAGTGAATCCTTCAGTCCCCTTTCCCACTGAAATTCAAGAACTTGGGGGGTATATCATCATCATCGTTATATCCCTCGGGCAAGAAGTCGTACATGGAGTATTCCCTCCGATCCATATCCATATATCTCATTCTCGATGTTAGGTTTGGACCCTATCTTCTAATAATTTGCTCTTTTTGTCAGGTCTGGATTGGTCGGGTGAGCCGAGATCTATAGATTCTCCTTTCCAGATTGAACACTTGGGAACACTTGGGACTCTCCCCACTGACGGTACTCTTCTTGTGTCTTTAGAGTTTGTCTGGTTCTTCTCACTCTGTCAGACCGTGCCCTCTCACATTCTAACTCGTGGGCTCTTCGAGTTCTTCTTTCAGCTCTTGCTTGTTCCCGTCCCAACTATTCTTGGGTTTCTATCATTTTATCCTCTATCATTTTCATATTCCTTCTGGTTGTGCTAGCACATCTTCTTTCTTGGACCGGGCTTTGAAATGTGAGGTCCTAGGGGTTCATCTCTTAGTGGACTCACCTGTGCTAGAGTTGTTCGTCTCGTAACCCGAGTGAAGAAGCTTACGAGACTAATGGGGTTGTCGTTCTTCAAACCAAGCTTTGAAATGTGAGGTCTTGGGGACTCGTCTTTTGATAGACTCATTTGTGCTAGAATTACCCGTCTCGTAATTCGCATGAGGGACTTTATAAGACCGATGATGGCACTGATGTGAGCTGAACTCAGGAAGCATTGGGGCCTTTTTCTTTTTCAGTCGTCCATAGACTCACCAGGAATGTTTGTATCGGTCCTCTCTTCAGGATCCTCATCGAGTATGATGTTTTGCATTATATGAGTGGAATCCCGTACGTAGGATTCTCAAGAGGTGGTTCCTTTGGGATGGATTGGATCTTGAATTTACGGGCTTTAGATCAAGTACACATTATACCCCAAGCAATTGATTCAAACAAGCCTAAACAAATAATCAGGAGATTTTAAAAACAATTGGGTACCTTAGAAAGTTGTATCCACTGATCCGCGAGGTCTCTTCAGGTTCTAGGGTTTTAGGGCTCTCTTCCGGATTTACACCGATATACCTCAACTAACAACTGAAGGGTACTAGCTTGGAGAATCCAACTCCAAAGGTACTGCCACCGACAAATCCCAGCTAACAAATGAAAGGTAATAGTGGGAGGATCCGAGGATCCAAATGATAGGACAAGAGATTTTCAAAATTCGCAATAAAAAAAGATCTTTTCCTAAGAGAGAAGATAAAAATGAGGAGCATACAATGGAATCAAACAATATCCCACACAAAGCCCTAATTTGCAGGAAATTATGTTTTCCTATCTTCTATGTGATCATGCAAAACTCCTGCAAGGAATTTTAAAATATAACATAGCCTAAAACCTAATGTTGATGCATGCAACTAATCCAGAACAACCTATTTGTAAGATGAAGAAAATTAAACTAACCATAAAAGAAGCAAAAGAAGATTGCAGCCACAAGGGTCTACAAATGGCAAAACCTGCAGATGTGAGGGTCTGCAGACATCCAAACGTAATCGAACGATGTTGTCTGGCAGAAGGCGGCCAAACATGGGGTCTGCAAATGGCCAAAGGTTATCGGACGACACTGTCTGGCAAACCTACCGGCAAACATTGTCGGACACCAAAATCCGAACAATAGTCAGTGGATGACCAACTGGTGGTCGGCAATCAGCGGTCGACAAAACTGAGACTTTGCAAACATGCGGGTCTGCGAACAGTGATTAGCGAACGACATTGTCAACGAACGTACAAAGTTTGGAGGACGACCAAACAGGGATTGATGTCCGACGGAGACAAGAAACCCGAAAAACAAAAATTTTAAGATTTCTCCTTAATGCAATTCTAGCTATAAAAAGATTAAGAAAAAGTATGGCCTCCCATCACAGATACCAAAAAACTGTTGATGAATAAATTTGAATGTTGGGAAGATGAGACTTACTTGGATTCGCTAAAATCGTCTATTAAAATTGTATGGGCGCCATTGCAAGCTTGGACCGTCCTTCGCCTGATGGGAAGGTAAAGACGGCGGGTTTTCTTAATCTTCGTAGCTCGAATCGTGCAGCCGCGGATTCCAATATTCAAATCAAAAGATATAAACGTGGATAAGTACCTAATCAAAATGAGAAATAAGATTGAAAGAAATATATTAGGGATTTGGAAAATATCTTTTCAAACTCAGGGGGTCTGTTCTATCGTTCAAGCTCGTTTTTCTGTCCGTTAGCACCTTCGTGTAGATAAGAGCGTTTGTCGATGGTGTTTGGACAACGTGTTGGCAAGGTTGAATAGACGTGTTCTGGCAGGGCCAACACGTAGGTATGAGATTTCCAAATGCTCCAAGGTATAGGGGTGAGTTCCTATTTATAGACTTCAGCACACTCATCCGAAAGAGTTTCTTGTACGAAAACTCGTCCAAAGAAGAGTCCTTCCACTAGGGGTGGCAATTTTTGACACGACCCGCCAACCCGCCTCTTAGGCGGGTTCGGGTTGGGCTTAAGCCAACCCCTTTAATAAACGGGTCGACCCGGGTAACCCGTTTATTAAACAGGTCGGGTTCGGGTTGGGGGTATGCCAACCCGCCAACCCGGCTGACCCGTTTAATAAACGGGTTAGGCGGGTGGGTCAACCCGTCTGCCAACCCGCCAACCCGACCCATCAACCCGACCCGCCTACCCGATCCGTCAACCCGCGAACCTGAAAACCCGTTTACCCGACCCAACCCATTTATTAAATGGGTTGGCGGGTCGTGTCGGGTTACCCGTTTATTAAACGGGTCGGGTTCGTGTTTGCCACAGCCGACCCGTTTAATAAACGGGTCGGGTTCGGGTTGAGGTATGCTGACACTCCAACCCGCCAACCCGACCCGCCAACCCAACCCGATTGCCACCCCTACCTTCCACCCTGGGAGACGTACCAGGCGGTTGGAATCCAATAGGGATAAGCTCGGGCTTATCCACGCACGTTCGGTACAACGGACGGTGGACTGACTGTGCCATCCCCTAGCGGACAACACTCCTTGTTCTGTCGTCCAACAACGGACGACGTTCTGTCGTCCAGTAATGGACGACGATCCTGTTCTGCCATCCAGTGAGAGGGGGCCTGATTCTTGTACCTGCGCACTTATTTTGAAAAGCATGTTAGCAATCAGGCATCGTAAAATTTTGGTGTCTACAAATATACATGAAATAACATATTTAAAAGGCCACATTAGAAATAGATCACGATAAAAGCTTATGCTTGATGACATCATAATATTAAAAATTTCAAAGATAGTCCATACATACGTTAAGAAACGTTCAAATATAAATTTTAGTATTTTGCAAAACACATAATATTTTAAGAAGCCACATATTCAACTTGAGTAGATAACTACAAAGGTGATCTCTAAGGAACATACTTACAATACCCATAAAGGGAATAAAAAAGAGATGTTCTAAAAGAACACAATCACATCCCACAAAGAGGATGCATAATAAGGCACAATATAAAATTATGATTTTATTCAAATGAAATGAGTGTGCACAAGCATATATCTCTTTGCAAAATATAGTTTTTCACTACACATCCATAATCTAAGACAAAACACAACATACTTCAAAAAATATTCATTTTAAACCTAACTAACTCCTTTTAAAACTTACCATACATATAAAAATCGAGAAGCCAAAGATACATATCGGAATGCAAAACCCTTGAATCCATTAATACAAATCATTTCCTAAAGACCCTGATAGCTTGCTCTGATACCTTGTCACAAAATGGTGTGGATTCCAATGCACTCCATGATGAACTTCAAGATTCAAAATATTATACATTTGAACACAAACTTAAGGATTAAAAGATACACATGAAGATGTAAATAAATAATTTTATTCATAATGGACATAAAAAATATAAACGAAAATTACATGTAAGCCTCACTACAATATACTCAAAGAAAAACAATATACAACCCTAATACTATCCATCACTCTCACACCCTTACACATACACACATCCCTTTTTATAGAGGAGGAGAGGAAGAAGTGAAGGAAGAGAAGAAACCCTCTCAAATAACCTAAGGGAGAGACCTCCCAACTGGTAGAATTCTAAACGTTGGGACTAACTCAACTTGTTTGACTTAGTCCCCTATGTATATATATATATATAGATAGATAGATATAGTATGTGTTGAGAATAGCAAGCAGTTGTAATCGCATCACCCCAGTATAACGCATGAACATTGGATTGAATCATAATGGTCCTGGCAACATCAAGCAGGTGACGATGTTTTCGCTCAACCACCACATTCTCAGCCTGTGACTCAGTCATCTGCTTTAGTTGTCTCATCTGGTTATGGGCGTGAAAATCTTCAGAACATCAGAGGACGAGGTCGCGGACGAGGTGTGGGAGGCAGAGGAAAGCTTCAATGTACATTCTGTAAAAAATCTGGACATTTAGAAGATCATTGCTGGGATAAGCATGGCCGGCCAACCTCCTCTTCATCAAAGTCATATGCTCCTAAAGCAAATGTTACTACTCTCGAGGCAACAAAGGCACAGGAAAATATCTTTGCAAGTGACAGTAGTATCACCCTCCTGTAGTTGGTGTTGCCTATTCAACCGGAAATCATCTTCATCCGACTGACAGTAAGTGGATTATTGACTCTGGTGCCTCCAGACATTTGTGTGGAAATTCACTTGTTTTTTCAGATCTAAAGGATATTAAGGCTCAGCTTGGAGTCTCATTAGCCGATGGGAGCTCCTCCTCGGTTGTTGGTCAGGGAAATATTTCTATATCCTCCTCATTACAGTTGAAAAATGCTCTTCATGCTCCAAAATTTCCTCAAAGTTTACTCTCTGTTAGTTGTCTTATAAAAGAACAAAACTGTAGAGTAATATTTGATCCAATGGGTTGTCATTTTCAGGATTTGCTGACAGGGAAGAAGATTGGTGGAGGCTATGAAGAAAATGGAATTTACTACCTACATCATCCAATGGGTACTGTTCATGCTGCAGTGGAACATTCATTCAGTCCTGTTCAGTGGCATCGTCGTCTTTGTCATCCTTCATTATCAAAGCTCCGTTCGGTCTTTCCTCAGATTCCTTCCACCACATCATTTCAGTGTGAAGCATGTCAGTTGGGCAAGCATCATCGAAGTTCGTTCCCTTCGAGTTAGAGTCAGTCTAGTAATAAAGTCTTTGAACTTCTTCATGCAGATGTATGGGGTCCTAGTAAGATTCCTACTAGGACTCAGTGTCAATACTATCTAGTTATTGTTGATGATTTCTCTAAGTTGTCATGGGTGTTTTTAATAAAGGAACGATCTGACGTTCCAAGTATTATCAAATCTTTAATTCTTGAAATAAAAACTCAGTTTGAATCTATTGTCAAGATTGTTCGCATTGATAATGCTCTCGAGTTTAAATCAAAAGGTCTGTTACAATTTTACCAAGATAATGGCATCCAACCCCAAACTTCCTGTGCCTATTCATCTCAACAAAATGGGGGTGACTGAGCGAAAACATCGTCACCTGCTTGATGTTGCCAGGACCATTATGATTCAATCAAATGTTCTTGCGTTATACTGGGGTGATGCGATTACAACTGGTTGCTATCTGATCAACCGCATGCCTTCATCTTCTGTGGGTGATCAAATTCCAATTCATATCCTAAAACCCAATACCCCCTCTTCTCTCTCTCGCCCAAAGTATTTGGATGTGTTTGTTTTGTACACAAACTTGGCCCTGATCGTGATAAATTAGCTGCTCAAGCTACAAAATGCATATTTATAGGTTATCCCAAAAATCAAAAGGGATATCGATGTTATGATCCTACTTTTCCTCGAGAGTATGTCAGTGCGGATGTATCTTTCTTGGAATCCACTCCATATTACTCTAGTACCGGTTCCCCGCTGTAGGTTGATCCAGCTGAGTCTTGTCCATTACCTATAACTCCTTTTCCTTTGGAATCCGTGCCCTCATTCCCGAAACAAACTTCATCCTCTTCCAGATTTCATAATCCTCCATTGGTATATGTGCGTAGAGATCCACCTCCAGTGCCTTCATCTTCTTCTTCCCCTGAGGTAAGTTCTACTGACAATAGTGATCTTCATGATGATGATAATAGGCCTATTGCTCTACGAAAGGGGACACAACAATGTACCTTATATCCCATATCTCATTTTGTCTCTGATGCCAGAATTGGAAATCAGATGAAATCTTTTATTTCAGCCTTATCTGCTGAAACTATTCCACTGAACTATCAGCAGGCAGAGCTTGATATTCGCTGGAAGCTGGCTATGCAAGAAGAAATGGATGCTTTAATATCGCAGCATACATGGGATCTAGTTGATTTCCCAGCAGATGCTGACATTGTTGGATGTAAATGTGTATATACCATAAAGTACAAATCTGATGGTTCTATTGAAAGATACAAGGCCAGATTAGTAGCAAAAGGGTATACTCAAACATATGGTATTGATTTCTTTGAAACTTTTTCTCCTGTTGCATGGATGGGTACCATTCGTCTTGTTCTCTCAGTAGCTGTTCAACATGGTTGGAGCTTGTACCAATTAGATGTGAAAAAATGCATTTCTATATGGGGACTTATCTGAGACCGTTTACATGCAACAACCTCCAGGATTCGAGGTTGAGGGGGAGTGTCAGAAGGTGTGTAGATTGAAAAAGGCGATTTATGGCTTGAAACAAAGTCCTCGTGCATGGTTTCAAAAGTTGTTTGAAGTGATGTCACACTTTGGCTTTAATAGGTCAGCAGCAGATCATACACTATTTATAAAGAAAACTAGCTCTGGCATAGTTGTTACGGTGGTATATGTGGATGACATCATTCTTTCAGGAGATGATGTGAAAGCTATTGAAGCCACAAAGGCTCATCTTCAAAAACACTTTGTTACAAAAGACCTTGGTTCACTCAGGTATTTTTTGGGTATAGAAGTTGCCAGGAGCCGTGAAGGGATGGTTTTGTCTCAACGGAAGTATGTTCTTGACTTATTAAAGGAAACGGGAATGTTGGGAGCTAAACCAACAAATATTCCCATGGACCATAAAGTTCAGTTGTCTGAAGAAAGGTCAAAACTGACTGATAGCAAAAGCTATCGCTCCCTAGTAGGGAAGCTACTGTATGTAACTGTGACCAGGCCGAATATTGCTTTAGCAGTAAGCAAAACAAACCAACTGAGGTACACTGGAATGCAGCTATTATGATTCTCAGATGTCTAAAATCTTCTCCTGGAAAGGGGTTATTGTTCAGGAAAGGTGGAACTCTGGAGATAGTGGCCTATTCTGATGCTGACTATGCAGGATTTGTAGTGGATACAAAATCTACCACAGGATTCTGTGTGTTCCTGGGAGACAACTTGATCTCTTGGAGAAGTAAGAAACAAAATGTGGTTTCTAGGTCGAGTGCAGAATCAGAATATCGGGCTATGGCCCAAACAACTGCTGAATTGATGTGGGTTCGTACTGTTCTTCATGATCTTCAGGTGAAGGTTTCCTCTCCCATGACCATGATGTGCGATAACAAAGCTGCAACATATATAGCGAACAATCATGTATTTCATGAGAGAACAAAGCACATTGAGGTTGATTGCCACTATCTAAGGGATATGGTTCAAGCTGGTCATATCATTACCAAATATCTAAAGTCGGAAGACCAAGTTGCAGATATGTTTACAAAACCTCTTGCTAGACCAAATTTCTCAAAATGTTGTGACAAGCTGAGTATGACAGCTTGAGGGGAGTGTTGAGAATAGGTGGTTTTAAGTGAAGTCCTTTTATATTAGATGCTATTTGTAATTTTGCTTTTATAATGGGGCTTGGTTGTAATTATGCTTTTAAGCCTCTCTCTATTTAACATAGAGAGAGGCCCTAATAATGATTATCGAGTTCTCTCTTCCTGTGTAGCCGTCTCTCTCTCTCTCTCTCTCTCTCTCTATATATATATATATATATATATATATATATATATCTAGGGTTGGGTGCATCTTCTACAGTATGTATATAAAGATATATGCATACACATGTATATGCACAAATAACAATATACATATATACACATACATACAAAATGATATATTAATCTTAACACCATGAACGTAGCAAGCGTAACGAAGTTGATGTTCACTTCGTCAGGGAAAAGATTGCCAAGCACATTCTTTGAGTTTGTCACCTTCCTTGTGAGCTGATAGTGGCAGATATCTTAACTAAGCCACTCTCAGCACCATGATGCAACCTTCTTCGCAGCAAGCTCAATGCCCATGCAGGACCTTTTCGCTTGAGGGGGGGTGTTAGCACACAAGGTCAAAATCCAAAATCTAACATCACACATGACCCAAAACCCGTGCAGAATTCTAGTAAAGATCAGAGGTTGCAAAATGAAGAGATAAAACGTAATCCTGCTGAGATCAAATGCAGTCTCACAAATTGTATCTATCCCCGAAAGTTAGGCATCAATTTGGATAACCCACCAGAGATCTTGGTTAGCTGGGTTATCACCTTGCCTTGTATGATTTCTCTCCTAGATGGCAAGATATTTTTGTCTATATATTCTATTGTACAGAAGAGGAAGGTGCATTCTAATGCTCTCTGACCTCTTACCATTGAGGTCATTCATCGTGGATGTAAGCTCTCATCAGAGCTGAACCACGTTACATTGTGCTTCAGCTTTCTTTTCTCCTGCACATCTTCTCTCTTGCTGCATACATCTACTTCACTGGTAGCCATTTGATGCTCATCGAATCTGTCTGCTCAGATAAGTTGTGCCCCAAACACATACCAGCTAAGAGTCAGTACTATGAATACCACCCTGGACACTGTTGATCTTTTAAGGCAGATGGTGCTCAACCTTCATATATGCATTTGTAGTGCTCAGGCATACAGTCTTTTCTTTTTCATTGTCTGGGGAACGCATTTAGAAACTATATCAAAAGTCCACGAAAGAATTTGATGCAGCAAGCATTTTACATGTGAATCACATACATTCTTATTTAAACTGTTGATACATCATAAGGAAGTTAGAGCATTTTTTTGTTCCAATCATCTAGAAATGCATTTACTTGTAGAGCTACAAACATAATTCTTTCGTTCATATAAATTATGCATCCTAACTGAAAGAAAGATCAGCACTATTGACATATTAGCATCAAATTGTTTTTTTTTAAACAACTAGAAGAAACCCTTGCTTTGTAAACGACAAATATGTAAATGCATCGTAAGCCTGATCAGAACTCGGCTCCATCAATTACATCCATAACTTGTTTATATGGACATCTTTCCTAATTTTTTTCGCCCACCCATTGCATTCATGTCATGATGAGGCTAATGGTTAACAATGCTTCTCACCTCGAAACGACACACATGGAGAAGAACTCAAATAAGATCCATTCATCTAAAGTGTGCCAAGTAAAACCAATCACTTGGAAAAACAAACAGAAGCACACACAACCATCTTAAGAACACGAACCAGAACGATGGAAATGAAAAAGAGGCCAAATTGGGTAACCGTTCATACCTGACCATGATACAAGAAAGGCCCAAACGCCACAAAAAACACTGCACCCACAATCGCCCCCATAGTAAAAAGCCTCCTCAAAAAAACTCCAAGGCGCCCACCGCCCATCCCCCAACAGTAATGCCTCAACAGATACACGAAGTAAACCGGCCCGGCGACGACGAAGAGATGCTTGAAGCAGACCAACGCAGCGAAAACGAGCCCCCCCACCAAATCCCGATCACCATCCTCAAGAAACGAGAGGGAAAGCATCAGAATCCCCAAGAGGAACCCGTTATACTGGAAATGCACATGGTCGACGATCAAGAGAGAGGGAGACCAGAGGACGGAGATCAGGATGAGCGCGCGCCTTCGGGAAGGGAAGACGCTGCGGGAGATCCTCGCGACGCCGAAGAGGAGGAGGAGATCGGACAGGATCACGGTGAGGCGCTGAAAGTAGACGACGGAGGGGGCGGAGTAGTCGAGGCCGAGGGTGAGGTCGACGATGGTGGGGTCGACGATGGCGGCGAAGGAGGAGAGGAAGCGCTCGAAGTAGGCGAAGAAGGGAGGGTAATCGAGGGTCCACTGGCTGCTCTCGTCGGAGTACCAGAGGGGAAGAGGGAGGGAGTGGGTGAGGGCCAGCCAGTGGCGGTGGACCTCAAAATCCGTGCTGCGGTAGGCGGGAATGAGGAGGAACTTGATGCAGGTGGCAATGGCGAAGTACCAACCTGCTTCTTTGGCAATACCCATCGGAGAAGATGCCGGAATCTCTCATAGGGCCGCCATGGAGAGAGGAGGAAGGAAGAAAGCTGAAGGGTGGGAAAACCTCTTCCTGGAAATTAAAACTTTAGGAAAGATATCCGTATAAAAAAAGGTTAAAGACGGGAAATTATTGCGATTTTCTCGATAAATTTGGGTTTGAAAAGGAAACCAAACATGACCGATTTATCAAATCGAATGGTTTATGAGTAGAAGTAGAACCCACCTAGGATCCAATTGTATCTAGTGTCCATGACAAACCGCACTAGGGGCTGCGAAATGAGACCGAGCCATTCATTGTTCGGCTTGTAAAGAGCTTGTCTTGTGCTGGGACGTTGCAGGTTCAAAACCCAATGGTATAGTTGGATAACTGGTAGGGGTCTGCCTAACCCCAGTTTGCCTGTAAAAAAAAAAAATTTTGAAATACCCGTGCTCTGCTCCCTCGAGTCGTATAATATAAGCTCGCTAACAAGTTACAAATATATATTAGCGCATTTTACACCATGGAGGAGATAGGGTTGAAGAAGCAAGCAATAGATTTGGAGTTAAAATCTTATTGTTTACAACATTGAAACAATATTTTTATTTTATAAATAAGCTAATTTGAGCTTGTGTCAGTAGGTTTAAAAGTCAATTTTTATTATTTTCAAATTTAAAATTTGTATTTTTTCTTTTTCAGAAACGATCCAGCTCTAACTCGGCTTGCTTAAGTCGTTCTTGTCATGAACTTGTTCAGCTTGCCACAAAAAGGAGCTGAGCTCAAAAAACCTCTGCTCAGTTCGTTCGGCATGTTCACCAGCCCTAACGGGTACCATTAGCATTTTATATGAGACTATAATTATCTGGGTTTGGAGCCAACCTGTTTGTGGATGATGGAAACAGGGATGCACACTACACGAGTTTGAGCCGAGCTTGGGCTGTTCGAACTTGGCTCAGTTCAAAATCACTTTGTTCAAGCTTGGCTCGAGCTTGTAAGGCATTGTCCGAACTCAGTTCGGTTTCGAGCTCGAACCGAGTCGAGTTTAAACAAGATATATTTAAAAAAAAAAATTGCATAAGGGGGACCTCCTTAATGTTAGCCAAGGACTTACCATTAAGCCAAAACATGTCTTTTGACTTTTGATTATTATTAAGGAAAAACTTTTATACATACTAAAAATTCTCAGCAAAGGCCGAATTTGAACCCAACATGTTTTTAATAAAGACAACACCCTACCCATTACAGTAACACTGCAGTTCTGAATTTTTTTGCAAAGATATTATATATATAGGGTTGCAATGAACCTAGCCTTATAGGGCTCGTAAGGTCATTCCAGCTCGGCTCGATAGCTCGCCCATGCTTCATACACCGGTTCAAGCTCAGCAAGCCAGCTCGGTTCCGTGTGCATCCCTAGATGGAAGTTGGGTTTGGATTCTAAACTCACTCAAGCATGTTTAAAGCAAATGCCATGAATAGGGAACGACCGATGTTGTAATAGTGTGGGGGATGAAGGTGTGTGTGTTGAGGTTTGTTACTCACCCACCCATGACAAGCAACTTTCTTGTGAATCATGTGGGAAACTATTTTCCCATGAGGAGAGGAGTGGCCCTGTTTTCATAAGAAAGCATGGATTTATAATGAAATATGGGGAGTCATGCTCATATATCCCACAATGTCATTTGTTTCACCCTATTGTGGGAAGGAGTTGAATTCAAGATAAAAAAAAAAAAACAAATTTCAATTTGCACGTTTGAATTGAAATTTAACTTACTAAAATATAACTTGGATATTTCAAATCAAATTAGAATTTAAAATTCAATTTCGAAACTAAAATTGAATTAAAATTTCAGATTTGAAACTAAATTAAAAGCTGAAATCTAGAGTTGAATTTAACATGTAAACTCAAATTGAAAATCAATTTTCAAATTTTAAGTACCAATCTTTAACAAACTCAAATTCAAGTTGAAATGCAACCTTGAACTTTGGATCAGGACCTGTATTAAAGTAAGTTTTGAAAGTTCAAATTTTAATTCAAAGTTCAAATTTCTTATGAAACAGGGTCTCTTTCTTAGGAAAGGGAGTGAAACAAACACACTGCAACTACAAATATGAATGTCAGATAACCTTTTTTACGGATCTAAGATTGAATATTTGATTACCAGGTATGTTAATGCGAGTCCCACTGCTAAAAAAAGTTCTTGGGATTTGAGATCTGAGCAATTAAAAACACCTTCCAAGTCCAATCAGATTCGATCCTGGAAATCCTATCAAAGCACCGAGTCAATCTTGTCTATTCTTAACATGAAGTGTATAGGTTCTATTCATAGGACATACGTTTAGAGAGGTATAGGCTGAGTAGTTGATAGATTGAATAAGGATGTCAACAGATCCAATATCCAGTATGTCCCATACATATAGAAATGTTAGAGACTACATACAGAAACGCATAGACTGACTGACAAATTGATAAGAATGTCAATGCCCAACAGCTCCAATAACCAGTTAATTGCTCCGAACTAAACGATTGGGCTTTGTTAAGCTTAGCTCTAGGGGTGTCAACGGGTCGGGTTTGGTTTGGACTCAGATGGAACCAGACTTGGAGCAGAATTTTGGGTATGGTATTGGGTCCGGACCTCGGTTTAATCGGGTCTACTATAAGAGAAACTATACCCAGACCCAATAAAAACTACATGAACCAGACCTGGACCATACCTGATAAAATAATATTTTTTTTTTATCATTTTTACATTGAAATTTGCGGGTCTTAATTGGAACTTGGGTCGGGCTTGGGTCTGGTATAAAATTTCACAAACTATACTTGGTCCATGTATTAATCGGTCCTTCAGGTCCGGACCTGGGTCTTAATCGGGTCTTCTTATTTGTCACCATACCCGGACTATATAGAGTTTGGTCCGGGTAAACCCGACCCGTTGACACCCCTACTTAGCTCGTTTACTGTTGCTTGGTAGACACTACCTAACTTAGTTGGCTAATAAGTCACTTGGATATGGTGTGCCAATATGTCCTTAGGTTGTTTTAGCATAAAATCAAATGGACTAGACTCTTAGTTGGTGTTAGAGAACCAGATCCGAAGGGTCCAGATCCATGAAGATCTGATAAAAAAAGCTCCAGGTCCAAGATAAAGATCAATCACCTCCCAACAAAAGGCTACCTAAATCCACAACATCACACTAACAGACATGAACATACACATATTAAGGAACATCACAGTCCAATTGGCAGAAGGAGCATAAGAAAGCAAAGCGGCAAAGGAAAAAACAAAAGGAACTCATATGGTAAAACTAAAAGAAAATCAGGTCTAACGCCAACTAAGAGCCACCTCTCCCTGTAACAAATATAGCGAGAAATTGCCTGAAAGTTTAAAACGGCAATTTCTTGCGAAATTTTCAAACCGTGACAAATATCATGATATTTACGGTTTTAGAAGATATTTATTGTGAGATTTTTATTTTTAAATATGTTTTATTTATATTTTCTTATAAAAATTATTTTTTTATATTTTTTAATTTATTTTTTATTGCTGAGACTTTGCCAAAAAAAATGTGAGATTTATGAAAAATTTCAAAAATCTCCCGAGTTTTTGACTCCCAAGATTTTGCCGTTTAAAACTTTTGTGACTATGCTCCCAATGAGCGTGGTTGGGTTAAAACTAGGGGTGTCAAGGGGTTGGGTTTGGTTCGGACCCAGGTGGAACCAGACCTGGTCCCAATTTTTGGGTATGGTATCAGGTCTGGACCCGAGTCTAATCGCACCCATCATAAGAGAAACCATACCTGGACCCGATAAGAACTACATAAACCAGACCCTGATCATACTCGATAAACCAAATTTTGATCATTTTTACATTAAAAAATTGCTGGTCTTAATCGGAACTCGGATTGGGCCCGCTGGTATAAGATTTCACAAACTATACCTGGGTCCATGTATTAATCGGACCTTCAGGCCCAGACCAGGGTCGTCTTATTTATCACCATACCGAGACCCTATAGGGTTTGGTTCAGGTCGGGTTGGATCTGGGTAAACCTGACCCATTGACACGCCTAGTTAAAACTAATAGGGTTTTAGAAAACTAAGGCCACATACAAGATACAACCCAATCAGGCTAGAGTCGGCTCTCACTGGGCCTTGAGCTCGTTCCAGGTTGAGCCAGAAGGTTGAGTTTTGGGCATTTGGGTCGACCCAAGTTATTTTACTAGAAATAAGTAAAAAAGCTTCTTATTTAAGTAGGCAGGAATTAACAAATATTTGCTATTTTACCAAACCGGTATATTTTAATCGTTACTTTTATACAAATAAATCATGCATAGTTATAGCAAATTGCTTGCCACAATTGGACTCATGGAACAATTAGGCCCGTCAAAGGGTTGGGGTACAAGTCAGATCTGATAGGGCTAGGGTTAGAGCATAACACAATAGGTTCGATTAGCTATACGGGTTACATTTATAGGATCCGAATAGTATATGGACGCAATATGGTTTGTGAAATTTCATTGCCACGTACAGTCTGACCCAAGTTCCAATCAAGATCCATTATTGTTAATGTAAAACAATAGGAAAAAAAATCAAACGGCAGTAAGTCTGGTTTGTATTATCTATAGATATCTTGGCTCTAGTATAGTTCCGTCTATGTTAGATGTGGTCAGACTCGTCTCCAAAACCTCAGTGTCTGACCCGGATCTGCACCATTAGGTTTGGTGTAGGTCCGACCCATTGGCAGCCCTATGCACAATCAAGATCGGTTAGCTTTTGACTTTATGGCATTGCGTCATCTGGCCAGTTCCGGTCGGGTATGGTCAGATTTGTTTTTCAAATGGGTAAAATTTCGACTCAAACCCAAACCACTTGGATTCAGGTTCAGTTTTGGGTTTGGATATGAGTGAAGCTCTAGAGCCGTATGAGTTAATGAATTTGGGTATAAATGGATTCGGGTATAAGTGCATTGAGTTTTAAAGAGACTCATCTTTTGATTGGATCTAAAAGTTTGTCCTAAACCCCGAACCAAAATTTGAAATTCCACTAAAGAGGGGGGGGGGGAGTGGGTGAATAGTGAAATACGATATAGATCGATAAAATAAAAATTAAAGGCAATAAAACACAACACAGTAAACACAGAATTTATACTGGTTCGGTCGAGTTACTGACCTACATCCAGTCCCCAAGTAAAACACTTGAGCCTTTCACTATAAAATCTGTGTTATCGGATAAATAGTACAACACCCTCTTCCTCAGAGGTCTACTTCTCTCAACAGAGAAGAGAAACACCCTCTTTCCCAGAGGTCTACTTCTCTCAAAAGAGAAGGGAAACACCCTATTTCACAGAGGTCTACTTCTCTTAACAGAGAAGGGAAATACCCTATTTCACAGAGGTCTACTTCTCTCAACAAAGAAGGGATACAGAAGATAACAGAAAGTTACAACACTTCTCTAAAGAACCTTCAGAATGATATGAATGCACATATGAAGATTCTCATAATGTTCTCCCTTTAAAAAATGTATAGAATGATCTCTCAGAGGAACATAATGTTATTTTCTTTTCACACACAGTTGATTCTTTTGTCAAAGAGCTTTTCTTAACTTTTTCTCTTTCTTTTCTGCACCTTGCTGTGTTGCACCTGCAACAACGCTGCCCTCTTGGCCTCTGCAGCAAGGCAGTTGTGCTCTGCACCTTGCATATTGCATTGGCTACAACCAACTGCAATCCAGCAACTGCAAACTCCCTTCCTCCCAGCCGCCCCTTGGCAAGTATTCATGCTTTCTTTGAGTGGGCACTTGCGTGTGCTTTCAGGTGGCTCTTAAGAGCTTGTAATTCGGGCCTGCGCACCCGTGTAAACAACCTTGTAACCTAACTGTGCGCTAGACAAAATCCCAGCTCAACCTTTGATCTTTATTTGCGTGCGTTCTTGACGTATTAATACCGAAAAATGAACTCGGCCACTTGTCCGCTGCCTTAGAATTTACTACTTTGCAAAACCCGCATAAGAAATGTATCCGTCACCTTACGCCTGGAAAAGGGTCGCACCAATCCCCTCTCCATGCATGCATGGCACATATTTGCACTAACCTGGCATGCATGTGTGCACGTGCATAGGGAGCAACACGAAAATATCACTATAAGAAAAATGTGTATTAGCAACGAACACTATCCGTCGCTAATCCATCACAAAATTCGCCGCTAATGTGTTTAGCGACAACATAGCGACGGATAGCATCCGTCGCATAATCCTAGTCGCTAAACTGCGATAGAATTTATCTGTTGCCAATCCATCGCTAATTAGTGATGGATTAGTGGCAGATCATGTCTGTCACTAATCCGTCGCTAAATAGAAATTGATTTGGTTATGCGACAACATTTAATCCATCACTAAGCTGTGACGAGGGATACATATCCGTCGTAAACCATCGACTGATTTAAATTAAAGATGAATTAGCGACGGATAATATTCGTTGTTAATCCGTCGCTAATTAATTTTTTTTTTGAAATATGTAACTCGAGAAAAATTTCTCGTTATATAATTCATATAAACTGCTTATAAAAAGCAAAGTACACATAAAAAATACATATACAAGTGAAATAAATTTAACACAAGTTCTAAGTTAAACAACTTTAACAACTAAATACAGTCCTTGCCAAGTTATAATTAGTTAGAAGTATGTCAAACAAATTAAACACATGAATCTAATTCTCGCCAAGATTCATGGCATCATCCTCTTCATTTTCTGGAACTGTCCCTCCCTCCATGCCTCCATCAGCTCCTCTATACTGATCATCTCCAGCATCCTACAAGAGAACCAAAATGTTAGTATTTATAAACAAAATATAATGAAATAAATTATATGCAATGCACCTAATCTTTATTTGACAAAGTAAATGGCTGAATGACATAGACTAGCAATAAACTGAAGGACATTAATAAAATTTAGATATTGTTGTAAGATTGGAATTTTTTTTTATAGTGATTCAATCATGCATATATGTGTTCTAAGGTTGTCAAAGAATGTCACAGTGATTCACGCATGCATATATTGTTTATAAGGTTGTCAAATAAATGTGTTATGTATCACAATCATGCATATATGTGTTACAAGGCAGTAAAAAAAGTTTTATAGTGATGAAATCATGCTAATATGTGTTCTAAGGTTGTAAAAAACGTTCATAGTGATTCAATCATGCTCATATGTGTTCTAAGGCAGGCAAAAAACTTTCGTATTGATTCAATCATGCATATATGTGTTCTAAGAAAATTTATATAGTAATTCAATTATGCATATGTGTGTTCTAAGGCAGTAAAACAATTTCATAGTGATGAAAGCATGCTTGTATGTGTTCTAAGGTTTTCAAAAAACTTTCATAGTGATTTAATCATACATATATGTATTCTAAGGTTGTCAAAAAACTTTTATATTGATTCAATCATGCATATATGTGTTCTAAAATTGTCAAAAAACTTTTATATTGATTCAATCATGCATATATGTGTTATAAGGCAGACAAAAAACTTTCATATATGCTAATATCATGCTCATATGTGTTATAAGGCAATAAAAAAACTTTCACAATGATTCAATCATGCTCATATGTGTTCTAAGGCAGTCAAAAAACTTTATATGTGATTCAATCATGCATATCATGTTCTAAGGCAGTCAAATTTTTTTATAGTGATTCAATCATGCATATATGTTTTATAAGGCATTAACAAACATTCATATATGCTAATATCAGACTCATATTTGTTCTAAGGTTGTCATAGTGATGAAAGCATGCTTGAATGTGTTCTAAGGTTATCAAAAAACTTTCATAGTGATTCAATCATGCATATATGTGTTATAATGCGCTAAGAAAAATTTATAGTGACGAAATCATGCATATATGTGTTGTAAGGTTGTAAAAAAACTTTCATAGTGATTCAATCATGCGTATATGTGTTATAATGCGCTAAGAAAATTGTATAGTGACGAAATCATGCATATATGTGTTGTAAGGTTGTAAAAAAACTTTCATAGTGATTCAATCATGCGTATATGTGTTATAAGGGTGTCATAAAAATTGTATAGTGACTCAATCATGCATATATGTGTTCTAAAGGTGTCAACAAAATTTATAGTGAGTCCATCATGCATATATGTCTTATTGTAACATGTGCCATCGAACAATGGAGATGTGTCATGCAGACCACGTGTGACATCATAACCATAAGAGAAGTCATACATATCATCTGATTGATAGTATTCAACCTTTTCAACAATCTTGTCTTCTTGTAACCGATCATACTCGGGGTATAGTTTAGACTTTACCTTGCAAACCACCCGTCATTCATTTCTATCTGACTTTCTTGTATTCAGATATAAAGTATAGTAAACTTGTTGAGCTTGCGATGCTAATATGAATGATTCATATGTTTCAAACCTTGATTTATGATTCACCTCCACAATGCATGAGGCTTTGTCGACTCTTGTTGTTGTGGGATCAAACCAATGACACTTGAATAAAGTTAACCTGTTATTTATGCCTAAGTAAGTGAACTCCATTATTTCTTCTATAACACCGTAGTAGTCAAGTTCATTTTCACCGTAACTGCTACCCTAGACACACACGTCACTATTCATCGTTGACACACACAAACATGCTTAACATAAAATGCAATACCATAAACTATTATGCATGCATTGATAATTTAATATTTTCGTGTGTAACACCATCAAATCATATTTATACACATCACGAGAATATTTAGAAATATGAAATCACATTCTATAAAATGATACATTCATTTTAAGCATGTTTTCATGATATAATTTCACATGAAAGGCATAATCAAATGGAAAATAACTTCATGCAAGCATGAATACAGACACATCAAACATTGCAATACATTCAAATCATTCATATCAAAACAATGTCAAACATGTACCTACAACAAACACACTTCAATATCTCGCTAACTACTACCATGCCTAGCATGGAATCCGAACTCCAAAAATAAGAACCCTTCTATTTTCATACATTAAAATCATGCTCAGCATGATCTCCAAACTCCATCAAAGCAGTCCTAGATATCCACAACTAAGTGAGTGTGTGAACAAAAAAGTGTTGCATCCAAGAAATTAAATAACATGAAATGAAACCAGAGAACCAGACATGCATTTAAATGTGGATTTGTACATGAAAACAAAGTCATGCATCAAAGTAGAGATGCCATATTTCAGTTTCTAAGCAGGTAACATAAAATAACCCAGAGTAATATAAAAATAACTGCACCCGCATTGAAGTAGACTTCGAGTCTCCAAGGCAAGATTTATGAACAGAAATAGGAAAGCAGGAGGGCTTTCCCCCCTGCTAGGAAACCAAAGGAGGCAGGGGTTTGCCCCCTACCAGAAAAAATGAAAGGAGCAGGGGGAGCTCCGCCCCCTGTCGGAAGACACACGAAGGTAGGGGACAAAGCCCCCTACCGAAAGACAAAACCGAATGCAGGGGGGCTCGTCCTCTGCTGGGAAAAACAAAAGGAGACAGGGGGTGACAGGGCTTGACCCCTACCCACATGTCGAGAAAAAGAAGGGGAGGTGGCAAGGGCTTTGCCCCCACCGACCTACTAACCAGAGGCAGGCAGGGAGCACTGCCACCCTGCCAACAAAAACACAAGGCCCCCTCGGGAGCCCTTCCCCAAGCCGAACTAAGAAAATGGAGGCAGGGGCTGAGGCCCTTGCCAACGAAAAAGAGAGGGGGCAACAGGGGATTGGCCCCTACTGGCCATTTGACCCAACGCAAGTGGCAACCCTGCCACCTGCCGGAGGAAGAAGGTCGAAGAAGACGAAGGAGAAGAAGGCCAAAGAAAAAGGACGGAAGGGTTTACCTAAGGAGAGGAACAAAATGAGAGGCGTGGTGATGCTTGCAGAAGCAACGGTGGCGACAGTTGGCAGTCGGATGGGGCTCGGGGTTATGTCGATGGCAACCAGAAGGGTTTGAGGGAGGTGTCACCGGAGAAAAGAGGTCGTCGGACGAGGGAGGCTCCTGGAGAGCGAAGTCAGAGAGGGACGACGATGGGGAGATCGTCGACGCAGTCATGGGTGACTCTAGTCACCTGTGGCCGCTGAGGAAACGAGAGGAGAAACGAAGAGGTGGGGTTCTCAGGGTCGTCGGGGTGTCTGCCAGACACATGGAGGAGGAGGTGGCCGAGGCGATCGCCGAAGAGTGGTAAGTGACTGGGGCGAGCTGCGCGGGTGAGAGAGAGAGAGAGAGCAGAGTTAATTTTGTGCCTTAGATGGGCGTTTTATATCGAAAATTAGTGATGAATTCATGATGGAACAACTCCATCGCCAACACCGACACTACTTAGCGACGAATTCACGACAGAAACATTTCATCGCAAACACCGTCGCTAATTAGCGATGGAGTAGTGGCGGAAAAAAGCCATGACTAAGTTGTGACATAGTTTGTGATAGATGTAATTTTGTCGCTAATCCGTCGCTAATTAGCGACGAATTTGGCGCGGGAATTGTTTCATCGCAAATCCCGCAAGTAAATCAAATTTTAGGGACGACTCATTTTCTCTCGCTAATCCGTCACAAAATTACGATGGATTATTTTGGTCACAAATTTCCGTCGCTAATTGACATTTTTCTTGTAATGTATGTGCACTCAAGTGTATAGAAATGGCAACACACTCTTTTTAACATTTTCTGATAGTGATGATAAAAATTAGCGAGATTGGTGCCATCTTGAACAATTGATATTCTCTTTGCCCTAGGGATGACAGTGGACCACGACGGGGGCATTCATATATGAATGTTTTGTCCCTATGGATGGCAGGGGACTGGGGCAGGGGCAGGGGACAAGGTCTCCACCCCTGCCCCGTCTCAAAATCTGGACCTCCATTCTCGCACGGGTATGGATTTTAACCTCGATCCTCACCTCCACCCCCGTTTCATGTCTTCTATCTTCGGTCCAAATGGGGCAAGGCGGGGCAGGGCCCCGTTTTCCCTCGGCCCGTTGCCATCCTTTAGAAGGATTGGGGCCGAGGCTAGGCAAAAATCGGGATGGGGATGGGGCCAGGGAAAGTGCAAGTCCATCCCTGCACGGGTTTTGATTTTAACCTTCATGCCCGCCTCCATCCCCATTTCATGTCCTCCATCCTTGGTCCAAATGGGGCAAGGTGGGGTGAGCCCCCGCTTCCCCTCGGTCCACTGCCCTCCCTATTTGTCCCTATGTCACATGAACACACTTTTCACCAAGCATGTCCCTCGTGACATGACCCGACACACTGACACGGACAATGACATGTACAAATTTTATTGCAATACTTTAATAGTTTTAATTTTTTAATAATATTTCAATCAAAATCTATTTTATATGTTAAAATATCAAAAAATAGTTTTTCTTATTAAAATAAAAAATTGGGTCCTTATGTCCTATATTTCTAAAAAAACAATCACATTTTTTAATCAAACTCGCATTGTGTTGGGTTGTATCCGTACCTTTGTGACGTAACTTGGATAATGTTAAATTCATTTCACCAATCAAAGCCCGTATCAGGTCAGAGGCACCTGTGACGATAATATATCATCAGAGGAGCCTTGGATGCCGTTCATCCATGAGATGAACGACAGCCCAAACACCACCATTTTTCCTTGTTTTTCAGCCATTCGTTTTTTGTACTTAGATGACATTAATTCATCTACAAAATGAATAACTAAAAATTTTCGTGTGGCACATTTGAGAGGTAAAATATTCAAACATCATGTTGTTTGGGTTGCATAGCGCCTCTGACCTGATCTTCTCTCTATATTTTTAACCTTGGCAAATTTTGGATTTTTAGAATGATGCTACACCTTCAGTGAGAAAAGAGAAAGTCTGCAGATACCAGTAACCACTGCAGCACTGCCAAAGGCAAAATCAGCAATGAAAGACTCAATAGATGGTGGCATCCTGGTATTGCTCCGTATGCTACGGGGAAAGAGAAAGTTTGAGAAACTCGATGAACAAAACCAAAATTCATTAAATCATATTAACCCTTCAACGAGAGAATTTTATAGTTTACAAACAACAGAAAGGAAAGGATATGATATAAGATATCGTCGGTTACATGAATAACGAACAATATGCGTTATGGTCTTATCGTCGATTACATGAATAACGAACTATATGCGTTATCAGAAAGGAAAGGATAACCATAACGAATGATATGCGTTATTATTTAGGGATTTCAAATACTTATTTAAAATTCTGATAAGCATCAATCAACTACTTACACTTGTTCACAGTTTTAAACTACAACCAAGTAAGGAAAAAGATGATGACATGTTGCAGGACTAAGCCGCCACAAGGTGCATGCTTTCACATGCTTTAAGCATTGCTTATAGGTAGATGTCATATTTGGACTAAAAAAGATTCGCTTTGATTTCAAAAGTTTTCTCATAATCTCATCTTTGATCGAGGGAGTGATCAAGTGGTTAGAAATTAGAATAGTCCATTGGGTCTTTGATGATTTAATTCAAGAAAGCAAGATCTTAGGATCTTTTCTAGCAGTGTCTTTGCTTGAATCTATTTTATAATAACCACCCCACCGATGTCAGTGGACCAATGCATCATTCATAGTCCATTTAAAAAGTAGATCATACACAAGTGATTGAATGGCCATGCTACTTTTAGTTTCAGTAGTTTTTGGAAAAGCACTTGGGATGTTTATCTTCTAGGATCTTGTATTTGTCCCATTTTGGAAGAGTGGGTTTCTGCTTCCACAACACATTTAGTTAGGTCGATTGGCTTAAGGCATTCTAGTTGAAGGAAGTCGCGAGTTCGATATTCTGAGTGTGCATCCAGTAGGCTCCCTAGTTGGTGCAGCCAAAGGGGTTTTAGTCATTTGAGGGTGAGCCATACTGCAGAGTTTCAATCTCTCCCGCCCCTACCATCTATCTCATGACCTGGGGTTTCCTCTCGATAAATATTTAAAAAAAGGCACTAGAGAGATCATAATCATGTTCTGTGAGCAGAATCGAAGAAAAATTGAATGCATGGTTAAGGGTACATTTGGCAAACAAAAAAATCACTGATTTGTGGATATAAATTAAAAAGAACAACTGAAATAAGTAACTATTTAGAGGTATTAATAATGGTAGCCTATGTATGTATGTAATTCTTGTTTTTGGTTAAAAAAACTGCCGTGTAAAATTACTTGCAAGTGTAAAAATTATAACATACCAGCGGTAAAGGCTCAAAAGGCTGCTTGCTCCTCCACCAAGATTTCTCTCAACGAAACATCTTCACTCTCACCAAGTAAGTCAATCTTTGAAGGTGCAAGACCTCGAAGGAAGGAAGTTGAAATGCTTACTATATATTTTGCATGAGGTTTTCATTTGGGTAGTGTTCACTGTTGAGTGCGTCGAAGGAAGGAAATTAGCTTTCATGTTTTACTTTACTCCCTTTCTGAGGTAGGCTTTGGCCTTGAGCCAGTTGTTCATGTTTTTAAACTTTAAAATATTTTCTTTTCTTTATAGAAGAAAGACAAAAAAAAAAAAAAATCTTTTTGGCCTTTTCTTCTAAGGGTCCATTTGTGCGCCAAGCTTTTCGCGGAAAAAACATGTCCGTCCATGCATTTTTGCGGAGCCCACAGTGACAACACAAATGTCAGGTTATGTGACGAAAGGAAGCCCAAAATCAATGGCGGACCCCCTTTCATCCGAAAGGTTTCCCGTGGGGGTGGGGTCCAATTCCTTTTCAGTGGAAGGTGACTCCGCGGAAGATGTGCCACAGAGCCCTCTTTCTGGGCACGCAAACGCCCGCTAAAGGATTCTCTCTTCCTTCCTGCACCTACTTTTAGTCTCTTTTTAATATTTTCTCTTTATATTTTCAAACAGTAAATTACCCTTTTGTAATTTTAAATTATTAAAATTGATGATTTTTAGGTCGAACAACGAAACTCTCCCTTGTGGTCATGCCAAAATCAATATTTTTAGATGAATGATCTAAAGCCAGCATTTACTAAACCAAACATGTAGATCATGTTTAAAGGGTCAGATGTGTGAGAAAAGGATAATGGGGTAGGGCCCATATGGGTAACAAACATTATTTCAATTAAAAAAATACACAAACACTATCGCCAATCGTCTCTCTCTCTCTCTCTCTCTCTCAACAAAGCAAGAAGAGCAAATTGAAAAACATATAGGAAGTGCATCCATGGGGTTCCTGTTTGGAAGAACAGGAACCTGTTCGCTGATTCTCTTGCATTTTGTTAAATAAGGTAGTCATGACCTCATGTGATATCACCCGGAGAATAAAATAAAGGATATTCAAGAAGCCAAACAAGACCAGGCTAATGTTAGAAGATTTGTCGTCATTTGCAGCGAGCGCACTGCACGTAAGATGTAAGATGTAAGACGTTCACTGACAAGGATGGCTTGCTAATTCCTTGGTTGAATAAAGTACAAGAAACAAACATTTAATAAGCATGAATGACGCCATGGCACCTATGGATTAAGCAGCTACCACTCACTCACAGACTCTCTCTCTCTCTCTCTCTAATATATACTAAAATGGGTCTTTAATAAACCCATTTGGTGCTAAACCGCATGCTAAATGGGGTTTTCAGCTTCTCCCGTGCTTTTTATCCAGTTCCGGCTACATAAATGTGTTGGGCATGATCGATTTACTGAGAATCCACACTTGGATCATGTATTTTCGAGAAAAAAAAATGATGTTTAGAGCCTCAGAAATTTATAAAGATTTTGGACCGTTGATTTTTTGAACTTTATAAAAACTCACCATGTGTTGGAATCAAACGCTTCAAGAGCTGATCCTTATAAAATCAAGTATATAGATCACATCTGGACAGTCAAAATTTTAAAATAAAATGAAAAAAGCCTAAAAACCCTATTTAGCACGCGATTTAGCACTAAATGGGTTTAGCACCTACCCATTATACTCTCTCTAAATGTGTTTATAAATTGGCCAAAAGTTGAAGATGTTTTAGTAAATTTTTCTAAATTAAGTGGTCCAACCTGTTTGAATCCACTTGATCAAGATTAGGGTCCGGTTGCCAGTGTACCTAGGGGTGTCAAAGGGTTGGGTTTGGTTCGGACCCAGGTGGAGCCCGATCGATCTGACCATGATTTTTGCGTATGATATCGGGTCTGGACCCGAGTTTAACTGAATCTACCATAAGAAAAACCATACTCGGAACCGATAATAACTACAAGAACCAGACCCGAATCGTACCTGGTAAAACAATATTTTTTTTAATCATTTTTTATATTGAAAAATTGCAAGTCTTAATCGAAACTCGAGTCGGGCCCGAGTCTGGTATAACATTTCACAAACTATACCCGGGTCCATGTATTAATGGGACCTTCCCCGGGTCCATGTATTAATCGAAACTCGAGTCGTTTTGACCGCGTCTTTGGACTAAACCCATTAATTCATCGAACAGGTTGCTTGGCCTAAAGTTGTACACATATGGTTTGGGAGCATTAATGTTGTCAGTATGAGCCAGAATCGGCTTATACGTATCCTATCGATACTAACTTAAATACGCTATTTTTTAATAAATATAAAAAAAATATTTAAAATTAATTTTTATTATTATTTTAATAATTTTAACACGTGCTTTGTTCTGATTGATTAAAAATATTTTTAAAATTATTTTAAACCGATTTCGGAATGATTCACTTGAGAATCGGTATCGGCCGATTCACTTGAATTGGTTTGGTGCCCGACATTGTAACATAGCCAATCACATGACAGCATTTCATATTTGTTCAAAAATAATTATCATATGTAAGTTTTATGATAAAGATAACTTTAAAAAATATTCTTCTAACACATAATGTGCATTGCCAACCCAAAATAAAAAAGCTAAGCAAGCTTCTCGTAAAGCTTAGAAAACGTGAAAGAAATGCATGAATTCTTACTTTTGAAGTGAGTTTTTTAAGAGCACGTTTGGAAGAGGACGACATGAGAAGTTTTCTAAAGAAAGTTTTTAGCTTATTTGTACAGCATGAGAAAAACAGAGTGGGAAAATGTAAAATAGCTAGTGAGAGAGAGGAAGAGGGTGGTAGTGATGGTGGTGGGTGGTTGTGAGATGGTGGTGGGTGGTTGTGGTTATGAGATGTGGTAAGATGGGTGGTGGAGAGTATAAAAATAGATTTTCTTTTGATATGAAACATTCCTCCATCAAAAAGTGTAATTTTTATAAAAAACTCTCTCAGCAAAAAAATCTTTCATTTGGAAGGTCGAAAAATCTGTATGAATTTTTCATTTTGCATCACTTTTCCTGCATCTTTCTGGCTTCCAAACTTGCCTTAAAAGATGAGTACCTCAACTTTTTGTTAGAAGCTTATGATTTATAGTTAGGAGGATAGGTGGAGAAAGGCTGGTGAATCTCCCGAATGGCTCGTATTTGTGTCAAGCGTAGAAGGTTGGTTGATCGTTCACTTGACAAGAGCCGTTGAGGCTCAGACCATTTGGACCAACCTAGCCTATGAACTAGTTAAAGAAGGAATCGTGTTTGAATTTGTGAGCCGACCAACTTGATGTCCAATTATAGGGATATCTTGGTCAAGTTATTTACCTT
Organism: Nuphar pumila; assembly: GCF_984573655.1. NCBI lineage: Eukaryota > Viridiplantae > Streptophyta > Magnoliopsida > Nymphaeales > Nymphaeaceae > Nuphar > Nuphar pumila. The sequence continues at coordinate 1,436,476 of NC_143259.1, forward strand.
ATCCTTATATCTTTTCGGGATAATAGAGACCCTGGGCGCAATTGAATTGCGACAGACTTGGATCCGGTGTTCAAGCTGTAACTTAAAAGTGGTTCACTGGGGTGGCTTCAAATTCAATCGAGTCGTGTAACGCTTCCTTTTCTTGATCTCCTTTTCTGGGCAGGTGCGGTCACAGGCGAGCCCACTTGCTTGGGTTTTGCTTAACCAAGATGGTGGCGTCAGTCAACTTAAAACTCTGGGTTCTCTCTCGTGAGAAACGTGTCTTGGTAGCGTTCTAATTTCTCTGTACTTGCATGCTAATTCTCTAAACACTGATAGGGAGAGGGAGACACAAGGGGGAGAGTTGTTGCCTCTTCTGCGTGTGGTGACAAGCTCACAATCTTTGACTTGTCTGCTTGTCAAGGATACTCCTTCGGTGGGGGCCTTCGTGTGTGTGTATATATATATATATATATATATATATATATATATATAATGAAAACTGTCCTAAACCTACTTAATGGAATTTTTTTGATATTTTTTTTCAAAATTCTGAACGTAAATACGTATTCAGCATGATTGGTTTAATAGTAATCGATACTTAGATCATGAATTTTGGATAGAAAAAACGATATTTAGAGCATCAAAAGTTTATGAAAATTGTACGCCGTTTATTTTGGAAACTTATAAACTCCCATCCATGCATCGGAATCAAGTGCTCCAACAAGTGATTCCTATAAAAATAAGCACATAGATCACATCTGTACGGTCAAAATTTTTGAAAAAAAAACACCAAAAAATCAACAAAACGTACATTGGGTAGGTTTGGTAGACTTTCTCTCTTTATATAGGGAAATAGAAACTTACAAAATACAAAAGCTACTAAATGAAACATGATAGTGGATTTTTGATCTTTTTTTTTGAAATTCTGACCCAATAGATGTGTTCAACACTATTGATTTACTAGAAATCAACACTTGGATGATGAATTTTGGAATGAAAAAATAGTATTTGGAGCTTAAAAAAAAATTATAAAAAATTATAAAAAATTATATGCTGCTGATTTTTGAAATCTTATAAAAACCTATCCATGCATCAGAATCAAATGTTCCAGGAAGTGATTCCTATAAAAACTATCATGTAGATCACATGTGTGGCCGTCATAATTTAAAAAAAACACAAGAAATTCATGAAAATCTAATAGCATATTTTTTAGTGGGTATTATATATATATATATATATATATATATATATATATATATATATATATATATATATATATATAGAGAGAGAGAGAGAGAGAGAGAGAGAGAGAGAGAGCTTTATATCACAATCTTGTGTCAACGACGGCAGATTCAAAACACCGGTGAAAGGGATTTTTTCTTTTCCTCTTTGGGTGCTATGAGGACCCCAAAGGGGGTCCGATCTATTTCAACCATTAGTTCTCTCCCTCTCTGAAAAAAATAGGTAGGGTGTGAGTCCATGAGTCGAGTTATCAACCTTTACCGAACTCTACGGGTCCATATAAGCCTAGCGATTCACTTAGAGAAGGGATCTATTCAATTGATTGGATCAGTTTCAGCACGAAAAGGAAGGATGCTTTAGGAAAATGGAGCTTGTAATTGTAACGCCTAACATGGTTACACACCCACACTATGTTTTTAAATCTACTGAAAATGTTAGTCAAATCCAAACTTGTTGAATATGCTTCATGTTTGGCTCCTAATTGTATCACATGACCAGTATTTGGTTATTTGACTTTGTAGTACTGGGGATCTACGTGATCATATGCAGGTCAGTTTCACTACAAGAAAAATGTAGATTGGTGATAGACACTATCCGTCGCTAATCCGTCTCTAATCCATCGCTTAATAGTTTAGTGACGTATTAACGATGGATAGTGTTCGTCGCATAATCTTAGTCGCTAATTAGCGATAGAACTTATTCGTTGCTACATTCGTCACTAATTTATGACAGATTAGCGACGAACATGATCCATCGCGAGTATGTCGTTATTTTAAATTAACGACGGATATCATCCGTCGCGAGTCCATCGCTATTTTAAATTAGCGACGGACAATATCTGTCACTATTCCGTCGTTAAATTTTTAAAAAAAATTTAAAAAAAAATTGGTCCCTGCCGGGCGGTATTCTGACAGCAATAGGTCGGACTTGTACCGCACCACACATGCATTGCACCCGAACAGCCAGGCCCGCTACTGCGGGGTCTTTTGCACAGAATTGACATGCTCTCCGATGTGCTCTCTGGCGCACTCTACGTTGGAGGTGGCGATCAACGAGGTGATCGTACAGACGACGCGCAACTTCAGTCCGTCCTTCATGTAAAATAACTCCAGGATGCCTCCTTGGTCCTGAGGGCCGCAATTGGGGTCCCTCTTGGATTCAATGGCGGGATCGATGGGGAGATCGTAGCCAGCAGCGGGCCACCGGTGGAAGGAGGGGCAACGAGGATGGCGCAACTCTCGAGTGAGCTCCCGAACTCAGCCTTCCACTTGAGGAGGGCGCCGCCATCGATGCCGAGCTTGTCGTCGAGGAGCTCGATGCAGAGCTGGTGGAGCTCCTTGAAGGTGCGGAGGACCTCGCAGGGGGAGTGGTGGGAGACAGTTTAAATCAAAAAATTTTGAACGAGGAGAGCGATAAAATTTTGCACCTCAGATGGGACGGTTTAAATCGAAAATTAGCGAAGGATTAGTGAGGGAATTTTTTCATCGCTAATTCGTCGCTAATTAGCGAGGGATTAGCGAGGGAATTTTTCTGTAGCTAATCCCTCGCTAATTAGCGATAGATTAGATACAGAATAATTCTCTCTCTAATTCCGTCGCTAATTACCATTTTTTCTTGTAGTGTTTGGCAATTAAAAAATTTCGTCGCTAATTCATCGCCCATTAGCGACGGATTCAACCAGGTTTCCCTTAGATAAATCATAAATGTAGGTTATAAATATAAAAAATAGGTTTCCATATAACTCGATCCAATCAGTTAGGATGGTCACTAATTAAACTAACGTGAATCCATGAGGTAGGATGATGGTAATTGTAACGACCCCACCGATAGATAGATAAACCAGATTTATCCGATATCCGACCGGATTTGATTCCATTTAGTTGCATTTGGTAAGCCAAAACAATATCTCATTATAATAGGATGTGGATATGGTTTTGATTTTTTGGTAACGAATACAAAAGCTATCCAAATTTTTTATGGATGTGGGAATCCATTTATATGAGTTTGTTACCATCTGAATCCAATTCCAAATTGGAATTTGTTTGGCCAACATCTAATTAGTTGAATATGGTATTCACAACATTTGATCCGAATCCAAACCATTTACCTACCTACACACACACAGAGAGAGAGAGAGAGAGAGAGAGAGAGAGAGAGAGAGAGAGAGAGAGAGAAAAGAAATTCAACATTACCACTCATGAAGATCAACAAAATGTTGAACCCATGAACTGAACAAGAGCAAAGTCAAAACAAATAAAGAAAGCAGAAGAGAAAAAGAACATCAGACAGATAAAACGGGCTCACGCCAGAGCCGCTTGCTCAAATTGCGGTAAAAGAGAGGTAGCATCAGTAGGAGGGAGCAGAAGATCACTAAGATGCATACACAAGATCGCATAAACATCTATCAAGATTTTATGCACTAGGTTTTGGATGTTAACCGGAATTTGACGAAAATGAGCATTGTTTCATGCCATTCAAACAAACCACCAAGAAGTAAGCAACCACGTTCACTAGATGAACCTCCACCTCGTGCTGTGCCTAATACAAACCAGGCCCAAGATCAGATCTAGGGCAAAATACGCCTCCTTAACAAACACTTCAAGAGTTCCACAAATATCGGGCAAGACCAGAACAAGTGAAACATAGATTCTTCTGCAGCTTCACAAAGCACGCACCAACTTGGGAGCTGAATGCCCCACTTCTTTAAATTACTGTGGGTCTGGATCCTATCGTGCAAAATTAACCATGCCAGGACTCGAGAACGGGGAGAAGGACCCTTCGCCGAAAGCACATCCTTGGGCAACCAATCAGCCCTCGGGGGGAGCAACGATCTATAGACTTTTTTGGTGAGGAACTCTCTGCTTGGCGCCAACGCCCACTGCAACCACTGATCAAAATTTTCGAACTCCTCAAAATGGTCTCTAAAGCAGGCTAAAGCCCTCAACCACAATTTACGCAAGTGCAAGAGTGCCAAACCCCGGGTTCCCAGACGAACCGGAATAAGAGCAAGAGCCCCATATTTATCAAGAAGCAAACAAGCATAAGGGTAATCCGGTTGGTGGGCCAACCAACATTGCATGGCGACAAGAATAAGGCTTCGCAATCTGGGCGGAGAAATGCCTAAACCAGCCATACGCCAAGGTAAGACCACCGAACGCCAACCAATCAAGTGACACTTACCCTTGAGTTGACACCCAGACCATAGAAAACCTGCCAACAAGCGCGTCAGCTACTTCTCTACTCCCACAGGCACCACAAACATAGGCATGATTTTTTTTGAAATAGTTGAAAGAATATGTCTGACTAAGGTTAGACGGTCGGCAATGGAGAGATAAGATGACTGCCACGAAAGCAATTTGCGCTTCACTTTTTGAAGCGTCGGAGCCCAAGCAACAGAAGAAAGGTGCTTCACTTGTAACAACAAGCCCAGGTACATAATAGGCATGTCAGAAATAGTGCAATTAAAAAATCTCTTTTCAGCTGCAAGCATATTGGCATAAACATTGAACATGATAATAGAGCATTTGGTGTCATTGAGAGAAAACCCAGATAGGGAGAAAAAGAACTGAATGATAAGCTTAAACCTAAGCATCTGCTGAACATTTGCACGACAAAAAATGATTATATCATCAGCATAAGTAAGAATATGGCTCGAGAAGTCTGAAACCTGCAAAGGATCAATGAAACATGATACCGCAACCCGCTTAAGCAAGACCACAAGACCCTCAGCAACAACATTGAACAACAAAGGCGAGAGGGGGCACCCTTGTCGCAAACCCCGCCCCAGCTTGAACCGGTCTCTTCTAACACCATTGATATTTAACATGGCTTGGACATTTGAGACCAGCTCCTGCACCCAACCAAAAAAACGATGACCAATATCAAAATTTGCTAACATTTGAAATAAGAATGACCAATGCACAGAGTCAAAAGCTTTATGAAAGTCTAATTTAAGGACAAAGTAAGGTTGACCGCTATGCTGCAAGGAATGAACAACCTCGAACGCCATAATGAACGAGTGTTGGACCCTCTTATTACGGATAAAGGCGAATTGAGAGTCTGAAAAAGTCTGGTTAGCCACCGATTTTAGCCTATTCGCCAAAACCTTGACAAACATTCGATAGAGATCACTCATAACTGAGATTGGGCGGAATCGTGAAATATCAGTGGTCTCATCCTCTTTCAAAATAAGCGAAATAATAACAACATGAAAATGATAAGGCAGTCTGGAGTTACGATAGAACTCATCAAACATGCTCACCACGTCTGATTTAACACAGTCTCAAAAGATTCTAAAAAAGTCGACATGAAATCTGTCAATGCCAGGCGCTTTCCAACCCGACAGATCCTTAATGGCCCTAAAAATCTCATCGTCAGAGAACCTTCTTTGCATAGATCTAGCTTGTTCAAGCTGAATTGACCCAACTAGGACATTACCAAAGACACCCTCCACAGTTAATGAAGCAAAATATAAACCCTTAAAATATAGCGAGTCTGTCAGATTAACGTGCTGATTGAGATAGGAAACACTCCCAATGGAGATAGAAGGAACAACCTTCCTCCTATAACAATGAGAAGCATATGAGTAAAAAAAATTAGTGTTGCTTTCACCTGCCGCAAGCCATTTTACCCTAGACCTCTGCTTCCAACGAATTTCCTATTTGACCCTATAGCTTTTCAAGAGCATAGTTAATTCTAAGGACCTGGCCTGGAGACTGAGAAGCTGCAAATCAGAAAGAGAGCCAGGAGAAGACATAGACTGATACAACGTAGAAATCTCCTGATCCCATGCGGCCATTTGCTGAAATTTCTTCACATTACGACTATGAAGCCAAACTTTGATATCCTTAGCTAGACGAGAAAGCATATTTTGAACCTGGACCGCCGCCCAATGCACATCAACAGGTTTGTTCCAAGAATTAGCAATAACCGAGAGAAAATCTGGCTCCTAAAGCCACCATTCTTTTAACGCAAAGCTCGTGGTGGGTTGCAAGCCATCCCTTAAATGAGTGATGATCTGCTCATGATCCGAGATAGAGGGAGCAAACAACACGCACTTAACGTCGGAAATGAGGTCCAATAAATTAGAGGTGACAAAGACCCTATCAAGGACCCCAAAATGCAGGCCTTATGGCGACTAGATTAGAGCCATAAACAACAGAAACCACTACCCTTCTACCAGCTGCCTGCAAATTGAAAGCAACAGATACAGAGAAAAGACCCACATCCAGCTGAGATAAATTTAAAGACTGTTTTCCCAAGATAAGGATACCTCCTGCATGATTGACCGCAGGCTTAAAGAAATAGTCAGCTCCCTGCCAGATGCCAGAGGCGACCACGAGCGAGATGACCTCCATTTTAGTTTCACATAAAGCAAGTAGGTCGGGCTTTTCCTCCCTAACCCAATTAGCCAGAAACAGGCGTTTTGTGGGACAATTTAAGCCCCTAACATTCCAACAAACAATCTTCATGGAACAAAATTTGAAAAAACCCATGGTTGGTGAAACCAAGATGACCTCCTTGGGGACCTAGCATCGGTAGCCGAAACAATTGACGAAGGCCTCCTCCTTCTTCGCTGACCATGCATGATTTGTCGAACACCCCCAGCATTGACAAACGACCTCAAGTGACCATCGAAAATGCTCAACTACTCACAGTCTGCTCCACCGAAGTGGCAGAGAGAGTCCCCAATAATAGCAGTGATAACTGAAATCGTAGAATCCATATCAACAGCTATAGCTTGCAGCTGGTAAGATGAGAGGGAGATATCCATCAAGTTAGTTGCATCGACAACCGTGACACCCAGGGGCTGTGGACTAGGACATTGCTGAAGCAAAGGCGTAAATAGGTGGCTACCCTGACCCCGCGCTGGACTACTGGATGAGACCTGGGTTGGTGGAAGACTAAAAGATTTGGCAGATGAAAAAACCTCAGAGACATAATGCGATATTGGAAGAGGACGCGGAACTGAGGAGCCAAGCACCATGTATCTGATTGCCATGTTGGTTATAGCATTAAACGCAATAAGATTGATAACCAAATAGTCAGAGCGTCTGGAGGGAAAAATAATAAGGGACGATTATCGATTCGTCCTTTGTCCACCACGCGCAAGCGTGCCCAATCGCGCCTCCAAGCTGTAACGGGAAGTAGTACAAACAGAAGCAGACACCAGGCCCCGAGCTTGAGAAATAATTAGCGACTGAACTCCAGTAGGGAAAACATTGCTATCATGGTAAATTTTTTGTGGGCCCACCCTTGACAGAACTCTCGATGGCGAGGATGACAAAATTTTCCTATGCTTCCCACGAGAATGCCTATCCAACCGCGTCGTAAGTCCGCCACGAAAATTAGCGCAAAAAGAATCAAACGTCGAGCTCCATGCATTATAAATAGTGAGCGGCAAATCTCCAAGAGAGTAAATATTGATGGCAGAGCCAGATTTTTGGGGCCCACCCTTAGCAGAACTTGCGACGATTGGGAGATGCCAACATACGCTGGAGATGCGGCTAACATAACTGGAGCAAATGACGGAAAAGAAAGCCCAAAGTGTTGCGGTCGGACCGGGACCCAAATAGACCCAATCTTGACAGCATGGAATGAATTCGTTGGGTTATGAAGATTGCCAATCTGCACCCACGGCGAGAAGGATAATTTTCGGGGAGGCCGTTCATGATTCGGACTTGCAGGATGACGCTCCAACCCAGAAAAATCTTTAGTGACTAGATTCTGCTCCGACGAATGGGAATGTGAGGGGTTTGATCGCCTTCGCTTCTAGACTGGATGACGACGAGAGAGAGAAAAGAAGAGCCACACTTATGACAATCACAGTGTTTGTGGAAGTTCAGAGAAAAACAAGCAACACACCACCAATTCCTCGGTCTGGCATGACTCAACTGAGCTCTAGAGTGAACAACGTGGAAGGAGCTTTGCCAAGTAGATGAGACCTGTGCTGCCATCCTCGATCAGCAACCCATACTGGAAGTTCACGAATGAAGAAAGACGAAACAAGCATAGCCTTAACAGAGCACGGTTCGAGAGGTTCCCGCCTAATAGCTCGCAGGAAAAACCTAATGTCCGAAGATTGAGCGTATCTGAGAACGTCATGCATCGTGAGTCGTGAGCAATGCTATGTAAGAGGTATCACCTTCCAGTTTATTTTATTTTGGCATCGTCACAAGATTGAGCATATCTGAGAACGTCACGGAGTGGCATTTTGCCGTCAGCACAATATATTATGGTGCTGATTATCTGATACGCTGAAAGAAAAATTCAATGTTCACATTAGCTTTAGGAGCTAATGGCAACCTTTTGTGGGTCTATTGCCTTTTGAATTAAAAAAACAAAAGGGAAAAAAGAACCAACTGAGCCACCCTTATTTTTCCCATGATTGAAAAAAAATAATGAAAAATCATATAAATTTTGAAGGCCCATTTTGTAATTTATCGGTCATTATTATAACTCCCAAAATAAAAAAATGGCCAAGGAAAAATAGACGAAGAAGAACACCTTTATGCAATGTCAAACCTGGATAAACACATCAGTGGAGCTTTCTGACCTAATAGAAAGATAAATATGTATCGATATTCTGCATATGGAGCAGAAGGGAAAACACTTTAGAGTAAAGTGGGCACTTCTTTTAAACCCCAATAGAAAGATAAAAAAAAAAAAAAAGCACCATGCACGTTTAAAAGGTTAATGATGAACGAGGGATGATAGTTTACAATATTTTATGAGGTTGGCCCTTATCCCTTTGGGTGGCATGGCATCAGGAGATTTGTCAAATCACTTAAATCACTTTAAGAAAATGATTTGACATCTTCACCGTCCATTGCTTCATCTCACGAGGACCCCTGCACCATCTTTACTTAGCTCGTCGGTGAGTCCAGCAGGGCCCCCAGTGGGGTGTGCTAGCTGGACTAGGCCACAATAGTATAGTTTCCGCGTTAACCACGTTTGCAATGCCATGTGATTCTTGGATTTTCTCAGATTATTGGGGATTGAAAATCACAGTCGCTACACTTTCTCAAGTTTCATCAAACATGAAAAAATGCAAAGTTGTAATTAGGATTCTCTCTTGAATCCAGTGAAAGTTGGTTACAAATAATCACAGCTTTTAATTAAACTCTCATATATGACATTTGCACATCACACCTTGCCCAAAGCAAACGTGCACTTTAATTTCATTTTTTTTTCAAAAATAAAAAGCAAAATGGAAAGTCATATTTCATCAGTGAAAACTTCAAGAACTTGCCCCTCAACCCCAAGGAGTCACCAAGCTTCAGCTTACACAGGAAGATAACACCTATGGGATTTGAACCCAGACTGCCCGTCTATCAGTTTAGGCCCCCATCCCACTACGCCAAACCCCTTGGCTCATGACGGTCACCATCTTACCAGCATTGGTATACTGAATTTTGGAATGCTAGGCGGGGAGGTCGGTCACATATGCATGGCGTTCTCAGTTTCGACTCATCTATTCATGGTCAAGGTCATCTACTACCGTCAAGGAAAGTTTATTCTATTCAAGACAAGTTTTTCGTCTGAACTCTGCCACTTGCCGTTTTTGTAAAAAAGTTGTTCTTTAGTTGCTGACCAAACTGGCTTACGAAATGAACACACTTTTTTTTTTTTTTGGGTCGTCCCGGTTTGGGTATAAAGGAGGTAGATTCCTCCCAAAGTTTTATGTGTATATATATATATATAAATAATTTATAAAAAAATATATGAGAAAGATGAATATAAAAATATATACATAAAATACGAACAAACAAGTGTATATATATATATATATATATTCTAAGTGTAATATATTAAACAATATATATTTCATGTGTAAATAACATATTGACGCGAGCCAGCTCGTGTTTTGGCTCATCTCATTCAGGGACGAGAGCTCGGCTAGGCTAAAAATTAACGAACATGAGCCGAGTCACAAGCTCAAACAATCCAAGATACCCTGTTGGGTTTGTTTGGCTCATTTACCAGCCCCAGTTTGGAGTCGCTATGGGTTTAATAGTAAACTGTTTGGGAGTTTTATCATTAATTTGAAATAGCTTACTGTGAAACCTATCATCTAAAGGGGCAGTTGGAGTCCGACGCAATTGGCATATATATTTTATCTAAAATGTCGCTTTTAGATGCTTGCAGTATGGTTATTTTATACACTAGCTTTGATGGATGTTGTAAGGCCTAGTACTTGCGTACAAATGCAAGAAATCCTACTTACTTTTTTTGGATCGAGTGTGCTGATTAAGGACAAGCATGGTGCAACGGTTTTCTCTAGTTAAAAATGGCAAAAAATATAGAGATTAGATCGACTGCGTCCAACTTGGGTGGCCGGATATACGTACAACTTGGTCTAGTTTAGTTACTCGTTTCATAGACTTACTCTGGAATGGCTGGTGATGATCATCATTGAATTCAATGAGCCCATTTACGACTTTGTTAAGCCACACTAACTCATTGGGTTTGCTTATCCAACACACTTTGGACATGATCCAATACATGAAAAAGCGATATATATGTATGACTACAGGACTCTTTCACACATATTAGGTAGGCTAGCTACTTGTAGCATACTTTTATTTTATTTTATTTGATTTAACAATAATTTTCTCTTCATTCTCGGTCTAAGATTTTGCTAAAGAAATCTTTCTATCGTTTGAACATTTGATATGAAAACGCTGTCAAATTGGTCAATTCCACACCTTATCAAATTCATCTACTCGGATAGTGGTTGTTCTGTTCAATCTTAGTTTGGAACTAAAGTTTCCCCCATTTCACAAGAAGAAACCAAGTCATGATACGAATTCTTCAAATCACATCTACCTAGTGTGTTTAAACTAAATGTCATGCTTGCTTCAGAAATACTCGAAAATTGTAAAGCTAAAAACATCAAATTTATTTTTGCTTCTTCAATTGGTCATGATCCACATATTCAATTCATGACATCCTTATTGCATCATCTCATGTATCTCATTGCTCATAATCTACTTTAAACCTTCAATATCGCTACCATTGCTGGACATCTATGTCACTAGGGATGTCATTGGACAGGGGAAAACGGGCTCTGCCCTGCCTCGCCCCGTATGGACCGGAGATGAAGGACATGAAACGGGGATGAAGGTGAGGATATATGTTAAAATCAAAACCCATGGGAAGATGGAGGAGGGGATGGACTTACGCTTTACTCTGCCCGGCCCCATCCCCGTCCCGATCCCGCTCTGTCCCCAATCTTTCTTTAGGGATGGCAATGGACCGAGGGGAAACGGGGCCCTGCCCCGTCTGGACGGGGGATGGAGGACATGAAATGAGGATGGAGATTAAAATCCAAACTTGTGCGGATATGGAGGCAGGGATGAAGGGCAGGATTTTGAGATGGGGCCGGGGTGGAGACCTTCCCACCCCGGTCCACTGCCATTCCTATATGACACAAGAATTCAAAAAATTGTAGGTGAAGAGACATGGCTTTATAAATATCACATAAATATAAAATAAATTAAATATAATCTAAATATGTATGCTATATCTAATATATATATATATATATATAAATATAAAGTTATAAACTGAAAATATGTAGGGCACCCAAAATGGCGTGAGGTATCGACACAGGTACGCCGACTAAAATTGTAGGTGTCCTAGTACAATAGCACGGCATCATATCATCATTTTGGAAAATAATGGCAAGTTAAGTAGTAAGCGAATGCAGCTCGAAATCAGATAAACTTGGAGGCACACCAAGTACATAATCCAATGGAACACAGAAACTTGGCCGTCTCACCTGATGCTAAATTTATCAAATAGTGAACCAGAAAAAAACTATACAAACAAGGATGTAGATAACATTAATTTTTAGCATAATATCATAACTGGCCGCGAACTAGAAATTATGACAAACATGGCCTATTTACTTTTTTTCATTACAGTTTTGTCTTTTTGGTGCCTGAAAAATCAGGTTAGTTGAAATCATTACGCTTGATATTTCGATCAAGGTGCTTGATTTGTTTAGGTGAGAACTTACATGGTGCTTGATTTTTTCAATCGAAGTACTTGATTTTTTCAGGCGAAAACTTATGCCAAGGCGCCTAATTTTTCAGGCGACAAAAGGGTGTTTATCATATATATTTTCTCGATTGCGGCCAAAAGTTAGTGCCATCTATGTCTATGGGAAAACCATATTTATGGCCCCATAATCAACAAGAAGAGTCCACCTATGCTTGCCAGATTAACCCAGTAAGTGCTGTGTTTCACCATATGATTAGGGATGTAAGCAACACTGATTCAGCTCGGATGTAGGGATCACTAAATCAGACGTTAGACTAACTCAGATGGAAAACTTCAAAAACAAATCTGATCCGTGTAGTCAATCATGTAAGAAATGTGCTACGAATCAGACTAAAATGGTTATCGACCACTCCGCGCTATCCGATCCAAATCCGATCTATTAATATCCCTACATCTGCACATGAATACGTGAACCCTTCAAGTTGCTGCAGTCCGAGGGATTTCACCATTGCCTATATTGCACATCAAGTAAAAAGCAAGCAACTTTCACTATCGTCCTCGTGCAATTGCCAACATCAGATTGCACTTAATTACCTCCCAAAACATACAAGGTTGATGCTAATAATCCAACACTTGCAGTGCCAATGCCCCCAAGATTGCCACGTGGAACGCCACTATAAGCTATTAAAATATTGTTCTATGGCTATTGGTGGGCTGCTCCCAACCGTGCTCCGTGATTTGAACGCCGAGATAATGTTTATAAAATCAAAGCAAATATTTTTCAAAGAAAAAGACAGGTTTTCTCTTCAAAAAGATTGGCTGCCTCTTTCCTTGACTCTTCCCTCCTTTCATTTCAAACTGAGGCCAGCCCTCCCCGATCTCCTCCACACATCTCCCAACGCGATTTTTTTGATTGTGGTGTGGGGAGTGAGAACTTCATACCACACACGCAATACCACACACCTTTTTGAAGCCTCCTCGAATCTGTAGTGGGGCCCAACTCAGTTTCTGTCCTTTGTGTCCTCTTGTTACTGTTCCCATCTTTTTCTCCTATGCAATAGTAAAATAATGCATCCTAGCAGCTGCCACAAAGTTCTGTATTATCATACCAGATAAATAATAATACACGCATTGGCCGTTCTCTACGAAATTGCAGTTTTCCACGTGCACTTCCCCACAGTGGGGCACCCCTAAAATTCTGAGTGTGGTGTGTCCTCCCTCCTTTATAAATGACGGCAATTCCTGTGAGTCCTCAAAGTTAGGGGTGTGAGTTCTTCAGGAAGTTAGGGCAAAAGAGTTAGCAAAGATGGTGAGGGCACCCTGCTGTGAGAAGATGGGACTCAAGAAAGGACCATGGACTCCTGAAGAAGACCAGATTTTGGTTGCTTACATCCAAAAATATGGCCATGGGAATTGGAGGGCACTCCCTAAACAAGCTGGTAAAGCCCCAATTTCCATAACTGGGTTTTTATCTCTCTAGAGTGCTCCATCTGAAAGAAACAAAGAAAAAAAAATTAATGGTCTTCTCTTTTGTTTTTGTTTTTCCATATCATGTGATTTTGCCATTAATTGGTGTTTGCGTTTGGCAAAATTTACAGGGCTCTTGAGGTGTGGTAAGAGTTGCAGACTGAGATGGACCAACTATTTGAGGCCAGACATCAAGAGAGGGAATTTCAGTAGGGAGGAAGAGGAGACCATCATCCAATTACATGAAATGCTAGGCAACAGGTGAGGATCCCATTGATTTCAATAATGAAATGATCTGATTTCTATAGGTTGTGATTTTCCCTGTTTGGGAACGGAGTTATTGGTGTCATGATTTGGGCATTGGTGCTGAATGAGGTTTTTGATTTTTGGATTCTAGGTGGTCGGCGATCGCGGCGAGATTGCCGGGGAGAACAGACAATGAGATCAAGAATGTGTGGCATACCCATCTGAAAAAGAGATTGAAACAGAACATTGCACCAGTTAATCAGGCCAGCAACAGTATTCAAGTTGCAGATGATAAAGCCAAACAAGTGAGAGAATCAAAAGCACCCCAATTTGTAGAGTCTAATATCCAGACTACAATCAAATGCCAGAACTGGATTGAAAATCCGGTGTCCCCGCAACAATCCACGAGCAATTTCTCATTTTCAAGCACCGAATCGTCGTCGATCATAACTTCCGAGTGCAGGCCTACCGTCGGATCGACGTCCGAAGACGAGTGCATGGATTCTTTGGAGTGTGATAGGTTACAGTCCATTAATTCAACTGAGTTTTGGCCAGAAAACCTGTCTGTCATGGACGAATTCTGGTTGGAGACACTCAAAGAAGAGAAATTCGATGACAACGACAAGTTTCCGGTTGGCACCGTATCGGATCCCGTGTTCCATGTGCCACACTCCCCATTGCCATTCTGCATGTACCAAGATGATAGCATGGATTTCTGGTTGAATGTGTTGATGGATGCCGGACAGCTGCAATTCACGCCAGAATTTTGAGGCCCTTGGCCGGAGCCAGGCGAGGGATAGACAGACAACCAGAGAGAGACAAAAAAAAAGAGTTTTTCCTCTTTCCTCTTTTTCATTTTGAAATTGTTTGTCGGTTGTTAACCGTTTATGAGAAGAGGGGGTTGCTGTGAAAATTCGCCCGTGAAGGTGAATTTCCGCGCCCGCGTAGAAAAAAAAATTGGAACGTTGAACAAACTTAGAAAAAGTCGGTGCTGATTTGTGCAGTTATGAGGAAAAAAAAAAGTTTTTATGAATAGGGAGGAGCCAACAAGGAAATGTATAGCAGGGCATGGACTTTCTGCCTATTGGGCAATTGCTTAAAGATGAGAAAAGTGGGAGAGTTCCACTCTCACCTTGTTCTTTGAGGCCATCTCTATGTGATTAATCTGCCAACCCTAGCTCTATCCATGACTTTGTTATGCATTTTCTTGTTTGTGCAATAAATAACAACTTTTTTAATATGTGCCCAGCAGGGCAACCATCATCTGCTAGGGGGACTTGTGAATGTCACCAAGTTGACAAAATGTTACAAGTTCGAAAACCTACATGGCATCTCTTGCTCTAAGGTCGAAGCTGGGTTGGTGGGCATGGGGACCTCAAGGGTTTTACCAACCCGAGGCCAGCCAATGTGCGGTCGGTGATGGTTTTTTTTTTTTATCCTTGGGTCATTAAAACAAAAATAATATGCACACACCAATACAGTATTTTAGCTGGACCATATATGCATCACCAAAATCTTGTTTTTCTTATTAGTAAACATGAATTTGGATCCACCAACTTGGATACGACAAGTTATAAGCAAACCACCAATAAGTGAATCATGATATATGGACGTAACGGTAGCCCTAATTGTTATGACGTGATGTGGGATCATTCTCATCTCTGGTTGGTCATCTTTGGAGGTCACATATTCTCCGTTGATTTTCAACTAATGATGGTCCTAGATTTGGCACCAAGCCAATATTCTTTTGATTGGTTCTTAAATTCCAAGGTATTCTTCCTAGTTCAAATACGACATTGTTAAGTTCAGCTTTAGGGTGGCAGATGGATGATACTTTGGAACTTATCCGCAACTTCCGAATTGGGCTAGGACATAGGTGTTTGGCATACCAGGACCAGTATGCTGTTAGAAAATCATGTGATCGTAGGTTTATTTTAGGTTAAGCCCGGTTCATGTGGTTTAATCTAAACAAGGCCTGTGGTATCTGAACTCTATAATTCTATAATGAGTTGAGTTGGAGACAGACTTCTGAATATATTAAGTTATGGTTTCCAAACTTTATATAAAGACCCTTTTTTCAAATTTCCTATAAGTTAGAAAGTCTCATTAGGTTTAGAGAAAGAAAAATGGTCAAATATACAGGTTTTGAAAGATCATACCCGTCAATGATCAACCAGAGCCCTATGGATTCAGGTATAGCTTTCACTTTTGGTTTTATTCTGTTTATGATTTCAACAGTTTAGCAAGAACATGCATTTGATCCTGTTTTAGTGTTTGATGAATCTTTGAATCCAATAATTGGTATTAGAGCTACCTGTTCTCGATAAATAGTTGAAATATTTATATATATATATGTTTTCATTCGCAGCAACAATCCATTTTGATGGAATTTGGGGCTCGGGTGTAAGAGGGCCAATCGAACGTGTCTTACACCATTTGGGTTTGCCCGGATCTGCGGAGGGCCGATCGACCCTCCCTTTAGGGTTCCACAAACAGGCGTGAGGGACAGACAACCCTCCCTCGTGTCTGTGCTGGATCGCCGCCGACTGGATGGAAGGGTATTACCCCTGTTGAGGTTGCCAGGCAGGTAGGGCCGTAAGGCCATTGCTTTCTATTATTGATCAGACGGAAGGGCCGTTCGGTCCTTCCCCGATTTCCTTTGGGATGGCTGGATGACATGAGGAAGAGGGCTCCCTGCCACTCTGGATGCTGGACACTGGACGCAGAATCTCGCCATTTTGGATTACCGGACCGACAAGTGGGCCAAATCGCTCGACATCTTATGATGGGTCCGGTAGGCGGTTGAGGCCATGATCGGCCATCGGGGTAGTGCCAGATCGAGATTAGCCTCACGGCGGTGGGGCCAGAACGGCTTCAGCCATCAGGTGGTGCCCAACTATATTCTACTGCCAGGAGACGTCGGGCGGAAAGGGGTTGTCGGCGTTCCATCCCCAACGTTGGTCGGAAAGATGCCACAGTATATCCAGTCAGGAACCGATGGTGGTGTGGGCATCTGGCTTGGCCCAGCCACCGTCGGCAACCATTTGAGGCAGACCGTGATCGGCGACTGTGTGAGAGGCATCTGGATCGCCTAAGTTGCCGTCACCAGGTGCCTTAAGACCATCGACAACCAACTTTCTTTTCCAGTTTAACCCTTGTTTGTCAGGGTCGGTTCGGCCGGCAGTCGAACCAATGATGTGATACACTCTGCTTCAGCCACTGTGATATGTAGTGCCGACTCTAGTCGGGCTAGGAAAAATAGCTTCAATCCAATTCAGTGCCTGTTAGTCGACAAGTCAGGTGGACCTATTCGGCATTAAGTCCCCTTTTGCCGATCAAACTGGTTCAGTTTTTCAGCGGGGTGGTTCCTCTTTTGCAAACTGGGTTGGGCTCTTGCACAAGACTGATTCGGTGACCTATTAATGTGCTCAGTAGGGACCAGCCTGTTCAGTTTTTTGGCAGTCCAGATTTGTTATGCTCGACCAATTCAATTCGGTGTGTGTTGAGCACATGTTTTTTTTTTTAATTTGGACCAGCTTAGACCCGATCCACTTTCAAAAGGCTTGTGTCTGGTTTCGGATTATCGGGTCCAACCAATTTTTGTCTGCACTCGGTATTATCAGTATGCTAGATCTGACCAGATCAGATTGACTTCGGGACCCACTGGTGGGTCCGGCTAGGCCCGATTAGTTGAACCCATGCTCTAGACATATAAAAAAGGTAAAATATTGAGTAATATAAGGTTATTTCAGAGCATATTATGGGTCACTTAAGTGGGTCGATATTCTGTTACTTTTCAGCTCATGTATATTATTATGCTTGTCTTATTTTTTATGTGCATCTGTTGACATATTTGAACATTGATATTATTTTTGTTTCTGGGTCTGATATTTTGAATTGAATTAATTGAATCAATATGTTGCCAAAGTAACCTCTATTGTGTAGGTTAGTTCATTTTAGAATATTGTGATAGTTATATATTTGCGGTTCATGCAAATAATGATCAGCCCAAATAAAGATTACTATTTGGTCGAGCCTAAATGTGTACTTTCAATAATAAATATAAGACAATCATTCAGTTTTCCATATGAATAATGAGTCGGTTCAAAGAAAGACTTGTTATTTGACAAGACTGATTGCTCATGTTTTGATTACTGTATTGAGAGTATCACTTACAAGTTGACACTTTTGTCCAAAGACTAAGTGTCGATGTTGTGTTGAACATTTTTTAATAGGATTCACCACAGTTTAATATGTCATTTTATGTTATTATATGTAAAAATATATGTTAATTCTGAGTTTGTCTGTTCTTTATTCAGTTAATACCTCTGCTTCTATGATACCTGCAAACATTAATTTCTGTTTTGAGATGTTCAAATTTCAAGAACTGAAAAGAAAATATTATGATTGTGCTTGGTTGTATGGATTTGGATCTTGCACTACGAGAAGATCAACCACCTGCTCTTATGGATAAGAGTTTTGCTGAGGATAAAAAGAACTCTGAGCGGTGGGATTGATCTAATCGCATGAGTCTCATGATTATGAAACGGGCAATTTCAGAATCCTTCAGGGGCACCATGTCCGAAAAGGCCAATGCCAAACGTTTCCTTGAAGAAATTAAAAAAGTGTTTTGCAAAAAATGAAAAGATTGAGACAACTACTATTCTTTTGAGTTGTGTCTTAATGAGGTATAAGGGCAAATAAAACATTTGGGAGTACATCATAGATATGTCTCATCTTGCTTTAAAACTCAAGGCACTAAGGTTAGAGTTGTCTGAGGACTTACTCGTGCACTTGGTTTTGATATCCCTTCTTGCACAGTACAGCCAATTTAAGGCCACTTATAACTGTCAAAAGAAAAAATTGACTCTTAATGAGCTCATTTCTCACTGTGTATAAAAAGAGGATAAAATAAAGCAAGAGAAGACTGAGAGTGCTCATTTGACAGTAACTTCTAAGGATAGGTTTAAGAAAAAGAAAAGAACTAAGGAAGCTGCAGTTGATTCTCAATCACAGAAGAAACAAAAAAGGCATCAGGACCCAAAGTCTAGTTTTTTTTTTTGCAAATGGGAGGGTCACATGAAGAAGGACTGTACCAAATATCATGCTTGGCGTAAGAAGAAAGGTATGCTCCTTACTCGGGTTTGTTCTGAAGTTAATTTTAATTCTGTGCCCGAACACACTTGGTGGATAGATTATGGTGCTATCACTCACAAAAGTGTGTTTATGCAAAGTTGCCTAAGTTGTCGACCATCAATTGATGCAGAAAGATTCATCAATATGGGCAATGGCAAAACAGTTGAAGTGAAGGCAATAGGGATATTTAGGTTGTTATTAAAGACTTTTTTTTTTAGATTTGAAAGAAACATTTATTGTGTCATCCTTTAGGCAGAATTTGGTTTCTATTTTCATTTTGGACAAATACGGTTATTCTTGTTTATTTAGAAATAATGAATTTAAGTTGTTTCTTGATTCAAATCTTATTGGGACCAGTTCTTTATTTACAGTTGATAACCTTTATATGCTTGATACTATTGTCTCATTTAATGAAACCTTGTGAATAAGTCCTCGTTGTACAAAATGAAAATTAACAAATAAGAATTATGCTTTGTTATAACATAAGCTCTTAGGTCATATTTTTAAACAAAGAATTGAAAGAGTTATGTCAAATGAGATTCTTGGTTTCCTTGATTTTACTGACTTTCAATTTTGTGTTGAGTGTACAAAAGGGAAACAAATAAACATAAAGAAATTAGGTATTGAAAGAAGAACAAACGTCTTAGAACTAATTCATACAGATATTTGTGGACCCTTCCCTACGACTTCTTGGAACGATCAATAATTAATTGTATTTATTGCTAATAATAGATCTCCAAAAGCAAGTTGGTGCATAATGAAGGGCCAAATATTCTTTAAAAAAAATCAATAATTAATTATGGATTGAACCATGATTTTTTTAGGGTATTAAAATTACAATATCTTGTCGTGCACATGTAATCGAATCTTGCGTTTGGGCAACAATAATTGCTAAAAACAAAATTTAGACTTATGGGATTTGGAATTTATGTTCGCTTCAACTAACTTTCAAATGACTTTTGGGTCTACTTTTAATTAAAAGATTAAAAAAAAGTTTTTTTTTCATAATCGTCCTTCGCTTTTAATAATTAAGTTCCACTGATCTCCTATGCCCTCCCTATCTTCATACCCCTTTTTTGGGATTTCATTGGTGCAAGTTGTTTTGATCAAATCTGACTTCATGGATGTGATCTATATTTTTCATTTAGTGACCTGAAGATTGACATTTAAATTGCCAAAATTCTACCTGTGTATAGGATTTTTTTGGCGATTCAAAGATCAACGGTTGACAAAATACAAAATGTTGTTATTTAAAAATCATTTTTTTGTTGTAAAAATATGATCGAAGGGTGGATTGTTGTTAAGTTGATCATGATGAATCCCTGTTTAATGACGAGGAACCCTCACCAAAGCAAAGAAAACCCTGCAGGGTGGGCGACAATCATGATAAATCCATTTATAAGGTCAGATTTGATTAAAACAACTTGCATCATTAGATTTAAGATGAGCATGAAGATGGGGGATGACATAGGAGATGAGGGCAACCCAACTGCTCTTTTAAGGTGAACCCAAAACTATTTTTCCCTTGTCCCATTTTCCAAAATCATACGGCTTTTTTGCCAACCATGGCAAAGCCATCCATAGGGAAACTAGACATTTACATGATAGAAGGGTACATTTATTTCTAACATTTCA
This sequence comes from Nuphar pumila, assembly GCF_984573655.1. Taxonomy (NCBI): domain Eukaryota; kingdom Viridiplantae; phylum Streptophyta; class Magnoliopsida; order Nymphaeales; family Nymphaeaceae; genus Nuphar; species Nuphar pumila. The sequence goes on from NC_143259.1 coordinate 1,457,191, forward strand.
AAATATAAGTATGATTTTGGAAACCCAAATAAGTGAGGGATGCTTTTAGGTATCGTCTATAACATAGGGATGATTATATGTGAAAATAGCCCGTTAAAAAGAACAGATGCATTAAATGGCATATAAGACAACTTTGCTGTATAAATGATCAACCAATACATACATTTTTGTTTGAACTTGGTATGGAAACTATAGACGAGACCAGAGACTTGGTCAAATATTTTGTGCAGCCAACAATGTGGAACAACCTTTCATAATAGGGTAAAAAACTAAGCTATTTTCAAATTTCATATTTGTGGGATGTCACTAATCAGCTAACGTGTATTAAAAATAAAAGACAAAAGCAAGAGGTCCATTAAGAAAACCAATCAAGCACGTCCGAGCCATGATGCATGCTCATGAGAGAGAGAGAGAGAGAGAGAGAGAGAGAGAGAGAGAGAGAGAGAGAGAGAGAGAGAGAGAGAGAGATCTTGTCCTATGTGTTGAGTTGAGAAAAGGCAGAGAGGGGAACAAGTTTTTATCAGTGGAGATTATCCCTAATGTGCGTTGCACCGCGAACCTCTATGAAAGGATTGAGCAGAGGTTGAAGATGAGAGGAAATTGAGTGGTGAAGCATCCGCGAGCAGAGGAACTGTCGGAGGCGGTTCAACTATAGGAAGGTAGCGGTGGAAACCCCATCCTTTGTTCTCTCCTTCCTTGGGCGATGAGGGTTTGGGCCTGGGCGATTCTGTACGCCTCCTCGATTGGGCCTGGAAGGCAGCCGAGATGACGATCGCAACCATCCCGACAGCGAGGATGCTGAAACCTTGGTTATGGCTCGGTTGAGAGGCGATGAACTCCAGTGGTGCAAGTAGCAGAGCCTCTGACAGAGAAGAGGTTGTTGAGTGTGCTGATGCTGCCGACGAGCAGCAGGGCTCCGGTTGGTTGACTGCCAGGAGATGGTGGAGTTCTGATGCTAGTCAACAGCATTTAGAGGGCGACGACACTACCGGAGGGTAAAGAATATCCCCTAGTGTCGAAGGCCAGCGGTTGCTTAATCTTCCGGTGAAGGCGACAGTGAGGACGATAATCATTGCCCTCGTCTCCCCCCTTAATCTCCTCTCTGGTTTTTCCTTTTCTTAAAAGAGGGAAAACCCTAAGAGTTTTTTATGAAAAGGGTAGAAAAAAAAGGTTAGGGTTTTGAAAAATCTCGTTGCCTTTATCACTTTTTTGGGTTGTTTCACATTTAGTAATTGTTTTATGAAGTATTATGTTATAAGACCTCTAATATTTTTTAGAATAGAGGCTCTATTTCTTAGAATTTTCAGAAATAAACCTGTCTTCTGGTTAATACTCAACATAAGAACATGTTTTTTGAAATTATAGAAAACCACCTGGAGTTTTCTATTTAACTCATAGATTTCTGGATATTATGTTGTGGATTGTTGATTTTACTCACAAATATTTTTGATATTTCTGATCTTGTAGAAAATGCACCAAACCTCACTCTATTCTAAGATATGCCCATTTTACCAAAATGGATCTCGAGTATCCCAAAGGATATTTAGGTCATTTCGGATTTGGACCGTTGTAGAATTTCTTAATCTAGATCCATCTATGATATGGATTCAGGACCGATCATCTAGGTCCAAATCCGCTACTCACCCGAATCCAAGACTGTCAACCTGGATTCAGACCTGTCTGACTGGATCCAGAACAATCTGACTGATTCCAAGACAGTCTGACTGGATCCAGGACAATCTGTATTTAGCAGTTCAATCTTTGTTTATCTCGTCCATCTTCGTATTAAATATGACTCAGATATTTCTTGTATTTTTTCTTGATTAAGTACCTTTAATGCATGATGACATAAAATACCTTTGAATTCATACATTTTGCATATACATTCAACTATTATGTTGTCAATATTGTACATGACATGTGCTTCTTGCCTTTTTTAATGCTCTTCGCCCTCCCATACAATATGGTATTTGTGCATATTCTCAGTTTGCATGCGTCTTTCTATGTTGAAATTCATGACCTGTATAACATTTTTCTTAATGCATTCAAATACAGTTAGTGTATACAGATCTGTAGGTCGCATCAATATTTTCATGCCCAAAGTTATAGGGCGTGTATTGAAGCATTTCACATCTTGTTAAAGCTCATTCTGTCTAAGACCGTCTACAAATAATTCATATTGTTCTATGAAGCAAAATATTGTTAAACATGAATACAAGGTTTTCTTCAGTGTGGCATGCATAGATTCAGTTCTTTGTGTGCTTATTATACCTACACAAAAGTATTGTCTTTCATATGCCAATGCCCACTTCTCTTTTTTTGCATATAAATTTTGTAACTACACACAGTCTTCAAGGTCGTACATCTGAATCATTTCCTCCTAATCAGACATAAAGGTGACCTTGTCTACGCTCTCAAGTACACACCTTGTAAACTTTTTGTTAAACCCTGTATTCTGATTAAATATGTGTCTTATATTCATTGTTGCATTTTGAAAGATATGTCACAAACATAGGCGATGATGTGCATCTGGCCATACATGAGACACTGCAACCACAATTGCATGATCACCATCTGTAAGTACAGTTTCAGGTTGCTTTCCATTCATTACATATGTAAATACTCTGAACAATCACTCAAAGCTTTCCTTGGTTTGGTCATACAAGAAAGTGCTGCCTAATATATAACTCTGTGAGTGATGGTTCACTCTGATAAACTGCGCAAATGGCCACTATTCAATATTAATCTTCACTTTCGTATAAAAAACAAGCACGTCATTGAAACATTCATAATCTACTCTTGACTTTGAATCTGTCCAAAACATATTCACAACATATCCATCTTCATCCAGTTGCATTGCACTAAAGAAACCAGGGTTAATGTCTGATTTCTTCTGTAAGTAATAAACCAAAGAACATATTTCTCCATTCTTCATGTTATTTGTCCTATTCATTCTCAAGTGGTTTAATAGATCAAAAGTGTGAATGACACATTCTCGCAACCACCATCTATGTACACGCATAAATTGTATGTCTTCCTTGGTGCAATGCTGACACTATCAGCTATTTCAGCAATTGCAACATGCACTTCAGTTACTTTACGATGTGACCTTAACATAGGAGTCATAAATGAAGCTGCTAAATCATGGTTATGATCACTGATTAAAGCACAAACTATATATTTTCTATTCTAAAGTCTTCTTAGCACCATTCTCGCTAGACATCCACATCTTGAATCTGGCTTGCTCCTTGTTGGATTTTCACTGGACTTCTTCCAACCTTCCTTAGAACAAACATGTCTTTCTCACTACGACACCCTGTGCATTTTTTTGACCAAGAATACCTTCTAACACTAAAGCCAAGTTTTAAGGCATAATCATTGTAAAATTTATATGCAACTTCTTAATTATTAAACTACATTCTTTCTACGAGAACAGAGTCAAGTGTACTATCATGTACAATCCCAGTGCCTGCATCTTTATCAAGTGTACTGTCATGATCGTCTACCTTATTATCAAATTGCATTTCTTTTGCTGGAACATTCAAGTCAATAGTGAATCTAATGCATGTACCCTTCTTATCATGTGCATCATTAGTGCACATGTTCACTTCTTCAGGTGTGTTCACTTCTCCATAACTTTTCAATGATTGAGACAGATCATCTTTATTGCAACCAGCTGATAAACTCACCACTGTCACAAGCAAGATATCAATTTGTGTTAGCCAACGCATACGTTTACTACGATTTATTCAAGATGCATATAACAACAGATACCAATAAGGTTAAGCAAGTCAAATAAATGATTGATTAAATCACAGTATAAAAGCAACAATGATTTGTTATTTGTTTATACTATGCATCGAGTTATTACTTACCATGTCAATAAAAGAAACGATTTGACATATATGTGTGTTGACGATAGTGATTCACGTGACAATGATTTAATTATATCTACGATGTTGTGAAGCGATTTCAATAGAAATTGCTAAATGAGCAGCGATATGAATATGAAAATCGCCACCGCAAGCACACAACAATGTATTTTCGCATACACACATCTTAAAATTCTTTCTACAAATATCTTACAAATTGATATACATATCGCAAAATATATTATAAATCGATACAAAAATTCAACATAATAGCTTACAAATTGACACAACAAAACACATAATATCTTACAAATCGATATACATATCGCAAAATATATTTCAAACTGATACGAAAAATCAGCATAATAGCTTACAAATCAATATTAAAAAATAAAACAATATCTCACAAATCGGTAGTATACTACTACAACCGCGATTTGCGATACTTTACATATAATGAATGAATGGATGATACCGGATGGGGTAGAGACCCTTTCTCGCATATATAAACAAGCATTCTTATCAACAGGTCTTAGCGTCTTACAAATATCTTTAATTTTCAAACTGTCGAAAACACAAAATCCACCAATAATAACAAAACAATGCCTTAATGGCACTCACGACAAAATATGTTCTTCAACAATAATATAATGACATGGAAAGGTACTCACGATGCCTTAATGGCACTTGTTGGAATGTTTGTGCGTCATTGCTTATTTTCATATTGCCTAATGAAAATGAAAAAAAAGAGAAGATTATAAAAAGAGATGGTCGAGAAATGCCCCTATGACGCCCACCAATGATTGAACCAGTCAATCGATTTATAGTTATCTCCACGAGGTAGGAGCGAGAAGGCGGCAATGTATTGTAACACAAGCTAAAAACCAAGGTAGGACCTAGACTAGAGACGATGGCAAATGCTACTCGGACGGCAACAAACGATGGTAAAGGGTGCGTCATCAAAGGGAGCTTCTGTTATAGTAGATGGTGCAAAAGTTTATTGCTTAGGGCGAAAACGAAATGTTTGGACTTTGAAGAGTTAACATCATCCTTGACTTTCTGGATAAAAGGACATTTTTAGACTTTTCTCGAACCCTTGTTTCCCTTTTTTGGATGGAGGACATTTTTGTCCATTTCTCAAACCATCGTTTCATGACAAAAATAGTGGGAAGGGGTACTTAAGTCTTTGCAACCACACCAGACTCCGATGCTAAGTGATGCCGACACACACGAGGATACAAGCTCCACTTGCTTATATATGTGACGCTCATTCGGACCCCCAAACATGCAATGTAGCAAACAATGCATCTTCGGGGGAGAATAGGCAACACCCTTTGTTCGAAGTGTGATCACATCAGACCTGTTGTTAAGCGGTAGAAGCAAGTCTGATTCGAACTCATCGCTTTGCCACACAAAACTCAAAATCATCAAAGATCGTGAAGTAGCTGCCAATTTGAGCTTAATAACAGAGAGAATCTCACTTAAGGTGTGTTCATCATCGGAATTGGAATAATTGTAAGCACTATCACAGGCCCAATTAGCTGCAGAGACTGCAGAATCCCGTAGAACCATTGCATCAGCCTGCACCGACGAATAAAATTTATGTAAAATTTAATAAGAAGAAAAAATATCAAAACTTACCAAAAATGAGTTTGGGAAGGAGTCTTGAGTCCAAGTTGGACTCAAGTAGACAACAAGCCAAGTAAGGGGACCCACATGGGGCGCCCCTACCTCCATGAATGAGGTGCAGAATTGGTAAAAAAAAAGGAAAGAAGATAAAAAAAAGAAAAAAATTAAATAAATTAATTATTTGGCAAGAATGAAAAGTCTTGCCTCGGTTTGAAAAAAAAAATATAGGAAATGGTGGTGGGGGAATTCGACGGGAAAGCCATCAAGACCCGGAGTTTTACCATTCGAAAGGGACCAAATAACTTTTTAAATTTCTTTCAATGAGAAGGTATATGAGATTCCCACCCTCTTCGATTCGTTTAAAGACTTGAAGGCTCTTGTAGCAGTGTTAACAAATTAACGAGGTACCCCTTATCTGATCCGTCATTGTGTACTCTTGTGGGACGGGGCTACGTCAGGTGGAGCAATAACAGGCCAAACTCGACCCGCATAACCCTTTTAACTAACCAGAAAATGGGCAAGTCAAATACGGTGATCATATTTTTCAAATCTCCAATCACAAGCTTTGCTCAACTGTATAAGTTTTATTTTAACACTTTTTTGTTTGTTTTTTTACGTCCAGAAGGCTCGGTCTAATTTTCAAAAAATGACTTTTGTTTTTCTTCTTTAAAAAAAGAATAATAACAGTACGTTTAAAGGAGTATTCTTGAATTTAATTTCAGCAGAATTTATCCTCACCCACTTCAGTAAACTCAGTCAAGGGTAGGTGCGAGTTGACAACTTGGTGATCAACATAAGGTTATGACATATATGGTTTCCTTGCTTGATTTTCCTCCTCATTAAACGTCAGCATCCTTTTGAAATGGGGATTGGGCATCAATTTTCACTTGATTTGGTGAGTCTTGAGTAAAATAAATTCACTTGGACAACTTCAAACCGAATGGCCCAGTCGTCAGAGTTTTAGAAATCTCGTAGTTTAGGCCTTCTCTGCGCACATATTGCATCCCCTAACAGCTGATCAGTCTTTGTGTAAGAGTATAGACTGGATTGAAGTTGAAGCTGAAGCCTTGTATTTTGCTAGGAATTGGTCAACTTGCAATGTTTGTGTTGACCGAGGCCATGAAAAGATTATAATATATATTCAAGAGTACTTGGTCATTCTAATTTCTGGAAATCTTCTATTGCTTGTCCAAAATTCAAGGAGTGGTTGGGTTGCATCAGTCAGCAAGTACTGACCTCTTCCGAGCTAAAATAAAAAATATAGAGAGCTATAACATGGGAAGGGACTACCTAGTCTTCCTTACAAACTCTATAAATAAATAACCATACATGGCACTTTGCGGAAGCATCCTCAAGAGAACCAGAAGGCTTTTGCGTCCTCTTGTACTACCTAGGTTTCTTTCTTAGCAGTAAAGACTTGGAAAGAATGATGAAGCTTACACTCTTCATCCTCCTTGCCCTCGTGGTTTCCTTCACCAATGCTTCTGATCCGAGCCAGCTACAAGACTTCTGCGTTGCTGATCCCAACAGCCCAAGTACCTCCCGAAACTTGGCATTTCACACACACATATGCATGCATGCATGCATGCACACAAAATAACATGGCCTTGCTCATCAACTGACTGACATGTCTCAAACTCGTTTGAAGTATTTTAGGACCTATAAAGATCATGACCACCAAATTTTCTGTTTGATTTACTTCCAAGCATTTGTTTAGGCCTGCTTGTTTCATGTAGTTTTCAAAGGAAATTAATTAATTTCTGAGCTGGCTTCCGTTTCCCTCCATTTCACTCCCTGGAATATGAAGCAAACATCCAAGAATCATGGTGGAAAGGGAGAGTGGATCAGGTCTTAACTGGCCTTGGACAGAAAAATGTCCAAGGTACCTGTTCATCATCAAGACGAACGTCATCCAAAGGTTGTCAAAAGGGATTGTCCCCACCTAAATGGGTCCCACAAAAATTTTGGATGCCTTTCACTTTCTAGATGAACGGCTGGGATTCGTTAAAACCAAGCAGTTTTTTTATGGTACTTGGGTGCCGTTCGTTTTTATAATGGACGGCATCCAAGGTCCCTTGAACAGTTTTCTGTCCAAGCCCCAAGGTCCCAATATTGGACCTGATCTGCACTCGTGGGATGGTCCCCAAAATCTGGCTCCAGTATCTCCACCACTTTCCTCTTTTCACGTGTAAATCCAGTATCTCGATTTTTTATAGGACCTTAATTAACTTGTTGTTGACCTTATATTGTTTTCTGCATATGCAGTTGTGGTGAACGGCAAGGTGTGCAAGAACCCTGACTTGGCCAAACCAGATGATTTCTTCTTCTACGGGCTGGACAAGCCCGGCCACACTAACAACCCACAGGGCTCCAAAGTGACCCAAGTCAACGTCCAACAGATCCCTGGGCTCAACACACTGGGTATCTCCCTGGCTCGGATCGACTTTGCTCCTAGGGGATTGAACCCACCCCACATTCACCCACGTGCAACCGAGATACTGACCGTGCTGGAAGGCACCCTCTACGTTGGGTTCGTGACCAGCAACCAAGCCAACGGCAACAACAAGCTCTTCACCAAGATACTGAACAAGGGAGATGTGTTTGTGTTCCCACAGGGGCTCATTCACTTCCAACTGAACGTGGGGGATTGCAATGCAGTGGCCATAGCTGGGCTAAGCAGCCAGAACCCAGGTGTCATCACCATTGCCAAGGCTGTCTTTGGGGCTAAGCCACCCATCTCTCATGATGTGCTGGCCAAGGCCTTCCAAGTTGACAAGAAATTGGTTGATAAATTACAGGGAGCATTCTGGATGGACAACAACTACTAATTATATATGGGGATGAACAGATTGTTTCTTAATTTTCATCGGTTTGTGTTGTCATGTATGCCGTTGTGGCAGTCTTTAAATAAATTGACGTCGACCCTATATTTAGTTACAGCATAGAAATGAGAAATAATAATTAATAAAAGGTCATGACTTTAATAAAAGGTTATGTTATACTCTCTCTCTCTCTCTCTCTCTCTCTCTCTCTCTCTCTCTCTCTCTCTCTTTGTGTGTGTGTGTGTGTGTGTGTGCGTGTGTGTGAAAATATAGTATCCAGCTAATTGGGCAGACCCATTTGCCAACCACCCATAAATCCACCAAAACAGCACTACCATGAATCAAATGAATGGCTTCTGTTAAGTGAACCAGAGCTCGTGTGCTGGACTCCTGCAATATGAGGGTCTTTATTCTTTATACCAACCAAAACCATGGGATGATCCAATCTATTGTGGGTGCCTTGAATTGAGGACCTGCTCTAATCTATGACCTGATAAAAAACTGGAGACAGTACGAATGAGGATTTTTTCTGAGGTTTGTGGTGGTAGGAGAAGGTATAGACCTGCTCTCTTTTTTTTTGTAATTTTCTCGCATTCGTTATAGGGGTTTTCTGATTTTTTTATTGAGAACCTCACTTTGAGAGACAGTTTTGGGCAAATCGGTTCCACTCATCCCCTATGTCATCCCTATCTTCGTACTCCTATATGGAATTTCACTCATGTAAGTTGTTTTGATTAAATCGGACACCATACTACAGCATTCAATTAGTGAAGATTGACATTTAAATCACCCAAAATGGCGATTCAAAAATCAATAGTTGATAAAACACAACATTTTTTTATTTAAAAAAGCATAATTTTTGTCAAAAAAAAGACCCAAGGGGGCGACCATGCTGAATCCATCTATAGGGTCCGAGTTGGTCAAAACATCTTGAATCATAAGTGTATGAGGATGGGGGATGATATAGGGGATGATTAGAACTATGTTTTGTTTTGGGTGTATTAAAGACTAAGGCTTTGAGTGCTCTTTTATAAATTCTGCCATTGTATTCCTCACATTATTAGTGTATTTTGTTGGAGTTTTCTCCCAAAATTATGCAATTATCTAACTTAAATATTTCTTGACCAAGTTTGTTTTGACTTTGACTAAGCCACCTAGCTACACTATGCTCATGGTTGTGTTTGATTTGATTTTGACTTTCTCCACTCTTCAAGATTAACTATTAGAGAACCTTATTGATTTGGCCATTATTTAATCAGTTGATTAATTAGTCATTTGGGTCATTTAAGGTATTCATACTAGTTGTTGGGCCCATTTATAGTCAAACAATTAATTGTTTGCCCTACTTTGACTTTTGACTGCACCTCAGTTTTTAAACTTTTTTAGACTTGGTCGGGTCTTATCGGTATTGTTGATTACCCTTTTCGTATGTAGTATGTGCCAAACCTATAACTCCTTCTTACTAGTTGTTGAGCCCATTTAGGAACACTAATTGCTAGTCGTTGTGCTAACTTAGGTCATTTATTTTTTACCATTGGCATTGGTTCCTAGTCACTGCGGTTTGGATCTATATAAACCCAAGTCCCACCTCTGATTTCCATCACCAGCACTCGATCTCTCCTCTCCTCCTCTTTCTCTCTCGAGCTCCTTACTTGTCTTTATCTCCCCTCTTAGTGCTCTCTATCGTGAACTTTAGACTTGACTTGGTCAATAGTCTGCCTTATTGAGCTTAGAATTTGCTTATTCGAGTCAAGAGACTATACAAGGTAGCTCGTGTTGAGTGGCTCGATCTCACTTAATGCAGGGTACGGGTTGAACTTCACGAATTGGAGAAATCTCAGTTATATCTTGAGAGTGATATTGCAAGAACACTTATTGCACCAAAAATTTAATCATAATTGGAGAAACTATGGCTTTAAAGATAGCACGTCCAATGTATGCTTTCAAGACTACCTTAGATCAAGCTCACTCAATTTTTATTCTTCCTTCGGCCATGGGCATAAGCCTAAGTGTCAAACCAAGTATATTTGAGAGCTGATCCTTCAAAACGTTGGGTGAGATTAGCAATTTCACCCACCTTTCCAACCACAAAATTCATTGCACTGTATTATAGCTCGGTACAAGTGGGACCCACAAAGGGGTAGGCAGCGCTTTATAAGATCCACTCTTCGTATATTTTGTGTCCTCTTTTCTTCTACATTTCTTTATAGCTTGCATAATGACTTCATTTCACCAGGGATAAACAAACCGAGATTCAAATACTATGATTCTGTCATAGCCCAAGTTGTAAATTTTAACATCCTCCTATTTGAGTGTGAAACTTGAGCTGCGAGGATCCAGGCAAAACCTAAACCATTCACGAACCTAGTTTCACCTCTATCATTGACCGAAAAGGGTGTTGTCATTTGATACATTGAGGAGTATTCCCACATATGATTAAAAACATAGTAAAACGCATTTGATTTGCTCTATGCTTTTTCAGAGCTTGGGTTAACTGGTCAAGTTAGGTTGGCAAAAGTTAGCTAGCTTCATGTTCCCTTGCCACCTGTAAGGATCATACTATACTTTTCTAAAATTACATCAACCTTTTTGCTAATTTCATGATTGTCCCTTACAGTGCAAGCGATTGAACCATAAGACTTGCATTTGTTCTTGACAACACTGAAACCCTGTTATTCGATTATGAGAGATGTGTTACAAAGGGCGGATGACCCTTTTTAAATAAAGGAAGCCAAAGAATGTTTAAGGACTCTGCAAGTATAGTTTGGATATTACAAGGTCTCTTGTAGTCTGGCCCTACAAGAAGTCTAGGATAAATTATAAAACTACCCTCCAAAAAAAAATTGCCATTAGTATAAGATTGCACAGAGTATTACAAGGACTCTTGTAGTTGGATCATCGCAATTAAAGAATTCATATCCAAGTAGGGAGCAAGCTCCACACTCTTCCAGCAATCTCTGACTTGGAGATTGATCTCCTTCCAACAACCTCATCTTGTAACTTCTTCCTCAAACAACCGAGAGTCTCAGTGTGATGCCTCCAACTCCTATTTATGAAGGCCTAGACAAGTTGTGCATGTCTTCCACTTCTCAACTATAACTTTCTTGGTTAGCATATATGTAAAATTTTTGCAGGTATGGATTTTTTCAAAGATAAATTGTTCATCTTCAAGAAGAGAGTGGATGAAATGATACCTTATGTCTATATGTTTCATTCTATATTAGAACTCTGCATTCTTTGCAAGATAAATTGTACTCTATCACTATGTAATTTAATTTAACCTTGATGCTTGCCCAATTCAGACAAAAAGTTTCTAAGTCATATCATCGCCTTAAATGCTTCTACCACTGCAATATATTTGACTTCTGTAGTGGACTAGAAAATTATCTTCTAAAGCTTTGAAGCCCAACTGACTGCTCCACTACCCAAGGTTAATACATAACATATAGTACTTATCCTGCTATCAAGATCACCAGCAAAATATGATTCCATGAAACCCTGTCAAAGTCCCACATCTGTAGTACCTCTCAAATATCTGTGAATCCATTTTACTGCTTCGCAATGTGTCTTGACTAGATTGTTTATAAATTGGCTGACAACTTTCACTGCATGTGCAATATTCGACCTTATGCACACTATAACGTACATAAGACTTCCAACAACTTAAGCATACGGAACTTTCTTCATATAAGCCCTCTAATATGGAGTCTTTGCACACTGTTTTTGTTAAGTCTAAAGTGAGCAGCACAAACTGCTAAAAGGCTTTGTCTTTTCCATGTTGAACCTCTATAAAATGTTCTCAATGTAATGGGCATGTGATAACTTCAGCTTCTTGTTTATTCTATCCCTGTTGATTCTCATACCAAGGATTTGTTTAGCTAGACCCAAATCCTTCATTAGAAATTCCTTTGACAACTCTGTTTTGAGGTTCTATATTTCTTACATTCTTGATCATGCAATAAGCATATCGTCTATATAGAATAGTAATATGATGTAAGAGTTGTCAAGTTTCTTAAGATAACAACAGTGGTCAGCATTGCATCTACCATAACCATGCACATACATAAATTTATCAAATTTAATATACCATTATTTGGGAGCTTGCTTCAAACCATATAGACTCTTCTTGAGTTTACATACTAAATTCTCATTTTTCTGGAGTTGTAAAACCATGTGGCTGATGCATATAAATCTTCTCCTCTAAATCATCATGGAGAAATGCAGTTTTTACATCTAGTTGCTCTATATGTAAATCTTTTAAAGCCACCAAACTCATGATAGATCTGATAGTAGTCAATTTAACAATAGGCGAAAATATTTGAGTGTAGTCTATACCTGCTTTCTGTTGAAACCCTTTTACCATTAATTTGGCTTATACCGCTTTGTGTCATCCCATTCGTCTTTCAGCCTGTAAACACTCTTTTTGTGAAGAACCGTTTTTTTTTAGGCAATTGGACCAAATCCCAAGTCTAATTTGACAACAAGGAGTTCATCTCCTCATTCATTGCCAATTTACGCTGCTATCTACCTATAAAGCTTCATTAAAACACTCTGGTTCACCATTGTCAGTCAACAGTAAATAATGTAGAGATAAAAATAACGACTAGGAGGTTTATATATTCTAGCAAATCTCCTAGTAGTAGTAGGGGTCTCTGATTCTGCAAGTACCACCCCACGAGAGGTCTCTGGTGTTGCAGGTGTCACTATGTTCTCTTTACCTTTTAAGACATTTCTCTCATGTACCTCTTCTAACTCTACATATTCTTTCTTTTCCTATTAATTTTCATATTTGTCTTTATACATAATGTTCTCATTGAATATGACATCCTTGCTTCTAATGACTTTTCGATTTCCTTCGTCTCAAAATCAATACCCAAAATCATCTTGTCTATACCCAATAAAAATACACTTCCTAGAATTAGCATCCAATTTGTTTCTGTTTTCAGAATTAATATGAACATAAGACATGCAACCAAAAAGTCTTTAGGTGTGATAGTTTTACCTCATTCCTAATCCATGCTTCCTCTGGTAGTGATCCATTTAGTGAAACTGAAGGTTCCTTGTTTATCAAATATGAAGCAGTGTTAAGCACATCTGCCCAAAACTATTTAGGCAACCCAACGTGCAACCTCATGCTCCTAGCACTTTCCATAATAGTGTGGTTCATGCGCTCAACTATATCATTATGTTGTGGTGCCCTTGAAATCATTTTCTGTCATTTGATTCCATGAGTAGCATAATATTATTCAAATTCTTTGCTATAGTACTCTCATATATTGTTGAATCTCTAATACTTTAATTTTAAACCAAATTCATTTTCAACCAAAGCTTTCTATTTTTTGAAGACATCAAATACGTCAGATTTATTTTTAATAAAATAAACCCACAACTTTCTCATAGTATCATTTTTTGAAGACATCAAATATGACTGCACCGAAACCCTGTTATTCGATTATGAGAGATATGTTACAAAGGGTGGATGACCCTCTTTAAATAGAGAAACCCAAGGAGTGTTACAAGGACTTTGCAAGTGTAGTTTGGATATTAAAAGGACTCTTGTAGTCTGACCCTATAATAAATCTACGATAAAATTATAAAACTACCCTCCAAAAAAATTACCATAAGTAGAGGATTGCACAGAGTATTACAAGGACTCTTGTAGCTGGATCATCATAAGTATAAAATTCATATCCAAGTAGGGAACAATCTCCATACTCTTCCAGCAATCTCCCACTATATGATAAAAATCACATGTATAGGGGGAAATTCGGTTGTTTAGAAGAAAATATGTATATATAGGAGGAATTTCGCATATATTTAGGAGAAAATCCCAAATATAGGATAAACTTCACATATATTTAGGAGAAAATTCGTAAATATAGAAGGAACTTCATATATATTTAGGAAGAAATCCCAAATATAGGACAAACTTCACATATATTTTGGAGAAAATCTGTAAATATAGGAAGAACTTCACATATATTTAGGAAGAAATCTGCATATATATGAGGAAATTCACATGTTTATAAGAAAATCCACATATATAAGAGGAATTTTGCATATATGAGTAAATTCGCATATTTTCTGCAAAATAGTCTCCGTTCTCATATTTGTATCATTCTAATCTGAAGTTGAAAACTTGCATTTTTATAGTCATTGGAAAGATGAGACAAGACCTATAGCTTTATTGTTTTGAGTCAGAACATAAAAGCTTTCTAAACTCTTCATTTTTTAGTTTTAAGACCGAAACAAAAACATGCTTCGCTGACTCGAACAACCAAATACTTTATCTTTCAGAGGACATTTTTTCTCAATCTCTCATCAGATCAAGGTGATCACGGTGGCGTTGGAAAGCTAACGCCTCGATCTATCTTTTTTCTTATTATTTTTTTAAATTTTTTACTCAAGTGACAAGAAAATAGCATAGAATAATAAGAATAGGCACAATCGTGGTGTTTATCTTTTATTTTAGTAACAATGCCGAGGTTTTATCTTAGAGCTCATTCATTATTTTTCAGCGAATCAAGTGTTATTGAAAATGTATTTTTGTCTAGTTACTTTGGTTTTTTTTTTGCATTTTTTTGGAATCCTTCGTTTTCTTGGTCAAAAATCTTGGATGCAATATTTGAATACATATTTGGAAGGAAATTCGTATATGTGAAGGTTAAAATGGTCTTTTTATATCTAAATATTTGTGTTTTTTGACATCGGGATCAAGAGAATTTCAAAAATTATAAGATATTTTGAGAAAACATCATTTTTACCGTACAGTACGGTCAGCATTTTTGCAATGGCTGTTTTCTCACGTAGTTAAGACAGTGATTACTAAGGCTACCAAACTGACATTTTTGGACGAAATCAATGATGTCGGCATCCTGATTAGTGGCTTTTGCTAATGGAAGAAAGGAAATTACAAAATGGGTGATTTTTGTCGAGTGAGAAACTGGGGAATATATAGGTACTTCTGGGTTCTCACATTTCTAGTGCATGGTTAGTTAAATATACGCCTTCTAAGTAAACAAAAAGTTGTCTCCGCAGATATTTCGAAAAATGAGTTGAATTCTTGAGAAATTTTATAACTCAAATGTATATAGTTTTCTTCTCAGTTATCTAAACAAATGCATGTGTTCCTATCCGTCACCTTTAAACATGGTTTGTGATTAATTAACTTAAAATTTATTCGTCTCTCTCTCTCTCTCTCTCTAGCATGTCCCACCCTTAAGTAGTAGTTTGAACAGATCAGGTACCCATCTGGGGCACCTCAATCTGATTCGTAGGACAAGGTCGCCACCCCCGCCCCGTCTAAAAATCATACCCTCCATTCCCGTCTCCATCCCGGCACGGGTTTTGATTTTAAACTCCATCCCCGCCTTTATCCCCATTTCATGTCCTTCATCCCCAGTCCAAACAGGGCGAAGCGGGGTGGGGCCCGTTTCCCCTCGGTCCACTGCCATCTCTAAAGAAGGATCGGGGACGGAGCGGGGGGAAGCGTAAGTCCATCCCCGCCTCCAACCCAGCACGGTTTTTTATTTTAGCCTCCATCCCCGTTTCATGTCCTCGATTTTCCCTGCCATCCCTACTTGATTTTCCTTCTAATTAATTGTTACCTCCATTTTCAGGTGGGGATTAGGATTTTAACTTTTAGTTGGTTTGTGAGTCTTGAGTAAAAGAAATGCAGTTGGACAACTTCCACAGGAAATAGCCCTGCCTTCAAAGTTTTAGAAATTTTGCGGTTGATTGCCCTCTCCGAGCACATGCCGAGTCTTTGGTTCAGGGTATAGACAGGGATGAACTTGGAAGGCTAGGATTTTCTAGTGGGATGTCTTTTGAAATCTTCCCATATTGCTAGGAATAGGTCAACCTGCAAGGTTTGTGATAGCTGAGTCCATGCAAAGACAATATACAGGAGTACTTGGTCATTCTAATTTCTAGAAATCTTCTATTGCTTGTCCAAAATTCAAGCAGTGGTTGGGATGTATTAGTCAGCAAGGCATGACTTAAGGACCTGTTCCAATTAAGCTAATATAAAAATATAGAGAGCTAACATGGGAAGGGAGTTGGTCTTCCTTAGAACCCCTATAAATATGCATACATGACACCTTGTGAAAGCATCCTCACGAGCACAAGAAGGCTTTCGCATCCTCTTGTACAACCTGAGCTTCTTTCTCAAGACTTGGAAAGAAAGATGAAGCTTGCAGTCTTCATCCTCCTTGCTCTCGTAGTTTCCCTCAGCGATGCTTCTGATCCCAGCCAGTTACAAGACTTCCACTATAAGAAAATAGGTTGTTAGCGACGGACGTTAGCGACGGAAAGATTCCGTCGCTAGTTAGCGACGGATTGGCGAGCGACAAATATTCGTCGCTATTATCACTGAATCTTAAGAAAGTAGCGACGGAAGATAGTCCGTCGCCTAGTCCGTCGCTAATTAGCGACGGATGTTGCGACAGATTGTTTTGTCGGTACGATCGCACCATTTACCGACGACGTTAGCGACGGAAACTAGTCCGTCGCTAACTAGCGACGGATGTGGCGACAGAATATAATCCGTCGCTATTTTCGTGAATTTGATTTTACGTTGGCTTAGCGACGGAATTAATCCGTCGCTAAGCCGTCGCTAACTTTCGAATAACCCTAATCCCAACCAGGTTTTCCTTTTCTTCTTTCGCTGCTCCTGCGCCGGTCCCGCTCCCGCCGTTCGCCGGTCCCGCTCCCGCCGTTCGCCAGTCCCGCCGTTCGCCGGTCCCACCGTCCGCCGGTCCCACCGTCCGCTGGTCCCACCGTTCGCCGCCCGGAGAAAGGTAACGCCCTCCCCCTCCCGTTTCCGGCAAGGGGTTAACCCCCTGCCGGAAAACGCAGGGGGTTAACCCCCTGCCGAAAACGGCAGGGGGTTAACCCCCTGCCGAAAACGGCAGGGGGTTAACCCCCTGCGTGCCGTTTCCGGCAGGGGGTTAACCCCCTCCCGGTTCACACAGGGGGTTAACCCCCTCCCGGTTCACACAGGGGGTTAACCCCCTGCCGTTTCCGGCAGGGGGTTAACCCCCGTTTTCACACAGGGGGTTAACCCCCTACCGTTTCTGGCAGGGGGTTAACCCCCTCCCGGTTCACATAGGGGGTTAACCCCCTGCCGTTTCCGGCAGGGGGTTAACCCCCATTTTCATGCAGAGGGTTAACCCCCTGCCGTTTCTGGCAGGGGGTTAACCTCCTCCCGGTTCACACAGGGGGTTAACCCCCTGTCGTTTCCGGCAGGGGGTTAACCCCCGTTTTGACGTAAGGGGTTAACCCCCTGCCGTTTTCGGCAGGGGGTTAACCCCCTTCCGGTTCACGCAGGGGGTTAACCCCCATTTTCACGCAGGGGGTTAACCCCCTGCCATTTCCGGCAGGGGGTTAACCCCCTCCCGGTTCACAGGGGGTTAACCCCCTCCCGTTTCCGGCAGGGGGTTAACCCCCTCCCGGTTCACAGGGGGTTAACCCCCTCCCGTTTCCGGCAGGGGGTTAACCCCCTTCCGGAAAACGGAGGGGGTTAACCCCCGCGTTTTTCGGCAGAGGGTTAACCCCCGCGTTTTCCGGAAGGGGGTTAACCCCCTGCATTTTTCGGCAGAGGACCCTTGCCCCTTGCCTTTCCGGTAGGGGGTCGACCCGGGCAGGGGGTCGACCCCCTGTCGGAACAGCAGGGGAGTCGACCCCTTGTCAGAACAGTTTTTTTTCCGTGGTGACTTCATTTTAAAAAATTGTTTTTTTGTGCAGATTTCTCAACGGAACCAACTCGTGCTCGGCCACCTGTGGTAAGTAAATGACAAAAACAATGCAAATCGGGTAAATACCCGTGGTGAGTAAGTGATGCAAACGTATCACATGTTATTTAATTTATTGAATGCAGCACTTTATTGTTCACACACTCACTTAGTTGTTGATATCTAGGACTGCTTTGTTGGAGTTCGGAGATCATGCTGAGCATGATTTTAATGTAGAAATATGGAAGTGTTCTTATTTTTGGAGTACGGAGTCCATGCTAAGCATGGTAGTAGTTAGTGAGATATTGAAGTGTGTTTGCTGCAGGTACATGTTTGCCATTTATTTGATATGAATGATTATGATGTATTGCAATATTTGATATAATTGTATCCATGCTTGCATGTAGTTACTTTCAATTTGATTTTGACTTCCATGTTAAATTTTATAATAAAAGCATGCTTCAAATGATTGTATCATGTCATTAATAGTTTGCACATGAAAATATTAAGTTATCAATGCATGCATCAAAATTCTTGTTATTGTTTGACATAGTATATTGCATGATAAATTTGATATTTTCTTCATCGTCGCATTCTGATTGTTTTTTTCTTAATTCGTTAGGATACTATTCGTAACATCATACGACAGAATGACTGCAAACCGTGAATGGATGTACCGTAGGATAGTGGACAATGAGTTATCGCATGAATATATGGATGGTGTCGATAGTTTTATTGAATTTGCAACGGCGAGTGTCAGTACGGTAGATCCCACAGGTCGGATTAGGTGTCCCTGCAAGATTTGTAAGAATAATCGATTTGTAGAACCTCATGGCGTTAGACATCACCTATACAGGAAGGGTTTTGTGAGTGATTATCAGAACTGGGCGTTTCATGGAGAAGAATTTAGAAACGATTTTGATGCACGGGTGAATGTGGTGCACGATAATCCATATACGAATTTGATATTTGATGCTGCAGGAACAGAACTGGGTTCTGCTATGAGTTCTAGTGATGTAAGAACTGTCGTAGATGAAGAATCACCAAACGATGCAGCTAGTAGATTTTATGATTTACTTAAAGATGCTGATGAGCCACTTTGGAACGGTTGTGAGAGTCACACTATCTTGTCTGCAGTTCTTCAACTAATGAATTTGAAGTCCGAGTATAATTTGAGTCAATCATGTTTTGACCGTTTGTGCATGATTGTGAAGAGTATGTTGCCTAAAGATGAGAAATTGCCACAAAATTTCTATCGTGCGAAAGTTATGGTCAACGCTCTAGGTATGGGTTACAAAAAGATTGATGCTTGTCCAAATCACTGCATGTTGTATTTCAAGGAGCAGGAAAACGACATATCATGCCCGTCATGTGGGCATCCTCGGTTCAAGCTAAAGACAAGAGGCAATGGTAGCACGAGATCAAAGGAAGTTTCATACAAGTCGCTCCGCTACTTTCCTATCACTCCTAGATTGCAGCGATTGTATATGTCTTCAAAGACAGCTAAACACATGAGATGGCATGCAAATAAAGTTCGACACGATGAAAACAAGATCACGCATCCTGTTGACGCTGAAGCTTGGAAGCACTTTGATCGTACTCATCAGAACTTCGCAATGGAAGTGCGAAATGTTAGACTCGGTCTATGTACAGATGGATTTAATCCATTTGGGGGTAGATCAACTCCATACTCATGCTGGCCAGTATTTGTAACTCCATACAACCTTCCACCAAGCTTGTGTATGAAACGTCCAAATCTTTTCTTGTCTCTGTTGATCCCTGGTCCGACCTCACCTGGCCAAAATCTTGATGTATATCTAAGGCCATTGATTGATGAATTAAAAGTACTGTGGGATGACGGTGTTACCACGTATGATGCCCACAAAAAACAAAATTTCAACATGAAGGCCGCTGTTCTATGGACAATCAGTGACTTCCCTGCATATGGTATGTTATCTGGTTGGAGCACACATGGGAGGTTGGCTTGTCCGTACTGCATGGAGGATTCCAAAGCTTTTAGATTGAGGCATGGAAGGAAGCCTTGCTGGTTTGATTGCCATCGTCGATTTCTACCCAGCGATCATCCGTTCCGACGTCAAAAGAATGCATTTACAGCAGGCACAACTGAAATGGAAGGTCCATCCTCAAGATTGTCTGGCATAGAGATTTTAAGAAGATTGCGATACTTTCCAAATGTATTAACAGATGCCCGCAGTCCTACACCCTTCCGTGGATTTGGGAAGGAACACAATTGGACGAAAAAATCTATTTTTTGGGAACTACCGTATTGGCCGACCCTATTGATACGACATAATTTGGATGTGATGCATGTAGAGAAAAATGTGTTTGATAATGTGTTCAATACAGTAATGAATATTAAAGGAAAAACGAAGGATAATCCGAAGGCCCGTATGGATTTAAAATTAATATGTAAAAGACCAGAATTGGAACTCAAAGAGTATAATGGCAAAGTACTGAAACCAAAGGCGAAGTACGTGCTCGGACCTGATCAAATAAAACATGTATGTCAATGGTTGAGACAACTGAGATTTCCAGATGGATATGTCTCTAACATTGCTCGGGCTGTGAAGATTGACGATGGACAGTTATATGGGTTGAAGAGCCATGATTGTCATATCTTTATGCAACGATTGATACCCCTAGCATTCCATGATATGTTAGACAAACCTATATGGGGGGTATTGTCTGAGTTGAGTGGATTTTTCAGAACATTGTGCGCATCGGAGGTCATTGTATCAGATGTAAAGAATCTCGAGGACTCTGTCATCACCACTGTTTGTCTGTTAGAAAAGATATTTACGCCAGCATTTTTCGATGTTATGGAACATTTGATCATACATCTGCCATATGAACTAAGGGTTGGTGGCCCTGTGCAATATCGATGGATGTACCCATTTGAAAGGTATATGTTTTTTTATATTTGTCTCTTTAATGACAGATATTTAAAATTTGAAATGTATATTCTTGTCAGATGCATGTTCGACCTAAAAAAAAAGGTTCGTAATAAAGCAAGAGTAGAAGGCTCTATTTGTGAGGCGTACACTTTAGAAGAGATTTCAAATTTCTCATCTATGTACTTCGAACCTCATATTTCAACACGTTACACATGCCCGCCCCGTAACGATGATGGAGAACAAGTAACTGTAGCTGACAAGCTGTCGATATTTCAACGACTTGGGCATGCATTTGGTAGTTGCCGATCAAGGCTATTGACAGATCGAGAGCAAGATGCAGCACACATCTATATTCTTTTTAATTGTTCAGCGATCGACCCATACATCGAGTAAGTATATGTATATGCAACTCAATTATAAATCCTTTTATGTTCTATATGTGGATACATGGCTCGGTAATATAAGTATTTGTGGTTTGCAGACGATTTGATCTGGAGTTGCAAAGCAAAGTTTCACATCTCACTAATGCAGAAGTACAAAAAGAACGTGAAACTAAGTTTGTGGAGTGGTTGAAACAGTTGGTAAAGAAGCTAACATAAATTTTGTACTTATAAACAACACTAAGTTACTTAATTGATCGTGATCACAATAATTGTTTATGTCTGTGCGTAGGTTCGCCATGGTGATGTTAAAGATCAAGGAATATGTGATTTAGAAAATGGTCCGACCAAAGTTGTGCAATGCTACAACGGGTATATCGTAAATGGTTATCGATTCCATACAAAAGACTACGGTATAAACAAATCAACGATAAATAGTGGCGTGTGTGTCAAGGGTAGCAGCTACGGTGAAAATGAACATGATTACTACGGTGTTATAGAGGAAATAATGGAGTTGACTTACTTAGGCATGAATAACAGGGTTACGGTATTCAAGTGTCATTGGTTTGATCCAACTGCAACAAGACTCGACAAAGCTTCAGGCATTGTGGAGGTGAATCATAAATCCAGGTTTGGAACATATGAACCATTCATATTAGCCTCGCAAGCTCAACAAGTTTATTATACTTCATATCCGAGTATAAAAAAGTCAGATAGAAATGAATGGTGGGCAGTTTGCAAGGTGAAATCCAAACTATACCCCGAGTATGATCAGTTACAAGAAGATGAGTTAGCTGAAGACAGTGATTACTATCAATCAGATGATGTCTGTGACTTCGCTTATGGTCACGATGTTGCGCATGATATGCATGTCATATCTCCATTGGCTGATGAAACATTCATAGAGGAATGTGATCCAAATGATGTACCAAGTGGATGGGCAAACAATGAAGAAGAAGAAGAAGAAGAAGAAGAAGAAGAAGAAGAAGAAGAAGAAGAAGAAAGTCAAACTAGTGACGAGGAAGAATTCTCAAGCTAGTGAAAAAAATCTTATACTACAAACCTCTATTTAAATGCATTGTAATACTTGATGTGAGTTGTATTGCAATACTTGGTGTGAATGATTAAAAATTTTATTTCAATGTATTGTAATACTTGATACGAATGATTCGAATGCATTGTAATTTATCTGAATGTATTATAATTTATGCAATTAACGAATGATTTGAATTAGTGCAATACTTGATGTCAATGATTTGAATTATTTGAATGCATTGCAATGCTTGATGTGAATGACTTGAATGCATTGTAATACTTGATGTGAATTATTTGAATGTATTGTATGACATATGTTATTTGTTAGAATATGGTTCGTGGAGGTTATAGTGGTCGCTCATCCAGTAGTAGCCAGGCTCAACCTTCATCTTCACGGGCTCCTGTGATAGGTATATCATATAACTAATTAGATGCTTGATTAGTTCAAATGCACATTCTGAGAACTTGGTGTGTATTTTTTTACAGATGATGTTGCGCCTGTATACGACCCACCTACACCAGTTGATCGCACAAGTCAACAGCCAACACAGGAAACAGGGTCTTCACAGGCTGGCACAAGAAGACTCATTCGAATAGTGTATATCGATAATCGACCGTAAGTATTTTGTTTTCAATTATTGCATATCTTTTAAATATTTTATATTGATATTTACTGTGTAACAATTCATGTGCAGCACGAGGTTTGAGCCACAAGAAGTAGTACGGGAGATTAGGAATTCACTTCTTCAACATCTACCAGGACCAGTTGCTCAATGGAAAGAGTACCCAAAGGAGGTATTAGACAGATTGTGGTCCTCATTCATGGTATACAGTTGTTCCTCATAGTTAATGTGTTTCATATTTAATTTATTTAAGCAATGTCTACTAACTTTCTGAAAATATTTGTAGGCTTCGAATCGCTTTGCAACTACGGTGGAAGAAAATGATGCAAGGAAGGTGTGGCAGAAGGTGGCTGCCAATCGATTTGCAGACATGCTGCACACTATGAAGACTGCAGCAAAAAAAGCATCTGGCGTAGTAGATGATCCATTACTGTGGAAGGGCCATGGTCCTATTACTATCAGGAGAGATTACTGGGATGAAATGTGCGATATGTGGGCGGGAGATGCATTTAAAAATCGCTCTGCGAAGGCTTCACAAAATCGATCGAAGATGCCCGAAGCCCATCTACACACAGGTGGATCTAAGACATTTGGGAGCCACCTAAAGAAAATGGTAACTCATCAATATATAATATTAATTTTATAAGTATAGTTGCAAATTTGTGTACTAAATCTTTTGTCATTTAACTTCGCAGGAAGCAGAAAAAGGAGGCAGTGTACCATATAAGGATGTGTTTGTAGAAACACATAAACGGAAGACCACGGGAGTCTTCGTATCAGAGAAGGCGAGAACGACAACGGTATGTATTAATTCTATTAATAATCATTGCAATATATATGCAAGTCATCATAATGTTATCATTAATTATTAATGAATACTTTAAACATTATTTTGTAGGAGGCATATGAGCAACAAATGGTAGAGCGATATGGTGAAGACGCTACTCAACATCCATCATTTGATCCTACAGCATGGGTGACTGCAGCAGGTGAACCCCAAAAAGGTCGCGTGTTCGGGTTTGGGAGTAATATGAACACTTCACCAGTTATTGGTTCTTCCAGTTACGGCTCACCAACTTCTTGCGTCGACATAAGCTCCAAGCAGCCGACTATTCTTTCCGGTGATGATGTACGCGAGATCATTAATGAATCACTGAATAACTACTTCCAATACACCGTCGCCCCCTTTCTCCGAAATGAGATCAAGGCCGCTGTTCAGGATAGGGGATCTTCGATTCCAGGTCCCTCTCAGGTATAATCACATATATAGTTTTTTTGACTATCTTAAAGCACATCTGAGCATGGTAGAATCACATATAGAGTTTTTCTAGATGCCTTAGAACACATATGAACATGCTATAATCACATATTCAATTTTTTTACTGCCTTAGCACACATATGAGCATGATAGAATCACATATATATATATTTAACTTTTTGTCTGTCTTAGAGCACATATGAGCATGATAGAATCACATATAAAGTTTTTTTGATTGCATTAGAACACATAAGCATGCTATAATCACATATTCAGTTTTTTTACTGCCTAAGAACACATATGAGCATATTATAATCACATATTCTGTTTTTTGACTGCCTTAGCACACATATGAACATGCTATAATAACATATAGAGTTTTTTAACTGCCTTAGAACACATATGAACATGTTATATATCATTTATGATAGAATCACATATAAAATTTTTGGCTTTGCCTGCCTTAGAGCACATATGAGCATGCTATATTCACATATTCAATTTTTTTACTGCCTTAGCACACATACGAGCATGATCGAATCACATATATAGTTTTTTGCTTGCCTTAAAGCACATCTGAGCATGGTAGAATCACATATAGAGTTTTTTTATATGCCTTAGAACACATATGAACATGCTATAATCACATATTCAATTTTTTGACTGCCTTAGCACACATATGAGCATGATAGAATCACATATAGAGTTTTTTATTGCCTTAGATCACACATGAGCACATGATAGAATCACATATAGTGTGTAATTTATTTCATTATATTTTGTTTATCAATACTGACTGTTCTTTTCTTGTGTAGGCTGCTAGCGATAATCAGGGTAGTGGAGCTGAAGGGACAGATAAAGACAATGAACAAGAAGACGCACAAAATCTTGGCGATGATTAGAGGACTGTGTTGAAGAAGTTCTATTTTTTTTATTTTTCCTAATTGTAATTGTTGAATTGTAAATAATTAAACTTCTTAGTTTTAAGGTGGAACGATTAATTATTATAGATACTTGTTATATGAATTTTTTTGTGTGGTTTGTTTTTTATTTACAGGAAATATAAATTGTACAGGAAATATAAATTGTACAGTTCTCCGTAATTAATTTTTAAATAAATTTTTTTTTGATTTTTTTTCGTTTTTGCGACGGATTAGCGACGGATGATTCCGTCGCTATTCATATTAATCTAGCGACGGCTTAGCGACGGAATTAAATCCGTCGCCACGCCGTGGTCGCCGTTTAGTACCGGCGGATTGGCGACGGAATATAGCGCTCGTTATTCCGTCGCAATTAGCGACGGACTTGGCGACGGAATAATTCCGTCGCCAGTTAGCGTCGAAATATTCGCGACGTAAGCATACTGTCGCCGCGTTGTCGCTAATCCGTCGCTAACATGGTTAGCGACGGATTAGCGACGGATTAGCGACGAAAGGTGGTCGTCGCTAATCTACTGCTCTGTTGTAGTGTTCTGCGTTGCTGATCCCAACAGCCCAAGTACCTCCACAAACTTGGCATTCAACACGCACACACACATGCATGCATGCACGCACGCAAAATAAAATATTGTTGCTCATTACCTGACATGTCTCTACTTGGCCCCATTGGTTTCATATAGTTTTCATAGGAAATTGATAAGATGGCATTCCCTTCCCTCCATTTCCCACCATGGATGAAATAAACATCCGAGAATCATGGTGGGAAGGTCCTGTGCTGGTTGGTATAAGTGTGCCCCACTATTTCCCACCACCTTACTCATCTTTTCATGCGTAAATCCCTTCTTGCCAAAAGCAGAGCCAATGATGGAAGAAAACTTTCATGTTAAAGTTGAGCTGGCAGAAGTTTTTGGCAATTTGTGCACTCTCCTGTGAAAGGCCGTTCCCTTCCATGGCAATGAAACAAACAACCCCACGTTTATGGAAATTTTCATGAGGCTGGAACAAGTGCAATCACATTGCACAAAATTGGTGTGCCGGCCCTCGGATTTTTACACTGACATAGACAGAGCTAAGTATGGAAGGCTGAGCCAGCGTGGCTAGGTCCCTGCGCCTGGACCAGTTTCTAAGAGTAAAAAAAAATGGTGTGTCGGCCGCTGCAGCTGGGCGCCCACCATCTTTTCCATATAGCCTGTGCGCTGTTGGACCCTGACAGCGTATGGGAGGGGGCTCAGGTGACGTGGTGCACCACTTTTCTGCAATGTGATTACACCGGGTCCAGCCTCAATTTCCATATTCTTGGGTACATCTCGATACGACCATATATCTTACTCACTGACATTCATCATCTCACTAGTAGCTCCCAACTTTGAGTAGATGTTACATTAATTTCTATAGATACTAATTGCTCAACCAATTTGAAAACTTTATTTTGAATTTTTATAGTGCCTTAAATAAATTGTTAACCTTATATTGTTTACTGCATATGCAGTTGTGGTGAACGGCAAGGTGTGCAAGAACCCTGACTTGGCCAAACCAGGTGATTTCTTCTTCTCCGGGCTGGACAAGCCCGGCCACACTAACAACCCACAGGGCTCCAAAGTGACCCAAGTCAACGTCCAACAGATCCCTGGGCTCAACACACTGGGTATCTCCCTGGCTCGGATCGACTTTGCTCCCAGGGGATTGAACCCACCCCACATTCACCCACGTGCAACCGAGATACTGACCGTGCTGGAAGGCACCCTCTACGTTGGGTTCGTGACCAGCAACCAAGCCAACGGCAACAACAAGCTCTTCACCAAGAAACTGAACAAGGGAGATGTGTTTGTGTTCCCACAGGGGCTCATTCACTTCCAACTGAACGTGGGGGATTGCAATGCGGTGGCTATAGCTGGGCTAAGCAGCCAGAACCCAGGTGTCATCACCATTGCCAAGGCTGTCTTTGGGGCTAAGCCACCCATCTCTCATGATGTGTTGGCCAAGGCCTTCCAAGTTGACAAGAAATTGGTTGATAAATTACAGGGAGCATTCTGGATGGACAACAACTACTAAGTTTGATTAATTATATATGGGGATGAATAGATTGGTACTCACATTTTCATGTGTTTGTGTTGTCATGTATGCCATTGTGGCAGTCTTTAAATAAATTGACGTCGACCCTATATTTAGTTACTGCGTAGAAATGAGAAATCAAGATTAATAAAGGTTAGGTCAGAGTCTTTGCACGCATCTCTCTCTCTCTCTCTCTCTCTCTCTCTCTCTCTCTCTCTCTCTCTCTGCGCCCATATGGTATAATATGCGGCCTAATTGGGCACACCCATTTTCCAACCACGCACAAATCCCTGTGGCTGGACTCCTGCAAGCTTGTGGCTGGACTCCTGCAAGTGGGTCAGCATATATATGGTCTTTATTCTTTGCTCCAACTAAAACCATGATGATCGGTGTGAGCTCGCTAGATAAGTTTGAATTCGGGTTCGGGCTTTAACCGACCTGATTCTGACTACACTTTGCTTTTGGACCCAAACCTGAAATGGTTTTATTCATGTTCAAATTTGGGCCTTACTCAACACGAGAGTTGTGGTCAAAAGTTGTTTGAGGCAAAATCCGAAGACAATACTCGTTGATAAAAGTAGAGAACCAAGATTCGGTGAGGAAACACCAATCAAGTTTGCATTGTTCATTCATATTTCCAATCTGAATGTTGGTACAGGTAAACTGATGAGTTTGATCACGCACCTCCACTAAATTAGCATCATGAATTAAGTCTTTGAAGTCTCGACAAGCTGAGACAATAGGCCGACACCTACTCTTGTTTGAAGGACCCCTCACTGCATTAAAATCACCAATAACAATAGAAGGCTCATGGCTCATGCCGATCCGACAGGGAGTGAACAATATGAATATATGCATCCCTCCTCTTCGGCAAATAGTTGTGTATATAAACACCATAAACACAAAATAGTTTCCCATTAGAAATGTGAAGAAAATGAGTTTGCAACCAAAAAACATGTGCATCACATGATAACAATTGGACTTGTGCTTCATCCCATAAACAGAGAATTCGATTTACCAAATGTGAATCAAGGGCACTCCAACAGAAATGAAAAACTTGAAACCTTCTTTGGAGCTTCACTAGATTTGGTGGAGAAAGCTTTCCATCAAAGAGAAAAGCCACGGCAGGTTTTTGTGTTTGTAAGAGCCTTCGAAGTTCGCTTTGAGAAGCAGGAGATCGCAACCCCAGTGTTCCAAAGCAGGTTATATGTCCCCCCCCCCGAACAGGGCAGTTAGCTACATCTCATGCTCGGGGTCCCAAAGAGCACCACGTATGTAAGCATGTGTGTCTCGTATCCCCATGTTTGTCAGCATTAATTAGCGTTGGAGTTTGATGCGATTGCAAAGACTTAAGTACCCTCTCCTCCATTGGTGCAAAAAAAAAATGACGATTCTTGAAAAGGAGTGGTTGTAAAGACTTAAGTGCCCCGAAGATGATTATTTAAGACCCAGTCTCTGCACTGCAGGATTATCTGAGAAAGAAATCTCCCCTGGAAGAGGCCATGAACATCAACCCTCTCACACACACTCTCCCTTCTATTTCTGCTTCTATGCACATCCAACAGAAGATCTTACATTGCTCCATCAAGCACCGGCTGACCAGCACATTGACTGTTATGGAGCCTGATTCAGAGTTTTTACCCTTATAAGAGGAGGGTTTGGGGGTTCATCCCAGCGTGGGTAGCATCATTCAACTAAATGAGTTGTAGATCCTGATTCAGAGTTTTTACCCTTATAGGAGAGGGGTCTGGGGGCTCCTCCTAACGTGGGTAGCATCATTCAACTTGAAGAGTTGTGGAGTCTGATTCAAAGTTTTTACCCTTACAGAAAAGGGGGGCCTAAGGGCTCCTCCCAGCGTGGTTAGCATCATTCAACTTGATGAGTTGTGGAGTCTGATTCAAAGTTTTTACCCATTCATATTTTAAGGCATTAGATCTCATGTTTGAACATCCACGCATGTGCAGTTTGCTTTCAGCATGTTCAGTTGCTTTCTAGATTATACTTTGAATTTTGGTGCATTTTAGATCTATCGATTTGTATGTAACCAGAGCTCATTTTAATCTGAATTTTTTACTGCAACTTCATGCATATGTCTTTATGCTCTCCACCAAAAATCAGATCATTATGAGTTTATTTGACTCACTTTAAAAATCGAGATTCAAAACCTGTTATTTTGCACCGTCAGGATTTTAGCAGAATCAGGACCAACTTGCGGAAGTGATTTCTCCCTAACCAGAGATGATATTTCCGATCCGTAAATAGGGTTGTTTTCTAAATTGAATCTAGTTTGTTTATACCAAATTTCAGCGATTTCTATGGTGTTTTCATACCAGTTTTGGGTCAAAAACCATAACCCTGTCACCCTGTGTCATTTTAACGACTCAGATTTTGATTCATTTTGTTTGAAGTTTATTTTCCTAATGAGAGATCATTTTTCAATTCTGTAAAACGGGTTCTCTTTGTTTATGTGTCTAGTTAATCTCTGTAAATTTTCAGAATTTTTCATGGTCAATTACTATTTCATTTTGATTAAATATCAAAACCTTATATCCAGATTTTATAAATGTTCTAATTTTGGCCCCCATATCATGACTGTTGTAGCACTTCTTCAACAAATCGTTATTTGATTGGCATTATTCTTCAGCAAATTATTGTTATGATTTTTTTGGGTCTCTAATGAGTCCCTACTATGATTTGTAGTATTTTTTGGTCTCCAACGAGCCTCACAATGATTTATAGTGTTGTCCGGTCTTTTAACTACACTACAACAAAGCAGTAGATTAGCGACGATCACATTCCGTCGCTAATCCGTCGCTAACATGGTTAGCGACGGATTAGCGACAACGAGGCGACAGTATGCTTACGTCGCGAATATTTCGACGCTAACTGGCGACGGAATTATTTCGTCGCCAGGTCTGTCGCTAATTGCGACGGAATAACGAGCGCTATATTCTGTCGCCAATCCGCCGGTACTAAACGGCGACCACGGCTTGGCGACGGATTTACTTCCGTCGCTATGCCGTCGCTAGATTAATATGAATAGCGACGGATGGTTCCGTCGCAAACACGAAAAAAAATTTAAAAAAATTATTTGAAAATTAAATACCGAGCAATTTCTATTTCCTGTACAATTTATATTGTCTGTAAATAAAAAACAAACCACACAAAAAAATTCATATAACAAGAATCTACAACAATTAATCGTTCCACCTTAAAATTAAGAAGTTTAATTATTTACAATTCAACAATTACAATTAGGAAACATAAAAAAAATAGAACTTCTTCAACACAGTCCTCCAATCATCGCCAAGATTTTGTGCGTCTTCTTGTTCATTGTCTTTATCTGTCCCTTCAGCTCCACTACGCTGATTATCGCTAGCAGCCTACACAAGAAAAGAACAGTCAGTATTGATAAACAAAATATAATGAAATAAATTACACACTATATGTGATTCTATCATGTGCACATGTGTGATCTAAGGCAATAAAAAAACTCTATATGTGATTCTATCATGCTCATATGTGCTCTAAGGTAGACAAAAAGTTATATATATATATATATATATATATATATATATATATATATATATATATATATATATATATATGTGATTCTATCATGCTCATATGTGTGCTAAGGCAGTCAAAAAATTGAATATGTGATTGTAGCATGTTCATATGTGTTCTAAGGCATCTAGAAAAACTCTATATGTGATTCTACCATGCTCAGATGTGCTTTAAGGCAGGAAAAAAACTATATATGTGATTCGATCATGCTCGTATGTATGCTAAGGCAGTAAAAAAATTGAATATGTGAATATAGCATGCTCATATGTGCTCTAAGGCAGGCAAAGCAAAAAAATTTATATGTGATTCTATCATAAATGATATATAACATGTTCATATGTGTTCTAAGGCAGTAAAAAAACTCTATATGTTATTATAGCATGCTCATATGTGTGTTAAGGCAGTCAAAAAACTGAATATGTGATTATAATATGCTCATATGTGTTCTTAGGCAGTCAAAAAACTATATATGTGATTCTAGCATGCTCATATGTGTTCTAATGCAGTCAAAAAAACTTTATATGTGATTCTATCATGCTCATATGTGTTCTTAGGCAGGCAAAAAAACTTTATATGTGATTATAGCATGCTCATATGTGCTCTAATGCAATAAAAAACTCTATATGTTATTATAGCATGCTCATATGTGCTCTAAGGCAGTCAAAAAACTGAATATGTGATTATAACATGCTCATATTTGTTTTTAGGCAGGCAAAAAGTTATATATGTGATTCGATTATGCTCATATGTGTTCTAAGGCAGACAAAAAACTGAATATGTGATTATACCTGAGAGGGACCTAGAATCGAAGATCCCCTATCCTGAACAGCGGCCTTGATCTCATTTCGGAGAAAGGGGGCGACGGTGTATTGGAAGTAGTTATTCAATGATTCATTAATGATCTCGCGTACATCATCACTAGAAAGAATAGTCGGCTGCTTGGAGCTTATGTCGGCGCAAGAAGTCGGTGAGCCGTAACTGGAAGAACCAATAACTGGTGAAGTGTTCATATTACTCCCAAACCCGAACACGCGACCTTTTTTGGGTTCACCTGCTGCAGTCACCCATGCTGTAGGATCAAATGATGGATGTTGAGTAGTGTCATCGCTATATCGCTCTACCATCTGTTGCTCATATGCCTCCTACAAAATAATGTTTAAAGTATTCATTAATAATTAATGATAACATTATGATAACTTGCATATATATTGCAACGATTATTAATAGAATTAATACATACCGTTGTCGTTCCCGCCTTCTCTGATACGAAGACTCCCGTGGTCTTCCGTTTATGTGTTTCTACAAACACATCTTTATATGGTACACTGCCTCCTTTTTCTGCTTCCTGCGAAGTTAAATGACAAAAGATTTAGTACACAGGTTTGCAACAATACTTATAAAATTAATATTATATATTGATGAGTTACCATTTTCTTTAAGTGGCTCCCAAATGTCTTAGATCCACCTGTGTGTAGATGGGCTTCGGGCATCTTCGATCGATTTTGTGCAGCCTTCGCAGAGCGATTTCTAAATGCATCTCCCGCCCACTTATCACACATTTCATCCCAGTAATCTCTCCTGATAGTAATAGGACCATGGCCCTTCCACAGTAATGGATCATCTACTACGCCAGATGTTTTTTTTGCTGCAGTCTTCATAGTGTGCAGCATGTCTGCAAATCGATTGGCAGTCACCTTCTGCCACACCTTCCTTGCATCATTTTCTTCCACCGTAGTTGCGAAGCGATTCGAAGCCTACAAATATTTTCAGTCATTCTGTAGACATTGCTTAAATAAATTAACTATGAAACACATTAACTATGAGGAACAACTGTATACCATGAATGAGGACCACAATCTGTCTAACACCTCCTTTGGGTACTCTTTCCATTGAGCAACTGGTCCTGGTAGATGTTGAAGAAGTGAATTCCTAATCTTTCGTACTACTTCTTGTGGCTCAAACCTCGTGCTGCACATGAATTGTTACACAGTAAATATCAATATAAAATATTTAAAAGATATGCAATAATTGAAAACAAAATACTTACGGTCGATTATCGATATACACTATTCGAATGAGTCTTCTTGTGCCAGCCTGAGAAGACCCTGTTTCCTGTGTTGGCTGTTGACTTGTGTGATCAACTGGTGTAGGTGGGTCGTGTACAGGCGCAACATCATCTGTAAAAAAATATATTAGAAATTCTCAGAATGCGCATTTGAACTAATCAAGCATCCAATTAGTTATATGATATACCTATCACAGGAGCCTGTGAAGATGAAGGTTGAGCCTGACTACTACTGGATGAGCGACCACTATAACCTCCACGAACCATATTCTAACAAATAACATATGTCATACAATACATTCAAATAATTCACATCAAGTATTACAATGCATTCAAGTCATTCACATCAAGCATTGCAATGCATTCAAATAATTCAAATCATTCACATCAAGTATTGCACTAATTCAAATCATTCGTTGCATAAATTATAATACATTCAGATAATTGAAATCATTCACATCAAGTATTATAATGCATTCAAATCATTCGTATCAAGTATTACAATACATTCAAATAAAATTTTTAATCATTCACACCAAGTATTGCAATACAACTCACATCAAGTATTACAATGCATTTAAATAGAGGTTTGTAGTATAAGATTTTGCTCACTAGTTTGAGAATTCTTCCTCGTCACTAGTTTGACTTTTTTCTTCTTCTTCTTCTTCTTCTTCTTCTTCTTCTTCATTGTTTGCCCATCCACTTGGTACATCATTTGGATCACATTCCTCTATGAATGTTTCATCGGCCAATGGAGATATGACATGCATATCATGCGCAACATCGTGACCATAAGCGAAGTCATAGACATCATCTGATTGATAGTAATCACTGTCTTCAGCTAACTCATCTTCATGTAACTGATCATACTCGGGGTATAGTTTGGATTTCACCTTGCAAACTGCCCACCATTCATTTCTATCTGACTTTTTTATACTCGAATATGAAGTATAATAAACTTGTTGAGCTTGCGAGGCTAATATGAATGGTTCATATGTTCCAAACCTGGATTTATGATTCACTTCCACAATGCCTGAAGCTATCCTAACCATAAGCGAAGTCATTTTGTCGTATGATGTTGCGAATAGTATCCTAACCAGTTAAAAGAGAACCATCAGAATGCTATGATGAAGAAAATATCAAATTTATCATGCAATATATGATGTCATACAATCACAAGAATTATGATGCATGCATTGATAACTTAATATTTTCATGTGCAAACTATTCATGACACGATACATTAATTTGAAGCATGCTTTCAGTATATTATTTCACATGGTAGACATAATCAAATTGAAAGTAACTACATGTAAGCATGGATACAATCACATCAAACATTGCAATACATCAAAATAATTCATATCAAACAAATCTCAAACATGTACCTGCAGCAAACACACTTCAATATCCCACTAACTACTACCATGCCTAGCATGGACTCCGTACTCCAAAAATAAGAACACTTCCATATTTATACATTAAAATCATGCTTAGCATGATCTCCGAACTCCAACAAAGCAGTCTTAGATATCAACAACTAAGTGAGTGTGTGAACAATAAAGTATTACATTCAATAAATTAAATAACATGTGATGCACTTGCATCACTTACTCACCACGGGTATTTACCCGATTTGCATTGTTTTTGTCACTTACTTACCACGGGTGGCGGGGCACAAGCGAGTTCCGTTGAGAAATCTGCACAAAAAAATGATGTTTTAAAATGAAGTCACCATGAAAAAAAACTCACTCTAAACAAATGATTTATAAAGGTAACTATTTAGTTACAGGAGGTGAATCAAATACCATGAAAAAAAATGGTATCTCACTCTAAACAAATGATTTATAAAGGTAACTATTTAGTTACAGGAGGTTCATAGATTTTGAAAACATTCATAAACATGATTTGCGAATGTCGTATTATATTTGCGAACGTACGTTGAAAAAACTAGTTAAAAGAGATTCACATATTTTAGGTGAAATTTGTAAAAATGATTTGCGACAATCATATCATATTTGCATACATACGATGAGAAATATAGTTAAAAGAGGTTTGCAGATTTTTGATGACATTCACAAACATGATTTGCGACAATCGTACCATATTTACAGTCGTACCTCAAGAGTGTTTATTTAAAAAAGGTTCACATTTTGAACGACATTCACAAAAATGATTTGCGACGATCATACCATATTGGTGGACATACGTTTTGGAGTATATGTTAACACATTTTGGGTGATGCAAAAAACTATTTGGGAAGGTCATACCATATTTTCGAGCATACGTCAAGAGTGCTTAATTAAAGAAGGTTTACATATTTTGTGTAATGTTCACAAAAATAATTTACGATAATCATACTATATTTAATTGCAGAACAAAAATATCTTTAAAAAGTCGAGAATAAGAGGATTTTGGCAAATTGTTAAAACATTTCAGAGAGAATGCACCATTTTGAAACACTTTATTGACCCCCAGACAAGGCAGAGGGTTGACCCCCGGCCGGACACGGCAGGGGGTCGACCCCCGGCCGGACACGGCAGGGGGTCGACCCCCGGCCGAACACGACAGGGGGTAGACCCCCGGCCGGACACGGAAGGGGGTCGACCCCCTGCCGAACATCAAAAGGGGTTGACCCCCTGCCGGACACGGCAGGGGGTCGACCCCCGGCCGGACACGGCAGGCGGTCGACCCCCTACCGGGGTCGACCCCCTGCCGAACATCAAAAGGGGTTGACCCCCTGCCGGACACGGCGGGGGGTCGACCCCCGGCCGGACATGGCGGGGGGTCGACCCCCCCCCCCCCCCGGCCGGACACGGCAGGGGGTCGACCCCCTACCAGGGTTGACCCCCGGCCGGACACGGCAGGGGGTCGACCCCCGGTCGGACACAGCAGGGGGGTCGACCCCCTACCGGAGTCGACCCCCGGCCGGACACGGCACGGGGTCGACCCCCTGCCGGAAAACGCAGGGGGTCGACCCCCAATCCATTTAACGGTGAAATACTTGTGGTTGCTCCGGGCAGCGGCGGCGGCAGCGGAAGGTTGACGGAGATCGACTTCCGGCGAACGGTGGGGGCCGGTAGAGAGGTCGACGGGATGTATAGGGCGGCCGAAGGAAGAGGACGGCAGGAGGGAGAGGGCGGCGGGCGGGAGCAGCGAAAGGAGAAAGGAAAAAGAGGGTTGGGATTAGGGGTAATGCGACATTTAGCGACGGCTTAGCGCGGATTAATTCCGTCGCTAAGCCATCGTAATTCAAAAAATGAAAAAGGCGACAAAAAATATTCCGTCGCCTAGGCCGTCGCTATTTTGCGACAGAATTTTAGCCGTCGCAATTCTGTCGCTAACTGCCGTATTTATTGCGACAAAATATTCTCTCGCATAATCCGTCGCTACGTAGCGACGGATTTTGCGAGGGAATATAATCTGTCGCTAGTTTCGTAAAATTCTCCAAATATAGCTACGGATTCATGTCTCTCGTTAATCCGTCGCTAAGTAGCGACGATATAACTCTGTCGCTAAATTCCGTCGCTAATCAACTGTTTTTTTGTAGTGCTATGATTTATAGTGCTTTGGGGTCTCCAACGAGACCCACTGCGATTTGTAGTGTTTTTTGGTCTTTTAATTATGATTTATAGTGTTTTGGGTTTCTAACGAGACCCACACTGATTTATAGTGTTGCTGGACCTCGCTATAGCGATTTGTAGTGTTTCTCGCTAAACACTACAGCGATTTGTGATACAAATCGCTATCTGAATCAGGACCAACTTGTTAGGGCCATATCTCTCTAACCAGAGATCGAATTTCAAATCCGTAAAAAGTGGTGTCTTCGTTATGAAGTCTAGTTTATTACTGTAAATTTTCAGTGATTTCTATGGTCATTTGATACCCTATTTGGATCTAAAACCAGAATGATTTGATTTTTTGTGGAGAGCATGAAGACATATGCATGAAGTTGCAGTAAAAAATTCAGATTAAAATGAGCTCTAGTTACATAGAAATCGATAGATCTAAAATGCACCAGAATTCAAAGTATGATCTAGAAAGCAATTGAACATGATGAAAGCAAACTGCACATGCGTGGATGTTCAAGCATGAGATCTAATGCCTTAAAATATGAATGGGTAAAAACTTTGAATCAGACTCCACAATTCTTCAAGTTGAATGATGCTACCTACGCTGAGAGGAGCCCCCAAACCCCCCTCCTGTAAGGGCAAAAACTCTAAATCAGGCTCCACAACTCATCAAGTTGAACGATGCTACAGTTAGTGTGCAGGTTAGTCGGTGTTTGATGGAGAAATGTTGGATCGTTTGTTGGATGTGCACAGAAGTAGAGAGAGAAGGGAGAGAGAGTGAGATGAGGTTTTACCCCTCTCTTGTAAGGGTAAAAACTCTGAATCAGGATCTACAACTCATTTAGTTGAATGATGATACCCACGCTGGGAGGAGCCCCCAAACCCTCCTCTTGTAAAGGTAAAAACTCTGAATCAGGCTCCACAAGAGTCAATGTGCAGGTCAGTCGGTGCTTGATGGAGCAATGTAGGATCTTCTGCTGGATGTGCACAGAAGCAGAAAGAGAAGGGAGAAAGATAGTGAGAGGGTTGATGTTCATGGCCTCCTCCAGGGGAGATTTCTTTCTCGGATAATCCTGCAGTGCAAAGACTGGGTCTTAAATAATCATCTTTGGGGCACTTAAGTCTTTTCAAGAATCCTCCCTTGATTTCTTCTCTAGAGAGAGAGAGGGTTTTACAGTGTTTTACGGAGAAAGAAGAAGAAGACTTTGAAGAGTCAACATCATCCTCGACTTTCTGGATGGAGGACATGTTTGTCCTTTTTTTGAACTGTTTGTTTTTTCTTTTTTGAATGAAAGGCATTTTTATCATTTTCTCAAACCATCACTTTATGAGAAGAATAGCAAGAAAGGGTACTTAAGTCTTTGCAACAACACCAGAGTCCGATGCAAAGTTATGTCAACATACACAGGAATACGAGCCCCATGTGCTTATATACGTGGTGCTCATTCAAAGCCCCGAACACAGACGTGGGATTCAGTGAATCATCGGAGGGGAACATACACCACCCTCTCTCAGTGTTCCATGAAAAGATTTTCAAAGTACAAGCCAAAAAGGATTTGAAAATGAGCCAAAACCCAGAGAAATCTACATGAAAAACGTTGGGAGGCTGAATTTAAAGGCCCCTAAAGTTGCAAGAAATTGTGTTCATGGGACCCAAAAGCAAAAAGACAAAAAAGAAGTCCATAAAGGACCTAACTGGTACAAATGGATTGGACTATTGGACATAAAGAATCTAGGTCCAACCCATTTGGGTGACCCGGTTTGACATAGTGGACCACATAATGGGGAGATAGTGGGTGGCAGTTACGTACGTAACTGCCTCTTTCCCATTACATAAAGGGGTTGGCTGCTACGAAGATGATAAGAGATTCATGGCAATGGCCTACCCAAATTTCACATTCGGGTTTACGTGGTATAGGGTCCTGCTCACCGTCGACCTAAGGCCTGGGCTCATCGTGGGCGTCGACCGGATGAGGAGAACGCTGGATACACGCACACACATATTCTATGGCATCAACAGATATGTATTCAGGTACGCTTTTTGTGTATGTTGTGCAAGCAAACTCCAACAATGGGTTATGGGCCCACTCATTGTTGGAGTTTGCTTGCATCAGCATACACAGAAAGTGTACCTAAATACGTATCCGTTGATGCCACAGAATATGCGTGCGGGTATCCGGCGTTCTCCTCATCCGATCGACGCCCATGATGAGCTCAGGCCTTAGGTCGACAGTGAGGAGGACCCTATACCACGTAAATCGAATATGGAATTTGGGTAGGCCATTGCCACGAATCTCTCATCATCTTCGTAGCAGCCAACCCCCTTATATAATGGGGAAAGAAGCAGTTACGTACGTAACTGCCACCCACTATCTCCCCGTTATGTGGTCCACTAATGTGGCCTACTAATGGTGTCAAACCGGGTCACCCAAATGGGTTGGACCTATATCCGTTATGCCCAACATTCTCCCACTTGACCCATTGACACCAAAAGTGCACTAAATCGAGGTTTATATCGTTATCTTGATTTAATTCTTCATGTGGGTTCACATGCTACTCTTTATTATAATGATGAATCATATGAGTCATAAAGATGAATATTTCTTTATGAAATGTCATATTCTCATGTATTATACTATAATTCACCTTCAGTGCTTAAGCATGTTGAAATTATCTTTATGAATAGGTTGGTCTCTTCCTTATTCCTTTATTGGTCCTTTAATATTGTTATTTTGTTGTTCTCTATAACCCATATGAGATATTCTTTATGCAAAATCAACAATTTATAAAGTCATAGAGAATCAAATGTGATCACATAATGTATTGTCATACATAAGATGGGATCAAAAGGACTCATCCCCTTTACATGTTGGGAATATAATCCCAGTGCTAGCGCTTTAGTAAGAGAATCTAGAGTCATTTTTTTTGTCTCAATTGTATCAATACATACCAGATGATTCTTAGTCCTTTCATTAACAACAAAGTATTTTAACTCTATGTGTCGACACGAGATTGAGCTTTTGTTGTTATTTGAAAAGGACATGTCTACTTCATTATCACAAAAAGATCTTTAGTGCTCTCTCAATAGAGTCCACAATCCCAAGATCCATAATGAAGCTTCTTATCCAAATAGTTTGAGATAAAATCTCATATAAAATCAGTAATCTAAGGGTCCTAACTGGTACAAATGGATTGGACTAGTTGTTACAACTTGGGATTCACTTCCTTGTTGCAACCGCCATCATCAGGGAGACTTGCACCCTCATGCAAAACACGCAATTGAGGCAACAAAAGGGATGGACCTGTGTAAAGATGGGTTCAGCAGTTAAGTTACCAACTGATTCAGAAAGATGGGACAAAGTCACATCCGGACCTTTATGACCACCTTTTACCATCATGCAAGTTTGATCCCATGTGAAAGAGCATAGGTCCCTCAAGCATGTTTATTACTTTGCCTCTGTGACTTTGCTGTAGATAGTGAAGGGTGAATGTGTGTAGGTTGAGATGATGTCATATGACTTGAGTTGAGAGCTTCAAATTGAAAACCAAGAGGAGCTACTTAAAAAGGAGGTTGTTCCACGCAAATAGGAGAAGAAGAATCTGGCATAAATTGCCCCACATGTTCAAATGAAACAGTGTTTCAGGTCGGTGGGGGAAAGACCCGGTGAGGGTGATGACGAACATGGCTGAACAGAATCTTATGATGGAATAACCAACATGTGAAAATGATTGTTGACAACAGGATGGACCAACTATCCGGCTGCAAATGAGAAGATGGACAAGTATGACTAGAAGGGCATGTGTTGCTTGAATGGTTAAATGAACCACAACTAACACAATTGCACAGCCCCACCTTAAACTCAACTTCCTGACCGAAGGTTCTACCATTCTCAATAACAACTGAAATAGATGGTGATGGCCAAAAGTTGAGGGGACCTTAATACGTATCCATTCTTAGGAAACACGTGCAAGGTTACAAGTTTGCCAATCAACAGCAAGGAGGGAACCCTTAAAGAAACGAGTGACACCTGTTAAAATTATGGATCGTATCTAACCTTATATGACCCTGTTTGACATGGGTACATCTTAGGATAGCATGACTCATAGGAGTTACATGATAGTTGTTGTAATCGCTATAGCGGTAACCTCCCACTATAGGCTTCTCTCATAAGTCTATAAAAAAGAAGTATGGTTGCTTAGCTTAATGAGAACAGCCAAAGAAGTCTGGGCTCATCGTGGGCCCATAACCCAATGTTGGCATTTTTCAAAACAGAACTGAAATGTTAAAGCAATAGTACATATACTGGTGGACACCGAGCACCCGCGTCTACCAGTATGTATTGTTGCTTTAAAATTCTGGTTTTGTTTTGCAAAACAGCGACAACACCCTCATGGAATTTGATATTCCAAAATTTGGCAAGGATTACAGAGAGGTGAATCCAAAGAGGAACTCGAGATGATAGATCAAGTTTAAGATCCATACTGGGAAGTCAGTGATCAACTATCAGCATGCAACCTGATACTTTCTAATTGCCTCGATGCATGGCAGTCTGCATATTTGCTTCCTTTGAAACTCTAATGAAGAATAGGTGTATATCCTTGTTAGACGGCAAAAAAGAACGTAAGAAACAAACAGAAACTCCAATCGCTTAATAGATAAGCCAGAAAGCCTAGCTAGAAGCATAAATTTTAACGGCAACACCATATCCTTGTAAGTGGTGGCAGCAGACCAAAAGTTGGTCATCACCTCCATCATTAACATTCAATTCAAGACAAGGGATAGAGTCCTCTTCCACAATATCAGCCCATGATTTAAACGAAGAGGGTATAGAAAGGTTAGGGTAAGAAGTGATAGTATCGTTTTCCATGATTTTCTCCACCAGCATGACAATTTTCACCATGTTGCTTGGGTACTTCTTTCAGTAATGGTAGGAAATGGATGACAACGCTCAGCACTTTCAAGATTTATACATTTTCAACAAAAGCAGGTAAGGACCCTGGTGTGAAAAGTCATAAACCATCTCTGACTCCATACATTACTTAGACCATATAGATCCTACCTAAATAACTAATTGGAGCTATGAATGGCCGAACCTAGGTCCTGCAAGATCCGCCACAAGGGGGTTTGGCGTAGTGGGGATGGGCCATGGCTAACATACGGGTAGTTAAGGTTCAATTCCTATAGGTGTCACCTTCCTACACAAGTTGACGCCCAGCATAGTGATGTGACCCGCAGAGAACTCATACAAATCAGAGTTAGCCAGTTGTATCAGTTGGCACTACCACACCAGCGCAACAACAACGGAAGGCTGCCATTGCCATCATGGATCCCAGTTGCTTGTACAGTTTTTGACCTGCCACTTCAGTTGAAGAAATAGTAGTGACTCAGCCAGTCACTTGAACGGTTGAGAGAATGCCACCTCAGCTTGTCTAAATACAATGTAAGGGAGCCTTGGGCGCCTCCTTCAACTAGGTGGATCCAATGAATGTGCCCTAACTCAGATGAACAGATTCTGTGAATGTTACTTGAGCTGATTGGGGTCACATGAGCAGTTGCAATACTGCTATAGTTTTCATTTCTGGTTTATGGTTTTTGATAGCCTATAAATAAGGCACTTGTATTGCATTATGGAACTTTTGAATTATTGAATCTTTGGAATACAAATTAGACTTTGGTCTTTTGGTGCTTTGTGCATTCGGTTCTCTTTCTTAGAGAAATCCGAGAATTGATGTCTGCGTCATTCCTTGGGCCAATTCAAGTCGGTTTAAGGCTTATTGAGTTGGAATTATGCTAGATCATGCTTCGAGCCTAGATTTGATGATCGCACGTCCTGCGAGATAGTGGATTTTTTTGGAGCTTCAAGTTGCTGAGAAGATGACAAGAGTGCATCCCTCACTTTGAGTAATCGGTGAGTGCTTGATCTTCTCTCATTCATTTTTAGTTTGATCCGGCAAGAGCATTCACTATTGGTTCATTTGCTTGTGTCGCACCTACCGGATCGACGACTTCAACTATGCCACGTGAGGAACACTTCTGTGGTTGTAAGAGATTTTCATAATCTCTTAAAAAACCTAGGGAGGTTTTTCAACCAAGAATCATCTACTGCCATAAGTAGAGGAGGCCGATCGACTTGAATCGGTACTGCAGCAGCGAAGTCACTCACAGGTCCCAAGATTTGTCGCAGACTACGTAGAGCCGCACAACGTGTGCCTCGTAGCTTTTGTGCATCGCATGCACCGTAGTGGTCTTGCATCAACACGCGCATCAGCATCCGCTCCTCCGCACGCACGTTTACACGATCGTGTTGTATCATTTTCTTCTTACACACTCTGCATCATTTGTTGTATGCACGCGCTACAGCAAACGCCTTCCACAACACGCGCAACATCGTCTCTCACGTGCACATCCATTCTGCTTATCTCGTGAGCAACACCTCAAGCTGCATCACACTGAATCTCCTCGGCTGCACACTGCAGCAACAATTGTTGATTCACGTTGCACTGCACCTATCCAGCATCACGCACCTTCCACAGTGTGACTTCTGCCATGCGCATGCACTGAGTGCCGCATATACATAACATCATGCACTACCGCCTGCAATGCGCATTCACCTCTGCGCACCTTGCACAACACAGTGTTGCGCTGCATCTATTCACACCCCATTCTTTTGCAGTGTGCAACTTTCTGTATAGCATTTTAGTGTCACACTTCATTGGCGGTGTTTCCTATTGAAGCATCAAGTCAGTGCATTGGAGCTGAGAGCCTCCCTGCACTTTAGTGTGCAGCACTGAGTAAGATGTTCTATGAGACAATCGTGATTGAATAGGCTTATTATAGCCAAGGCTTGTTGTGGTCGAATTGTGAGCTGAAATTAAGACAACTCTTATTGTTGTTTTTGTGTTGCTTTTGTTAGCCTTGTATCCTAGCATTGAGCTAGACGAACCCCCCTATCCACCTCGTAATAGTGTAGTGTTTTAGTGAAAACATCAACACAAGCACACACTCACAAGTGGTGTCGAATACAAGGTCCAAAAAAGAGAGAGGATCTAAAAAGAATAGCTCAACAACTCCAAACTTCCGCGCAAAAAGATTATAGAGATCGTGAGCAAGGTCCTTGCCTTCCAAAAATGGATCCTAAAACGAAGGTCCCACCATGTGGTATAAAAGCCAATGAAGACCTTAGACCAAATGAGTGTTCTAGTTCTCATCTTGGAGAAGAAAGGTTGACAAGATCTTTTTATGTTGAGACACAAGCCGAATTCATGAGGAAGCTCTCTCATAAGGATGAGAAGTCAAATTTGAGAATGAAAAAACTTGAGTTGCTCATGCTTCAACTCGCTCAAAACGTAAATGCTATGGTGGAAGGGAAAGAGCAAATGACTCCAAGGCAAAATCATGAGACACGGTTTAGAAATAAAGAAGGGGATAATGAAGTTCCTTCTTGTAATTTCATTCAAAAAGCAAAAGTTAAGGTAGAGCTACCTATCTTCAAAGGGGAAAATCTGAAAGAATGGTTGTTCAACGGCATTCATTACTTTACTTGTCACCAAACTCTCAATGACCGGAAAATTGATGAAACTATATCATGGTTAGAGGGAAATGCATTGTGTTGGTATTCTTGGTATGAAATTACGGGAAGTCGGATTGACCAACTTTCCAACAAGCAATAGTAGAAAGGTTTGGCCATACACTTATGGTCAATCGTAGTGTGTCCCTAAAACAACTCAAACAAAAGGAAACTCTAGATGAATATCAAAGTGAATTTGAAGAAGTGTGTTCAATGCTTCCACCTATGGACCAAGGAACCTTGTTTGGTTCTTATGTAGGGGGTCTAAAAGATGAGCTGAGAATAGAAGTGATCGCGGTCAATGTGCACACTACATGTGAAGCGTACAAAGTCACCAAACTCTTTGAAGAGAAAATAAAGTTAAGCGCTCCAATTCACAAATGAAAAGGTAAAGAC
Organism: Nuphar pumila; assembly: GCF_984573655.1. NCBI lineage: Eukaryota > Viridiplantae > Streptophyta > Magnoliopsida > Nymphaeales > Nymphaeaceae > Nuphar > Nuphar pumila. The sequence continues at coordinate 1,501,614 of NC_143259.1, forward strand.
AATCCCAAGTTTGTCAAAGTGAGTGTTTTCGATGTGGGAGATTGTGGAACCCAAGCCACAAATGCAAAAGTTTGAAAAATCTCCAAATCCAAGAGAAGAAGGAGGAGGAGAGAGAAGAGTCTGAAGAGGAAACACTAGAAAATGAGGGGTATCATGCACTATCAAGAAATGCTAGTCCAAATTCGATGAAGCTTGAAGGCAAGCTTAATGGGCGCAAAGTTCAAGTGTAAGTAGACACCGGGGCAACATAGTTTTATTGAGAAAAAAATGGCTTTGAAAATGGGTTGTCAAATCAAGGAGCACCCAATGTTCCAAATTTTCATTGGTGATGGTGGAAGTCTACAATGCACTCATGTTTGCCAAGATGTACCACTTATGTTCAATCAATCCAAGTTCTTGGTAGATCTCTATCTACTTTTAATACAAGGGATGGATGTGGTCTTAGGGATTACATGGCTTAAACAGTTGGGAAAAGTCTCATGGGATTTTGGTAACATGAAAATGAGTTATAGTAAGGGAAATGAATATGGCATTCTAAAAGCAAGTAACTCAAAAGATGTTGAAAATAAAAAAGTACTTCAAACATTGAAGTCAACCAAGAGGGTCGTATTGTGTTTGGTAAAAAAAAATTGAAATAGATGAAAACCAAACAAACATTCCAAGTGATTTGGCTTAAGTGTTAGAAGTGTTCATATGGTATTCAAGGAACCTAAGAAATTGCCACCACCAAAGTCCCAAGACCATCATATTGTGTTAGATGAGAATTCCAAACCTGTGAATGTTCGACCATATTGTTATGTGGTTACTCAAAAAGAGGCAATGAAGGAGATGGTAAAAGAAATGCTTGGGAGTGGAATTATTAGGCCAAGCTCCAGCACATTTTCTTCTTCAATGTTATTAGTCGAAAAGAAAGATAATATATGAAGATTTTGCATTGATTACCGAGCACTCAACCATATCATGGTTAAGGATAAACATCCAATACTGGTTATTGAAGAATTGCTTGATGAATTACATGGAGCGAAACATTTTTCCAAGTTAGACTTAAGGGTCAGGTATCACCAAATAAAAATGGTCAAAAATGACATCTATAAAACCGTTTTTCGAACTCATGATGGACAATATGAGTTCCTTGTTATGCCTTTTGGTCCTACGAATGCTTCTGCGACATTCCAAAGAACAATGAATGATATCTTCATACCATTCTTGAGGAAGTTCATTCTGGTGTTTTTTTATGATATTCTTATCTATAGCAAAAGTTAAGAGGAACATCTACTTCACGTCAAAGAGGCATTAAGGGTCCTTAAGGAGAACACTCTATATGATAAGATGCCTAAATGTGAGTTTGGGTTACCTCAAGTTATGTATCTTGGACATATTATTGCAAACGATGGGGTGATGTTGGATCTCGATAAAATCAATAATATGATAGAGTGGCCTACACTGGAGACAATTAAAATATTGAGAGGTTGTTTGGGTTAAGAGGGTATTATAGAATGTTCATCAAGGGTTATGGAACTATTGTCGCACCCCTTACACAGTTGTTGAAGAAGAATGTGTTTGAGTGGAATGAAAAAGCCAACCAAGCATTCAAATTACTGAAGGAAGCCATGTCTAGTGCTCCAGTCTTATCGTTACCAGATTTTTCAAATGAGTTTGTAATTAAAAACGATGCAAGTGACTATGGAATTGGGGCAGTCCTCGTACAAAATGAACACCCTATCACATTTATGAGTAAATCCATACCAAAAAAAGTGAACATCATAAGTGCCTATGACAGGGAGATGCTTGCTATCGTATTGGCAATTGAGAAATGGAGGTCATACATTCTTGGAAGAAGATTCAAAGTGAGAACTGCCCACCACAGGCTCAAATATCTGATAGAATAACGAATAACTACCACCAGTCAACAAAGGTGGATTGTAAAACTACAAAGCTATGATTTTGAGATTGAATACAAAAAAAGGATCATGTAACAAGGTAGTTGATGCACTATCGCGCATGGGGGATGACAATCCTAGTGAAGACAAATATGGCTTTAAGGATAAAGGATAGGCGGAGCATGGTGGACTGATGTGATCCACAGAGAACTCATATAAATCAGAGTTAGGCAGTTGTAACAGTTGGCGTTGCCACGTCAGCGCAGCAACAGCAGAAGGCCGCCATTGCCAGCGTGGATCTTGGTTGCTTGTACAGTTTTTGAGTTGCCAGATGAGCTGCCACTTCAGCTGAAAAAATAGTAGTGACTCAGCCAGTCACTTGAACGGTTGAGAGAAGGCCACCTCAGCTTGTCTAGATACAATGTATGGGAGCCTTGAGCGCCTCCTTCAGTTGGGCGGATCCAGTAAATGTGCGCCAACTCAGATGGATAGATTTAATGAATGTGGACTTGAGTTGATTGGGACCACATGAGCAGTTGCAATACTACTATGGTTTTCATTTCTGGTTTCTGGTTTTTGGCATCCCTCACTTCGAGTAATCGGTGAGTGCTTGATCTTCTCTCATTCATTTTAAGTTTGATCCGGCAAGAGCATTCACTACTGGTTCATTTACTTGTGTCGCACATACCGGATCAATGACTTCAACTGCACCACACGAGGAACACTTTTGTGGCTGTAAGAGATCTTTCATAATCTCTTAAAAAGCCTAGGGAGGTTTTTCGACCAAGAATTGTCTACTGCCATAAGTAGAGGAGGTCGATCGACTTGAGTCTGTACCACAGCAACGAAGTCACTCACAGGTCTCAGGATCTGTCACAACCTACTTGCACCACAGACTGCGTAGAGCCGCACGCCTCACAGCTTTTGTGCATCGCATGCACCGCAGTGGTCTTGCATCAACGCGCACTTGTTTACACGGCCGCGCTGCATCATTTTCTCCTTACACACTTTGCATCACCTGCTATCTGCACGCACTACAGTAAACGCCTTTCGCAGCACGCGCAACATTGTCTCCCATGCACGCATCCATTCTGCTCATCTCGTGAGCAACACCTCAAGCTGCAGCACACTAAATCTCCTCGGCCGCACACTGCAGCAACATCTGTTGATTCACGTTACAGCGCACCTGTCCAGCATCGCGCACCTTCGCAACGTGACTTCTGCCACGTGCATGCACTGAGTGCCATGCATGCACAACATCGCGTCGTGCATGCATAACATCGTGCACTATCACCTGCAACGCGCACTCACCTCTGCGCACCTCGCATAGCACAATGTTGCGCTGCATCTATCTGTGCCCTGTTCTCCTGCAGCACGCATCTACTCATGCAACTTCCTGCATAGCATTTTAGCACCGCACTCCATTGGCGTCGTTTCGTCAGTGCATTGGAGCTGAGAGCCTCCATGCACTTTAGTGTGCAGCACTGAGTAAGCTGTCATGTGAGACGATCATGACTGAATAGGCTGATTGTAGGCAAGGCCGGTTGTGGCCGAATTCTGAGCTAAAATTAAGACAGCTCTTATTGTTGTTTTTATGTTGTTTTTATGTTGTTTTTATGTTGTTTTTGCTAGCCTTGTATCCTAGCATTGAGCTAGACGAAACCCCTCTATCCAAATTGTAATAGTGTATTGTTTTAGTGAAAACATCAACACAAGCACACACTCACAAGTGGCGCCGAATACAAGGTCCAAAAAGAGAGAGGAGCTAAAAAGAATAGCTCAACAACTCCAAACTTCCGTGCAAAAAGATTATAGAGACCGCAAGCAAAGTCCTTGCCTTCCAAAAATGAATCCTAAAACGAAGGTCCCACCAATAGGCACCACGGGCAAGGGTCCTGGCTAAGGAGTTTTTCCCCCTAGGGGGGTCGATCTATGATCTACCCGTTTTCAGGCCTTGTGTTTCTCCATGCAAGTAAAGGAAAAGAAACAGTCCTGCAAGATCCAATTTAGTCGGATCATAACAAACCCATTAACGAGACTTCTCTGGACGTGGTTCCTGTCACTTGGAATGAGACAGACAACCTACTAGATGCATCTCGGGCCAGATTAAAACAATGCCCTGAATCATGCAGTGATGACCTGAACCTGGTCCATTGATGGTAAAATAAAATATTATGCCCAGTAATGCCGAAATCAGATCAAAGGCGCGCAGTACTGCAGTAGTCATGCCTCACTAGTCACTGCCATCTTCCATATTCCATCTGTAGCCATGAACAGCCCTAAACTAAGCTGTTAAAGTTATCACTGGCCCAATGGTTTACATCCCAAATGTTGTGTAGCAAGTCAAAAAACTCCAACTTCAATCAAAGAGAAGGCGTACAAACCAACTTGGCAACACTTTTTTTTTTAAGGCAAGCTGCGGTTGAGCAGACCCTTACCAGTTACACTATACCATTGGATTTCAAACCTGCAACTTCCCAACACGTGCACTGCTCTTATCTGACAACCGGAGCAAACACTTGAGAGCGAGAAATTCTTGACAGAGCCATTACAGCAGGAAAGCCCGAAAATTGGTGAAAAGATCAGGTTTAATATGATTGCACAAATATTTGTGCATTAAGCACCTCATCACCCTCCATCTTAAAGATAGGCCTGTCAGGTGCGGAACCCAAGAGGCGATGGGGTGGTTAATGCACAATTTTTTGTGCAATCATATTGCACCCTATCCGGACTCCGAAAATTGATAATACTCAATTACACAAGGAGTGACCTATAACAGGAGTGGTCCCCATTCTCAGCTAGCAGTTGGTACGGAGGGGAGTTGAGCATACGACACACGCATCTACCATCTGGGACGAACTTTTGTGGTTGCAAAGTATACATGTGCGTGTGCACATGATGTGTCCAGAGAGAGCCCCACCCAACACGCATTCGGAACGGAATCGGAAACCAAACCACTGTGAAGGTCGTGCCAATGAGGGCCATTATTTTAATGCTCTACTGTTTTAATGCCTAAACATGGCTCTCTTGCCCTGTTGCGGGCAGCTAATACTATCAATCGACTGACCAGGAAATTTTTGGCCTTGTCCCACATGGCTTTAACTCTGTGATTTAAGAGTAGGACATCTACAGGTCAACCACTACGATCGATAGAACTCAAGCCATCATACCACCGGATGCCTACACCATTACCACAGAGACAAACGCTACAGCCATCCACTGGTCAAGCATAGATACACGTGAAGGAAGCCAAGCACCTAGAGAGATGCACCACGCACCAAATAGTTGTAAGCACATAAAAGCGTGCATCATGCACTCGCACACATCATACTGGGAACATATTTCATACCTCAAATGCAGATGGGCTTTTAACATCAAAATTTTCAGTTGTCAAAATTGGAATTACATGCAGTCAAAACAACAGCACAGAGAAACAAGAGCGGCAACAAACCACTCGCCAACTAACCGTTACCCAACAAACGCACAAAAAATGCATTATTCTAGATCCCACCCCCATAGTCGGACCCAAATGAAAAAGAGTTGAACAGGCCCTCATCTCCAAGAGGGAGGTTTCGCATTTAAGAGAGGCAAGAATAAGCTAAAGCTTTCTCCTCGGTCAGCTCTGCTGCTGTCGCATCCATTTTCTTCCGAGAAAATTCATCGATGGGGAGGCCTAACAAGAAACAAGAACAAACAAAAATAAGAATTTCTGAATGGTCCTATGCTGACGCTGAGTTACTCAAGACAAGAAGCTCACTCTGGACAATGGTCCACTCTCCGTTCTGGGAAGTAACTGGGAAAGAATAGATGAGTCCCGCTGGAACATTGTAGGATCCATCAGAATATACTCCCATGGAAACCCAAGTGCCCTGCATGATAAAACCACAAACGACATTTACACAGTAATCCATACAGGCACACAAAGCAAAACTCAGGCTGTCTTGCAAATCAACAATTAATGGTGAACTATATAAATCAAAATGCAACCTTAGGTGTTCCAAGCACCCAATCACGGATGTGGTCGCAAGCAGCACTTGCAGCAGATAATGCACTGGAGAGCTTGCGTGCCTTGATGATGGCAGCACCACGTTGTTGGACTTTAGTGATAAACTCCCCATTCAACCTTCGAAAATAAACATGCAAACGTTTATTTCATTGAACATGGGCCTAAAAAGGATCCATCACAGAACTTGAAAAACATATGCAGCAGCATAAAAAATTATTAGCATAGATGCTAATATCATAAACACAGAAACAAAAAAGAACCCAAAAAAAAAAAGAATTGAGAAAAAAAAAGTAACAAATTTGTTTCTTTTTACCAAACATCATCAGCAATAAGCTGACGAACGGGCTTCTCCCCTTCTGGAGTATGAACAGTTGCATGATTGACATCAGGATACTGAGTTGATGAATGGTTTCCCCAGATGATGGCATTCTTCACATCAGATACTTGCACTTGCAGTCTTTCGGCGATCTGACCAAGTGCTCGGTTATGATCAAGCCTTGTCAAACAAGTTATGTTCTTCTCAGGTATGGATGGAGCAAATTCCTTCAGAATCAATGCATTGGTGTTTGCTGGATTAGCCACAACGAGCACCTGCAAAGGAAGCAAAAGAGGAAAAGAATTGCGAAGGAAAAATTAATGCACATCAAACCATACCTCCTGTTATCGAGGTAATCTATCTCAAATCTAAACCATGACGGTTGAACAAAGAAAGAAGTACAAAACAATGATAAGCAGAAAGTTAAGAGGTAGGATGAATGGAAACCTTGCAGTTTGGAGATGCATACTGCTCCAGAGCAGAAGCCTGAGCTTTGTAGATGGAAACATTTTTGGACATTACATCTTTCCTCTCCATTCCCTCTTTCCTTGGAAATCCACCAACCATAACCGCTACATTTACACCAGTGCAAGCCTCAACAACATCCGTGGTAGCAATAACACCTGTTGTTTCCATAGAAAATTCCGTCTTTACATGTAAGCATATTCATGAAAAAAATATCATATAAGGGTGAACCCATATCTGCCCCCGTGCAAAAGCAGGCCTACATAAAAGGAACCACTTTGCTGCTGCATTACAATGGAGACAAAAGGGTACCTTTGAGAAGCGGGAATGCTGCATCAACAAGCTCCATCTTTACCCCATTCAGTGCTTCCGCAGCAGGTGGAATATCAAGCATATGCAAAATCACAGGCTGGTCAGGTCCAAGCATCACACCCCTAGCTACCATAGGGACAAGGGCGTAACCGATTTGACCTGAAATTAAGAACTCCCATGTTAGAACTGGAAAAGATAGGTGATAGTTTATCAGCTAAAACCTTGTGATGAAAGTGCACTCCATATAACAATATCAAAAGCAAGAGAACTTTTTTTTCCTGAGGAAACAATATCAAAAAGCAAGAAAACTTAGCCACAAAATTGGCCAACATGTTTCACGAATTTTTCAATAGGGCCTGGCCTTGACTAAGTTTAGATGCACTAGCTTTGCCAAGAATCAAGGCACAGAAATCTAACCTAATCCAATTTTGTTCATCCAAAACCTGATTTTTGACACATAATTGGTCTTCGTATATTGAATTTGGCGAGGAATGTGAATGTTGTAAGAGATCTATAACACCTTAACAATATATATATATATACAAACATTCTGAACATCATTTGAAAACGCCTCCTTCAATAAAAGGATTATGAAACTATATATATATATATATATATATATATATATATATATATATATATATATATATATATAGAGAGAGAGAGAGAGAGAGAGAGAGAGAGAGAGAGAGAGAGAGAGAAGCCCGTAACGGTGGACGCACTGTTATCGAACTGCTCTCCGCCGCTGATCAGCGCGTGATGAGCGGCGGATAGCGTTTTTTTGTAAAACACGCCTATTTTTTTATCAAATCGGACGCAAGTTGGACGAGAAGCCCGTCCATTGTTTTATATATATATATATATATATATATATATATATATATATAGAGAGAGAGAGAGAGAGAGAGAGAGAGAGAGAGAGTTTGTTGCAAGTTTCAGGAAAACCAATTGTTTAATTAGGAAATCAGAAACGCTCTTTATTGGCCAAGGTAAAGTAGAGATGAATTGTATATGATACACTGCGCTAATCAGAAGCATCCAACTTTCCAGAGATAAAGCATCAGAATTTATTCGAGCGATTGGGTTTTACTCCTCGGCGGATACAGACACACTCTTTTTATTATGTGAAGCACGGAACGCAGAGTGCACGAACTTCCCGTCAACAAAAAGAAGGGAAAAAAATGATATTTCTCCGATTTAGATTCTTCGCTCACAAAACATACATGTTTAAAGCTCCAATATTGTCGGATATTCAAGACAGAGACCGAAAATTACAAAATACCGCATTCGAGTTTTTTGTCACTATAGATCGAGGACTTAGATCAATAGTTTCACTCTAAGCAATACTTTATTAACATTTACACAAACTATCAGGAAAAAAAATCGAGAAAAGAAGTCTCATCCTGATCCTCAACTCCAGCACAGATCAAGCATCGATATGAAGAAGAAAATTCAAATCTTTCCTACTGCGGAAAGATCAAATCCGAATCACACGATCTAAACCAAACTCATCCTACGGAGTTCTCTAACCAACCGATATTTATCCGGAAATCACAGAAATACGCACAACAGAATCCATTTCTAGCAGACCTACAGAGTAACATTTACCGAAAAGATCAGAACTCATCTATCGACCATTTCCGGATCGTGTAAACGCACTAAACACCTGATTTTCCATATCTACACCGGGTCAACGATAGAAAATCAGGATAAAACGGGAACTGACGAGAAACTCTCAGGAAGAGCGATCTAAATCAGAGTGATGAAGAAGATGGATCGAAGAAAGAAAAGATCAAAGGGATCACTCACCGGCTGCGCCAGTAACAAGGACGCGAACGGGCTCCTTCGCCATTGCCGTCTGACCGAAGCTTCGAGAAACTCCTGAGAAATGGTGCGAGGGTTTTGGGGTGAGCGCCCTTCCCTCTTCCTAACCTTTATAACGGAAAATCTTTTTATGAAAAAAAAAAACTACTATTTATTTTAATAATTAACAACGAAAATGCTTTGTTTGGGTCCGTAAATAACGATCGTACCTCTTGGCAGCATATTCGTTATTGGTGGCCCTTTTTTTTATTCTGTGACGGTCCCTCTTGGCTTCTGCACCTAAAGGCCTTGACTCAAGGGCCCAATGGTAGGAGCTTCTGCATCTTGCGGTCTGATTCAGCGCTCTTATTTTTCTTTTTGTTTAGGGTTTTGCATCTCACTTGTTTTGTTTAGGGCTGTCAATGAGTAGGGTTTGTATCGGGTATCCGGCATGGCTCAACTTGAATTCTTAGATATAGGCATAACAAATTTGGACTCGAATAATATTTGAGTTGATCCAAGCTTGACCTGAGTAAAATATAGGTTGGATTTGGTTATGATTTTTGCCAAATACCCGATCTGATCTGATCTGATCTGATCTGATCTGATTTTCTTATCAGGTACCTGATCCAATTCATGTGTTTTTATATTTGAAGCAAAAGTAAACTTTTGAAATATTATATGGATTTGGGTTTGAATTTTCATTTTGGTGACCCGACAAAACTCTGAACCAACACTCGCCGTTTTTTGGGGCGGGTTTTAGGTAGGATCGGGAACCCAACCCATTGAAAGCCCTAATTCCACCCAAACACCTGGTTTTCAGCACACAACTTGTGATTATAATATTGAATTAGGTAAGAGATATGCACTCTGTTTCTCATAAAGAAATTCTTCCATGACTCATGGCACACAAACTCTCCTTTATATATTGAATTACGTGGAGAATATGAACTCTGTTTCTCATGAGAGATGTGTATGGCACTTGAACAATATATTTTATTTAGAGTTCGCACCTGTTTTGGGCATTTCTCAAGATGGGTGCGGTCTTTATCTCACAAGAAATGTTTAGATGGGTGGCTGTCAGTGATGCTGCATAAAGAATACCCTCATCCATGAGAGGGTGTTGTGTGTGCACCCCCAGAACATGCATTGTAGCTACAGTGCTTGTTCAGGGGTTCTCATTGAGCACCGTGTGGCGCTCAGTGGGGTGTGGGTGTACGGGAGATCTGTACACTACCATACATCTGTCTGATGTACAGTGGTGTACAGTTCTCCCTACACCCCACTGATCGCCACACAGCGCTCAATGGAGACCCAGGAACATGCACTGTAACTACAGTGGGTGTTATTGGGGGGAACATATAACCTGCTCGCCTCATCCATGTATAAGCATTCTTGAAACATCACCTTGCACGGACTCCTTTACATAGAGCAAAAGTAGTCCAACCTTTCTCATGAGATTTAAAATATCATGTGACCTCGCTTTCTAAATCTGCTCAAATGAGATTTACTTTAATAAATCTCATAATATTTCAAATCGCATGAGATGCAACCAACTCTCTGGTTGAGTTTGGCTTCCATGTAAGTGCTGATCAACAAAAATGGATCCAATCTGATGGGGTATAGCTAGGGCTGGTAAGCAAACCAAGCACGCTTGGCTTGGCTCACACGAACCCTATTTATTTTTATCAAGTGGGCTTGGCAAGCAGAGCCATGAGCAGCTCGTTAAGCATGAATAGAAGGTATTTTGGCTTGGCTTGGCTCAGCTCATGTCATGTGTGTTCTTGTAAACAATGACCCAGAACCTAGAGACCTTACAGAGCCCAGTTATGTGCATTTAAGATAGTTGGATCTTGGACCCAGATCCATGCCGTTGACACTCTCTCTACTCGCCATTAAGCTCGACCCGCTTGGACTATTGGTCCTGGACTGGATCTGTGTGACTGGAAAGGATCCAGAGCCTTATATATACAATTAGGGCCTGGCATATTGGGAGTTTTCAGCGATGGCTGGGAATGACCCAATTCTAAGGATGCAGTAAATATTGTGCTGGTCCCTGAGACTTTCTTTGGCCGTTTAGGTATGTTGACTTCAAATATGGACTTGGATCTGGGATATTAAAAGAGAAACTCAGATCTGAATCAGAACAAGATCCAATGAAGTAGAGTTGAAAGTATGTATGATAGTATTTGATTTGATGAAAACGGGCTAATGTTTGCTACCCTGGTGAGTAAGGAACCCCTGCTAAAAACTATAATATTTTTAATTTTTAATTTTTTTTGCACATCTGACCTTTCAGATGTGATCTACCGTGTTTCGGTTAAGTAGAAATTGGTGATTGAATCATGTTATTCCATCGTATATGTAAGATTTTTGAAAGTCTTGAAAAATCAATGGCCTACAATGTACCAAATTTTCAACCCTCAAAAAATTATATTTTTAGGTCAAAAACAGACGTTCCAGACTATTTTGACCATGATGAATACATTTTTATGCATTAAAATTGAAGAAAATATTTTTTATTAACTGAAAAAATAAAAGCATAATCCTCACTTTTTTTGTCAAAAAAAAAATTAAATTGCATGTCATACCCACGTCATGTGTCGTATCCTACCCGTATCTTTGAGACGTAGTGACAGTTGCCAATTTATTTCATATCATTCAGATCGATCCACAGAATTGCTTCCAAAAACCTTATGGGTTTAAAAATATAATGAAGTTTAATATATATCTTAAAGAAGACATTACAATATTGCACTCAAAGCAAGTTGAATCAATTTTTATAGTAGAGTGTAGGCCTATTTCCTTTTTTTTTTTTTAACGTCCTCTTAAGCATGTATTTACTATTAGACAATACCAGAATAGTTAGGGGCCCGCCCATAGATTGGTTACAAGATTGTACTCCTCCTGATGCATTACGAGCACCTCTCTCTCTCTCTCTCTCTCTCTCTCTCTCTCTCTCTATATATATATATATATATATATATATATATATATAAAGTAGTAGATGTCCACCACTTTTTTTGCCTACCACAGCCTACTATGAGTGCACCGGTGTCGTTGGGTTGTTTTTTGGGAAATTTGACCCTGCAGATGCGTTAGGCATGGTTGATTTGCTAGGAAACGATACTTGAATCATGTTTTCTTTTTTGCATATACAGGAATGAGTTCTTTACTCGTAACCTACCTCAACTTTTTTGATAATTTTCAGAAATAGCCTGACCATGCACTAAGAGGTGCTGGCTTTGTCTATAGATTTGATTTGCAGTCACCCCAAGCCATCCCCTAATAAACTTTTAGGACAGAAATTCCCAAGTAATTGGGCTGTTGGGAAAGAAGCACTTGATAATTTGCCTCTCGAACAGGTTCCTACGAGGAGAAACTTGCCCAAGCAAATTAACTTTTGCTAGTCCTTATGCATCATCAATCTGGGCTAGGTTGCCACAGTAAGTTGTAACAAGACTCTACGCGAGAACCAACGGGGGCCCCACATGGTTGGTAGGAGTTATCAGTGCACGTCTCCTTGTGGTGAGACGTTGCAGGTTCAAAACCCAGTGCCAGTGGTACGTTGAATAGTAACTAGTGGGTGTCTGCCTAACCCCAGCTTGACTTTAAAAAAAAAAAGAAGACCGCCTGTACTTCCACAAGGATGAACCATTGTGCAATAGCGTAATGAAATTTTAGATGAAACAAGTAAACAAGCAAACTAATATCGTACAATCACACACCAGGTTTCTGATAAGCAATCAAGACGGTTCCCACAAAATTTTGTGCATAAAAATGCACCTGTAAATAATTCAGCATTGAAAAGAAAAGAAAATTGGGCCATACTTGGGTGACGTGTGCAAAAAAAACTTTTTAATTTAATATGATGGTGCTTCTCTAACGTTTACAAGTAATTACTATATGAGGGCCTGAATTCCCAGTTGCTGCATCTCTCTTAGTCTCCATACAGGGTAGAACACATCTTCACCAAGTTCCTCCGCATCAACCTGCTGCATTGCCCATGCATAATATACAGTGTGGATTGTGTCCTGTAAATCCAACTTCTGTTAGCCATGCAAAACACTCAGCATCAACAAAATTAGCAACTATCAAGTCACAGGTCCTGTTTCTAACCTTGCCACCTTCGGTAATGGCACCATATCTGTCTCGAACGCAGTATATCTGCTGTGTTTGGAACTGCATTCACAAGGCAACAGCGTGCAATAAGCTAAGTCGAGAGTGAAATAGCTAAGAACGGAGGTTTATAATAAAGGTTTTTATTGGTAAAATGTTGAGGACAAAACTCTTACGGCTAATATGATTATTGGTGTAGTGCCCATAAGCTTATTTTCCCTGACTTCCACTTCAGAAATATGCAGAATCTGCAGCAAAATACACAGCATATGTCAGCGCTCCTGAAAAAATAATTAGTTTAATTTCTACTCTTGTTTTTATCGAAAAAAATTCTACTATTGTTCCTTTAATTTAACTGCTTTTCGTTTGCAGTTCACCATGTCTACAGAAAAAGGAATCAGAAAGGGTGTGTGTTATTTCTTCTCGGTTCTTTTTTTTTTACCAGCCAATGTGAGGGGTATTGCCAGTGGAGTTCGAGTACAGGACATCTGAAGTAAAGATGGTTAAAATCCACCAGCATGTCTATCATGCTTGATCCAGAGAATGAATTCCTTACCAGAGCTTTGCATAAGGATTTTTCATATGTGAACAGATTCTGTGCAATATCCTAACATAAAGGTACTTCACGCATGCACAGACACGCACAAGCACATGCACACGCAGACAATCATATAATATTTAAGGATCTCATGAAAGGCATCTTTTTTCTTTCCTACAGTAAGAAACATCTGGCAAACATTGAGCCAATGAAAACAGTAAAAGTCAAAAAGGATGCACAATATTGATATTTTTTATAGAGAATATGAACACAAGTCGACACAGTTCTATAAGTCGCTTTGGCAACTCTCTCTCTCTCTCTCTCTCTCTCTCTCTCTCTCTCTCTCTCTCTCGAGAGAGAGAGAGAGAGAGAGAGAGAGAGAGAGTATGAACACAAGTCAAAGGACAGTTCTATCATTTGCTTTGGCAACTCTCTCTCGCATACAGATACCAAGACCACATTACCAGAACACTGTTTTCTGTTGGGCAGATACTGAGTTGCATAACAAATGAAACTCATCGAACTGGCAAAAAATTGTGTGAATGAGAGAGAGAGAGAGATGTAAACTGTATATAGCCATACAAAAGATATTTATGAATTATGAAATTATATCTGGTTGTGTTGCCGTCACTTTTGCACATATTGTTAAGATAAAAGAATGTGTTTTGTCTTTCACAATACACTGATTCTTTTCCAACTTCGTTCCCTCATAGTTTTGGTCCATGTGGAGGATCTTCATGATAAGATGCCCGTTAGAGGATAAGTATTCATCTTCAGAGTAAGTTGATGGTTGTAAAATTGACCACGAAAAAGGGAAAAACACAAGATTGGAGAAGACATGTTTAAGCAAAGCACACTGGTTTTGAGATGATGAGTTGGACATGGCAGGTGGTTGATGATTAGGTTTCCAGACCCAATAGTTTATCATTAAAAGCAATAAGAAAATTGACAACAACAGTTAACTGCAGTATGGTTTATCAAGAGATAACGCCAGTTGGGTCTGGATATTGGATCCAGATCCAGATCTGATCCAGATCGGGTACCCAGATTCAGATCCAATCCAGATCCATTCTGAATAGGAAATGACGTTTCCTAGTTTGTGTGGTTTCCTTATAATTGTTGTTCCCTTTATTATTTAGTTTCCCTCAGGAAATATGCCTTTGTATTTCAGTTTCCTTATTGCATAAGGAAACAGGTATTATTGTAAAGAAAGGATTGTACCTCATATTTTATAAATAATAGCATCCTATCTCATGGTTCCTCATTGGGAACTGGTTCAGCAGCAGCCCCTATTCTTCTTTTCTCTTTCTGAGTCTTCTTGAGAGTGTTCTGGATATTGAGAGGTACCATATTTAATATGGTATCAGAGCAGGAGATCGATTTGATCTATTGAGTTACATTCTAATTTCTAAGAGATCTTGGGTTGCATATCTTGCTTTTGCAAGTTTTTCATCTCTTTCTTCTTCCTCCTTGTTTTCTTCCATCCTGTTATTCTTGTCCCCAGCCTTCTTTATGTTGTTGTCATATGATTAAACATATATTTCTAGTTCACCATTGACTTCAATATTAGTTTCTTTCCTTCTTTTCTTGTTTGACATCACACCCTTGAGATTTCCTTATTTTCTTTAAATTCCTACCCTGATGTTTCTATTTTACATATCTGAAATATGTTTTAAAACCATTTTTTATCCAGATTTTCAGATCTGAAACCAGATTACAGAAAATCCAATTTGCTTATTTCCTCTTAATCATCTCGTCACTCTTTGGTCTTTGATATTTAAAAAAATATAAAAATAATAAGGATATTTTATATCCAAAACTGTGGGTTTCTGAACAGCACATGACTCCTATCTGCCTGGTCTACCGACTTATAAAAAAAAGTCGGCCCAGCTTTGTTTGCATTGATGTGATTGATTATCTCCTTTGTTTCATGTCTTTCATAGATTTAATTTCTCAACTTTTTAATATGGAATAAGCAAATAACTCCTTTCATTAGGAGTCAAGATCTCTTTAGACACCTTGATGATACATCATCCCTCCACCAAAATATATTATAAAGGAAAACACATATGAAAATGGGGTTATTTCATCTGTTCATGTCAAGAATCCAAAATTTATTTTGTGGGTGAAGAGAGATCAGGCTTTAGTTGCGTATATTATCTTCACTTTATCGCAGAAGGTACTCATTGCGGTACTTGATGATTGCACAACTCATCAGCTTTGGACTAAGTTAGTCCAGACGTATTCTCGGATATCTAAGTCAAGGATCATGTTTCTAAGGAATTTCAAATTTTGAAGGTTTCATGGTTATTATGGAATACCTCAATAAGATGAAAAGTATCAAAGATCATCCTGTCATGGTTGGTTATAAGGATTCTGATCAGGAAGTTCTGGTTACTAATGTGTCACGTGATCGTGGAAGAAGAGGCAGAGGATGAGGTCGTGGAGGTAGAGGTATACTTCACACACTTAATATTCCTCATAGCACTATTGCACAAGGATGACGTCCTGTCCCTACTTGCTGCATATGTAAAAAATCGAGACATGTTAAGGCAAATTGTTGGTTCAAAGATTATCACAAGTATAATTAATGAACAACACAAGTACAGTATAAAAACCAAGGCAAAGGTCAATCTGGAAGTCAGAAAAGTGATCAGATAAGCAGTTATTACTTGCAGCCCTTGCAAGACTTAATTCAAAGCAAAATGAACAAAGAATGTGGTATCTCGATTCTGGGGATGCTAACCACATCACAGGTGATGAGCATAAGCTCTCAACTTTGATTCCTTATCATGGTATTGTTATCGACAATAGGACTCGTAATCCTATCACACACACCGAAAATGTGTCAATTCCCTTGTCAAAGTTTAGTTCTTTGATCATTTCTAATGTCTTCTTTGTTTCCAATATCAAGAAATTTTGCATTTCTATCTCTAAGCTTATTAATAATACTAATTTTTGTGTTGTATTTACTACATCCTCTATTTGTGTCAAGGATCTTCGCACGAAAAAAATATTCATTGGGGCAAAAGGTTGGAAAATATGTACGTCTTCAAAGAGGATCTTATGTTAAAGTCTATTGGTTTTGTTTCAAAGCCTAGTCCAAGTTTATTGAGACCATCTATTTTATTCAATTCTTCTAGTTTAAATAAAGCCAATCTTTGGCATAGTCATTGTGGTTGGGGTTTCATTGAAAAAAAAAGCTTCTAGTAAATTGATTTCTGAGTCTAGCCTAGATTGTAAGTTTGCAAATGTCATATGTTCAAATAGTCAAATTTCAAAGAATCATGTACTTTCATTTAATTCTTTGAATGAAAGAGCTTTGGAACCTTTTAAAATTGTGCATTCTGGTGTATGGGGACCAACACCTAAAACTTCTTTGTTTGGTAGTCGTTACTATGTTTCCTTTTACGTGGATATATTTTATAAAGCATAAACATGAAGTTTTTAATATATTCACGAAGTTTCACATGATGGTCAAAAATCAGTTTTCTAACGGAGGAGGTGAGTAATCTTAAAAGGAATTCATTACTTATCTTGAAAATAAAGGAATCAACAAAAGTCTATCTTGTCCTTACACACCTCAACAAAATAGGCTTGAGTTGAAAATGTTTTAACCATGTTACATGCTAATAGAACTCCTTTATGTCTTTGGACCGAGGCATTTTATTCAACTGTTCACATTATAAATATGTTGTCCATAAAGATTTTGAATTACAAATCTTCTTATTATGTTTTGTTTGGGAAGCACCTTGATTATGATTCTTTACGGGCCTATTGATGCATTTGCTATGTTCATAACTTCATATACATAAGTCCCTGAAAAATAAATTTGAACCTAGAGCTCATGTTTGCAAATTTATTGGTTATGTTGACCATTATAAAGGCTTCAAGTGCTATGATATAAAAAATAAATGCCTACAAATTTTCAGAAATGTGGTATTTGATAAAGGTTCTCTTAAGTATGATTCTGGTGCGCAACAAGTTCAAAAAGAAAAAGGGAGCAATCTGGAGTACTATCAGCCATGGTTAAGTGAAGAGTTATTTTCAACACTCATTGTTGATTTTTCAACACAAGGAGTCTTAGATAATCTTGAACAGCATAGGGAAGTTCCCATTAATGTTGAAGAAAATGTAGTTGCGGATGGGAGATACAAAGAAGGTCGTGTTTACACTTGAAGAGGCAAAGAAACAACCAATGTAAGCAATGATGAAAATGCAATCATCCAACCCGATGAAATTGTGACACAGATTAAACATCCTATTAAGAGATGGGTAAGTTAATGAAAACTCAGTCCAGACCATCAAGTTTTTCTCATGCAAATAGAGAAGCAAAAAAGAACCATTTTTTTTATTTTCAAGCTATTAGAAATAAGAAATAGATTGAAGCCATAAATGAGGAGATGAGAGCACTCCATGAATGCCAAACATGAGAAATAGTTAAAAGGCCTCCAGATAAAATTGTGATTGGATCAAAATGATTTTATAAGATTAAGTATAAACCTGATGATACCATTGAAAGGTACAAGGCTCGTTTAGTTGTCAAAGGATTCACTCAAGAGTATGGTATGGATTATGAGGAGACTTTCAACCATGTAATTAAAATGATAACAATAAGAAACATTTTATCTTTAGCATAATCAACTTGATGTCAAGAATGCATTCTTACATGGAGACTTAAAAGAAGAAGTTTACATGAAACAGCCACAGGGACATAGTAAAAATGATCTAGTTGAATATGTGTGTAGACTTAAGAGAGCAATGTATGGGTTAAAGCAAGCTTCTCATTCGTGGTTTGAGAGTTTCTCTATGGAAATACAGATCCTCGGATATATGACTGTTTTGCTTATATATGTGGATGACATAATTGTTATAGAAAGCTCAGATAAACACATTTAGGAAGTAAAAAAAGTGTTGAAAAAACGTTTTAAGATAAGGATCTTGGTTAGTTGAGGTACTTGGGAATTGTTGATAAAAAAAAAGATGGGTTAATCATAACTCAATATAAGTATATTGTGGATCTCTTGTGCAAGACCGGTATGTCTGACTGTAAACCTTTGCTAACCCTTGTTCCTATGCATCAGGAGTTGAGTATTAAGGATGGAGAGTTTTATGATGACCAACTGAGTATAGAAGTATTAGAAGTATTGTGGAAATGTTACAATACCTTACCTTTACTAGGCCAGATGTTGTACATGCAAAAAACCAAGTGTCTCGATTTATGCATCAGCCAAGGATCACTCATATGAAAGCAATGAAACGGATTTTAAGATATCTAAACGGTATCCTAGGTGATGGGTTGTTTTATAAAAAAAACTATAAAGAAGATTTATTCGTAGATATGGCATATTCATATGCAAATTGGGTAGGTGATCCAGATAAAAGGTCGGTTTCAGGGTAGTGTGTATTTTTTTGAG
This sequence comes from Nuphar pumila, assembly GCF_984573655.1. Taxonomy (NCBI): domain Eukaryota; kingdom Viridiplantae; phylum Streptophyta; class Magnoliopsida; order Nymphaeales; family Nymphaeaceae; genus Nuphar; species Nuphar pumila. Next base: position 1,520,470 of record NC_143259.1, read on the forward strand.
GCAATCTAGTTTCATGGTCAAGCCGAAAGAGAGGGTTGTAGCCCGATCTAGCACTAAAGCCAAGCAACTGCTTCAGAATTGGCATGGATACAAAATTTGTAACATGAGTTGGATGAGAAAATCCCTAGATTAGTTTTATTCTGTGACAATCAGAGTGTCATAAGAATTTCATTGAATCTTGTGCATCATGGAAAAATTAAGCATATAGAGATTGATCAACACCTATGTCACAGGGACTTGGCCAACTAGGTGCCGCACCCGCGTCGACGCGACGCAACGTGGGTGCGGCACCCAGTGCAGTCAATGCACCCAGGGTCATTTATGTCCAACTTTTGGACTTTATATATATATATATATTTTTTTTTTTTTGCCACACCCCCGCACCCAAGTTTTTTGAAAGTGTCACACCCCCGCAACCGCACCCATGTGACATAGATCAACACTTTATCAAAAGTAAAATTGAAAACGGAGAACTTGAAGCCAGATTCATTGGTTCAGAAAACCAAGTGGCATATCTCTTTACAAAGGATTTGACAAAGCAAAGATTTTGGGTTTTGAAGTCCAAGTTGTCCGTGGTAATTACCATGTCCAACTTGAGGAAGGCTATCAAGAGATAATGTCAGTTGGGTCTGTAATATTGGATCCAGATCCAATATCCAGATTCAGATCTAATCCAGATCCAGTACCCAGATCTGGCCTGAATAGGACACCATGTTTCCTAGTTTGTGTGGTTTCCTTTATTATTTAGTTTCCCTCTTGTATAAGGAAATATACCTTTGTATTTCAGTCTATATAGTCAAAAGCCCCGACTAGGCACAGACTAAAAACATGAATGGAATATGCCGAAATTCATAAATCAAGCAAGTGGAATAACACACACTAGCATTATGTTGGTATACAAACTTATAATCTTTGTTAGTAAAGTTTTGGAAACATCTTGTCATGTCATCATAATGCTTTTTATACTCGAACTTTTGTGGTGCATGACCATTACCTTTTGATGGTAAAATAATTAATGAATTTATCATTTAGGGAGAAAAGGGGAGAGTTTTGAACCATATATGCAATCACATGAAACAAGTACAAATTCAACTTTGGGAATTCAATTCATCATGGCCTACAGCAATACCTTGTTATCAAAGAATATCCCCTGGCTCGCATATGCTGTATGCTCTGCCTTGCACCGTTCAATCACTTCGGGAGCACAATTTTTTTTCAAAGTTTCAATATCACCCTTTGCAATACCACCAAAATATCAAGTCAGAAGCTCCATAAGTGCAGCAAAGATGTAGTCCAAGATTTACATAAATCATATCCAAGTAGACAGAATTCATTTGATATTACCTACCTTGAGATAAGCCTGAAGAGTAGGCCTGATCATTTCCTGAACTTCAGCAACAAAGTCTGGCAAAGAAAATGTCCTTTTCCACAAAGTGACATAAAATGATCAGTTATTGCCAATAAGGCTCCCAAATTGTATCACATGAAAGAAAGGTAACAAACAGAAATCTTACGGGTCACGGTGTTTAATTTCCTTGAAAGAAAGTGCAGCCGCAGTTTCTCCAAATACAGTTTCATTCAAACTGATAAATTGAACAGTAGCTTCCAGATGAGAAGTGTTCAAAAAACAAACATACAAAAACAAGCAAGGACAAAGGCACAGACTCTTGTATCTTGTGAACAACAGGATGATCGCTGGTTTCCCATCGTTCCCTCACATCCTCTGCAATCTACCAAATAAAGAAACATGCAAACAAAATGTGATCAGACTAATCTTATCAGTATGAGAAACAATTACAAATATGATGCTTTATTGCAAGTTTGAAACATACCTCTTGACTCTTTATCACTACAGGTTCACTGATCCCACTTACATGATTAAAAGCGGGATGATTTTGCACCTGGGAGGAACAAGAAAAGTTTAAAAACAAAATTGCAATTACATCAGTCATCACTCTCAATAACCACTTCATCATGGACAAAAAATAACTTGACTCAATGACATTAGCAGTATGAAGAACACTTTCCAAATCCAAGCACCTTATTCTTGAATTCTTCCCACTTCTTGCTCCAACGAGACTGCTTCACAGGTATGACAACAATGTCAGTCGCATCACTCTTAGCCTGCTTAACTGATGAAGCTGCTGCATGTTGCATTCGTTTTCTTTTGCTTGGGTTACCATTCAGCTCATCTTTTACAATATCATAACCCTTCTTTGCCAAGTCCACGAACTTGGCATCCTTCAGTTTTTCAAAAGCAGCTCTAACTTGTGGTGATGCTGAAGAAACATTAGACTTGAACCTATTAAAGAACGTGTCTGAGGCATTACTCGCTTCTTGATTATTGCTGGCCTCAGAACTCGAACACTTTCCATCCGCAGTTGCACCACTGCTACTATTGTTTATGCTGCCATCGGGTTCACTTGAAGTACTAGTTGTTCCTGAATCTTCTTTTCCAAGTCCAAATGTTTCTTTGACCTACATCATATAATGAATGGCATCATGTTAGTCAACTTAGAAAACTTGTCACCAAATCAGCTTTCTATACACGCAAGGTATAATAACACACACCTCTTCTTTGGCAGCTGTAATCCTCTCTTTCACATTTGAAGAAATCTAAAGGATCAAAGATATGGAAGAAAAAGGCAGTATCAGTAAAACAACGAAAAGAGTGGAATCCAAATAATAACAGCTTAAATTTACTTGCAGCAACAGCTTACAGAAGCAACAAGGAAAGTGAAAAACCAGAAAGAGATTGTGGTACTAGAACCATGCAATACACCACTACAAAACCTTATTTTTAGACAATCAAGTGGTAGCTGAAACAAAACCATAATCAAGCACAAGATTCAGAGGAAATGCTGCAGCATTCAACTATATCATCACTAAGGCTTGCAACAAGATGACAAGATAACAGAAGAATACACATACATAAATGAGATGAAATAAACGTTACCCCAAGCATGCACTTGTGATGATCAACATTATGAAAAATGCATTCCATTGTGCTGAATAAAGTCAGATGGTTTCAATGTATGAAACAGAGCACACATAAGACCAGCAAAAAGAATAACTAAATAATCATTAATCACTTAAACCTCATGACAGACAACAGAACGTGACCAACAGTGTGACAAATTAAGAAGAAAGAATAAGAGATATGCAATCATCCTGCATGAACTCCCAAAAAAAACCATGAACAGCTAATTGAAACAATCAAACTTGCCAATCTCTAGCGCCTATCCCTAGTAAGCAGGTAGGTCCAAATGATGCAATAATAAGTGATAAACCCTCTTACAAAGGGCACAATGAAGAATTAGAGCAACCTTTTGAAAAAACAGAACATTCTCAAATCAATAAAAAACCTTAATTCCCTTCAAACTAGATAAAATTCCATGAATTGTTGAGGGCGACTATCTTGCTGCCAAAACAGCGCCAATAGACACAGATTCAATATAGCCATCACCAGCAAGAAAAGAACCAGAACTACTTTTGCAAAGTACAAGCAAACTGAAAAAAAAAATACTAGAAATAATATAAAGAACTGATGAGAGAATAGTTAGCACCTTGAGGATTCCTTTTGAACAAAATCAACTAAAAAATGGTTGATATAAGTATTATTTATTATTCCATTGAATGTTTTCGAGAACTCTGAACTTATCAAAAAGGTGGCACGAATTCCCACTGAAACAGTGAGCATCTAGAATTCTCACCTTCCTTGCTGTACCTTCGGCTTCCGTCCAAACGCCATCCACTCGCTTGTACAGCTGCTCGGTTGTCTGCTTCGTTCTGCATTCGGCAGTTCACCATCTCTTCCTAAATCAGGGCTCCTTTGAAGCTTCCGCGTGCCTTGACATACACAGTATGTCTCAGCCTATCATTAAAAAATAAACACAAATCTAGGAGGTGATTCTTCCTTCAATTACCTAGCTTTCAGGTCTTCTTTCACGCCTTTGAGCTTGTTTGCTTTTTCTTTCAATTCCTTTAGTGAATGTTGGAAATCCTGATTACTAAGAACAACCACACTTAATACCATATGATGAAAACATAAGAACCACAAATTAGCAATCGATATCCATTCAGACATCCATGTAATCCTAGAGCTCTAGCTTCCACGGGTAATCAAGATAGTCATAATACCCAACCTATGAAACCAACATGGATCAGGAAATAGCAACATACAAAGGTCCATAAAAAAAAGACCCCTCATCCACCTCTGCTACATAACCGAAACAACAAGCAATATGAATACCCAGAAGACCCTTCGAACAGAATAGAGAACAACAGATAAAAAAAAGACCATTTTTCTCATCATAAAAGGAAGGAACAACATAAAAGAGACAAAAGGGTTCTGTCCCTTCTGGGTAAAACAGATACCTCTTGGTTTCTCCTTTCACTTGCTTGGAGAACTCATTGAAGACGCTGAAGCGGCGATCACCCTCTATAAAACGATTGGGGGCCTGAAGAACACAACCAAGAAACATCAAGAACACCTCCAAAATTCATCCTTTGAGATGGGGATGGTGGGGAGGCCATTGCCTCTTTCTTCCAACCATGTTTGCTAATTGCTATTTCTATTTCGGGAGAGAGACCAACGTACCTGGTAAGCGTAGCTGCGTAGAAAAAGTATGTGCTTGGAGAGGAAGAAATCGCGAACTAGCTTCCTGCTACCCATTCTAGAGAGAGTAGTGATGAGAGAGTTTTAGGGGTTTGTGGAGGGGAACAAGAAAAGGAAAGAACGAATAAATAGGAGAAGAGGACGAGAAAGAGTATGACGGTGCGGGTTGCAAACGGTTCGGTACGGGGCGAATCACGGATTCTTTCAATCCGAATCCGAATTTGAAGATTTTGTGATTGATCCAAAATCCGGATCCAAATTAAGACAAGTTCGATGATGAAGGTTTTAGATCAAATTCGGATATACCCATCATAAGTTTGGATCTGGTCACAGAAAACAGAAAGCAAAGTTTTGGTTTTTAAAAAATGTAAATGGACCTGATTTAACCCAGATCCAATTATAGATCCACCTTAAAACACTGAACCGAATCTGTTCTGAATCCATAAATGCATCACCGAAAATTAAATTAAGATTTCATACCCAAAGAAAAAAAAGTGTTGGATTCGGATTGGAAATTTGAACAAACCTGATCCGTTTGTACCCTTGCCCCTTGAGCAAGGCAGAGACGGATGGTTAAGATCCAGATGGGGTTGTCAATTGGTCAGGTTTGTCTGGGGAATCGAACCCAACCTAAACCTGGATATGGGTCGTCATCATCCGAGTCCACATGTGGGTCCGATAGTTAAGATCGGGTCTAGGTTATGGACTTGTGATCCGAGTAAGGACAAACTTATTTTCTTCCTTTTGGGTTTAAATTGGGCAAGATGCTGCCCAATAGGTCTAGATCCATGTTCCCCTTTTTAACAGATCCAGATAACGTTCACCTGGTCTGACATGTAAGTGGATTGGATTCAGTTCGGATGTGGGGTTTACCGAATCAACCTAATTGGATCCTGACTAATGGGATTCGGAGTTAGATTTGAAGCTTAAAATAGCTAATCAGATACATATAATTTGATCAGATTTGAATGCAAGCCTCAAACCCAATTAGGTGGTGATCGAGTCACTCTCTTCTAGCTTTGGTATTTTTTTTTTCTTTTCTTTTTTTTACAGCAGATCAATTAATGGACCTGCTCCTCTACAAGGTCAACTCCGGGTGAGTCACCGGCACTCAAGCCCTTACGAGCCCACCAGTTAAAGGCACCCGCACAGCCGGTGGGAGTAGAACATGAGATGAAGGGGTCTACACGTTCTGTCCAGGCCTGCTGCCACTCCGGCGACCCAGGCAGGTGTTTTGTTTTGGATTATAACTCGAAGAAACCACACCCGGAACGCTCAGCCTGCGGTACTTACAGTCATCGTGCGGGCAGCATAAAACTCCAAGGCTATGACCCCTGCCCCGGGGCCTATGCCAACCTGGGCAGGTGTTTGCTTTGGTAATTTTGACTCCTGGTTTTTTGGTGTCCATTCTTATGCGCAGAGTTTGTGGATCTAGAATCCACAAAAAGAGTGGACTGTATTACTTAATTTCTCTTCCAATATGATAAATATTTCTGAGAAAATACCAGAGTTTTCAAAATGTGGCAAGATTTTTCCTCGCCAAATATTTTCCCAAGAACGAAAATTGTAACATTGCTTGATTGTATGATTCCTCTGCCCTTTTTTCTTTTGTTGTTTAAATAGTTTTTCGGTTGTTTTATTTGGATAGAAATTTTTCTTTTCCCATCTCTTCATAGCAACAAGGCTAACACAAATTAAAGATTAATAAATGTGATATCATCTGGCGAGAAAGAAGCGGAGGATCACGATGGGATTCGAACCCACAAACTCCCGCTCCGGAGGCGAGCACCGTATCCATTAGGCGACGCGATCATAGGATGTTTATTCTGATGAAATAAAAGGTTTTGATGCTTGTCAGATTTATTTTCTTACTTGGTACTTGCTAACCACCTTCTGTGTTGGATCAGATGTAGCAAGCCTATACTCTGTTCTATGAGTCACCAATTCAGACCGAGCTGCAATACCCAAGAAAGAATTTCCTGCTTACCAATAATCTTTGGTATGTATAGTAGAAGTGCAAAACTTTTTCATTCTTTTCTTCTTTGGAGAAGCAGCAAATTACAAAAGTATTGTTTTACCAACTGCATCTAAAAATGACATTCCATGGATGAGAAAATCCCGAGGTCACTAACCAAGTTTGCTGAATTTTCCCAAACAGTGTCATCATCAACAAGGAGTCCTCTGAAAGAAGACATGCAGGCAGCAGCTGTCATATTTGCCCCCAGTGAACGATATCATATGATTCATATCATGCAACATTTTCCCAAATGTCCCCCAAAATACAAGGATTGTATTGCTGGTTCTCGTCATCAATGTAGAAGAAAAGTGCTCACTCCTACGTGTTTGATTCAGCTTCCCGAACAGACTTATCACCACCACCATCATTATCATTATCATTATCATTATCATGCTTTATCTCAATTACATGGAGATGGCTTTATGATTTATGTTGTCTCATAAATGTATAGGTTAGCTTACATCTTCGATAGCATTGCAATCTTTCATGTCACTTCTCATTACTTTTGTCCCCAAACCCAAGAGTGTCATGATAAACAAAGAGCCATTCCGCTACTACCAACATCATATGTGCATACAACCAAAAACAGATCTGTAAACATCCTCAACAGAACCACATTGATCTTGAATTATTTTTACCACTTCAGGGTAAACGCTTAGAATGTGTCATTGATCGGTTCATGAACATACAGAGGAAAGAATGGCAACTATTTCGTCTTTCCTTCACAAATTCCACTATTATATAATGATTAGAAACAGAGAATTTATTTCATACATGTCCACACTAGTAGAAAATATGAGAGCAACTTGAATTTATTGTGTTTGATGGAGGGGGAAGATGGTGGGCTTGGTTTTGTATCTATAAATGATTCTCTTCTTTTTGAAGGAGTAGTTTTGTATGGTGAGCACCAGCTTTCCCGGCTCTGAGATGTGAAAGAAGTTCCTGCGAGTCTCTTGCTGTGATGGCATCTTCTTCTCCTTATGGATGAGAATGGTGTAGGAGCACTCATCATTTGGAACGAATTCTTCCTTGTAGTTCACATCCCAACCCACCACGGTTATGTCCCATACTATGGTAACTCCTGCCTGTTCATGCCAATATTATATTTGAGGTCTAATATTCAATCAATTATTCCAGCAATGAGAATGGTGTCTGCCTTGTGTGTGTGTGTGTGTGCATGCACGTATACACTGTATGTGTGCATACCTCAGCGACTGAAACTTCTACAGACTCCCAAGATCCTGCATAAACAAACATGTCTGAAGTTTCTCCATTCTCAATTTGGAACTCTTCATCATTCTCCCTCTTCAGCCCACCATAGTGAACAGGGATGTTTTCTGGTGCAATGTACCTTAATGAAACGTGAAAGTAAAACCTTTTAAGTTTCATAAAAAAATAAGCCAGGGGACATATAAATACAAAGAGTAGAGGAGCCTGACTTGATAAGGGTCTCTGTAACTGCAGCAGGCCGAGCAAATATGAATTTGTTCTTAGTTCTCTGCGTCAGGAACGGCGACAGCACAGCTATGAACACATAGTACCATAATGGAACATTGATGAAGATCTGCACTTGAATTGTCAAAAATGTCACCAATAATGGAATGGATATGCAGTTTAATTCGGTGTCTAAGAATGCACATCAATTTAAGATTATTTTATCAAATCTGATTCCAAACTCAGCCCCATGCGCAGGTGGCTTAGATTGAGTGTTCATGAGTCTGTTCTCAATAGAGCTAGACTTGAACTCATCTGAATCTTCAATTCGGAGAATCTGACAGTCTAAATGGGGTCATGAATTGTGGTTCCAATGATGAACTTTGTGTTTAATCTGCTTCTCGAGAAAATGCTAGATACAGATCAATGGTACTTTTCCTATGCCTTCATTGTTAAGCAAAGAGGTTGTCAGATTCAGGCCTAACTGGCTCGACTCTATAGTTGTAAAGCCTGGGATAGTATTGCTCCATACCTGTCACAGGTTTGATCATAGAGAGAATCACCCTAGTGACATCCAGTGCATTCGGACATCCCAATGCTCGCCCTAACCAACCGGGCGGCCCTGCGGGGGCTACTGCAGCGGTATTTAATAATCAAAATGACACCCATCGATATAAGAGATTTTGAAGAATGACATACATTTTTAGCGACAAATTCCGGGTAGTTGTCCTGCAAGAGCGAGATTGCTTTCCTGGTGGCCATTCTGATCCCCTTCTTGCATAACCCTGCTGAATTTTTCAAATCAATGATGTGAACAAAAGAATCCACCTCCCCATATTTAAAACTCAGCGTTTTGATGCTCTTCTCCATGAACTGAAACTTCCAGCTAAGGAACCTTTCACATTTCTCTTCTGACCCAAAATTCTTCCCATAGAGCTCTCTGTCTAGAAACGCCCCATAGGTGTTGTAACAAACAGGGTGCCCTGCTCTGTCCTCCCCACCAATATATGCTACACAATCGAGACCGGGCCCAAAATCTTTCTGCAAAATCTCATCGATTTTGATTTCTTCCCTCCACCTTATGGTCTTATTTATCATCTCAAATGCATCATTGACTTTAAATTCTCTTGCTCTTAAAAACTTCAACAGTATCACATCAGTGCCCCCATTCCCTTTGCTTGGTAGAATTGGTACACCCCAAAGACAAGCATCCCTGAGTTCTTCGCCCCTTTCGATGTCGGCAGCCTCGCCAGAAGCTTGGGCTGCAGCTTCCTCAATCTGGGATTTCAGATCGATCAAAGCTTTCTTCTCGGACGGTTTGAGATCCCAAAAACTGGCTCGGTGTTCTCCAGCAGCGGCACGCTCTGTCATGGTCTCTTCCTCCACGAATGTCATTTCCGGAATCTCCTATCGAATTCCACTGTGCCCACGAATTCTTTCGGCCGGAAAATGGGACTTCTGGTGCTGTGGAGGAGAGGGGGTGCGTGGGTTGCGCACACGAAGGCTTCTTCTTGCCGCTAAGCAACGGTCGAATTTCATAGAACAAGAAGGTGACGCCATAGTGGGAGGTTTCAAACTTGGGCCGTTGGATGGTTAATCTTAAGTCATATGGGGGCCTCGATTTTTGCCACGTGGTGGAGTTATAATGGGCTAACTCCTATGATGATCTGGCGTAAAGAAGGATGGGAATCATGCCAGCGTGGACAAAGCATACAAGGAAACCTTAATTGGAGATTTGGGGGTCACAAGATTAGGGTCTGTTTAAAAATAGCCATTGATGACTTGGCAAGACACAGTGCCCAATAAATTAGATAGACTTTGACCTGGCTGAGTCAATCAAGATGTAGGGTACGGTTGGCCCAATCTTGGTAAAACTTCATCTTTACTATCTATGTCACAAGGACAAGTGGACACTATTAAAATAAAATCTTAAAATAATAAGACATAAAATAACATTAAAATATTGTTTGTACGTGACAGTGTCTATGTGAGAGTGTCCACTTGTGTCACCAACGACATGCTTAGGGTTGTAACCATTCGGGTAAGGTCTTATCAAACCCGATTTTAAATCGAGTCTAAAAGTAAGATTCAAACCTGACACAATCTAATTCAAATTCAAGTACAACTAGAGATTGTGGACTCATATGGGTTAATGGGTTTAGATATAATCGAGTTGGATATTTAATAGACTCATTTTGATTCGGGTCTGATTATCAATGAAAAGAAAGTAGACCCATATAGGTTAATGGGTTTGGGTTTTAACTCGAGTCTTAATATTATTGGTATTCTAGACCTAATCATCCACCAAATAAAAATATATAAATTAATGAAATGAGATGTTTATTAAGAATATTACATACTAACAAAATAGAAGCTTAATAACTATTTTAAATAATGTCAAAATTTGAATATAAAAAAAAACATATCCACACCAACCAAACATTTTAAGTTAAAAAAAAATAATGATATATAATATTCAAAATGTATCAAATTCAATGAGTTCTTGAGTATTATTCTAGGATTCACTTCAACTCAACAATTTCTACCATAATAGGGCAATAAAAATATATGCAAAAATGAATTAAAGTTTAGATCACTAAAAAGCAATGCATATTAATTTCAAGTTTATCAACATCTTTAAATGTTTAATTGAATATATAATATTTACCAAATAGAAACTTTCAGATAAACAAGTATGACGCAGGTTTGGGTATGGATCGGTTTAGGTATATAGTCGGGTCGGGTGTATAATCAATCCGGGTACAAAGCGAACTCCCCGATCCCTTCAATTTTAAAATATGGAGACCCGTTTGGGTCCGGGTACATAATCAAGTTAGGTCCGTTGAGGTTTGGGTCTTTATTTACAATAACCAAGACTCGGACTGTTTTTACTATGGGTCTATATTTTGGACCCGACTCAAACTGACGAGTTGAAGGGGGTTGTTTCCTGCTGTCTTCAACCTTGTGGCAAAGGACACACTAAGTATCAAACTCATTTATCTTCTTTAACTTGAACACCTTAAGCTAACCCACCTAGTCAGGTGTGCGGAGTCTTTGTGGCTGTGGACTGGGCTACCGCAAAGGTGGCCGTGAAAATTCATGAGCCCGAATATGACTTAAATAGTGAACAAATGTCCGGGCTAGTAGTAGTACCCTCACCCCCATGGGCCTATGCCGGGCTGTGGCTTACGCAAGAGGGATATAGTGCCTGCGGGAATCGAACCTGGACTGCCTGTCTGACAGCTGAGACCCATTACAACAATGCTACCCCTTTGGGGACACCATTGTTATTACTTAGAATGCATGCTTAGACTGGCGTTCACAATATAAAACTTCACGAGTTCAGTCTTTCCTGCTAATTGGTGATAGTTTCCCATTTGGCTCAAGCTTTGCAGCAAAGGACGTGCACTTAGCCCCAAAGAGTTTAGTGGGGCCTAGGCTGCTAAGCAGGCAGTCCAGGTTCAAATCTCATGGGCGTCACTGCTTGCGCAAGCTGAAGCTTGGCGACTCTCTGTGGGTAAAGGGTGGTAAGCCCATGGAGTTTTATGCTGCCAGGACAGTGCTAGGTCTTTGATCCTGGGTCCCTTTCTCCGAAAAAAAAAATGAAATGACTTGATTAGATCTAAGGACTTGTTTCATGTGCTATTGGATGGACAGTAATGCATGCCCATTTATAAGTTCGGTTAATTGGGTTTATATTTGTATAACTGCTTGGAAACGAATTCATGTGGTCATTGTGAAGCAGGTAAGGTACATGTGATCGATGCTGCAATCTCCTTGTCAAGTGCAGGCCACATGATGCTAACAAAAACTAAAAACACAAGTTCGAAATCCATTGGTGGCATCCCTTGCCGCAAGGTCAAAACTACGTGTATTTTTCGGTGGGCTGGAAGGAGCTCAAGGGTTTTACAGACTGGAACCAACTGGAGGCCAGCCAATGTGCAGTCGGTGATTTGGGGGAGGGGTTCCCTTGGATTATCCAAAAAAAATAAATGGACATTTGAAGAATGAGTTTAGTTATGGATCCATATTCAAATTGGATTACATAAGATAGTCCTGGATCTGGTTATAATCAAGGTCTCTGACCAACCCAAGATGAGCTTGGGAGAAACCAATCTCCTACCGAAACCCCCGTGACTGCACCTGGCATTTGAAGAATGGGTCTGGTTCTGGATACATATTCAACTCGGATTCCATAGACCAGTTCTGGATCTGGTTATGATCCGGGACTCTGTGGTATTGATTTGTTGAAAATAAAAAAATCTATTGATTTTCATGTAATTAAAAGGTAAAACAGCTCGTGTTAGTCTTGATTTTGACCTGGATCCGACTATATCTGTTTATCCCATTCCGACACTGATTTGAATAGATCCAAGCAGTTTTAAAGTAATTGGGATTTCAATGCATACTACTTGGATCTAATAATATGGGTTGGATTTGGTTCAGGACCCGAAATTCCTTTTTTTTTGTTTTGTCCCATCCAAACAGGGTTTTCACGTCGAAACTCCCTGGAAATTATTGTCCGAATTCTCTCCTCCTATGGAAATAAGAAAATTTTGAACTTCTCGGAAATTTGAGAATTTCCCCCTTCGCTTTTATTTGAATCCTAACTTCTCTCTTTTTCTGAATCGAATTTTTTCCACAATTCCGTTTTCCTCCACCCGGGATTCTGCATTCTCAGACGCATAATCCATGGAATCCTGGCGCTCTCCTACGGTTTCCTTCTACGCCATGGATTTCTCGTGTTTGGCAAGAATTGTTTAGACGGATTACTTCTTCTTCTCTTCTTCTTCAGATAGGAGCTCAGCCATCCAAACATGAATTGTTGGATCAGCAAGCGGAGATCGGAAACATGGGCGCCATCCGATCCCTTCTTCGAGATAGTGCTAGCCAGGAGGTAAGTTCCCGTACTTTTTCGGCATTTTTTGTTCTCCCGTTCACCTTTCCTTGAATCTCTGTTTGCCTTTCTGTGCGAAAAAAATCTGTAATTTTTTGGTTGAGTATTTCATTTGTGGTGTTTTATGGATCAGCTGAAGCAGATATCATGGATTTCTTGAAATTGGCGTTTGCTTATGATTTAATAGGATAGTTGTATCATAGTTGAATACCAAGGGCTTTGTTGGGTAATTGGATATAATTTATGTTTTAAATGATTTGATGGTTCTTCAATTTAGTGTTAGATTTTACAAAAGGTGGGAATTTGTGGGTTGTCCAATTTTTAGGTTTACATTGATAGGTATTCAAGGAACAGGTTTTTCGGCATTATGTTCTGCATGATTGAAAGGCGATTTTTGAGAATTTCTGAGCTTCTTGGCTTCATCTTCTTTATTTCTTTTCATTCCGCCTTTTCCACATATGTTTGACATGGGAGAAGCTCTTGACAATGATCCATTCCATGGAGGAAGTAGGAACTAGAAGAAAAAAAGAAAGAAAAAGGTAACCTTTGCTGTCATAGCAATCCATGGGAGCTTGGTTTTAAACTCCTCCTACTTTCAACTTGGGCATTGTTTTATTTCTAGAGATGGGATGCTATCATTCTCCCTAAAGTACGGTGTCCTAAAACACCCAGTGCCTCACTATCGCGTTCTACTTGTAGGTTGTGATACCTGTAAGTTATGTCATAAGCTAGAAGTTCTCGCTTCTTTTCTAACCTTCTAAAATTTCCAGCAGCTTTTCTCAGCCCCATGTTGATTGTTTCTTTCTTCTGCAACACTTGTTGCTACTCTTGCTATTTGTGTTGTTTTTATTGTTTCTGTGTGAGTTGGTGACCGTAACAAGAAAGTCCTAAATTGCTATTTGTTGGGAATTTCCTTTTTCATGATGAAATCTTTTCGTCTTAGGAATAGAACCTTCACCATCTATTCTGGTTCTTTCTTTCTCTTTTCAAATAGTTGAATGTTTTTCCTTGGGCCAGATCATCACTCTGGCTTTTATGTTTTGTGTCATACACTATAATTAGCGCAAAATGCTATATTTTCATGCAGTGGGCCAACAAAGAAAGAAGAACTCTTATTCTGGCATGCACTAGCGGGTAACTATTCGATGTTAAGAGTCTTTTCGAACTTGGCGCTAACCTAAATGCTTATTGGCCTGGTATATATCATGTTACTTCTTCCCAACTAATTCTACTCTAATCACTCCAAGCTCCACTAGTGGCTTTGAAGTTCGCCTTCCTGAATGCATGTTGTAGTAGCATCTAGCTTCCAACAATGTTAACATTCACACCTTTTAGAACTAAAGTTTAATGCAGTTATCAGTCAGACTCAAAAGTCAGAGGTGTTTCATGCACAAGTTCATCCCATAACGAGAATAAGGCACTATAGTAGTCCCTAATGCTCATATCACCTTGCTTGGTAGCTCTTACCTTTTCTTGTAGAAAAAAATGCCTAGCAAGGTCTCTTTGGGTGTACATGCCTTTCATAAAAAACCATGCTTCATTAGCCTTTTTGAATTTTGCAAGGTTTGCACAAATCTTCAACTCGACATTATTCATGAACCATGCTAAGATTTTAGCATGTTCACTTTCTCAATCTTCCATTTTAGAAGAATAATCAATAATAGCCTTTTCCTTTTCTTCTTCATTCAAAGCTTTTTCCTCAATTCCTTCATATTTAGTTAACTTCAATTGTGGTTCCGGAATGGTTCCACATACGTAACCCCAAAGCTTTTTACCTTTGAGATTATTTTCCATAGCGGCGGCCCACATGCGGTAATTGGTCCCATCCAATTTGAATGAGAGATCGATTTTTGCATCTTTGTTGGCCATTTAGAGAAACAAATTAATAAGACAAGAGAGAGGAGAGGTATTACTTGTCAAGGTAGAATCCGATGAAGCCTTCTTAACCAAGCTCTGATACCATGTAATGAAGTGCCTAATGAAAAGGGCAAAGTCTTCAAGCGAAAGCACGGAAGCACGCACATACACAAGAGGCCACAAAAGGGGCAAAATAAACCACAAAAGTGGTCAAGCACAAAAAGAGGTAAAAAAATATTCTTCACTTCATAGAATGCTTCACAAGAAGCTTAGGAAATACATGGGGCTGTGCCCCTTATTTATACACAGCAAGGGACCCAAGGAGGGGCTCCCATAGAGTCGTTGGAGCCCCTCCAACGATCATATTTATGACCGTTGGAGGGGTCCAATGACTCTATGTGGACCCCTCTCAAATGATTAAAAGGAAAAACTAAAAAATAAAAAGGAAAAAGAATAAAGGAAAAAAAGAAAGAAAAGAAAAAGCATATCAATGATATGCGTGTACAGGTGAAATGACAGAAATACCCCTGTCAGGTTTTACAAAATAAATATATATATATTTGTATATATAGATAGACACGTAGACATATATATATCATATATATGTATATGTGTCATAATCTATATATATATATAAATATACATCATATTTTAACATATATATATATATATAATGTACATTGGCTATATAAATTAACACTATGAACAAAACTTTAGTTTTTTTTTTAGAGGAACAAAACTTTGTAGTTATAAACGAGAGTTGTCAGTAAGGGAAGCGGGAGCGGGAAGCAATTCAGGAAGTAGAAGTGGGAAGCGAGGCACTTCCAAAATTTTAGGAAGTGAAAAGACTTAGAAGCGAACCAAGATGAATCATCTCGGAAGCGACCTAGGAAGCAAACTGGAAGCGAGGGGGAAGCGAAAAAAGAAAAAAAAGAAAGAAAAATAAAAATAAAAACACAAAAAAAATGAAAGAATAAGGGGAAGTGAGGTTCCCCTAAATAGAAAGCGCGTTTCCCAAAAAATTTTGGCGCTTCCCAGCACGTTTCGGAAGCGCCATGTTTCACGCTTCCAAAACGTGCTTTGGGGAAGCATGCTTCTCCATGTACTATGGCGTTTTCGGTAACTGTTATAAACTATGACAAGGAACTGAATTTTATTATGGAATCCATTCATGGTGTCTAATTTGTGTTCAATATTTCAAAATATTGCTTAAATATGACAGCTAATGACCTTACCCTTAATCGATTTAATGGAAACAAGTGGCTTTAGTTGATGAGTTTGTATTCTACTGATTTTACAAATATTTTCCCTTGCTACAGATATAAATTGATAAAATATGTTGGCATTGTTCATTTTTAGGCAAAATATAATAATTCTAACATTTGGCCAAATGAAAAGTAAATTTATGGTTTCTTTTCAGTGATGAGACTGAGCATATGCATGCATAATCCAATGTCGCTGCAACTAAACGAGTAGAACAGTGTGGTGGTCTGTAATATTTCATTATATATCTTGTTGATTGCTGGTGATTCTAGGTGTGCATGTGAAAATGGAACATTCTTCTGTACTGATTGTGTAATATCAATAGAAATAAAGTTCAAGCTCTTATCTGCAGACGAGGTAACAGAGCAACTTTAGAGGCTTTATGGAGCTTGTAGAGGAATTGCATAGGGATCAATCAATGTTAACATGCACATGCTTTG
The DNA here is from genome assembly GCF_984573655.1 of Nuphar pumila. Classification (NCBI taxonomy): domain Eukaryota; kingdom Viridiplantae; phylum Streptophyta; class Magnoliopsida; order Nymphaeales; family Nymphaeaceae; genus Nuphar; species Nuphar pumila. The sequence continues at coordinate 1,536,996 of NC_143259.1, forward strand.
CTTGTTTGTGTGCATAAAGTACAAATTGTTTCATGCATAGTTACCAGGAAGTGAAATGGATATGGGAAGCGATGGGTGAAGTGGAAGCAGGGAAGTGTTAAAAAGTAGTGTGAAGTGGAAAGCGGGATTCATTTTGGAAGCAATTGTGGAAGTGTGTGAGAAGCAAAAAAGAAAACGCGATGGAAACAAGTGAGAAATGAGGGGGAAGTGAGGGGAAGCCAGTGGGAAGCGAAAATAATAAATATCAACATGAAAAACACCAAAATCACCAAAAACAAGGGAAAAGCGAGGGCAAAACAATGGGGAAGTGAGTGGGAAACAAGAGCGAAATGATTTGAGAAATGGGTGGGAAGTGTGTTTCCCGCAAATGGGAAACGAGTTGTCCCCACGCTTGCCCCTTTTGGGAGAAGCGTGGGGCTTCCCGCTTTGGAAGCGTGCTTCTGGGGAAAGGCAACTTCCCCCTTACAGGGGTGCTTCTGGTAGCTATGGTTTCATGTTTCTATGACGTGTTCACTGCAATCAGAATGATCCCTATGTGTTGTGTCATAGTGCTAGACTTTGTTACATTTGATGGTGCACTTCTATGGATTTGACTTAAAGGATATTTTGTTTGAGGGATATAACAGAATTCCACTCCCTTTCTCTCCCTTTGCAGTGTTTGAATCCTCCAGCACCTTCAGTTCCATTTTCTATAGAGGATCTTGAGTTAGCCATGGCCATTAATGGTTCAATCTAGTCAGCCATGGACGAGTTGCTGCCCACTTTTCCTGTCATCCATCAGAGCATAGAAGCAATTAATGCTAATAATTGGGCAAATTCTCCTTCAAATCCTAGCCATAATGATTGGGGATTCAACAGTTTGCAAAAGCCTATTGCAGATGAGCTCCCATCTTCAAAAATCAATGGTGACAGTCCTCTATCTGCTTCAGCAGTCAATGGCCCAATAATATCTCCTGTTGAGATTTCCAGTGATGGCTTCTTTGGGCCCTTCATCATCGCCTGTTCCTGAGGATAGACCAATTCACTACCTATCTATTGATTTCAGCCCTGTTGACTTGGGAATGCCTTCTGAACATCCAACCGAAGCTGATGGTGATGGTTCACCTGCATGTGTGATTTGCTGGCAAGCTCCAATAGAGGGTGCATGCCTTCCTCATGGTCACTTGGCTGGTCGCATGGCATGTTTGGATGAAATCAAAACAAAAAATTGGGGTTGCCCTGTCTGTGGTGCCAAGATTGAACAGTCTACAAACGTCTACACTCTCTAGGCGGTGAATTCCAGGATGCTGAAAAGAATTTCAGTGTACAACAGAAATATAGATATGCTAGATATGGTCATAACAAACAAGAGCATTGTTTATGTATTCTTTGCTGTTTTGCATACAATTATGTACAAGAAGCTGCATTTGGGGTAAAACAGACATTCAAGGCTGCAGCCTGGTCATATCCTTTGTTACTGGTCTTCACATAACGAACCTAAATTCAGTTCATTTCAGCCGACTGCATGCAAAGTTTTCTTCACATATTTGAACAGGCCTTATCAGTTAAATTAAAAGGAAAGTTGTATTTGTATGAGGAAATTATTGGATGCCTCGTTACAAATGACTGGTAGGTATGGCCTATCTGTTCTCTTAGTTATCTTATTTAATTTTTTTACATTTGTTCTTGATTTCAATTGGAGCAAATATGTGATTGGCGAAAGTGACGTCTGTATTGAAAATGGTTGTATGTCTTTGCAAAAGACAAGTTTGTTAAGCAGCTCTGTTCAACAATGGGAACAGAGGTTGACGTTTGGAGTTGCTTCTGGAATTGGTTCCATTCAAGTGGCTTGTCATGCAGTCCAGCTATATTTCTGGTAGAGGATGGGGTCAGCATGAAGAAACGCGTAAAGGAAAGAGAGAGGGAAGGAATTATAAATTTTTTCTCCCTTGTCTGAAGCGATTGGCTTCCATCATGAAATTTGTCTAATACTGAACAGGCCGTTGACCAAGTATAGAAGGAAGTATGAACCATTATGGAGAGAATCATAGCTTTCAAATGAAAATATATATATAAAGCTAAACATGAAAAATGGCAAAAAAAAAGTGTGTGTGGTCATTAATCCAGGACTTTTGATAAGAACAAAAGGTTGGATATAACAATCATGACCTCCCTCTCTCCCTCTAAATGGGTGATAGTTTATGTATCTATTCTTTTTGTTATTATCAAGCTTGACACATTTCCTCGATACATGAATCTAAGATCAACCATGTGTGTAACATAGTTTCGAAAATAAGACACGTTGTGGGGTCGTATGTGGTAGCTGGATGGTTAGGTCATGCACTATCGTAACTGAAAAGGAAGTAGCAGGGCGTTTGTTACACTCCCACCTAAGGAAATCCTTTTTCCTTTGAAAGGACTACTTTGGAGGGAAAGTGCTTCTCCATAAGAGTGTGGTATGAACTCGTTTTGACAGGAAAGTTGCTTTTTTGCATTTATTATGTGGGTCTCTTACCACATATTTCTCATGGACATGTTTGTTTTATCACTTCGGAAAAAGAGGCTCTATTTCTTAGAAAAGAGAGCCTCTTTCATAGGAAAGGGCACGAAACAAACACCCCTTAAAAAAAAACGACTTTCAAATTAATAATGTGACAAATATGTAAGGTGTGAATAAGCATGTTATCTTGATCATATGTAAATGTAATTTCCAAGGCTTAGAGAGGAGCAAAGGTGGGCTTTGTCAGGGAATTGAGCCAAAGAGCTTCTAAAGCTGGTGAAAGTTCGAGTTCACCAAGGTTCTGGCTACCACATGAGGATAAAATACTTCCAAGGCTTGAGCGGTCTGTCTGTATATACCGATAGTTATTCCTCTCTTGAGAATTTAAATTATGGTGTGCTTGGAAGACTAGATTTTTTCAAAGAGATTTTCTGTCATCCCCAATTCGCCAAAATGGGATTATGGCTGACGAGCTTGAATGAGTTGTCCATGCATATGGCAACTCAAATTCTCTATAATAAAAACGCAGGTAATGATAATCCCGCATTGAAACATTCTTTTAGTGCTTGCTTGAACACCTCTGGACAACAAAAATCGAGTCTATACATCAGGGGGTGTTTTGGTTTGTGTTCCTTCTCCATAGACACCGAGTTGACAGGATTCGTTCAGTACCACGTGAAAGTGAATGTGTGTGTGTGTGTGAGAGAGAGAGAGAGAGAGAGACCAAAGAAGATCAACATTATCACTCATGAAGATCAACAAAATGTTGAACCCATGAACCGAACAAAATAGAAAACAAAACTAAAAAATAGAAAAACAAAAGCTAAAGAAAAAGAAACCACAGACAGCTAGCAACAAACAACAAAGCCAAGCTCAACCAGGATCCGTTGGATTAGAAGAAACCACCGATGAGTGAACGTTGTTCAGACGAAAGGAGATGTATCTAAGATGCATACGTAGAATCACATATACATCAACCAGGATTTTGATGGACAAGATTATTAAGGATAACCGGAATTTGACGGAAAGTAGCATCATTGCGTGCCATCCAAACAAACCACCAAGTAGTAAGCAACCATGTCTTCCAGATCAGTCTCCACCGCTTGCATCGTCTAATTTCAATAGAGCCCGAGAGCAGATCAAGCGCAAAAGACTCATCAGAGAGATGTCATCTCCATATGATGCTAGGACCTGTCAATAGCATGATGGAGCGCAACCATTGAAGAGGGATTTTCCATGTTGGGAACACGATATCGGGCCTCCACTAAACGTGCAGACTCTAACATCAAAGGCCATCCTCTGCTTCAAGCAAGTTTGAACAAGCACATGATGTGCTCATGGGAAAAACAACTTTATCAGCTAAAGCTTCGAAAAGGCGGACCCCAAACCCACCTCTCTCTCTCTCTCTTGTTTGCTTTTCATAGCATGTGGCCTCTCGCCAGTAATTGTTGCGAGGCAACTTGCATTGACTCCTTCTTTGACCCCTCCCTAGAACTTTAAGTACCAAACTCTTACATGATAGAAAGTGGCGGCACCCCTAGTTCATCAAATGGGTACACAAAGGTAAGTGATCCTAAAGACCTAAACAGAAGAAAAATCATGAAAATTTGCAATGCTAATGACCAAAACTATACTCATTAAGCACCGAAGAGCTAAAGCGCCTTGAGACTTACATCATCAATGCTGCGCCTTGGTGGAATAGTGCAATGACTGTCCTATGTCATAATGCCTTAGAAATAAATCACAGTATGGTCCTTAAATTTTATTTTTACTAAAACGGAGGTCTTGACAAAGAACAATAATGCAAAGCACTAAATCCACACTTTACTCCCAAGCCAGCAACCTCACCCCCACAAATGAATCCTTTAAGGTGATGATGACTTGAGAGGTGGGATAGGGACATGAGGAGTGAGTCATAATGGTCAGTTCCGATATGATGAAATATTACAATAAAGGGTAGGGGGGTGAAGTACCGTTGAGGAAATAAGGACACGGGAGATGCCAACCAAGACATGGGCATATGATGATAAAGAAAAAAGGTGGCGAGTCTTTAACCCCATTTTCTCAGAAACCGTCAAAAGCAAGCATGCATATTGCTCTCTTGTTTTAAGTTGAACTGTAAACAATAAAAAAACACATACATCAAAATAATAGTTTTTTTTTTGAGAGAAAAAATAATAGGGTTTGTTAATAACTAAACTACCACATAAATATCAGATGATTGCTAACATAAGATGATGTTATGCTTCACCAAGCTGACAAAAGTAACCATGAGTTCACCTCAACCAAAAGTTACTGCATCCCAAAATGATATGGGCCATACTTTTCTTTCATACAATTTGTCAGACGGGTTCAATGAGTTGAAGGGGGTAAAAGAATGCCTTGTAACTACTGACTGGTTTTCTTTCTAACTTTGGTATGTTTGTCCGTATGAGCAATTTCACAGATCTGTCAATTGACACCCATTAAGCCAATAAAGGGTGCAAAATAGCATCGCAGTTGACAAAGACATAAATGGGGTAGTTTGGTCTTTGTCCACATCTTCCCCCATGATGGTAATATCCATAGTTCCTTCTATCCCTAGTTTCCTGCAGTTTAGAAAGAGCAAAAAAGCCTGAGTTTTGTCTGTTCAACACTTCCCCAAACTCCAAAGCCACCGAAACCCGTTACCCATCTACCTGCAACAACAATATTCCCCAAAATATATTTAGTAAACCATCTCAGAAGCGTATATCATACGGTGGTGCGTGGTGCCTACTCTTTCTCTCTCGTGTTCTTGGAGCCGTCAGACAATTTGGGGTCTGATGAAGTTGGGAGCTAGGCTAGAGTAATGTAAAGGAGAAGGGCACCGTGATATTCTAGAGAGGAAGGAAGCTTGCTTCTTGGGATTTCTGTCAACACCTTTAATCCTTGGGTTCTTCAAGTTTGAAGAGGTAAAATTCCAGCTTTTGTAGTAATTGTTGATGTATAAGGTGGGGAAGGTCAAGACCCACAATATTATTTTAGCTGAAATTGTCAAAATAAGTCGATGAGCGAGGAATGACCTCTATTTTTTTTCCTTTCCTTTTTCTGGTTTAATGTGGATTCCGTTGATGTTGTGTACCATCATGTCAAATTGGATTTGTGGACATGATTTCAGGATGGCGTCGGTGGAAGCTTGCCGATCTTTATGCTGTTTTATAGTGTGTGATTTTTGGAGGGTTCCAAAGAACCAGTAATGGAGACAGATTACTCATGTATATATTCTCCTTAACTAAGAAATAACATGAACCTTCTTTTGTTTTTTCTTGCCCAATGACATTTATGATTTTTTTTTCTTGGTCTTGTTTCTTGAACTGTCCACGAACGATTAAAAGAGTTTTTTGTTGTATCCCAGTTTTCAGTTTTCTTGTGATCCTTTTTGTCTTTCGATGAGCTGTATGTCGCCCGTCCATTGAACTAGTCTATGGTTTATGAATATTGTGATCCATCCTAGGCTTGGCATTAATTTTTTTTTCCTTCTGGATTTATCACCTAGGTTTGTATTAACTGTGGTTTATAGTTAGCAATACCCAAAATAACAAAAAGTCCTATGTCAAAAAAGCTTACATATATGTGAGATTTCTCCTTGAAAATCAAGTTGGGCTGGTAGGGTATTAAAACTTCGAGATTCAAATTCAAGATATTATTTTTTTCATGTTATAAACATTTCTCTCAAAAAACAGGTTATTTAGCTGATAATTTGAAAAACACAGAGTTTCATTGTTTTTTGGTTTTCACAGTTCTATTGAAAAAGACGTTTCAAAGGAGTTTTATTGAAAAAGACATGGTATCATCTCAGGCATTCCTCTTTTTCTTCTTATTTTAATATAATTGGGTATGCTGGAAGCAGAGAATGAATATTATTATCTGGTTCTTTATGTTGATTGGTTTAACTAGCCATATCATCACGCATCCATGAGAAGTGTTCCTCTATGTTATCATGGAGATTATATAGTCTTCTTTAAGTTTCTTAAATAATCTAGTGTCTCCGGTCGCATTAGTTGAACCAGAACCAGGACAGGACATGTTCACAGAGGCCTGACATTGACTGATTTTTTGAGACAATTGATGGATCAAGGGAAGTAAATAATAGAGAATAATTCTAGTACCAAATTAGTTTGGAATAGGTGAGTAGTCACTAGATAGGATTAAAACGTTCAAAAGGAGATACTATGTTTGAGAAGTCAATCATCAAGGAGTTTAGTGAAATTGTTGACCAAGCCAACCTGTCCTTCCTATTAATGGTTCTTGGAAAGTCTAGTTGATAAGATGCAGTTATCTTGATAGTATTAAAGATTAAGGATTTGATACTTTGGTAAGCATGATGCTGATCAAGACCAAATATGAAGATTTAGATCAGTTTGGAAACTCTTTTTTATGACTAGGAGGGTTTCTCAAACTAAAGCAAAGTACAATTATGAACTAGTTGAACATAAAAGAACTGAAAGTCAAAGCACAGTCTATGAACTGGACAGATATTAGGGGTTAACTAGGTTTCAGCACTCAGCAGCCTCAAATCATTCACACAACTTAGCAACTTTGTGCTAGCTTGGGTTATTTCTTGTCAGTACACATGGTCTGGATCATCTGTGGATCCTGATGAGGTTAAAAAGATCTCTTGTCAAATTTCTTAAATATAAATGAATGAAGGTCTGTGTCACGGGCGTATTTCTTCAATAGGCCAGTGCGGCATGGCGGTCCTTTCTTACTGCCGCAAGCCTTCTGGTCGCTTGATTGCCGTTGCGGAAGCTTTGATAATAGAGAGTGCAAGAGAGCGAGAGAGAATAGAGAGGGAGAGAAATTGCAATCACGTGAAAGTAATCACAACGAGGGTGAACAAAAGAAAGCTCAACGCATTTTCATTCATTCACAATTTTGTCCGCAGGCTCATTATAGTTCAGATTTACGAGCTGACCCTTCAGGGTATTTATCAACTTGAATCAAAGTGCAAGGGTGGCCCGAAGAAAGTTACAAGTGATTCAACACTTTACATCAAGACTCAACCAAAGAAAAACAGACTCTAGACACAACTGTACAAAGTAGGTCACAGGGGAATAGGCTCCCCCCTTCAAATCATGCGCCGCCCTCAGCGCCATCTGTTTCATGGTAGGCCCTGACTTCATCTGGATAGCATCTCTTCATTCGGAATACTAGCTCCTATGTTGGTTCCGTTGTCTCCTCCCACTGCACAAAATATTTCTTTGCTTCGCCCAAGTAGTTGACCTTGTGGCGAAGGATCTTGTTGAGACGCTTCTCGGCCCGTTGTGTTGCCGGGGCCCTCTGCAGGATAATAGCACATCGTGGCACGCTACGTTCCGGATCCCCCTCGTTCGCATAGAACGGTTTTAGGTTGCACACATGAAACACCGGGTGCACCTTGAAGTCCGAGGGCAGGTCTTGCTTGTACGCTAGGTTGCCCACTTTCTTAGTGATGGTGAATGGTCCCTCATAGTTCCTGATCAGTCCGCGGTGCTGTTCACGAAAGATTTTTGTGCGATCCGGGTTAAGCTTCACCAACACCTGGTCCCCAACACGAAACTCGACAGGCCGACGATGTTTGTTCGTCCACTTCTTCATCCTCTTAGCCGCCTTGTGCAGAAACGCCTTTACCAGCTCAGTTTGCTCGTGTCAGTCTCAAACAAATTGATAGACAAAGGATGACCTTCCCTTCTCCTGTACCGCTAGAGTATGCGGGGTCAGCGGTTGCTGCCTCGTAGCTATCTCGAATGGACTGTGACCTGAAGACTCACTATTCTAAAGATTGTAGCAAAATTGAGTCACATCTAGGAGTTTCACCTAGTCTTTCTGATTGGCACTAACAAAGTGCCTGAGGTACTGCTCCAACAGTCTGTTGATGCGTTCCGTCTGCCCATCGGTCTGTGGGTGAAAACTTGTTGAGAATAGCAGATCAGAGCAGAATAGTCAAAATATTTCACGCTAGAATTTGCCCGTGAAGCGAGCATCGCGATCGATCACAATGCTTCTTGGTACACCTCAGTGGTTCACAACATGCTTGACGAACAACTCTGCAGTCTTCTCTGCATGACACTCTTTGAAAGCTGGTATGAAGGTTGCGTATTTAGAGAAACGATCCACAACCACCAGGATGGAGCTAAGACCATCTACCTTTGGCAAACTAACAATGAAGTCTATGAAAATGCTTTCTCAAGGACGTTCTGGAATAGGTAGAGGCTTAAGGAGTCTGACAGTCTTCTTGTTGGTTCGCTTGTCTTGCTGGCAGACGAGCCACGGTCGCAAATACCCCTCCACATCGTCTCTCATCTGCGGTCAATAGTAGCCGCGCTCAAGGAGTGCTAAGGTTCACTTCTGACATGGATGTCTGACCCATAATGTATCATGACACTCTTTAAGCAATTCACGACGAAGACTTTCTCACCGCGACATGAAAACGCGTCTCCCTTTAGTCACAAGGAGGCCGTCGTCTTTTCCTCTTGTGCCAGAGAGACAAGGTGTTGTGCCGTTGTGTCATGCTGCATTCCTTCGCGGATGCGGTCCAGCAACACAACCTCCAAGTGAACTTCGGAAGGCTCCCCCCGTGCAGCCGTCAAGGGCACTCATAAGATAGTGTTGTTAAAATGTAAAACTGTATATATATATATATAATAATATTATATTATTATATATATATATATATATAAATACATTTTTCATTTCTTTCTTTTCTGTAATTTTTTTTCTTTATTTTTATTTTTTGTCTTTATGTCATCTAGTTCATATTCATAGGGTATGACTAAGTTTTTATGCTGTCTGTCACAGGCCTAGGAAGACATGGATGGAGGTGATAGGAAAGGATATGAATGCTTTGAACCTCACCGAGGACATGGCATTGGATAGAAATGATTGGAGGAGAAGGATTCATGTGGAAGACCCAGAATGATTTTCTTTTTTGGTTCATATCGCCGACCCCAATTGTTTTGGGATGAAGGCGTAGTTGTTGTTGTTGTTGTATGTCATCTAGTTCAGTTTGAACTAGAATGACTGTTGCTAGTCAAGTCCTGTCCAGACTTGACAGCAATAGAGCTGTTAGACTGACACAGTCCAACAACTCTATTTGTGTCAGTTCAACAACTCTATTGCTAGTCAAGTCTGGACATGACTTGACTAGCAACAGTCATTCTAGTTCAAACTGAACTAGATGTCATAAAGACAAAAAATAAAAATAAAGAAAAAAAATTACAGAAAAGAAAGAAATGAAAAATATATTTATATATATATAATAATATATTATTATTATATATATATATATATATATATATATATATATATATATACAATTTTACATTTTAACACTCCCCCTCAAACTTACGGTACAATGAGCGAAAGTTTGTCTAAGAGAAAGTGAAATCGGGGAGCAGCGAGAGGCTTTGTAAAGAAGTCTGCTAACTGATATTCTGAAGTGACATATGGCAGATCAATTATCCCGTGTAGATATTCCTCTCTGACGTAGTGACAATCCATTTTGATGTGTTTGGTGCGTTTGTGGAATGTTCTGTTACTGGCAATGTAGATCGCACTTTTGTTGTCACAACACATTTGTTGTCACAGCACATTTGTGAAGCCTTTGTTGCTTCAGCTCCCATGTCAGCAAGCAGTCGTCGGAGCCAAACTACTTCCATGGTCGTGATTTCCATGGCTCTGTATTCAGCTTCAGTGGATGAGAGAGATACCTTATGCTGCTTTTTACACCTCCACGAGATCAATGATTCCCCTAAAAAGATACAAAAGCAGTGGTTGAGTGTCTGTTATTGGAATCACCTCCCCAATCAGCATCAGTATATGCAATTAAATCAAGAGAAGAGGAGGAAGATAAGAAAAGTCCTCGTGAAAGAGAGGACTTGATATATCTGATAATATGCATGACTACTTCCATATGAACAAAAGTAGGAGCATGTTGAAATTGACTTGCTGTGTGAACAGTATGTGTTATATCTGGTCTGATAATGGATAGATAGGAAAGTGCCCCGACAAGCTGTCTATAAGGAGTAGGGTCTGCAAGAAGTTCTCCATCATCAATCTTCATTTTAACATTAACAACTTCTGGAGTGTCAACTTTCTTATCATCAGTAATACCAGACCTGAAAACAATATCAAAAACAAATTTAGTCTGAGATAATAAATATCCTCTAGGAGAATAAGCAACTTCAATGCCTAAAAAATATTTCAACAAGCCCAAATAAGTCATTTCAAAATAAGATTTAAGAAGTGTTTTGATTGTTTCAACTCCCTGTTTATCACTTCCGGTGATAATCTTATCATCCACGTAGAGAAGAAGCACAATGATCCCTGCATTAGAATTCTTAATAAACAAAACAGTGTCAGTTAAACAGAATTGAAAACCAATATCAATCATAACACGACTAAACCTATCATACCAAGCTTTTGGTGCTTGTTTAAGTCCATAAAGAGTTTTTTCTAAGCGAAGGACTTTACCCTTAGGAATACTTAGACCAGGAGGGGGTTCCATGTATACTTCTTCAACTAGCTTTTCCATTTAAAAATGCATTTTTGACATCCATTTGAAAAATAGACCATTTTTTGATAGAAGCTAAGGCAATTAAGGTTCGGACAATTGTCATAAGAGCCACCAGAGCAAAGGTTTCTTCATAATCAATCCCATATTCTTGGGCATAACCTTTCGCTACTAAACGAGCTTTATATCTTTCAAGAGTATCATCACTCTTCGTTTTAATTTTATAAACCCATCGACATCCTATATTTTTCTTCTCTGGAGGAAGATCTTGAATATTCCATGTAGAAGCCTTTTCAAGTGCATCTAATTCAGCTTTCATGGCTTCTATCCATTTGATATCATTTTTTGCTTGAAAATATGTGGATGGTTCTTCATATGAGTGAATTAATGCAATAATTGCCCTATATGTGGGTGAGAAAGACTCGTATGATACAAACTTTCCTGGAGGCCTCGAGACTCGGGATGATTGTCTAGTTGGAATGTTAGAATATTTTTCAAGTGCACATGGAGGATTAGACTCTTGTCGCCTGAAATATTGAATACTAGTATCTCTATGAACTTCTTCATTTTCAACATTAAGATCAATAATTCTTTTATCATCATCAAAGTTACAATCAAGGTCATATTCATCAGATGTTGATGTTAGATCTAGCAAAAAGGAGTACTCAGTGACGTCTTTTAATTTTATAAAATCAAAGAAGCTCTCCTTTTCAAGAAAGGAAACATTTTTAGACACATATAGTTTATTATTTTTGAAGTCAAAACATCTATAACCTTTCTGGTTTTCAGCATATCCTAAAAAGGCACAGGGAATCTCACGAGGGGAAAGTTTATCATTTTTGTCAGTAAATATGAAACATTTGCACCCAAATATTCTCAGTCTAGAGTAGTCTGAAGAAATGCTCATAAGTTTTTCAATGGGAGTGATATTTTGTAACGAAGAAGATGGCATCCTATTAATGAGATATGTGGTAGTTAAGGCAACTTCTGCCCAAAAGTCTTTCGGAACTTGATTTGCTATTAATAAAGTCTTAGTGGTTTCTATAATATGACGATGTTTTCGTTCTGCCAGTCCATTTTGTTGAGGTGTATAAGGACAAGATCTTTGATGTGTGATACCATGCAATTTAAGATACTTTTGAAAATCTGTGGATAAAAACTCTCCCCCTGAATCTGTGCGAAAAATAGTAATATCATTTTAAAACTTGTTTTTAACCATATTATGAAAAGTTTGAAAGTATGAAAATACTTCAGACTTATGTTTGAGAAAGTACATCCACGTATGTCGGGAGAAATCATCGACAAAAATAACATAGTAAACAAATCCTCCTTTAGAAATTACTGGTGCAGGACCCCAAACATCCGAGTGTATTAATTCAAGTGGTCTTGAAGAGAAAAAGGTTATGTTCTCAAATAGTAATCTTTTCATTTTGCCGAGAATACAATCTTTACAATCAAATGATTCAGAGTTACAAAATTTCCCTAGATTTGGAAAATGTTGGATTTTGGCTATATGTGGGTGACCAAGTCTCTTATGTCACAGTTTCAACTCTATTTTTTGAATATTATAACAAAAAGCTTTCTTCGACATTTCCAAAAAAATCATGTAATAGAGTCCTCCTTCTCTATGACCTTCCCCAATCAGCTTGCCTGACTGGTGATCATGTACCCAACAACCACTAGAAGAAAAAGAAATATTACACCCATAATAAAAAATTTGAGATACAGATAAAAGATTTAAATTTAATTTGGGAACATGTCTAATTTCTGGAATAGAATTTTTTTTTGTTTTATAATTTTTTTCAAAATTTCCTATTCCTTCTATTTCAAGAGAAGTCCCATCAGCAGTAAAGACCTTTGACACACTTGTTTTATTTTTAACACATTTGGATAGACTTTGATTATTTGGGGTCATATGAAAAGATGCACTAGAGTCAAGGAGCCAAGAAATTTTACCTAGATCAGAAAAAGATGAGGCTACTGCGTCGGTTGAAGCTTCAGATGAGGAAGAGGCACCTTTGATGAGAGGCTGAAGAATCTCCATTAGTTGGGTCAGGGAAACTGGTGCATCCTGATCTTTAGGCTCCGATCTAGCAATTGTAGCTCTTTTTTCTCTCAGCTCCTTAAGTTTGAGACATTGTGGCCTGTAGTGTCCCGGTTCATGACAGTGATGACAAATAACTTTCTTCTTATCATAGTCACCATTTTGTCGGTTAAAGTGAGGAGGCCTATATGATCGAACATGATTCCCTGGTCTAGACACGGCTAAAACGGAATCATCTTCAATTTTTAAAGAACCTTTCCGGAGATGATTTTCTTCCATTGTTAACTCTTCAATAGTTTCAACAATAGAAGAAATTTTTCCCCGGTGAAGTAGGGCCGATTTAGTGGTTTCAAATTCCGGCCTTAATCCAGTGATAAACTGGTAAAAATGTTCAGCATTGAGTTGTTTCTGACGAAGCTCGATGTCTTCGGCACAATGCCACTTTGGTTCTAAAAGAAAAAGTTCTTCCCAAAGTTCGGATAACCCATTGTAATATTCACGAATAGTTTTGTCTCCTTGTGTCATCATTCAAACTTTTTCTTGGAGGTTGCACATGTGTGCAATATCTTTAAGGGAATACATATTTTTAAGGTATTCCCATGCCTTATTGCCATGATCAAATTTGGCAAGACTTGAGCATATTTATTGTCAACGCTATTGATAAGCCATGACATTATCTTCGCATGAGATATTCTCCATTCTTTCCATTTCTTCTCGTATGAAGCAATAGCCTTGATTCTCTCTTCTTCCGATAGAGGGACCTCTTTATCTCCCTCCTTTTTAGTAAGAGAGCTTAGGTTCCGAATCGGAACCATCCACAATCCTCCATAGGCTTTTTCCCCATATATGGTGCTTCATGATTGAAGCCCCATGTTACATAGTTCGTATCACTTAGTTTCATAGGCATGATGGTGACTTTATCATTGTCATCCATCGATTACAAGGAGAGAAAGAATAGGGATAGAAGAGAAACAAGAAGGGAAAAAAGAAGAAAAAAACAATACAACAAGATGTGAAATCTTCCCCAATGAAGTGATAAAACACTTCTCTTTAAGTGGCAAACACTTTTGCAAGCGAGCACGGAAACCGAGGCAGATTTTCCTCAAGATTTAGTACTTCCGCGGCTCTGATACCATGTGTCAGTCCAACAACTCTATTGCTAGTCAAGTTTGGACAGGACTTGACTAGCAACAATCATTCTAGTTCAAACTGAACTAGATGACATAAAGACAAAAAATAAAAATAAAGAAAAAAAATTACAGAAAAGAAAGAAATGAAAAATGTATTTATATATATATATAATAATATAATATTATTATATATATATGTACAGTTTTACATTTTAACAAGTGTCGCCAGATCCTGAGCCAGTGCACGATGGCCATCATCTCACGCTCGTGCACAGTGTAGAGCTTCTTCGCATCCTTCAGCTTCCTACTCTCGTAAGCAATTGAATGTCTCTCCTGCATTATAACTTCGTCGATGGCGAAGTTTGAAGCATCTGTGTGGACTTCAAAGGGTCTTGAGTGGTCTGGCAACTACAACACTGGTTCCCTCACCAGGGCCTTCTTCAAGTCATCGAAGGTATCTTGGCAGACTTTTGTCCAGAGCCATACTCGATTCTTCTTCAGCAAATCCGTAAAGGGCGCAACAATGAGAGAGTAGCCTTCGATGAATCGGAGATAATAGTTTGTCAAGCCAAGCAATGACCGCAACTCTGACACCTTGGTCGGCGGATTCCATTTGTAAAATCTACGTAAAAAAAAATAAAAAAATTTACCGGACCCGGGTCGGGACCCGACCCAGGCCCGCCCTCGTTAGGGTTTTAAAACTCGACGCAGGGGAGGTTTTATTTAAAAAACAACCTCCCCACTCGTGCCGCTCCACCCTTTCGGCAGGATAAGGAAACCCCTTGAGGGTTTCCCCGGATCTCGCCCCTCCCCGAGCTCTTTAAGAGCGTTGCTGGAGGAGGATTGATGCACCACCCCCCTTCTCGTTCCCTACGGGCGACAACCTCGCCTGCAACCCCGACCGCACCTCCCTCTCGAGCCCTCCCCGTGCCCTATGCAGGACAACACCGTCGACACCTCCTCCCCTCTGATCTGATCGCCGCCGCCGCTGCCACCATCGCCGTCGATTCTCTTCCAGGTGGCGGGTTCCTGTCAGAGCTCACCGCAGCCAACCCGAGCCCTTTCGCTGGCGTGCCAACCTCGCAACCCTCGTCTCTCTCTCGTGGCGATTTCCGGCAACCCCCCATCACGTGTTGGTTCCTTCTCTGGCAGGCCACCGGTGACTACCATCCCCTCTCGTTCATCACTGTTACCGCTGCCTTCCCGACGACCCTCAGTTAAGTCGATCTCTCTCCCTGCTCATACCCTTCTCCCCTCCCGACAGTCGCAGGCAGGGGCCAAAGGCCCCTGCGTCTCTCTCTCTCTGCTTACCTTCCGGCAGGGGCTATCGGCCCCTGCCCCTCTTCTTTTAAAACCCAAGCCCGGGCCCCTGCCCCCCTCCTCTTTTAAAGACCAGCAGGGGCCGATGGCCCCTGCCCTTTTTCTCCATGAACGACAGGGGCCATTGGCCCCTGCCTCCTCTTTTGGAAGCCGCAGGGGGCCTTTGGCCCCTGCGCTCCCTCTCTCTGCTCATTTTTCCAGCAGGGGCCATCGGCCCCTGTCCTTCCTTTAAAGCCAGCAGGAGCCTTCGGCTTCTGCCTCCCTTTTCGGAAACCCAGCAGGGGCCGATGGCCCCTGCCCCTCTCTTGTCGTCTTGGCCCCTGCCCTTCTTTAAATATCTGGCAGGGGCCGATGACCCCTGCACTTGTTTCCTTTGGCGGCATGGGTCATTGGACCCTACCCCATTCCGTTTCAGGTCAGCAGGGACCGTTGATCCCTGCCTTGTTTTGGAGAGAAGCCGAGACCCCAGTCCTTTGTTGCCGTTTTCCCTACTCATTTAAATGCATACTAATAACGTACCTTTGCAGCTTACGCAACAAGCCTCGTTCGTGCTCCGCGGCCCGACCCTCGTATTATCCTCACGCGTAGGTGTACGCAGCTACACAACATTCTGAGGTAGGGTAAAGTCGCACAAAGGGCAATAAATGAACCTATTTAAGTTGAAATAATTAAGATGCCCATGCTAGACATGATTAGAGTTATATTGCTTCTGAAATGCGTATTTTCTTGTTTGCATGCTCATGGATCGAGGTTCAATTTCATTCTTCGATTATTATTTTGTGTAGTTGTTTATGAATTTGAGGTGTGGTTTCGTACTTCTTGCAATACCTATGCCCTTGTTTGATTGCATACATTTTGCCTATCTAAGCAGACAAGGTATGTTTTTGGTACCTTGTGTGTTACTTATGTGCTTTTCGCTTGATGTGCGGCATCGCAAGTCGAGAGGTGCTTGTCGTCATGTTATAACCTGCATATGCTCACACTTATGGTAAAAATGTACTTACATAAATGTAGTCTTGTGCCTATCCTGATTTCACTTGTTTTCAAAACACTAGAAGTTGTGCTCGTGCATTGCAGTTCTTTAAAAGCGACTTTCCTTCTGCAAACCTAGTGCTCTTCAAAATGCACAACTTTTGCAAAGTTAAGTTCAAGTCTTGCAGGATTGCGAAGTCACATTTGAGCCCTCCCAAGTCCACACACTTGGGAGAAATGTTTTATAACCCCGATTCGAGTTGCGACCCAATTTAAATAACCCCGATTGAGGGCAGGAGCCTGTGACCGAGTGAGGTTCTGTTGAAGGACCCATTCTCCATTTATTAAACCTAGTGTCGCGTGTCGTGCGAATCATGTCGATATTAAGATAAATTTTGGAGGCAAGATTGATAGTGATGTGCCTTATGTGAATGACTCAATGTGGCATTGTGGCTTTTAAGGATGAATCGTGCCAAATGAGCACTCCTATATTCCTTGGATCATTATGAAGTTGTGTGTTGGGTGTTCCTTTTGAGAAACCCACACACCTCCCTTGTTCAGTATAGCGTACTTTTAGACATGCACGAAATGTTAAGTACTTTGTTGATCGGACGAGAGATCCGAGACGACCTTGTATCATGAAATATGCAAAATATTGTTGAAATGAACTCAAGACTTATCTTGCCAAATTGTGTTGTGTTACTTCTTATGCATATAATATCTGTTGGGTTTTCTATGGTGAAACCATATCCCTTTCATCGTAGTCGTACTTTTGATAAGTACGATCGTACTTTTTGACAAGTACGTCTTCTTACGTTGCGATGATTGGATGAGTAGGTTGTGGCAACATCGATGAGTGCAAATAACAAAATGTTGTGATCACCTAAATAGGTGATGATTCCGCCTTCACCGGCAAGATACTCGAGTTGGGTCGAAAGACCAGAGTATGTAGAATGGGTCTTCAGTTAACTACCCCTGATGTACTCATTCGAACCGCTGACTCCTGTCAGGGGAGAGGACGGGAAGATACAAAAACTTCGATGGATAAGTCATTCATGGCTGTTACGAGCAAAAGACTCGGCTTCCCCAGTCATCGGAGTTAGGGGAAATGGACTACCATAATTATCCTAGGTGGTAGCTCTCCATGTTCGGGATGCATCCATTGTTTATGCTGCTTTGGGGATTTCTCTCCCAGTCATCGGAGTCAATGACCGTCCCCTTAGGTGCGGACTCAGTCAGATATCCAGGTTATCTTAAAATACATAGCATAATAAACCCCCGGATCAGTCTCGGCTGTTTCTAGAGTCGTGCCTTGTGCGTACCCACTTGGCCAGTTAATATTGAAACATAATTTAAATCCGATCACACATTTTGTTGAGCTATGCACGTATGAAAGCTATAGCATGCAACAGGTTTCAATACTTATGAAATTGTGTGTGTGGTTGATGTAACATCGTATTTTGCTTGCTTATGCAGTGCTTTGCTTATAATAATTAACCTACTTGTGCCAGTGAAATGCTTGCGATAGTTTTAGCATTCTGCTCACGATAGTTACTCCATGAATCTGTTGAAATTAAATTGCTATAAAATTGCTTGTCTACTTGACATATTAAATTATTCTGCTTAATTATGTTCAATATTGTCCTGTCTGTACACCTACCAGTTTTTAGTAGAACTGACCCATTTTATGGGCAGATAATGGATAGGTAATACAGTCTGCGATGGCACGATGGCGTGATGAGATCAAGATAGAGCTCTTTCCCTGACGTTTCGCTTTTGAGGACATGTTGGTAAATTTGGTATAAAGTGTATTTCAAAATTTCTCTTTTTATTAAACCTTGAGTTACTAAAACTGTTTTAGTAAACTTCTTCTTGGTTTCAACAAACAAATTCTCCATCATTGAAAATGCATTTTAAAACCTTTTGATTTCGATAGTTGTGCGGAATTCGGTAAATGAAAGTTTACGCTGTAATGCGCTCAAGGTCCATCGACTTATTGTTTTAAAAATATCATTTTCCGCTGAAGTACTATTTAGACTCTGATAATTTTATGATTTCAAAGCTTTCTAAACTATTCTAAAAGTTACAAGTCCTGGATTTTTGGGGCGTTACACCATTCCTGGATAACTCTTATCTTCTGCCCGTCTATGCGCAGCAAACCATGCCCCATGATGTGGCCAAGAAAACTGATCTCCTCCGGCTCGAAGAGACACTTCTCTCGCTTGACATAGAGGTCATTCTCTTTCAACACCTGAAACACTGTTCGCAAGTGCCCGACATGTTCTTTCATGCTGCTGCTGTAGATCACGATGTTGTCGAGATAGACTATCACAAACTTGTCTAGATAAGGGTAGAAGATCTTGTTCATCAATGTCGTGAATGTGGTCGACACATTAGTCAACCATAATGGCATCACTAAAAATTTGTATGCACCATAGCGAGTGACGCAAGTCGTCTTAGGCTCATCATCATCAACCATCCTCACTTGCCACTAACCCAATCACAGATCTAGCTTTGAAAAGACACGAGCACTGCCTAGCTGGTCGAACAAGTCCGCTATCAAGGCCAGTGCGGCGCGACGGTCCTTCCTTATCGCGACAAGCCTTCCGGTCGGTCACTCACAACTAATTTGTCACAGGCATATAATACTTTGCAAATCCGCGATGCGTCAAGCTGTCCAATGTGGCCAGCCTAACGGCCAAAGGTCGTGTACCAACACTTTTCCATGTGATGAATCATTTCATTGACTTTGCACACCACTTCGTGTGCAGCTGCCTAGTCGAAGTTGATCAAGCACATTTTCAAATGCGTACTTTATGTAGTCCATGTCGCTTAGTGCATAGTCGTCTTATACCAACTATCACTTTCGAAAGGGGCACAAACTTGCATTAACCTTGCGTGCCATGAAGCGTATTGTAAGTCCATGCGCACGCCACAACAAAACCTTGCCACTGACGAAACGAGACCTTGCGGCGCCCAGTTCGAAGACCAGTTGATGATTGAACACCATAACGAAGAGCACCACCCAGACTCATTCATCGGCGCCTAGGCATTCACTCGCCTAGCCCTGAGTCACCATACTTGGTTAGAATCACCTAATGTGATCCCTGGGGGAATTAACCCTAACCCACACACACCCCCGTGCGTCCAATTGCTACACGTGGGACTCTGCAAGCCGAGAGGTCCTTAACCAAATCTCCAAAGGCAATATCTTCTGATCCGCTGGCACTGCTTAACTAAATAATGCTCCATGTCTGTGCCGCCATACAGTGATGCACCAACAACGATACCATTGCATATCGCGTGCCATGCTACCACCGCACATCACCGTTCAAGCCAACGCACACCGTGCGTTTCTACACTCGATGCATTTTTCACTTAATAGAGCTTCGCACTACAACTTATCCTATTCCGAAATATCGGTCCGAGACATTCTCCCTCACCCAAACCATTGTTGTCCTCGACAATGTCTGTGTAGGTAAGAACATAGTCTTCACAGATATGTCAGTTTTTCTTTGTACTTATTTTTGGTTTACTCTTTTTCTTCAGTCTACTCAACTTGTTCTAGTTTACATCCACCATCGCCGCAACTTTTAACATGCCAAGTCTCATTCCTTAACACATCTCTGATCACTTACCCAATGGTCTTTTGCTTTATCAACATCGAGCATTCTCTGCTCGTGAGACCCCAGTGCAGTCTCATGCACAAACGGGTGATCCTCGTCCGCACGACAAACTTGTCGTCTTTGCTCATGGCTGGGGTGTCTTTCAACCTCAGCAAGGGCAATTTCAAGCCCTTCACGATCCTCGCAAAGAAAGACGACCACCAACGCATGTTGCAGGAATATCAACTCCCTTAAGCACAAACTTGCGGTTTTTTAACGGTCCAAACTAGTCCTCTGGTGGGGAATGCCTACTTGTGTATCACCCCAAAGTGGTCCTTCAAAGTGTCTTCCTGGGCCCTCGTCCTCACAAGGGTACCTTAGCCTAATGCTACAACTCCCCTCTTGAAGCCAGCACGCTGTAACTCTCATCTAGAGTCAGCAAAATGTTCCCGCAGGAACCGACGAGCCACAAACAACTTTTTTTGCACACACAATCCATAGAAGATCTGCCAACTCAAGGGACCAAAACAACGGGCATTCTACTCAACATGGGCACTTCGCTAACCCACAATCTTAGGAGGGAATCTAGAAGTTTAGTTGAATCTCCAATACCCAAATGTACAAATCCATCCAGTTGAATTCAACGTGCATTCTCTGCATGCACAAGGCAAACGTCACGCTCCATCTGTGAGCCTAACACACAACTGGTAAGAATCTTTGGCTTATCTACGTTTTCTTAGCCAACTGAAAAATAATCTTGCACTTCTGCTTACCATGGTCAAGATGTCTCATATCATCCTGCCAACATCTTGCTTCTGTGCTCGGTCAACAATACTTCAACTGCGAAAATTTGCGTAACCAAGATAACTCATTATTGTCCTCTTCAGTGTTGCACATAATAAACAACAAGGTCGCCGTTGTCATAGGCCTATTTCTTCCATAGGCCAATGTGGCGTGACGATCCTTACTGTTAATTATTGTATCACTAGGATCTGTTGCAGTGAACTCACCAGGATCTGTTGCAGTGAAGAGGAAGACACGATGGGAAGGGTTGATACCAACTGTGTATAGACTGTAGCCAATATCACCCGCAGCCCTGAAAATGATTATTTATAGTTTGTGTTTATAAACTATTTACGGTACTAAATTGCCCTGCAACCAAAGATGAGAATTACAATAAAGCCATTAAGTGGCATATAACACACACGGGTCTGGATCTGCCTCCAGACCCATATTGTTTTTCACCCCTCCTCAAGTTGTGCATGGTCTTGTACCATGAACAACTTGTTTTTGAGCTTCCAAAACCTGTCTTTAGTTAATCCTTTAGTGGACAAATCTGCTACTTGATCTTCGGTTCTAAAAAATTCAGGTTCAATCTCCTCTTCAACCTTCTACCGCACGAAATGTTGATCTATCTCAATGTGCTTGGCTTGACTATGGTGGATTAGATTAAAAGACATGTTGATGGCACTAGCAAGGATGACTGCGAAATTTCTTCCCCTACTTCCGTCAATACGTGTCTAACCCACGTAACTTCTACAATGGCAGCAACCATAGATCGATACTCCGCTTCAGTGCTTCACCTAGCTACAACTTTATGCTTCTTACTTCTCCAGGAGACCAAATTTTGTCCAATGAAAACACAATACCCCGAGACAGATCTTCGCTCATCTGGATCCCCGACCCAATCCGCATCACTATAGACAACAATTTTATGACCCTTTGTTTTGTCAGCACTTGCCTACAGAGAAGTGTTAAAATATATGTAATCAATATATTTATATATCTATATCTATATATATATAAATATATTTATCACACACTATCCGATAAGGGGTAGTTCTGTAAACTCGCCCAATAGGGGCATTGTAGACTTTTTCTCTTTTCTTCTTTTTCCTTTTTCTTTTTCTGTTTTTTTCTTATTTATTTTTTGTTCCTTTTTTGTACTTTTTGTGCATTAAATGCACAGCCATTGGGGGCCCCAACAAAGAGTCGTTGGGCCCCCAACGGTCACAATTGTGACCGTTGGGAACCCAACGACTCCTTGTTGGGACTCCCAATGGTCCCTCTCTCTTGCCTATAAATAAGTGGGGTCTCCCCCTTTGTAACGTGTGGCTTCTTCAAGCCTCTTTGTGCCTTTATAAGATTTTATGCTTTCTAGCCATTATTAGCTTTTGTGTATGTCCTCTTTTGGACTTGTTCTTTGATTTCTATGTGTGAATGTCCATTGTAGGACATACATTTCTTTTCCGCATATTTCATTACATGGTATAAGAGCCTTGGTTGTGCTCTTGATTCATATAGCTAGTTGACTAGTTATACCTCTCTCTTGGTTTGTCCTCCATTATTGATTATATGATGGAAGGAGAACAAAAGATTGATCTCTCCTTCAAGCTTAATGATACTAACTACATGATGTGGGCCGCCGCCATGGAGAACAACCTCAAAGGTAAAAAGCTTTGGGGATATGTTATGGGCACCATTAGGGAACCTCAACTTCAACTTACGAAAATGGATGGTGATCAAGAAAAAGCTCTAGAAGGAAATGCTCGCATGAAGGCTATTGAAGATCACCAATCAAAGGTAGAAGATTGGGAAAGTAAGCATGCAAAAATTCTTGCATGGTTCATGAACAACGTGGAGATAAAGATTTGCGCCAACATTGCTAAATTCCGCCTAGCCAATGAAGCATGGTTCTTTATGAAAGATATGTATACCCAAAAAGACCTTGCTCGTCAATTCTTTATCCAAGAAAAAATCCGTACCATTAAGCAAGGTGAAATGAGTGTAAGAGATTACTATAGCACTCTTGGACCTTTATGGGATGAGGTATCCCTTCTTGAACCCAAATGGGTATCTAGTGAAGATGTGGAAATGAGAAGAGAACAAATGGAAAAAAAACACTTTTTCCAATTTTTACAAGGGCTTAGGCCCGAATATGAACAAGTTAGGTCCTCCCTTCTTCATAGATCTAAACCGCTTCCATTGGAAGATGCCATAGCCGAAATATGCCAAGAAGAAACGCGTCTTGGCATGATTAAAGGAGGAGATGAAGTTCTAGCCGTGTCTAAACCCGGCAATCATATGAAAGCTTATAAGCCTCCACACTTTGGGAGGCAAAATAACTATAATGGCAATTATAGGAAAACCATTTGCCATCATTGTCAAGAACCGGGTCATATAAGACCTAATTGTCCAAAGATAAATGAACCTCCAAAAGGTAAAGTTGCTATTATTGAAGAAATCTCACAAAAGAAGAGGAGCCAATGAAAGGGAAAGAGTCCTTTTCCCTTGCTCAACTATCCGAAGCACTTCAAATTCTACTCAAATAGCCATCAACTTTGGGAGCCGCCATTGCCTCTTCTTCTCCTCCAGGTACGCCTTCTTGGATTCTTGATTCTGGAGCATCTTTTCATATGACCCCTATTGAAAATGGACTATCCAATGTATGTAGCAACTCCAAAAATTCTTTTTTTTCCACCGCCGATGGTACCTCTTTACAAGTTAAAAGTTTTGGAACTTTAGACTTTTCAAAAGATTTTTTTGTGCCAAATGTAAGGGTAGTACCTCAATTTAATTTAAATCTTTTATCTGTCTCTCAAATATGTGATCATGGATGTGAAATCTCCTTCTCAACCAAGGATTGCTCTATACAGGATCTCCAGTCCGAGAAGCGGATTGGGCAAGGCCATAGGAGAGGAGATCTCTACTACATGAACAATTTGAAACTTTCCACTAACTCATTTTGTAATCATGTCCAAGATAAAAATATTGAAACTTGGCATCAAAGACTTAGACATCCAAGCTTCTAAAAAATGTACTCTTTTCCTTTTGAAAAGAAATTTTGTAATGAGAAACATTTTGTTTGCAAGAGTTGTATTTTTGGAAAAATGAAATCCACCCCTTTTCCAAAAAGAACATTTGTGTCCAAAAGACCCTTTGAATTAGTCCATTCGGATGTTTGGGGTCCTTCTCCGGTCATATCAAAAGGAGGATATTCATATTATGTTACTTTCATTGATGATTACACTCGATATGTGTGGATCTATTTTCTCAATCTAAAATTCGAAGTTTTTAATTTCTTTAAAAAATTTCATATGATTATCAAAAATCAATTTTCAAGTAATATCTCCATTCTTCGATCCGATTCCGGTGGAGAATATCTATCAAATGAATTTCAAGAATACTTGGAAACTAATGGCATTTGTCATCAAAGGTCATGTCCTAGGACTCCGCAACAAAACGGTCTAACCAAAAGAAAGCATAGACACATTTTGGAAACCACCATGACTCTTCTCATTTCCAAAGAAATTCCAAAGTGCTATTGGGCCGAAGCCGCCTTAACTTCCACTTATTTGATAAATAGAATGATATCCTCATCCCTACAAAATATATCTCCATATGAAAAACTCTTTGAAAGAACACCCGATTTTAATGGATTAAGAATTTTTGGGTGTAAGTGTTTTGTCCTTACACATGAAAGAGATAAGTTATCTGCAAAAGCTATCGAATGTGTGTTCTTAGGATACAGAGAAAATAAAAAAGGTTTTAGGTGCTTCGACCTCAAAAGCAACAAACTATATATATCCAAAGATGTTACATTTTTAAAAAATGAGAACGGCTTTGAGAAAAATAAAGATATTGATGAAAGCGAATATGCTTTCTTATTTGATCTTCTCTCTCAAGAAGATGTGACTCCTCACGAAGAGGAAGTTCCTAATGATCTAGAGGATACTCCTCTTAGTAATGTTGAAAATAGAAGTAATAATTTTGAGAATAGGTCAATTCAAACCTATGCTAGGCGTGGTCAAGAAGCTCCCATAAGTGCTTTAGAAAAATATTCTCAAAATTCCAACATAGAAGAAACCTCTTTAAGGAGATCTAACTGAATCTCCAATCCTCCTAATAGGTTTGTTTCCTATGAGTCCCTAACACCTAAATATAGGGCATGCCTAATTGCATTACACTCTTATCATGAACCATCACACTGTAATGAAGCCAAAAACATTCCTCAATGGGTTGAAGCCATGAAACTAGAACTTAGTGCCCTTGAAAAGGCTAAAACTTGGGAAATAACTTCATTACCCACTGGAAAGAAGTCTATTAGATGTAGATGGGTCTTCAAAATTAAAACTAAAAGTGATAGGTCATTAGAACGTTATAAAGCTAGGTTGGTAGCCAAAGGATATGCTTAAGAGTACGGAATAGACTATGAAGAAACCTTCGCTCCCGTAGCTAGAATGACTAGTGTTAAGACTCTTATTACGGTTGCATCCGTTAAAAAATGACCTATCTATCAATTGGATGTTAAGAACGCATTTCTTAATGGCGAACTAAGTGAAGAGGTCTATATGGATCCTCCACCAGGAGTATCTATTGGTGAAAATAAAATTCTTAAACTAAAAAAGGCACTATATTGGTTAAAACAAGCTCCAAAGGCTTGGCATGACAGATTTAGCAATATAATGACTAGCTTAAATTTTCGTTCATGTTATACTGACACTGCGTTGTTTCTTACTACTATATATTGATGATATGATTATCACTGGAAGTGATGAGCAAGGAATCCATGATATTAAGAAAATTTTAAAAGAAAATTTTGACATATCTGACCTTGGTTTCTTAAGATATTTTCTAGGTATTGAAGTTGCATATTCTCCCCGAGGGTATATTCTCTCTCAAATGAAACTTGCCGCTGACATTTGTTCCAAGTCTGGAATTTCAGATGATAAGAAAACAGAAACCCCTGAGGTTATCAATGCAAAGCTAAGGCTGGAAGATGGGACACTTCTCGAGAATCCTACTCCCTACCGTCAACTCGTTGGGTCTCTGACATACTTATCCATCACTCGGCCAGACATAGCTCATGCAGTTCACTCCGTCAGTCAGTTTCAACATGCACCTACAACTGTGCACATGAGTGCAGTCTTAAGGATTGTCAGATATATTAAAAACACCATAACTGAGGGAGTTTTTCTTTCCTCTTCATCATCTTTTGATTTAATTGCTTATACGGATGCTGATTGGGGAGGAAATCCCAATGATAGAGTCTCAACCACTGGTTTTTGTGTTTTCTTAGGTGACTCTATGATTTCTTGGAGATGCAAGAAGCAGCACAAAGTGTCATTATCCTCAACAGAAGCGGAGTATCGTGTAATGACCACTACAACCATGGAGCTTGTGTGGCTTAGAAGTCTCCTCTGTGATATGGGCATCGTCATCTCAATTCCTTCGAAGATGTGTTGCGATAACAAGAGTGCTATCTATATTGCAAGCAATCACACCTTCCATGAGCGTACTAAACACATAGAGATGGATTGCCACTATGTTTGAGATGAATACCTAAAAGGAACCATAGCACTGCCCTACGTCACATCCGAGTACCAGTTGGCGGACTTCTTCACCAAAGCTCTTGCTGCTCCTCGTTTCATGTTTCTTCTCAACAAGCTTTCGGTTGTATCCCCGTAAAGCTTGAGGGAGGGTGTTAAAATATATGTAATCAATATATATATATATATATTTATCACACACTACCCGATAAGGGGTAGTTCTGTAAACTCGCCCAATAGGGGCATTGTAGACTTTTTATCTTTTCTTCTTTTTCCTTTTTCTTTTTCTGTTTTTTTCTTATTTCTTTTTTGTTCCTTTTTTGTACTTTTTGTGCAGCCATTGGGGGCCCCAACAAAGAGTCATTGGGCCCCCAACGGTCACAATTGTGACCGTTGGGAGCCCAACGACTCCTTGTTGGGACTCCCAATGGTCCCTCTCTCTTTCTTTTCTCTAACTCTCCCTCACTCCTCTCTTGCCTATAAATAAGTGGGGTCTCCCCCTTTGTAACGTGTGGCTTCTTCAAGCCTCTTTGTGCCTTTATAAGATTTTATGCTTTCTAGCCATTATTGGCTTTTGTGTATGTCCTCTTTTGGACTTGTTCTTTGATTTCTATGTGTGAATGTCCATTGTAGGACATACATTTCTTTTCCGCATATTTCATTACAAGAAGTCCATCACCAATTGTCCCCTTTAAATATCTAAGGATTCTTTTGATCGCCTCCATGTATCCAGCGTGCGGTTTATGCATGAATTGAGATACTTGATTGACTGAGTAGACAATGTCAGGTCGGGTGAACGTAAGATACTGTAACATCCCAACTAGGCTCCGATATCTGTTAGGGTCGTCATATAAATCCCCATCTTGGGCACTCAGTTTTTTATGAAGAATGCTGGGAGTGGCTACGATCAACTATGGAAGCTATACATCTTCTTAGACAACTTATTGAGAGAAATAGAGAGAGGAACAAAGATTTGCATATGGTTTTTATTGATTTGGAGAAGGCTTATGATAGAGTACCTAGGGACGTTCTCTGGTGGACAATGATGAAGAAAGGTGTTTCTCTCAAGTACATTAGTATAATTAAAGATATGTATGAAGGAGTAGTAACCAATATCCGCACTTGTGGAGGGGTGACAACCAATTTTCCTATAACGGTTGGGTTACATCAAGGATCTGCTTTAAGCCCTTTCCTATTTGCTATAGTGATGGATGAGCTTACGAGATCAATTCAAGAAAATGTGCCGTGGTGTATGTTGTTTGCTGATGATATTGTTTTGATTGATGAGTCTAGAGCTGGGGTTAATGCTAAGTTAGAATTATGGAGACAGACATTGGAAGCAAGATGTTTTAAGTTGAGTAAGAGTAAGACAGAATACATGGAATGTCGATTTAGTAAGCAACGAAGTAGTGATGGGAGTGTAGTGAAGCTTGGTGAGTACGAAATACCGGTGGATGATTCTTTCAAATATTTGGGATCTATCATTCAAAAGTATGGAGAAATTGATGGAGATGTAAATCATAGGATAAAGGTTGGGTGGATGAAATGGAAGAGTGCAACTGGAGTGTTGTGCGATCGTAAAATGCCATTGTGGTTGAAGGGAAAGTTTTATAGGACGACTATTAGGCCCGCTTTACTATATAGTATGGAATGTTGGGCTGCCAAGAGACATCATATTCAAAAAATGAGTGTAGCTGAGATGCGTATGCTGAGATGGATGTGTGGAAATACAATAAAAGATAAGATTCGGAACGAGGAGATACGTAAGAAGGTAGGCGTTGCACCCATTGAAAATAAGATGAGAGAGAATCGTTTACGGTGGTTAGGACATATTCGACGAAGGCCTAATGATGCTCCAGTTAGAAGGGTGGAGAAATGGGAAAATATATTAGTTAAAAGAGGTCGGGGTAGGCCTAGGAAGACATGGATGGAGGTGATAAGAAAGGATATGAATGCTTTGAACCTCACCGATGATAGAAATGAATGGAGGAGAAGGATTCATGTGGGAGACCCATAATGATTTTCTTTGTTGGTTCATATCGCCGACCCCAATTGTTTTGGGATGAAGGCGTAGTTGTTGTTGCTCGGAGTGGCTAAAGGCTTACAATCTTTCATACCTGCTTTGCGCAGGACATCCACTGTCTATTTGTGTTGGGTGAGTGCCAACCCATCTTCTCTTCTATCAACTTCCACCCCAAGAAAGTATTGCAAGTATCCAAGGTCTTTCATTTTGAATCTCTAATTTAGCAGTTGTTTCACTTTTGTAATGTGATCCTCTGAGTTACTTGTAATAACAATATCATTCACATATATAACCAGTAAAGTGACTACATCTTCACTTTTGAATATGAACAAAGAATGGTCTAGAAGAGATCTGCGGAAACCATATTTTTGTATCTCAAACGAAAAACTGTCGAACCAGGAGCGGGACGCTTGCTTCAGCCCATAGAGGGCTCTCCTCAATCTGCAAATGTAGTTCCGAGGATCCCCTTCTGCATATCCAGGAGGTTGTTCCATGTAGACTTCCTCTTTTAAGTCGCCATGCATGAATGCATTTTTTACGTCAAGCTGACTGAGCTTCCATCCATATTCAACTGCTAGGGAAATGATAATTCTAATGGTCCCTGTTCTCACAGCTGGGCTGAAGGGCTCATCATAATCCTGACCTGGCGCCTCTGTAAATCCTTTAGCTACAAGTCTTGCCTTCTACCTTTCAATGCTTCCGTCTGGCTTGTGCTTTATTTTGTACACCCACTTGCATCCTATTACATTCCTGTGGGGCGGTTTGGGGACAACCTTCCATGTTCCACACTCATTCAAAGCTTCTATCTCATCATTCATGGCTTCTACCCATTTCTTAGAGTTATTTGCTTGATAGAATGTGACAGGTTCATCCTTTTTTTGTAAAGCCGTTAAAAGCAACTGAAAATCCACAGAGAAATTGTCATAACTGTAGAGAGATACACCGAACCCTAGGTAGAGAGAGAGAGAGAGAGAGAAGGGAGAGAGAGAGAGACGACTGCACAGGAAGCAAAACTCGTTAATTCATATTAGGGCCTCTCTCTATGTTAAATAGAGAGAGGCCAAAAGAATAAATTACATCTAAGTTCATTATTAAATAAAAATATCAAATAACCTCCAAACTAAGAAGATTTAAACTTAAACCACCTATTCTCAACACTCTCCCTCAAGCTGGAGCATATATATCAATCATGCTCAGCTTGTCACAACATTTTGAGAAATTTGGTCTAGAAAGGGGTTTTGTAAACATATCTGCAACTTGATCTTCCGACTTTAGATATTTGGTAGTGATATGTCCAGCTTGAATCATATCTCTTACGTAGTGGCAATCAACTTCAATGTGCTTTGTTCTCTCATGGAAGACAGGATTGTTCGCTATATATGTTGCAGCCTTGTTATCGCACATCATGGTCATAGGAGAGGAAACCTTGACCTGAAGATCATGAAGAACAGTACAAACCCACATCAATTCAGCAGCTGTTTGGGCCATAGCCCGATATTCTGATTTTGCACTCGACCTGGAAATCACATTTTGTTTCTTACTTCTCCAAGAAATCAAGTTGTCTCCCATAAACACAGAATCCTGTGGTAGATTTTCTATCTACTACAGATTCAGCATAGTCAGCATCAAAATAGGCCACTATCTCACGAGTTCCACCTTTCCTGAACAATAATCCCTTTCATGGAGAAGATTTTAGATATTTGAGAATCATTATAGCTGCATTCCAGTGTACTTCAGTTGGTTTGTCCATAAACTGGCTAACTTTGCTTACTGCTAAAGCAATATCTGGCCTGGTCACAGTTACATACAGTAGCTTCCCTACTAGGGAGCGATAGCTTTTGCTATCAACCGGTTTTGACCCTTCTTCAAACAACTGAACTTTCTGGTCCATGGGAATATTTGCTGGTTTAGCTCCCAACATTCCTGTTTCCTTTAATAAGTCAAGAACATACTTCCGTTGAGACAAAACCATCCCTTCACGGCTCCTAGCAACTTCTATACCCAGGAAATATCTAAGTGAACCAAGGTCTTTTGTAACAAAGTGCTTTTGAAGATGAGCCTTTGTGTTTTCAATATCTTTCACATTGTCTCCTGTAAGAATGATGTCATCCACATATACCACCATAACAACTATGCCTGAGTTAGTTTTCTTGATAAATAAAGTATGATCTGCCGCTGACCTATTAAAGACAAAACATGACATTACTTCAAACAACTTTTGAAACCATGCGCCAAGCCATAAATCGCCTTTCTCAATCTACACACCTTCTGACACTCCCCCTCAACCTCGAAACCTGGAGGTTGTTGCATGTAAACGGTCTAAGATAGATCCCCATATAGAAATGCATTTTTCACATCTAATTGGCACAAGCTCCAACCATGCCGAACAACTACTGAGAGAACAAGACGAATGGTACCCATCCGTGTAACAGGAGAAAAAGTTTCAAAGAAATCAATACCATATGTCTGAGTATATCCTTTCGCTACTAATCTGGCCTGTTATGGACGAGGTATGGGAGGCAGAGGAAAGCTTCAATGTACCTTTCAATAGAACCATCAGATTTGTACTTTATTGTATATACCCATTTACATCCAACAATGTCAGCATCTGCTGGGGAATCAACTAGATCCCATGTATGCTGAGATACTAAAGCATCCATTTCTTCTTGCATAGCCAGCTTCCAGCGATTATCAAGCTCTGCCTGTTGATAGTTCAGAGGAATAGTTTCAGCAGATAAGGCTGAAATAAAAGACTTCATCTGATTTCCAATTCTGGCATCAAAGACAAAATGAGATATGGGATATAAGGTACATTGTGGTGTCCCCTTTCGTAGAGCAATAGGCCTGTTATCATCATCATGAAGATCACTATTGTCAGTAGAACTTACCTCAGGAGAAGAAAAAGATGGAGGCACTTGCGGAGGTGGAGCTCTACGCACATATACCAATGGAGGATTATGAAATCTGGAAGAAGATGAAGTTTGGTTCGGTAATGAGGAGGATATAGAAATATTTTCCTGACCAACAACCGGGGAGGAACTCCCATCGGCTAATGAGACTCCTCGATGAGCATTAATATCCTTTAGATATGAAAAAACAAGTGAATTTCCACACAAATGTCTGAATGCACCAGAGTCAATAATCCACTTACTATTAGTCGGATGAAGATGATTTCCAATTGAATAGGCAACACCAGCTACAGGAGGGGTGGAACTCAAAGGACGAAGAGCTATCAACTCATCATATTCAGCACGACTGAGGGTGATACTACTGTCACTTGTAGAGATATTTTTCTGTACTTTTGTTGCCTCAAGAGTAGTAACATTTGCTTTAGGAGCATATGACTTTGATGAAGAAGAGGTTGGCCGACCATGCTTATCCCAGCAACGATCTTCTAAATGTCCAGATTTTCCACAGAATGTACATTGAAGCTTTCTTCTGCCTCCCATACCTCGTCCACGACCCCGTCCTCTGATATTCCGAAGATTTCCACGCCCATAACCAGATAAGACAACTAGAGCAGATGACTGAGTCACAGGCTGAGATTGTGGAAGAGAGACCGCAAGTCTACTCAGACGATTGTATGCCTCAGCAAGAGTAGGTACATATGAACCAGTCAACATTTGGACTTTTGCAACAAAGAATTCTGAAGATAGACCGGTAAGAAACCGAGCAACCATAGTTTGTTCTTGATGATCCTTTTGTTTCGAACAGCAGAGGGGTATGTGAGCATTAAGTCTTTCAAAGGCAGCTTTGACGGAGGCATAGTACTGGGCCAAGGTCTGATCTCCCTGCTGTAAATTATATATCTCCTGTTCAACTTGCAGGATACGACTCACATTAGTCTCTTGTGAGTACGTATCTCGAAGATTGTCCCACATCTGTTTAGCTGTATTATAGTAAATTAAATCATCTGCAATAGGGGGTTCAACACTATTCATAATCCACGACATAACTATGTCATTATCTTCATCCCAGGTAACATATTTTTCCATTTTTTTCAGTGGGTTCGTCTTCCAACAAGATATGTTTTCTACGATGTCCAGATACCTACATCATAAACGTTCTGGACCACCTGGCATAGTTAGTTTCATTCAACCTTACAGAAGAGCCGTACGAAAAGGGATTGGCAAATGCCTTATACTCTCCAATATGTTCCATTTTGGAATCACATTTCGAAGTTTCAGCCGTACTGAAGATATACTTCTGTTTTAACAGAGATAAAAATCTGGACAGACTTCAATCAACACAGGGAATAACGCGTGTTACACTCACACATCAACCGATACGACAACCAGCAGTTGTTCACACACACAAAAAGACCACGACAGTAAGGAACAACAGCCCACAACAAGAATATTTTCCCAGCACAGCAGGGAATCAAGCCTGCAGTTTCCACGACATTAGTGAACAACAACCCACAAACATGAATAATAGTTTTAATTTTTTTTCTCAACACAGCAGGGAATCACGACCAACATAAATATGCATACGCAAAAACTGAATCATAACAGAGGCTGCTCCCAGACATATATAGCTCGACAGTCAGTCATATCTCAATCACGAGCAACAACACAACAAGTGCGATTGCTATTTCTCCCAAATAACAGGAAGTCAAGACAGGAAATCATGAAAATAGAAAAACCACGACAAAGGAGATTGCTGTTGTACCCAAATATCAGGATATCACGGCAATAAAACTCGGCAACAGAACATCACAACAGGAAATCACGGCAGAAAAACTCGGCAACAGAGAATCACGGCAGGAAATCACGGTAGGGACAAAACTCGGCAACAGGGAAAAACAAAAACGAGGAGCTACCAGACCAATCAACACGCATCCATATCTGCTCCCTTAGATCTGATGACAGATCTGGGCCATGACCTTGGTCAAATCCCAGATCTGTTATCAGATCTTACACAGAAAAATAAACAGCTGACCTGATTGAAAAAAAAAATTGTTCGTGTAGATCAATCGTAGTTTGATCACGATCGATCACGCTCCCACGATCGACTGCTCTGATACCATGTAGAGAGATACACCGAACTCTAGAGAGAGAGAGAGAGAGACGGCTGCACAGGAAGCAAAACTCGTTAATTCATATTAGGGCTGCTCTATGTTAAATAGAGAGAGGCCAAAAGAATAAATTACATCTAAGTCCATTATTAAATAAAAATATCAAATAACCTCCAAACTAAGAAGATTTAAACTTAAACCACCTATTCTCAACAATAACTAACCCATCTTTCAATTGGGTGGTGAACACGAGTGGATCTCCTGACATCAAGAGTATGCGAGGAAGTGGATGGTTGTTCAGTCCCTTGTCTCGAAATAGATGGATTCTCTCCATTTCGTCGAGTGTAAACGATGCCCTTATACCTGTCTGGTTCAGGCGGTAAAGTCATTTCTCTTGGGGTTGGTGTCTCATCCTCTGCGCCAGTATACCCTTGTGACTACATACAACTTGAAGGACAATTATCATTAATTCTGCAAAAAAGTTCTGAGCTAAGCCAAGGATGATAAATTTCGCCGGATGAAGGATTTGCAGGAGTCATGTTGGTTTGAAGATCAAAGTTCAACTCATCAAATATAACATTCCTCGATATCTTGATGTGTTTGCTTATGGGATCATAACATTTGTATCCTTTGTACTCGTTTGCATACCCTACAAACCTGCACTTTAATGCCTTGTCCTGAAATTTGTGCCTCAGGGACCCATCAATATGAACATAGCAAACACAACAAAAAACATGTAAGTCGTGGTAGTTGGGATGTACACCAAGAAGAGAGAAATAAGGTGACTTATTTTCCAAAAGAGTCATAGGCAATCTATTTATCACATGCACAGCATAATGAAAAGCTTCTGTCCACAAAGAAATAGGGAGATTGTTGTCATGCATCATACTCATTGCACTCTCAATAATATGTTTATGCTTTCGTTCATGTATGAAGTCATTGGAGGAAAATTCACTACCTCCATTAGATTGGAAATGTTGAATAAATTCGGAAAACTGATTTTTGACTAGAGAGTGGAAGTTTTGAAACAAAGAAAAAACTTCAGATCTACTTTTCATAAAGTATATCCAAGTATAACGAGAGTAGCTGTCGACAAAAATTAAGTAGTATATGCTTCCAGAACTAGAAGTAACAGGAGCAGGTCCCCACACGTCAGAACAAATAATCTCAGAAGGCTTTGAAGCTCTTTTATTAATAGAATTAAAAGGCAATACATGACTCTTGCATAGACGACAACTGGAACACATCTGATCACTCATTCCTGTATTCAGACTATCCTTATGAATGAGGTTATTGGAAACAAGCTTTTCAATAAAATGACTCCCACAATGACCCAAACGACTATGCCAAACATATGGTTTATTACATTCAAAAGCATTCATAACACACTTAGTCAACGCTGAAGATGACATGGGGAAATTTTTTGAGATGGAATGACCAGGACGAGCAGAATCCAAGATATGTTCATGAAAGACGTACATGTCCCCTTGCCTTTTTCCTCAGCGAATGTTTCCCTCGTGCGAAGGTCCTTGACCTACACAGAAAAGGGAGTGAATTCAACTGAGGCATGATTATCATCGACAAGCTTAGAGACAAAAACAATGTCTTTCTTAATATTGGGAGCATGAAGAACACTAGACAACTTAAGAGTAGAGGTTGACATATGAACAATGGAGTTTCCAATGTGAGAGACAAGGTGATGAGTTCCGTCTCCGGTGACGATGCTACCTTTACCAAAATAAGGGATAGGATTAAGAATCTTATCAGCATCACTAGTCGCATGGGTTGCTGCACCGGAGTCAACATACCAAGTCCTCTTATCACTTTGCTTCAGATTTAATCCCGCCAATGCAGATAACAGTAACTCTTTGATTTCATCATTAGCCTTGACACTACCAGACTCTCTCTTGATATCTGTTTGTGGGGACTTTCCTTTATTCTGAGGATTAAACCAACAATTTGCCTTAATATGTCCTCTTTTATTGCAAAGATAACAAGTGGGTACTGTCTTTTGCCCTTGCGCATTTGTCATCATATTTGGTGTAGGCAACAGTCCACGTCCACCTTGTCCTCCCCATCCTTGTCCTCTTCCACGAAACCCAAAACCTCCTCGTCCTCGCCCATATGACATTCCTGTAAGAGCATGTGTGTGAGAGTGTGACTCCTCAAAAAAACCCTTTAGAGTCATTTCATACTGAATCAACTTGGCGCGCAACTCTTCAAAAGTAGGGAGGGCAAGCAAGCACAATAGAGAAGTAACAATCATGTTGTAATAAGGCCCTAGCCCACTCAGAGTCTGCTGAATCATATCTGTGTCACTTACCGTGCACCCCATAATAACAAGCTGGTCTGTGATAGTCTTCATCTTATTTAAAAACTCCATGATGGTCATACTGTCCTTTATGAGCAACTGAAACTCTCGCTTCAAAAACACCATTGTCGCCTGCGAAACTTGAGAATATGTCTGAACTAATCTATGCCAAAGCTGGCTAGCTGAACAATCATCAGGTATAGCTACGAGCATTTCCTGCGACAAAGTTGAAGTGATGTAGGCCACAATTGACTGATCTTTCTTTTCCCAAGTCTTGAATTCTGGATTTTTGACATATACAGTTGAGATCGCCCCTTTGTCATCCTTTCTTTCACATGCAATAAATTCTGGCAGGACTGAAGTAGTTCTATCCAGATGACCAAGGAGGCCTTGACTCCTTATAAAAGGAATAATTTGTCTCTTCCAAGTCAAGTAGTTCGAGGTGTTTAATTTTTCAGAAACAAGTTGATTAAGAAAGCTCGAGGAAAGGCTCGAATGAGATGGGAAGGACGAGAAATAATCCATAGCACAAGAGGAAAGAAAATGCAAAGCACACACAAGAGGTGTAAATAAGATTAATCGTGAGCCGTCCTTCCTTTACCCCTCCTCTTTCTTTTTTCTTTTTTCTTTTTTTTTAGGGTTTAGGGTCAACAACTGTTCATAGGCTCGAATCTGAAATCAACTGCCAACAGACACGTTCAGATCCTACAATTAACCAATATTTTCTGCCCTTTTTTTTATATAAATATATACTTCACCTTGAATAGCGTGCAAAACCGATATAAAACGCAATACACAGTAGCAAAAGGAATTTCCCAGAAAACTCAAGCACATGAATGGGGATTACTGGGCTGAATTTGGGTGACACTTTGAAAGGATCTCTGAAACCCCAAACACGTGAATGAAATAGATCTCAGAAATAGAGTCGGCTGAAACTGGGAGAACGTTGATTCTTAAGGAATGGGCAAGATAACAGGGAATAGATGTAATATCCAGATCTAACGTTCAATGGGGAGAGACAAAAGAGAGATAACGGGAAGTGGATGATCTGATTTTACCAGATCATAGACTTGTTATAAAAATAAAAAGGAAAAGAAAAAGACTTCACGCAGGATTAGATCTCAGCAGAAAGGGAGATTCAGATCGTGAAAAACAAATTCTGTTTAGAGGCAGATTCGGTAAAAGAGAAGAGAGAAAGAGAGAGAAGCTATGAAAAATTAATTTTGACTTGGAGATCATATATCTCTTTGGTCATACCTTTTGGAGACTTCTTCAAACCCAACAGTGGCCTGCTCTGAGACCATGTTAATTTTTGCATCACCAGGATCTGTTGCAGTGAAGAGGAAGACATGATGGGAAGGGCTGATACCAACTGTGTATCGACTGCAGCCAATATCACCTGCAGCCCTGAAATCGATTATTTATAGTTTGTGTTTACAAACTATTTAGGGTACTAAACTGCCCTGCAACCAAAGATGAGAATTACAATAAATCCATTAAGTGGCATATAACACACATGGGTCTGGATCTGGCTCCAGACCCATACTATTTTTCACTTACCGCCGTAAGCCTTTCGGTCGCTTACTCGCAACTAATTTGTCACGGGCATTGAGTGCTTCGCAAACCCGCGACGCACCAAGCTGCCCAATCTAGCCAACCTAACGGCCAAAGGTCACGTACCAACACCTTTTCGTGTGCTGAATCATTTCATTGGCCCTGCACACCACCTCGTGTGCAGCTGCCTAGCGGAAGCTGATCAAGCGCATTTCTAAATGCGTACTCTATGTAGTCCATGCCGCTTAGTGTATAGCCGTTCCATACCAACTATCACTTTCAAAAGGGGCACAAACTTGCCTTAGCCTTGCGTGCCATGGAGCGTATTGCTAGTCTATGTGCACGCTATATCCAAACTTCGCCACTGAAGGAATAAGACCTTGCGGCTCCTAGTCCGACGACCAGTTGATGATTGAACACCATAGCGAAGAACACCACCCAGACTCATTCACCGGCGCCTAGGCATTCACTCGCCTAGCCCCGAGTTACCATACTCGGTTGGAATCACCTAATGTGATCCTTGAGGGAATTAGCCCTAACCCACACACACTCCCATGCATCCAACTGCTATGTGTGGGACCCTACAAGTCGAGAGGTCCTTAACCAAATATCTAAAGGCAACATCCTTTGATCCGTTGACACTGCTTAACCAAACAATGCTCCACATCTGTGCCGCTATATACCGATGCACTAACGACGATATTGTTGCCTATCGCGTGCCATGCTACCACCGCATGTCATCGATCAAGCCAACACACACCCCGCGTTCCTACACTTGATGCAATGCGTTGAACTTTCTTTTGTTCACCCTCATTGTGATTACTTTCAAGTGATTGCAATTTCTCTCCCTCTCTATTCTTTCTCGCTCTCTTTCACTCTCTATTATCAAAGCTTCCGCAGCGGCAAGCGAGCGACCAGAAGGCTTGCTACGGTAAGGAAGGACCGTCATGCCGCACTGGCCTATTGAAGAAATAGGCCCGTGACAAGTGGTATCAGAGCAGAAAGATTCACGACGACCTTATTGATCATTGTATGTGACACTGAAGAGGACAATAACGAGTTATCTTGATAATGCAAATTTTCGCAGTTGGAGTATTGTTGATCAAGTACAGAAGCAAGATGTTGGTAGGATGGTATGTGACATCTTGACCATGGTAAGCAGAAGTGTAAGGTTGTTATTCAGTTAGCTAAGAGAACGTAGATAAGCCAAAGATTCCTACCAGTTGTGCGTCAGGCTCACAGGTAGAGCGTGACGTTTTCCTTGTGCATGCAGATAAGACACGTTGGATTCGGCTGGATGAATTTGCACCTTTGGGTATGGGAGACTCAATTAAACTTTTAGATTTTCTCTCAAGATTGTGGGTTAGTGGAGTGCCCACGTTGAACATAATGCTTATTGTTTTAGTTGATTTTGTGTGGAGAAAAAGTTATTGTTTGTGGCTCGTCGGTTCCTATAGGAACGTTTTGCTGACTTTGGATGAGAGATACACTATGCTGGCTCTGGGAGGGGAGTTGCAGCATTGGGCTAAGGTGCCCTTGTGAGGACGAGTACCTAGGAAGATACTTTGAAGAACCACTTTGGGGTGATAAGCAAGTAGGCGTTCCCCACCTGAGGACTAGTTTGGATTGTTGAAAAACTGCACGTTTTTGCTTAAGGGAGTTGATATCCCTGTTACATGCGTTGGTGGTCGCCTTTCTCTACGAGGACCACGAAGGGCTTGAAATTGCCCTTGTTGGGGTTGGAAGCCACCCAAGCCATGAGCATGACGACGACAAGTTTGTCATGTTGACGAGGATGACCCGTTTGTGCATGAGACTGCATTGGGGTCTTACGAGCAGAGAATGCTCGACGTTGATAAAGCAAAAGACCGTTGTTTAAGTGATCAGAGATGCGTTAAGGAATGAGACTTGGCGTGTTAAAGGTTGCGACGAAGGTAGATGTAAACCAGAACAAGTCAAGTAGGCTAAAGAAAAAGAGTAAACCAAAGATAAGTATAAAGGAAAACTGCCATATCTGTGAAGATTGTGTTCTTACCTGCACCAATATTATTGAGGACAACAATGATTTGGGTGGGGGAGAATGTCTCAGATCGATCTTTCGGAATAGGTCAAGTTGCAGTGTGAAGCTCTACTGAGTGGAAAATGCATCGAGTGTAGGAACGCGCGGTGTGTGTTGGCTTGATCGATGACGTGCGGTGATAGCATGGCACACGATAGACAATGGTATCATTGTTAGTACATTGTTTGGTTAAACAGTGCCAACGGATGAGAGGATGTTGCCTTTGGAGATTTGGTTAAGGACCTCTCGGCTTGCAGGGTCCTACGCGTAGCGGTTGGATGCATCGGGGTGCATGTGGGTTAGGGCTAATTCCCTCAGGGATCACATTAGGTGATTCCAACCAAGTGTGGTGACTCAGGGCTAGGCGAGTGAATGAGTCTGGGTGGTATTCTTCGCTATGGTGTTCAATCATCAACTGGTCTTCGAACTGGGGGCGCAAGGTCTTGTTCCTTCAGTGGCGAGGTTTTGCTGTAGCGTGCGCATGGACTTACAATACGCTCCATAACACCCAAGGCTAAGGCAAGTTTGTACCTCATTCGGAAGTGATAGCTGGTATGGGACGACTATGCACTAAGCGACATGGACTACATAGAGTACGCATTTGGAAATGTACTTGATCAGCTTTTGCTAGGCAGCTACGCACGAGGTGGTATGCAAGGCCAATGAAATGATTCTGCACATGGAAAGGTGTTGGTACGCGGCCTTTGGCCGTTAGGCTAGCCAGATTGGGCAGCTTGGCGCGTCACGGGTTTGCGAAGCATTCTATGCCCGTGACAAATTAGTTGCGAGTGAGCAACCGGAAGGCTTGCCGCGGTAAGGAAGGACCGTCACACCGCACTGGCCTATGGAAGAAATAGGCCATGAAATAGGCCGTCTCCTCCTGTTCTTTG
Source organism: Nuphar pumila (assembly GCF_984573655.1). Lineage (NCBI taxonomy): Eukaryota > Viridiplantae > Streptophyta > Magnoliopsida > Nymphaeales > Nymphaeaceae > Nuphar > Nuphar pumila. The sequence continues at coordinate 1,577,241 of NC_143259.1, forward strand.
TTTTCATCTCCAATCCTCGCGTAAATCAGACGTGAATTGATCAGTTTTCCAATGAAAGTTCTTGCTTTAAACTATTACAAGTTGAGCTATGAATTTTTTTCCTTGTTCACCATCTTGTTGGTTCTGGCTGTTGCATTCATACTAAGATACCCTACATGTTTGTCAAGAGAGTTCAAAACTTCAAATTCCATCTAAATTTAACTTTGTTCTAGAAAAGCAATGATTTTAAGAAAAGTGAATTTTGATATGCAAAAGAACATGCTTCTAGGAAGATCACAACCCGTGAAATAGGAGATTGTTAAATACAGATTGAAAGCTATAATATTACTAAACAAATTATTCTTGACCTAACTTATCTAGTTTCCCCATGAACCCATCAAATATTTTTTGGTGATATCTTGGTTGTTGGAGTGGATGCGATTACATAACTTTTTATAAGACAACGACCAGTTAATAATGTTACACAAAGCAATAAAAATATCAATCCTTTTTTATTTTTGAGAGAGAGTTGTGTGTTCATTGGGTGGCGTGTGTGTATCTTCGCTTGTTTTCCAAATTCATGAGTTTGCTTTGTTTATGTCATGTCATTCTTACCACCTATTTCTATTCTTGAAACAGGTCTGATGGGAAATATGACTGGTGAAGCTCTACTTAACAGTATCTCAAGATATATTCATTTAGTTGCCTGTCGGACCATGATGAAGCTCGACCCACTTCAGGAAGACTACAGAAAGATTGTTGACATCTTGAAACTTCTGAGGCCAGTGCTTGATGAGGCCATTGATTCCAACATACACTCGGAGGAGCTACTTATGGAATTTGAGGAATTGGATTTGCTCGTTATTGAGGCCAAAGATATCATTGAAAACTGGAGCCCTAAGACAAGCAAGATATTAAACGTATGTTCCATATTTACTTGCTTTATGCTTAGTCCTATCTGGAGCTTTCTACTCTTTTACTATGCGTTTTAGTGTGTTTCTTGAATAGCTTAATGTTAAAACTGTTTCAGAAAATTTTGGGTTTATTGTGCTGACATGCTCAAGAAAAGATTCATGAGCTCAGTCATTGTTATTGAATTCATTCATACAACTTGCCACTACAGTCATCTTTTTTTTCTTTATAATAATAAATCTAAGCACACAGTGACTTCTACTTCACACCATTAAAATTGCAGCCCATTTATGTGAATTTCTTTATCACTCATCCTCTTCACAGTAACATCTCCTTGTCTGGTGTCTCCTTTCGTCAAGTTCTTTTGTTAAACCTTTATCTTGATCCAATGGTTTTTTCTTCAAAGCATCATGCTTATAAAAGCTACAGAAAATTAAACTCAACCATTATTCTGATATTAGCATATAAACCATAAAATCATATCAATGGCCACTTCAATACCTAGTTCATAAAGAAAAATGGACGATGGTGGTATGGTGGTGGTAGCAAGATGGTACTAAAAGTTTTGGCATGTATGTGAAAAGATCACCAATTTGTGATATCATTTCCATATTTTTGCAAGTTGTGACATTGTGAGCACCAGATGAAAATTTTCGGGAATGTGGAAGCATCACAAGAACATCAAAAAGAAAAAGATCACGGTAACATATAAATCATCATTACATTAATTAACCTGAATAATGTACAAGTGAGATAGAAACCTGAACACAAGGGTTTTTAAGGCTAGTGCTCTCCTCAGAAAGAGACTTATAGAGTAGGATGCTAGTCCTATCACATGGTAGATAGGTAGGGAAAGACTGAATATACAATAAGAGTGAATATACAAACCAAAATGCCTAATAGTCTAAGATACCTTTCCATCCATAAGTAGCCTATGTGAGCATGGAGACTTTAGATTAATTGATGAATAATCAAAGTTCATGATATGTGGGTGAATTACTGAGTTAGCCATGCCTTAAGCTTCCTACCTCTTTTATACTTCTCAATGTTCTCATAGTTCTTCATGTAGGAACAGGTTCACTCTCTTGGCCATCAGGATGGTGCTTCTCTTAGATTATGTTGCAGAGAACTACAATCTGTTCTATATAGTTAGATGACTTCAGATTCATGGTAGTTATCAAGGGAGGATTATTCAATTTCAGCAATAACAAAAATTAGAGAATAAAGAAAACAATAAAAACAGAACATTAGAGTGAACAATGGAGAAGGAAGACCTTAGAAACAAAGACGAGTGCAGGTGGAAAAAACACTTAAGAGAGAGAAGAGGAAGAGAAGACAAAGAAATAACAAAGATGAAAAAGGGTTAGCAGCAAGGTCAACATGGTGAGGGGGAACTCACAAGGCAAAAGGAACTCCTGAAAACACTGTTGTCTATTTTTTGTGCTCGAAATATAGGAAAAAGGGGAAAAAAGAGAAGGGAGTGGCTGATTTGGAGAAACCACAGTGATATAGTTCTAGTTGTGTGACAGGGAATGGGCAGACAGGTCAAAATTTCCACACTTAGAGAGAAGGGGTAAGGAAATAGCCTGACAAGGAGAAGAGATAAATAACAAGATTAAAAAAAGGGTTAGCAGTGAGGCCAACATGGTAAGGGGAATTCATAAGGCAAACAAGGACTACTTCTGAAAACACTTGTCAGTTTTGTGGCTGCCAATGAACACTTAGTTGAATGGGCAGATAAGTCAAAGAAGAAGAAACTCCAGGAGGATGATGTTAAAAGAGATATTGGCACAGATAAAGAGAAGGGAGCAAGAAGGATTAGTAGCAGATGATGAACAATTAGTTGAATAGACAGATGGATAAAGAAGCAGAAGCCCTAGCTCTGGTATTATGTGATGATAAACAACAGATGGAGAGAACAATTTATGAGAGCAATAAAACAATATGTCTGAATGCAATAAAAAAATAATAATTAGAAAAATCCCTAAAGATATAAAAAAAGAAAAAAATGGGAATACATATGATCACAGTTTACAATCAGTATATCATTAGTAGACACAAAATAAAATCAATTTATGGAATATTTTGGATCAATTACTTTCGTTCACTGCTGAACATGTTGGCACTTTAAGAAGGATGGATCCTCTGCAAGCTCTTTGAATTGTTTAGTTAACTATTCCCTTTGCTTAACATCAGTTGGTAGCCATCCTGAACTTTGTGTAACATCACATACCGGCTGCACTTTTCTTTTTCAACATCTGCATGATTGCAGTTCTTGTTTTTGATGCACAACTTCTGATGGATTTGAAGAATCTACTCTTTCTGGTTATTGCACATTATGATGATATATAGCTTAAAGCAGGAAACTTCATGGGTTAACATTGCATTTTTTTGTTCTAAGGCCTCGTCCTACATCATGCACTAGCTCTTGGCTAAACTTTTTATATATGTCCAGGTTTTAAGAAGTGAGCCGCTGATGATCAAGGTTAAAAAATGTTCTTTGGGGATTTGTTGTGTACTGAACAGATTGCTGCTGTCTTCTTCTATAGAGGTATTATAGAGTTGTCATTCATATGTAGTTTTTTTGCTGCCTTGTGTTTCTGAATATTACATTTTTAGCAACCCTTTTCAAATTTTCTGTGACATAGAAATACGAAATGGCATCTGATAGCACTTGAATTATGTCAGCACTGTATGCAGGAACTTCAATGCATGGAGCATGGGCTAGCACCAGAACTCATTGAAGAAGCTCTGGGAGATCAAAGAGATAATCTCAGACCCCGATCAGATAAACTGATGAAAATTGTAGAACTGCTTGGCTTGGGAGCTAATCAGGAGTTGTTCATGGAAAATGTTGCTTTGGAGAAGGAAAGAGAGAAAGCTGAACCAAGGAGAGGAAGAATGGATGTACACTATCTTGATCAGATTATTATGCTTGTTGGCCATATTCGTGATTGCATCTTCAATTTGAAGAAATACAAGCTCATGGATGGCAGGCCAATCCCTACATATTTTTGCTGCCCACTGTCAATGGAATTGATGTTAGATCCAGTTATTGTGGCCTCTGGACAAACATTTGAAAGAGCTTTCATTCAGAAGTGGCTTGACTATGGACTAAGAACTTGCCCAAAAACACACCAATCTCTTGTTCACTGTAATCTTATTCCGAATGACACAGTGAAGACACTTATTTTGAATTGGTGTGAGATGAACAATGTTCTCCTTCCTCCTGTCACGCCGACGATTCACCAGTTTTCACACCATTATGGTCCTTCAACAGTCTCAGATTCTCTAGACAATAAAGCCCTCTTCTACAACAGCAATGTCAGTTCAGATGACACATCAAATACGGCTACTCAATACTTTGGCAGCAATAATGTCTTGAACAACCAGAGTTCAATTTCTCATGGAGTTAGGAACATGTTGCAGAGTGATGATACTGTATCATTTCAAAATGGAAGAGGAAACACCTTTCCAGAGAAAATGAACGTGAGTCATGGCATTCGATGTGAAATGCCATTAAGTATGGTGGTATCAGACGCTAAGCATGATAACCCATCATCGTGTGATCAATCTAGTGATCATAGCCGAACTGATTCACTCTCAAGTGCCATTTCTAGCATTGAATATAATCATGCAGTGGGTGCAGAAGATTCAACTGAAGCAACAAGGATGTCAAGTAAGTGTGATTGCACCGAAGCCTCGGGAGAAATAATGTCAGGGCATCAAGTTGTTTCTTCCACTTGGTTGCCTGGGCAAATTCGTAGCTCAGGAAACAGATTGAAGGCTGGAGATAGTGCTGTTCCTAGAAAACTCCCCTCTTCAGTTCCATCTCATAAACATGAGGATACTGCAACTTCAACCACTGTTGAACATGTTAAGAAATTGATTGAAGGCCTCCGCAGCCAAACAATTGGGTTGCAAATAGCAGCAGCAGCAGAGCTTCGGCTTCTTGCAAAGTACAATATGGAAAACCGGGTTATAATTGCAGAATGTGGAGCTATAGCTCCATTAGTTTCCCTGTTATATTCGCAAGATAAGCGGGCTCAAGAGAATGCAGTGACAACACTTCTCAACTTGTCAATAAATGCTGAAAACAAGATCAGAATTGCAGAAGCTGGTGTCATTGAACCTCTCATTCATGTCTTAAAGACAGGAAACTCTGAAGCTAAGGAAAACTCTGCCGCGACTTTCTTTAGCCTCTCAGTCATGGAGGAATACAAGGCTAAGGTTGGCAGATCTGGTGCTATTCGGCCATTGGTTGATCTCCTGGGTAAAGGGACTCTTAGAGGAAAGAAAGATGCAGCCACTGCACTCTTCAATCTATCCATCTTTCATGAGAACAAAGCACGAATAATCCAGGCTGGTGCGGTGAAGTTCCTTGTGGAGTTGATGTTGGACCCAGAAGCAGGAATGGTCGATAAATCTGTTGCTGTTCTGGCAAATCTTTCAACAACCCCAGAAGGTCGTTCAACTATATGCGAGGAAGGTGGGATCCCGGCATTGGTGGAGGTTGTGGAGTTCGGATCCCAAAGGGGTAAAGAAAATGCAGCTGCTGCCTTGTTGCAACTCTGCATCAATAGCCAGAGTTACTCCAGCCTGGTGTTGCAAGAAGGGGCTGTGCCCCCACTGGTTGCATTATCTCAATCAGGCACGCCAAGAGCAAAAGAGAAGGTAATGTGTTCTATGATTTTTCCCAAAAGACATTGTGTGCCTGAAATATGTAACAATCAATGCGTATCTGTGGTGTGAACGTCTAGTTGAAAGTAAGGCTGGGAAACAATGAGCTGTTTTTTCTCGTATTTGGCTTACAAAGAGCTCACTTGAACTCGTAAAATAAGCTTAGTAAACGAACAACGAAGCACATATGTTTGACTGGTATAGGCTCATTAAGTAGTAATAGGCATATTTTAGATACATTTTACTTCATGGAGTGGGTGTATTAAAAAAAATGGGTGAAGCATTTGGCTTGCAAACAACAGGTCTAGAGTTTCAATATTGTTGCTTTTAGCTTTGAAATAATATATTTATTGTGCATAGGAGTCAAACTCAGCTTGATACACTTAAGAGTTCAAAACCTATTACTTCCAGCTTAGGGTAACAAGCCAGCTCGAGCTAGTCTCATTTAACTCAGGCTTGCCATGAGCTCGTTCACCACAAGGAACCGAGCTTGCACACCTCAAGCTTGGCTTGTTTGGCTCGTGTATCAGCCCTTAATTGAAAGTGACCATGAGAAACACCACGATTAGGGACTTGGACAACTATATCAGACTCTGCTTGTGAATTATTAGAGCTAATGGACTTGGATAACCTGCTCCATATCAACCCAAGTAGGTTACGATCTTCGTAAGAGTCGAAGAGATAAGCTGTGGGCTTGAATAGCTTGACCTGGATCACCAAATTCATAAGTGGCTCATTCTGAGTACTTTGAGTCTTCACTCGTTTGTTTTCTACTGTTTGATTCAGGAAGAAAAATATAATATGCTTCATGTGTTGTTTCTGCAGGCACAGCAGATCCTCAGTCATTTTAGAAACCAGAGAGAGGGGAAGATGGGCAAAGGGAAGCAATGAGATGATTTCTACGTTAGTTAAGCAGTGTCAAGTTTCTAAATGCATGTTTCATGTTAAATGCATTCGTTCAGTGAGATCTACGGTCTTCAGTGTGCCTTTCACTATTGGAACACATACCATCCACCGTGAGCAGCCCTTTTGCAGTGAGTTTTGTAGTTGCATAGTTCATAGTTTACATTTTGTCTGATGTATATAGCATACTCTCTCCACACATGAAATTTGAGTGTCTTATGTATAAGCTTTGCATATTTGCATAAAGAAAGCTAGTTGAAAGCTTGTACTGATGCATCGTTCCTTTCAGTGAGATCCATAATCTTCACTGTGCCTTTCACCATTGTAACGCATACCATCCACCGTTGCTATCTTGATTTAACGAAGCAGCCCTCTTGCAGTGAGATTTGTAGTTACACAGTTCGCATTTTGTCTGATGTATATAGCATGCTGTAGCGTGTTCTCTCTTTCTCTCTCTCCCCCCCCCCCCCTACGAAAGTGGAGTGTCTTTTCTTTATAAACTTTGCATATTTGCATAAAGAAAGCTGGTTGAAAGCTCCTACTGATGCATTTTGGATGCAATATATAAATAATATATATAGGGTTAATCTACCATTAAACCAGTTAGGTTTAACATTAGATGGATATGAAAATGACTAAAACACACTAAAAAAAAGCATTTTTGAACATGCAAGGTTACTTTTTGAGGTCAAAAATATAACTTTGATAGCTTTATAAAATTACTTTTTTGAAAAAGGTGTTTGACTTATTAATTTCTTTCAAGTTCAAAAGACCTATAATGAATAAAAAAGTAACCTTGCATTCTAAAAAAATGTCATTATTTGAAGGGTGCTTTAGTGATGTATATGCTTGTTTTTACATGAATCACTTCATGTATAAGATTTCAAAAAATAATGGCCTACAATTTTCAAAAAATTTTAAGGTTCCAAATACCATTTTTTTCATCCAAAATGCATGATTCAAGTATCAATTTCTAGTAAATCAATCATGTTAAACACATCTATGGGGTCAGAATTAAAAAAAAACCAAAAATCCATTAGCATGTTTCATTTAACATCATGCCTATTTTGTAGGTTTTTATTTTCCTCTTTTATATATATATATATATGACCACTAGAATATGATAACTAAAAATGAGAAAACTAGAGTGTGAACTAGGCATTTTCAATACTTTTGCAAATCCACCCAGCAAATGTGTTCAGCATAATCCATTTGTTATGAATTGACTATTGGATGTATGATGCTTTTTCAAGCAAAAAATATGATTTTTGGATCTTGAATATTTATGAAAATTTTAATCCATATATCAAGCATTTAAAATCCTCCTTATGCATCACAATGAAATGAGTCCCCTTAAAACCAAACATGTAGATCACGTATGTACAAATCATAATTAACAAAAAAAAAGAAGACAAAAAGCTCATGAAAATCTCAGTTCACACTCATATATATATATATATAATATATATATAGTAATGCACTGGTTCTGCTGACTTTCTCATTTTGCCCCATTCAGTCCCCTCAAAATCATAGTTTTTTGGTATTTTTTCTCACATCTAACACCATAGATGTGATCTATAGGTTTTGTTTAGTGGGAACCGGTTTTATCACGGCAATCTGACTTGTATACAGGTTCTTTTTGATGATCCAAAATCAATGGCTATGAAGGCATCAATTTTTTTTTCTCATAAAAAAACATTTTTTGATTGAAAAATATGATTCAAAAGTCTATTCTCACTAAATCAAGCATGCTAAACACTTCAAACTATGGGGTAGAACGAGAAAAGTGGAACCCTATAATTAAAACTTACAGAGGGAACAAGGAACCCCCTAATTGGAACTTATACAGGAAGTTGTTTTCATATATGTTCAGCATGGTTAAATTGGTATGAATCCAATTTTGGATTTTTTTTTTATGTAAAAATACAATTTTGTGAAGGTTGAAAATTTGGTACTGTTGATTTTCAACACCCATAAAATCTTACGGGCTGATTTCTACTGACCCAAGCATGCAGATCGCATTTGGAGAGTAAGATATGCAAAATTCATAAAAAAAAATTATAATATTATAGTTTTTTATTAAGGGATTCCTTACCCACAAAAAGTATTTGCTACTAATAAGGTAAGGAACTAAATGAAATATGCCGAATGGTTTTTTGAGTTTTTTTCATTTCATTTTTAAATTCTCACCATACAAGTGTGATCTATGTACTTGATTTTATAGATATCAACTCTTTGAAGCTTTTAATTCCGACACATGGATGAGTTTTTATAAGGTTTGAAAAAATCAACGGTAAAAAATCTTTGTAAATCTTTGAGGCTCCAAATATCATTTTTTTTTTGTAAAAAATACATGATCTAAGTGTGAATTCCTAATAAATTGACCATGCCCAACACATCTATGGGGTTAGAACCTTAAAAAAAAAATAACAAATGAAAAACCCATTTAGCGTGTTTCATTTAATACATTTCATTTAGCGGATGTATTATCATACACACACAAGGCCACTGTAATATGTTTACTGAAAATATGCAAACCTTAGTGTGAATGAGGCATTTTCGACACTTTTTGCAAATCCAACCTTGCAGATGTATTTGGCATGGTCCATATGCTTGGAATCTATTGTTGAATCATTGAACATTTGAATATTTATAAAAATTTGGAGCCATTGATTTTCAAGCCTTAAAAAATTCTTCCTATGCATCATCCGATGATCCAAGTCACTTCTATGAAACCAAGCATCTAGATCACATCCTTAAAATTTAATAAAAAATAAACCCATGAAAAATTCAGTCACACTCCAGTTCACATATCTTGTAGCCTTATATATATATATATATATATATACACGAGAGAGAGAGAGAGAGAGAGAGAGAGAGAGAGAGAGAGAGAGGAGAACATTCACCATTCAACATTACCAAAATACATCCAGCAGAATATTGGATGGGAGAGAAACATAAGAGCAAAACAGCCACAATCTAGAGAGAGAGAGATAAATAAAGATAACAAAAGAGAAACTAAAGCCTTCACCATGAGGCCGCAAAACATAGCGCAGAATTATTTAGATAAAGATAACAACGTCCACATGCGCTACCACCACCACCTTCCGCCTCACCTACAACTTCAAGCTTAGGGCTGAAGAACTTGCTGCACATACGAATAGGCAGTTTTCAGTTTCAAAAACTTTGCTAATTACATAACCGGCAAAGTCTTGATAAATCTGATCACCTGAATGCATGAAAGCATATAGTGGACATCGCTTTCTGAGATTTGATGGTGCAGAACAAGCCTAATACTGCAAAAACGAAGCAAAAATGCATATGTAACAGATGGACTAACGAACATGGTTGTACAAAATCAACAATCAACCTTGAAACAGAAGCCAATAATAAGATTACACTCGTCGATAATAACGTAAACCATTGCTTTCATCTGCTGAAACCATGACGAACACCATATTGAGAGCATATGACTGCAGTTTGGGAACTGCAGAGATACTCTACCAATCTATCACATTAGACCGCTTATTATGTTCTTTTACAGCCATAGTTTGTCACTTTAAGCATGTGAGCAATGCACACAAATAAAAACCTGAAGATATTTTCATGCATTGCTCAATGCGACAAACTAATCCTCTTCCAGTTTGGCTTTGCCAAAGGATTGGAATCAAGAAAAAAGTTTAATTCTGTAAAATGATTTGGTGACGGCCAGTTCCCAATTTAAAGACAAGTCCTCGATCGTCTGGTGCCATGCATAAAGACAAATAGGGCTGTCAATGGATCGGGACAAGGCCAGGTCAGGGTTGACCCAAACCTGGCCATATAACTAACAACCAGTTTCGGGTTTTGGTTTTGTTAGGTCACAAAAATAGAATCCCAAATCCGGACCCTCATAATTTTAGAAATATATATAGTAATGCGTTCCTTAGGCCCCCTTTTTTGTTAGGCCCCTTAGATGTGATCTATAGGTTTTTAGTGGGAACTGGCTTTTGGATCGCCCGAATCTGACCTGTATTCAGGTTTTTCTGGTGATCCAAAATCAATACCAGTTTTTCCCGGCTCATATTTTTTCATCGAAAAAACATAAACCAAGAGTCGATTGCCACTAAATCGAGCATGCTAAACACATCTAACGGTTAAGATCTATCATACAAAACTTAAAACCTATAGGGGCAGAACGAGAAATGAGGCCTAATATGTTCAGTTATATATACTCATTAGTTCCTTACCTTCATTAGTAGCCGATATTTACCCTATATATGTATACCAAGCAAAAAACCGGGTCCGGTTGGGTACCCGGCAAAAATCATGACCTAAACCCCACCTGGATATTGCTTGGGTCAGGTTCGGGTCTACCCGAATATTATTCAGGTCGGCACTTTCCATGCCCATACCTGGGAATTTGGGTTCAGGTCGGGCTGTGCCCCCATGGAACAGTGGAGGACGGACATGCATGGATGCACAAAAAAATTTGTTTTTTGGGGCGTGTGGACAGGGAAGGACAATGAGTCCTGTCCTGTCCTGTCCACAGATGTGCATGGACGTCCCATGCTATCCTGTCCACGTGCATTCGTGATTCCAATGCACCCTTAAGGGACAGAAATGAACTACGCAAACCAAGTTTAGACTCTTAGAGAATATGAAGGAAAGAGAGGCAAAGTTACAGAAGAGTTCTGAGAAAAGCCTAACCTGTGGGAATCCGAAGGCATCACAAGAATACCATGTTCTTTCAAGAAATTGCAAAGTTTTTGCAACGAGACATTTGAACCTTTCATGATCTTAAAATATACCTGTTTACCAAAAATAAGCAGAAATCAGAATCTTAAGAGCACAAAACAGGTAGGTGCATCAATATTTACAAAATAGCAGTAGTGCAAGAAATAATGAATGACAATGAAGCAGACTAACAATGTTTGTCTGTACGGAAGCCAAGTCCACTTTCAGCCCTTTGGTCTGACTAAGCCCCTCTACAAAAGGGCAAATACATGAAGTTAGAAAACTTAAACAACCAAATTTAGTACATTGGCACCATTTACGTTTCCCTTACTAAATATCACATCACATATGATGGCATGAAATGATTACAATAGTCGAAAATACTTTTTAAAGGCATGTTCCTTTTCAGCTCCTTTTGTGCAGCCAAATTGCAAATCCAGTAGTACATGTATTTGTGAAGATAAAGTTTCAAAAATGAAAAATCTTCTTGCATAGCAAACAAAATGATATAACAGGGAGTCCTGGACATCTGTAAAATGCTTTCTTGTGAAATCAGCATGAAAAAATGCACAAAATCCAGCTATATTTTACCCATATGGTTTGCTAATTTGCCCAAACTAATAATACAGATTGGGGCATAGTGCCAAGCATCATCGTCAACAGGTTTTATACATTACAATCATAAGTGATATGGAGATACCAAACCTGCTAAAATCTTGGCCTTCCGGTGATCCTCTGCAAGCTTACCAACATTATCTCGTACAGCAACACGTGCAGCAGCACATAAGATTCCAACTTGTCTCATCCCACCACCTAGGGTTTTCCTAAGCCTTTTTGCCTAATAAAAACATCCATAACATGAGTCCCAAATCAAGTGCTATTATCTTCAATATAATGTTTTAGAGAAAAGGAAACATTCCCAATGAAAATTTTGAGGGATACCTTTGCAATGAAGCTTTTTGGGCCAACAATTACTGATCCAACTGGAGCCCCCAAACCTTTGGATAGACACACCTGTTTAATGCATGTGATAGCAAATAGTTTGTTGAAAGGATCTGATCAGATAGTTTAGCAAAGTATAGACACTTAAGAACCACAAGAAGATTATAATCTAACATTTGCAACAGGAGCTCGGAGAATACCATGGAATGGCAATGTAAATGTGTGTGCGCGCGGGCGCGCGCGCGTGTGTGTGTGTGTGTGTGTGTGTGTGTGTGTGAGAGAGAGAGAGAGAGAGAGAGAGAGAGAGAGAGAGAGAGAGAGAGAGATGCATCTGCTCTACATGGAAGAACAAAGAGAAATATTTATCATTTCGTACCGACACTGAGTCTGCAGCTTGCACAAGCCTATCAACAGGAACTCCTAGTGCCTGGCACAAAAATATCATTAATCAGAAAAGATTGATATATATATATATATATATATATATATATATATATATAAAGCCAGGATAGTACGCTAGACAATGAACCAAGAAACATATAAACCACAAACAACATTGAAAACCACATGAATGATGAGCATAGGCAAGGACAGATTTACATGATTAATGGGTGAACTATTTACAGCAGGGTGTGTCAATCATGTCTGCATATCATACGCAGATGGTTATCAAGACAAGAATATAAATAAGCATGTGTTTGAAAAGGCCAAAGCCAGGCTCATCTTTAAGCATATACATGATTGATATCAAGACAAATGATATGGAGAATAGATTGTTGAATTTATAACTGAAGAGGGAACAGAGAATCTTTGGTGGTAATGAAAAAATTTTCAGCAAGCATTCTTAACTTAATTAGACGCACAATAAAACGTCCAAAATATCTCATAGATACAGTGTGTGCTTCCCAAATCAATCCATAAAGGGTGCTGCCAACAACAATATGTAAGATAACAAGACAACAGGATCTCAAACTCACTGAGATATTTAGCACCATGGAGCAACGTTATCAAAATCGATCTGAATCAGCTGATTTTGATCAGATCGGCCCTTTGCCAAAATGATGCATAGGTCAGTTACACCCACTTAAAAAATCAGATGATTTTTTGGCTAATTCACTTAAATAGTAAAAAAAATATATTTATAAAAAATAAAATTAAATTAAAAAATTAAGTTTAAAATTGTCCAATTCAGGAATGGTTTGATCTGGACTGATTTTATTGCTTTTTTGAGAAACCAACTCACTTAGTGAACCAATTTCAACATTGCCATAAAGGACTGATCGATGTGAAGAAGCTAGGCAAAGAATAAATGGCACCTAGTTACTACAGCATGATGATGGAGTCTCACCGGTACTGGTGGAATGAGTTTTGATATTTAATCATGTCTCACCTTTCACAATATTTGTTGTTACATGAGGCAGATGCTGATTGTTAAAATTGTACATATATATATATATACATATATAAATATATATTTATAAATATATTTTTCTCTTTCTTTATTCTTCTTTTATTTCTTTTTGTCTAGTTCATTTAGAACTAGGTTTAGTTCTTTTTGAACTAAACCTTGACTAGTCAACAAAATGTTGACTAGTCAAAAGAGTCATTGGAGTCCAACTGATCTATTTGTAGCCGTTGGATGGGCTCCAACGACTCTTTTAGAGTCTCTTTCTCCCTCTGTCCATTGTATATAAATAGGGGTCATCGCCCCCTATTATTTATGCTTCTTGCATGAAGGTTATCAATAAAAAATTATTTATTTTTTAGCCTCTTGTTTTTGCCCCTTGTGTGGGTTTTGTGAGTGAGCCCATTTGTCGCTTTTGGTGTGTCCACTTTGGCATTGTGGTGGATCTTGTTAGAGGCTTTCATTTATTCACATAGTATCAGAGCGAGGTCGCTCTTAACTCTTGAGGATTGCTTATTGTCTCTCGTGTATTCGTGGAGGTGTGCTTGTGCTACTACTCTCTCCTTTCTTATCTATTATTTTCTTCTCATCTCTTTCTCTCGTAAGAATGGATGACAATACGAAAGTCATCATCGTAGTCATGCAACTCAATGATACTAATTTTGTAACGTAGTCTTCAATAATGAAGCACCACATATAGAGAAAAGGATTGTGAGGATTAATTGATGGTTTCGATATGGATCCTAAACTAGTCCTTACAAAGGTAGAGAACAAAAAAGAAGTCTCTATTACAAATGGTGAGAAGACTAAAGCACTAGCCATTTATGAAAAAAATAAAAAGAGTGAAGAATGGGGCATGTCAAGATCATGTCTTGGTTAATCAATAGCGTGGATATTAAAAAGTGTTCTAGTCTCGCAATATTTGAGCATGCCAACAAAGCTTGGGAATACCTTAAGAATATGTATTCCCTTAAGGATATTGCACATGTGTGTAATCTACAAAATAAAGTTTCGGATAATGACTCAAAAAGAGAAAGGTATTAGGGAATACTACAATGAATTGTTCAAACTTAAAGAAGAATTGTCTATTCGTGAGCCTAAGCGGCATTGTCCAAAATATATAGAACTCCGACAAAAATAACTTGATGTGGAACATTTTTATCAATTTATAACTGACTTGATACCGGAGTTTGAAAGTACCAAATTGACTCTTCGCTATAGAGGAAAAATACCCTATTGTTGACACTATCGAAGAATTGAGTATGGAAGAGAATAGGCTAAGAGGGTACTATTTGAAAAATGAAGACGACTCCATTTTGGCCGTCTCTAGACCAGGAAACTACATGCGCCCCTACAAGCCACCTCATTGGAAACAAGGAAATGAGCATGATAAGAAGCCTTATTGAAAACAAGGTAATGATCATGACAGAAAAAAGATTATTTATTATAACTGTCATGAACCCGAGCACGCTAAACCTCAATGCCTAAAGTTTAGAAGGATGGAAGAAAAAAGGTAGCTTCTTGGATCTTCACAAGAGACAAATGAAAACAAACATCATGATGCACCCATATCAATGTTACAACTTATGAAAATTCTCCAACCTATTCTCAAAAGGGTATCTTCTTCAAATGAAGCCTCAACTGGAGCAACAGTTTCATCCTTCTTCGATCTCGGTAAAACTCTATGGCTCCTTGATTTTGGTACTTCATTTCATGACCCCTAATAGTAGATTTTTATCTGAATGTCATACAAACTCAAGCATGTCAAATGTTTTTACGGTCGATGGTACATCTCTTGAAATAAAATGAATAGAAAATTTCAAAAAGATTTTACAAAACTTCAAAAAATTTACCATTCTAAAAGTTAGATATATTCTTAAGTTAAATTTAAATCTCTTATCAGTTTTACAAATATCCGACCAAGATATAATGTCCCCTTCTCTTCTGATGGTTGTTGGGTACATGGTCGCCAGTCAAGAAAGTTGATCGGGAAAGGCCATAGAGAATGAGGGCTCTATTACATGGATTTTTTGGAAAAATCCAAGGATACCCTTCGTTATAATATTCAAAAACTAGAGTTGGATTTATGGCACAAACGACTTGGTCTTCCTAATGTATTCAAAATCCAACACTTTTCAAATTTTATTTTTTTTTGTAATTCTGAAAATATTATGTGTAAAGACTGTATTCTTGGTAAAATGAAGAGATTATCATTTAATGAAAGAACTTTCTTTTCCTCTAGACCGCTTGAGCTAAAACATTCGGATGTTTGGGGGGCCAACACCAGTTATATCAAAAAGTGAATATGCATCCTATATGATTTTTGTTTATGATTTTTTTAGGTATACTTGGATTTACTTCCTCAAACATAAGTTTGAAGTCTTCTCACATTTTCAAATATTTTAAAACTTGGTCAAAAATAAGTTTGAAAAAGATATTTCTATGTTCTATACTAATTCAGGGAGAGAAATTTTATCAAAAGAATTTAAAGATTATCTAAATTTGCATGGTATCTCACATCAAAGATCTTGTCCTCACACACCACAACAAAATGGTTTGACTAAACTAAAACACAAACATATTATGAAACAGAGTTACCGGAAGCTTCTTAGATAGGTGGGAAGCTCGCTTCCCGAAAACTCGCTTCGGAAGCGCGATACTCCTCGCTTCAGAAACTTGATGAGAACATCGATTTCCCCACACTTCTCCTATGCTTTCCACACACTTCATTTATTCATCTTATATGTTCTCTTACTCAACTTTTCATGTTTTTTATGTATTTTCTCTAACTCTTCTCACTCGCTTCCATGTGCTTTATCTAAATTGGTAATCATCATTTTTAGATTTTGTTAAAAATTTAATTCTTACACTAAAAAATCATGAAATTTAATATTAGTCACTTTTATTTTAGTTTTTATTTGTGTTTCATTATGATTCACATTCAATTATTATATTTTTTTTTATTCATCGCTTCCCGCTTCCTATACATTTTAAAATGCATCGCTTCTCGCTTCCGCTTCCCGTGTCGTTTCCCGCTTCTGCTTCCTAGTTTGGCAACCTTGTTATGAAAACAACCAAAACTTAAATAATAGCAAATCAAGTGCCAAAAGAATTGTGAGTTGAAGCAACTCTAACTGTTATATATCTCATCAATAGGATGACATCTTCTGATTATGCTAGACTAAAAGTTTTTTAGTGTAAATGTTTTGTTTTTACTAACAAAAATGATAAACTCTCCCCTCGTGCTATTCCTTGTGCCTTCTTAAGTTATGCAGATAACCAAAAAGGTTATAAGTGCTTTGATCCTAAAAATAAAAAATCATATGTTTCACGTAATGTGACCTTGAAAAAGAAAAATTCTTTGACTTTAAAAAGTCTAAGGAAGTAAATGAGTATTGTTTTTTATTTGATTTAAGTTCAAGTTATGAAAAATGTGATTATGAATGTGACTAGTGGTCTTGATATAGATGAATGTGATCCTGATAATGGTCATGATGATATAATTACTGAAGAGCAAACTCATAAGAAAAAAACTATTTACAATATTCTAGGCTAAGGACCTTAACCAACCATATGTACTGGAAAAATATGTTGAATAGCCTGAAGTACAAACTAGGAAAGTTTGTGTCTTATGACTCTTTTTTCCTAAACTACAAGGCATTCATTGCATTAATTCAATCATATGTAGAACCTTCAACCTATATTAAAGCTAAAGAACATTCTGAATGGGTAGAAGCCATAAAAATAAAGTTAGAAGCTTTAGAAAAGGCTAATACTTGGACCATTCAAGATATTCTAAAAAGAAAGAAACCTATAGGTTGTAGGTGGGTATACAAGATTAAAATAAAGAGTAATAAAACTCTTGAAAGATATAAAGTCAAATTAGTGGCTAAGAGATATTCTCAAGAATATAGCATAGATTAAGAGAAAACCTTGGTTTCAGTCGATAGAATGACCACTGTTAGAATCCTAGTAGCATTAGCCGTTATTAAAAAATGGCATATATTTCAAATAGATGTCAAAAATGTTTTTCTTAAGGAAAACCTCGTTGAAGAAGTTTATATAGTGGCACCACCAAGTATAAGTGTTCCTAAGGGTCTCTTCGTTTGGAAAAGGCTCTTTATGGACTTAAACAAGCACCAAAGGCTTGGTATGACCGATTTAGTCGAGTTATGCTTGATATTGAATTTAGAACTTGTTTGACTGACATTGCACTATTTTTTAAGATTTCTGATGCAGGTATTATTATTATTATTCTCTGTGTAGACGACATGATCATCACTAGAGGAGATAAACAGAGAGTTAAAAATATTAAAAAACTTCTCAAAAAATATTTTGAAATGATTGATTTAGGATTCTTAAAATATTTCTTAGGAATCGAAGTTGCTTACTCTCTTAGAGGATATTTATTATTTCAGTCTAAATTGGCTTTTGACATTGTCTTCAGGTCTGAAATCATAGATGATAAGAGAGTTGATACTCCTGAGATTGTCAACATCAAGATGTAAATTGATGATGAAGAACTTCTTGAAGACCCTACTCCTTATAGATAGCTTATTGGAGCACTCTCTATCTTTTAATTACTACACCTAACATAACACACACTGTACATCCAGCTAGTCAATTTTAGCAGGCTTCCACTTCTGTTCACATGGAAGTGGTTTTGCGTATTATTAGATATATTAAGACTTCTCTTTCTTGAGGCCTCTTTTTGTCTGCTTCATCTTCTTTATATTTAATTGCTTATACTGGTGTCAACGGGGGAGGTGATCTCAATGATAGGCACTCAACCATAAGTTTGTATTTTTTTAGGTGAATCTTTGATTTCGTGGTGATGCAAGAAGCTGATATGGGAGTTCAAGTGACAGGAGCCTCTCACATGTATTGTAACAACAAGAGTGCGATCTACATTGCTAGCAATCGTACTTTTCATGAACATACTAAACATATTGAAATGAATTGTCATTATGTTCGAGAGGAGTATCTACACGGGACCATTGATCTGCCTTATGTTACATCAGAATAACAGTTAGCAGATTTCTTCACCAAACCTCTTGTTACTCCCCGATTTCACTTTCTCTTAGACAAACTTTAGGTTATTGTACTGTATATTTGAGGGAGTGTTAAAATTGTTCATATATATTTATATTATATATATATATTTATAAATATATATATTTTTATTTCTTTTTGCATGTTCATTTAGAACTAGGTTTAGTTTTTTTTAAACTAGACCTTGACTAGTCAAAGGAGTCGTTGAAGCTAGTCCAACGGCTCTATTTGTAGGCGTTGACTCTTTTAGAGTCTCTTTCTCCCTCTCTACATTGTATATAAATAGGGGTCATTCCCCTTTATTATTTATGCTTCTTGCATGAAGTTTATCAATAAAAGATTATTTATTTTTTAGCCTTTAGCATTTGCCCTTTGTGTGGGTTTTGTGAGTGAGCCCATTTGTGGCTTTTAGTGTGTTCACTTTGGCAATGTAGTGGATCTTGTTGGAGGCTTCCATTTATTTACACTGATATCATCATAAATAAAGCAACATAGGAAACAACAATCTCCAATGACCAATTGAGTGAGTCAGACTCAGCTGCAGTCACACACACACACACACAAACCGGGTCTGAGATGTCATTGCAAATCACATGTTATATTTACAGACATAATTATGTAAACATTGCAGACAAATCACCTATTTTCAGGCAGGAAAAATGTTTGTGACTGGGCCATGCATTCAAAGAGGTAAGAGTTCCACTTTCCAACATCAAAAGTACCAATGATAAAGTAGAAAACAGTTAAAACATTGTGAAGAAATTGAATGTGAATTAGCACAATCGATGTACAATAGACAGAGCATAGTTTTGAAAATAGAAGAGTAAATCTACAAAACAATAATTTCAAACTACAAACCATATAAATTAGTGAGATCATTATTCCAAACTTATATATACTGATAACTTACAATGGATGCATTAAAAATGCGAGCCCCATCGATGTGGAGCTTTAAACCATGCTTCTTAGCGATCTCTCCCACCTTATCTGTGTAATCCACAGAAATGCATCTACCACCACAACTGCAGTTTAAGAGAGAACTAAGTATGGTCATTACTTCATACGGAATGCTAGGCTAACATATAGACAGGACAGCATAGCTTGAAAGAATGGAGTATGCCCTAAACTTGCTAGATTTCTGGTCTGATCAATTCCAAGCTTCACTCAGCACTCTGAGAGCCCCACGAACTCATGAAACTTCAGTATTATACATGAACGAAGACATTTTATCTCACTTCAGTAGCTAGACCTGTACTTATGTTTGCAACTTCATTACCAGCTAAAAAAGGAATAAATACCACACCTCTCCACGAATTTTTTCCCATTATAATAGAGCACTTTGGAAATTCAAAATTCTATTATTAGTTCATTGATCACATTAACCCATGCTTTAACTGATCAACTTTAGAATTTTAATCCATACAGTTTTTTCAGGAAAACCTCTGTGAAATGAAGTTTTCAATAATGTTACTGAAACATACGTTTACTGGAGGTGGTGATGCCAATCCTTGATGTCATCCTTAGTAAGTTATAATGAAAGATTGCAGCATTTTAAAAATCTACTGAAGTTCTAGCAGACATGAATGTATCAAGACACGTGTTGAAATATGACCTACATCCAGAAAGATGTATCTAGAGTTAACAGTCAAGCAAGCAAGTTAAGCAATGCATGCTACCAGTCCGCCATCTTACTTAGATGTAGAGAAAGGCATATTCAAACTAAATGCATGGCAGACAAAGAGTAGATATCTGCTGAAAAGGATCAAATAACTTAAACCAGTTCTAAAGACAGACACCAGTAATGACCCATCTAAAATGCAAACAATATTATAGGATGGGCACAGGAACTTCATATTCAAGATAGACATCAGTGTTGACCTAGCTAAAATGCAAAAAAAAAACGTAGAATGGATGGGACGAACACTAACACAAAGTCACATATTGAAGAAGGCCACCAGAAGGCAATAACAAGAGAAGCAAAATGGAAAGAAAATAGCAACAAATACGACCACAAGTGCATGTCCTGCACACACGTCTACCCCATAGTTAGAAAGAAGGCAGTAGCAAAAAAGAAAGGGTGCAGCATGCCAAACTGATCTCTTGTATCAAGATGAGGGGAAATTGGACAAATGACAAAAATGGTCTAACCTCAGTAAAAGCATGGCTCAATAGGAAAGCCAGTAATCCTGAACATCAAAACTACCTGAGAATTGAGAAATAGAAATAGATGCAAGGGGACCCATTCAGAAACTATTTACACCAAAATTAACAGAAACCATATGCAGCCAGTACAGGAGCTATCAACTAAGTTTAGGGAGTAAATGGAACAACATTGAGCTCCTTTTAGCAGAAGTGACCATCGAGTAAATTGAGTGGCAAAAGCATTTATTTCAGGCACGAATTGTATAATAAGATGTGAAGCTGGCCATCAACTAGCCATTAAAAGAAAAGAAGTAGAAAGGGTGCGCTACCTGCAGGACCAAGCTTTAATTTACAAGGCTGGATGAGAATTATGCCATAAAAGTCCAGAATTTCTTATATTACACAAAATATCTATTACATTTATCAAAACAGAACAACTCAGATATAAGTTCCGTGTTCCTTTTCCTACATGATCCGCATCCTATGGTTCCCAGACTGTTCTTGATTAAATACAACAATTTGAATTTCATTCAACCTGTTTAGTTTCAGAAGCATTGTACTGATTAAATCAATGAAAATGTCTGCAGGATTCATTTCATGAGCTCCTACAAATTACAAGCTTCTAAGGTCAGCACTATATTGATCTTTTTCTGGCTTTCTGGCATAGAGGTGATAAGTTCACATGTGGTACCTACAATGTACCAAAGTTTTTCCTTCACTCCCAAAAAAGATGAGCACCACAAAGCCCTGATCATTATCACAGAAACACATTGACAAATCATTTTTCTTTTGTCACGCAAGCTATCATTGAGGTGCACAAAGCAGGTGCCTCCAAATGTTATCAACAACTTTGAGCTAATGATGCAACCACAACACTTAGAATATTATTAGTAGTGTTCAGTACAATCATCAAAGTCTGCAATTGATCTAGTTTTAAACACCAAACTAGATCTTTCAACTAAAGCTCCTCGGTTTCGTTCATGGATCATCAGTTTTCCCATCGGTAGAGACCAAAAGCAGTCTGCTTCTGGAAATAACGTGGCATTTTCAAGTGTGCACAATAACAGTCATAGCCATTATAGTGTATTGAACATGATTTTCTGAAACACGAATTAGAAGATCATCAAACAGATCTCTCACAGGTTCTGTTTCTCTTTGGGCATGTTTGCAAGGACTTGTGATTCTTGGATCCTATGATTGTAAATCACAATCACCATATATCTCAAGATTAGTAGAACATGGAAAAGTAAAAGATGAGTTTGAGATTGCCAGCTGTGATTGTTTTTGCCTTGAATCTTGTGAATGTAGATCACAAGGTTGACCTTGTGATTTACAATCACAGCTTCTACTTTCTCACCTGTGACCAAAGCAAACATGCCCTTTATATCTCCAATATTTCATCTTTGTCAGAAACATATACTCACCTTGACCATCTGTAGTGCATAAAAAATCACTACTTTGAAGTTTGACCCATCTTTCTGCCAATGGAGTCGGCCTCATGTCATGTGGTTCTTCTTATCCCACTTACAGCGTGGTCTCCACAAGCATACAAACCATCGCTTTAAACTTTTTATGGAAGTTCTAGTGCTAATCTAGCTTGCCAGCACCATAGAACTTATGTTGCAGTACAAGTAGCATGTGTGGTGGGAACAATGCAGACAGGGGACCAAGGTAAACATCGGCCTTTTTTTTATGAGACCAAATACCGAGTTGCACAATCTCGGGATGATGCAAGACTCCAATAAAAGGCGATTTTATAATGGAATCATGACTATGGATGTGGCCAAGGGGATAACATTTCATATTCAAACAATGCAGTGTCTCAGACCCACAGGGTACATATTGGATGACTGGTGCACCGAGAAAAAAAGGCAAATAAACATCAACCAACAGAGGGGAAAAAAGGAAAAAGAAATCAAGTCCAAAGTGGACATAGACTTTTTTAGGGCACCCGATCCCACACTTTTGAAAAACTACCTTCCTATGAAATGGTGAAGAAAGAATGTCAGGAACAACGTCAGCTAAACAATAACAACATATCGAGAAAAACAATTACAGCACAAACGAGAGCACTAGATGGAATCAAGTGATTCCCAAGTCGTTCTAGTAAGAGGGTCACAGGCGGGATTCGTTCCCCCAATTCTTCCCTCAAGTAAACAAGAACCAATCAAGAAATTAAAGAAGAGAAAAGCAAAACATTACTTTGCATGAGTGTTCTCCAAGCAGATAAGCCTTGTAGTTGGGTAGTAAAGCTCCCCTTCCGGGTCCCTGATGGCCGCTTCGATCAAATCAAGATCCATTGTTCCATCCGGATTGTTAGGGATCGTTCTCGAATGAACGCCTCCGATAGTAGAGATTCCACCATTCTCATAAACATTGATATGGCAGTTGTCTCCAAGAATGACTTCGCTTCCTCTGACCTCACAGTGAACCAGAACGCTTACAAGGTTGCCCATCGTCCCTGAAGGAACAAAACAGGCCGCCTCCTTGCCCATGATTGTCGCCATCTCCACCTCAAACAGACTTGCGGTAGGGTCGGAGCCCAAAACATCATCATCTACATCGGCGCTAGCCATTGCAGACCGCATTGCCTCCGTTGGTTTGGTCACCGTATCAGACCTCATGTCCACGGTTTTAGTCACCATTTTTTTACTCCAAACTGGCGAACCTTAAATCGAATACCCTGCAAATTGAGATCCGTGCGCCTGTTGAAAACCTCCAATTCAAGCTACTTAAAAGCAGAATCAAATTAAGTTTTTACAATATTATCCCAGAATTCGAGCCTGTTTTATGAACTACAATTTCCTTTCTCCCTTTTTCTCTGGGAGCTGCCAGCAAGCCTATATTCTTTAGAAATCCCAGAGATACTTGGTACTTTTACCTCAGAAAATCCGACTTTCCGCTTCTTTCGTCGACCCCTGCTTCGTTCTTCTACTCTTCTGAGAAGAAGCAAACTAGATCGTATCAGAAACGTTATGTTATCTACTGCCTTCTGCCATAGAAAGATTGAAGAATAAAAGCTTCTTGATTACGCTACTGGTTCCAAACAGAAACCATGCAAACAACACACAGAGAAACTAAGAGATACCTTCCCGCCCCTTTTTGTTTATTGCGGAGAGTACGGTGAGATAGGACGGAAAGGAAAGCACCGCTTCAAGTCCTCACTCCAAACAAAAGGCGCTACCTGTCAAATCCACAACAAGTGGCATCAGAACAGAAAGATTCCCCAAAATCTCCGGGTATACTTTACCTTTAAACAAAAAGTTCACGTATTTCTTCACCCAAAAAGCCCCGTAAAATAAATCGTTTCACCGTCGGCTTCCTACTAAACAACGTCACAGACGTTACGCTCTCGTTCTCGTGGCGGTGGATAATCTCGCGATATTTTTAAGAATCTCGTTGTTCTCGGAAAAAATGTAGAAAAATATCGGCATACAGCGTAACGAGTATACAGAAAATACAAAGGGTTATAAATAATATACAAAATATTAGAGAATCGTATCTATCGCATCAATAACGAGATAAAATGCAACAACTTCTAGACGACATTTTGAAAACTTTTCAGCATTTTATCTGCCTCTAAAAATATCACGATATTTTCAAAACATAAACGATATTTTGTTAATCTAGCATTCAAAAATCAAAATTCAGCTGTTACTCACCGTCGTTGAGGCTTCTTTCCTTCGGCAACTCGCAGAAAACCCTCCAGCTCCTCCGCCTTCCTCCCTCTATCAGCTTCTCTACAGAGAGAATTCTCCCTGTGGATCTCGAGATCGTCCCCGGTAGCTTCTGCGAGAAGCCAGAGAGGTATCTTTCTATTGGGATGCAGAATTCGCCGGAGACGAAGACGAAGGGAAGAAAAGGAAAACCCTAGACGATCGTCAACAGTCTTGAGGAGCGATTTTGCATCAGAAACACCTTCCCTTTTTCGTCTACCACTCCAAATGAGAGAGCGAGCACCCTATTTATAGCAATCGAGAAAGATCGAGAGTGGTGCACGAACAAACCCACCCGTTTTCCCGCCTACCAGAAAGGGACGGAACGCAGAAAAGGATAGTAGTAACTAGACCTTAACTTGGATGAAATCACGGTAATACCATCAGTTTTTCCTCCTTCGATGACTTGAATTGAATTTGGAGAATAAAGCCCGGTGTCTTTGCTTGCCACGTTGATAAGAATAGAAGCTTTTTACAGCATAATGTCTCGAATTGCTTTTATTTCCTGTTCAAGACTAGACTAGTAACATAAGTACATAGCTGACTTGACTTTTGGGTTTTACTGTGTATCACCGATTAAATGCACCTTTATTTTATGCTGTGGATCTTCGAGGATCCCTCAGTAGGCATCATCCTAAATCCAGTCTCCGGATCCCATAGATATCGAACCTTAATCCAGTAGTGGGCTAGTGTGATGAAAACCTACGGTCACATGGACACGCTTTATATTGTGCTGTGTCTAGGGATGGCAGTGGACCGGGGCGGGGTTGGGGGACAAGTTCTTCACCCCTGCCCGGTCTCAAAATCCTGCCCTCCATCCCCGTCTCCGTCCGGGTCTTGACTTTAACCTCCATCTCTGTTTCATGTCTTTCATCTCCGATCCAAACGGAGCGAGGTGGGGCCCCATTTTTTCTCGGTTCACTGTCACCCCGAAAGAATGGTCGGGCGGGGATTGGAGACTGGGACGAGGCGCGGTGGGGAAAAGCCTAAGTCCATCCCTGCCTCCATCTTCATTTCATGTCCTCCATCCCCGGTTCAAACGGGGCTAGACAGGGCGGGGCCCTTTTTTCCCCGGTCCACTGTGATCCCTAGCTGTGTCTAGGCTATGACACGTTTTTATATTATGATCTTTTATAATAAATATCATTTTGTAAATGAAATATGAAATGTATACTTTTATCAGTTAAAAATAAAAATAAAATATGTATCCTCATCACCCAACTTTTCTTAAAAAAATAGTGTATTCATGAGTTGCATCCATATAGATTGGATCAGGTTGTAAGCTGCAGCCTGACGTGGGCTCCCATTGTTAGATAAGGGTTACACGGTTAAAGATTCATTGCATTGAAAATGACAAATCAACAAATAACATAAAGATAAAAAAACCTGCAAATAACATACACGAGTTATTCATATGGAATCCATATACTACATGTTATTCATGTTTGGATCTGGATCTCTGGATCTGAATCATGTATGGACGTTGGCCAATAATGGATGGGATAAGAGCTTCTGGCTGAACAGTATGTGATCCATCTACAGCCTTACCTCAAATTAGTTATCTCGTGATGTAGGTTCAGATTTGTTGGTACATAGGATCTGGGTAGGAATTAATGCTCAGGTATGATCCGTTTAAAACCATACTTCTCAAACGTGGTGAAGTCAAACGTTCGGATTTGGGATGGCTATCCAACCAATTCTCGACCTATTTATTCAGATTCAATAAAACAATCACGTGCGTTTTGTAGAGATTATATCCAATGTGAATCCAAGTCTTGAGTCCAAACCCAAACATGAGCCACATCCAAATCTATGTTAGTTGAATATCGTATTCAATTATATAGTTATCGAATCTTGTGCTAATGGATTCTCTTATCCAAATCTGGATTTGACTTAGCCCGATCAGATTATGTAGGATTAAGTAATGCCTAATTCAAACTGGATCTGACCCGCTTATCCTGAACACAGCAACAAAAGCATAATCTCTCTTTAAGTGCTTTTTTCTTTTTCTTATGACAAAAGCCCTATTTGGCTCAAAGAGTTCCATACCCATAGAAGTTGGGTACACTCTCCCTGTGGTGGAAGTTCAAAACCCCCCAAAAAAAAACAAGAGCATGGAAATGGATCAGCGGTACAAAGAGGAACCCTCACCGAGAATTGAGTCACTTAATGAGCCCACCCCTTTGTAAGGTAAACCTTGGGTAGAGTCACGGATACCCGAGGTAAGAGTCAAATCTCGAACGAAGGAGTCAACACCTTTCCCTAGGCCTGCTGCCACTTGGGCAACCCGGGCAGGTGCGGGGTGCCCACAGTACTCAAGTTGACAAGATCATCTTGAATACGGCTCAATGGAGTTCAAGCTAAGCCATCCATGGTAGGGATGGCAGTGGACCGGCCCCGCCCCGTTTGGACCGGGGATGAAAGGTATGAAACGGGGATGGAGGCGGGGGACGAAGGTTAAAATTCATCCCCGTCCGGGGGTGGAGGCAGGGATGGACATGCACTTTTCCTCGCCCCGCCACGATCCCCGCCCCAACCACTTTTCCCCGCAATATCCCCGCCCTGCCTTATCCCCGTTTGAACCGGGGATGGAGGACATGCATGAAACGGGGATGAAGGCGGGGTGGAGGATAAAATCCATCCCCGCCGGGGATGGAGGCGGGGGTGGAGGATAAAATCTTGAGGCGGGGCGGGGGTGGAGACCTTGTCCCCCCGCCCCGCCCCTCCCCGCCCCACTGCCATCCCTAATCCATGGTCAAGAGTCAAAACTACAGTGGCAGAGATCACTGAAAACTCTGTTTATAATGGAAAAACATTTGTCTCTCTGGTGCACGTTTTCCCATTTTTATCTGATGTATTTTCTCTTATTGTTTTTGGACAATACAATTTCTACTTTTCTTTTTCCTTTTTTGTTAAATATTTATTTTCAGTATAATTGCTCAAAAAGAAGAGAAATGTTTTCATTTTTCACGTTAGTCTTAAAAAGGCAGCTTCCATTCAGAACTCTTAGTCTTCAATCTTCATAATGGAATCAAGACAAAAAGTTGGTTTTTATATTAAAGGGAAAATTTCATTGGGGGGCACCTTTTGTCCTTAATTCTAAATATGAGCCCACACGTTTCTGAATTTTCAAATATGTGCTAAACTTTTTCTGAAAACTGTCGAATAGGAGCCACAAGTCAACATCCATCGTATTGAGAAAACGTGCGTCCTTTTTTGTTTCTTACATTGTCATTTGAAAACTCAAAAGTACTTAAACAGTGCAAAGTTGTAATGACGAAGGTCACTATTGTAGTTTGACTTATGATTTAACAAGGATAATAATAAAATGCAGGCACCTGTTTGACAATTTTTAGAAAAAGTTTGGCCATATTTAGAATTTCAGAAATGTGTGGCCTATATTTGAAATTATTGGCAAAAGTAGCCCCTAAATGAAATTTTCTTGTTTTGACAAAGCCTTTGAAAAAGATGAATGTTCATATTTTCAGGACGCAAAAAAAAATGATCTTTTTTTTTAAGGAAACGTGTTTCAGCAAAACTCAAACATACATCGTATTTTATTGGTCTCTAGTTCTAATCATGTCCAGTCTTGGATTTGAGTTCTTATCATATTTTATTCCGTCTCGAGTTCTAATTATGTTGAGTCTAGGTTCTGAATTCTTAATTATACCCTAGCCATATTTTTCAAGTGAATCTCAAGTATATGTCTGTTTCTTTGCTTTATAAAATAAAAGCCAAAATAAATCTATAAATTTTATTCTTCATTTTTTTGTAACTCACTTTTTTACATCATTTTTTTATTTGAAAAAAGATCATACTTACAACAAAAAACAACACTTTTCTCGAAATGCTCTACAATCTTTAAAAACCACCCTATATCCAAATTCACAAATGTTAGACTTCTTTAGGATAAATTTACTCTTCACACGAGCAAAACTCTTGAAACACAATATATTGGTACGCTCTTCAAGTGTGACAAACTTTCACTAAAAGGTAGATTCACACACTGTGTGCACCTAATGAAACCTACGTAACCAAATATGTGAACTTGAAATTGAAACATGTCAAAACTTCACAAATATTTCACTAAATTTACATATATAGTACGAAGTTCGCATAACTAAATCTTCAAACTTTTTATAAATGAAACTGTCGAAACTTCATAAATATTCTATTAAATTCACATATATAGTGCGTAGTTCACATAACCAAATCTGTGAACTTTAACTAAAACTTGTTGAATCTTCACAAATATTATACTAAATTCACATATATATATAATACGAAGTTCACATAATCAAATATGCGAACTTCATATAACTGAAATATTTCATAACTTCACAAATATTCTACTAAATTCTTATATATACTACGAAATTTGCATAATCAAATCTATGAACTTTTTGTAACCAATACATGTCGTAACTTTATAATTATTATACTATATATATATAGTACCAAGTTTGCATAACCAAATTCACAAACTTTCTGTAACTAAAATTTGTTGTAGCTTTGCAAATATTTCACTAAATTCGTAATATGAAGTTCGTATAATCAAATTTGCTAACTTCTTATAACTGAAACATGTCGTAACATCACAAATATTTCACTAAATTTGCATGTATAATACGAATTTCATATAACTAAATTTGCAAATTTCCTCTAACTGAAACTTGTCGTAACTAATAATATTTCATAAAATTCACAAATATACTAGAAAGTTTGCATAACTAAATTCGTGGACTTTTTGTAACTGAAATCGTAACATCGTGAATATTTTACTAAATTTGCATAATCAAATTCATGAACTTTCTGTAACTGAAATCATAACATCACAAATATTCAACTAAATTCACATATATTATACAAGTTTCACCTTTAGATTGTGATTGTGCTTTGTATATGTGGAATTACTTACTAATGTGCAAACTTTGCTGAATTTTACAAATGTTAGGAGTAAGGACTTTATGAAATTCCCTTTCTTATGCAAAATTTCATACTAGGTTTTTGTTTTGGTCTATTTTCTGCAACATTGGGCCATTTTTGCACAAACTATGATGATGAGTTTCTGAGAATCATCAATGATGAGTTTTTTTGATAAGCATATCTTTAACGCCTGAATTAGTTATTTTTTGAAACACCGTTGTGAAATAGTTATTTTTTTAGAACATTGGCATGAGCCAGTTACTTTGCATGGTTTTCAAGTTATTTGTGCATGTTCAATAACGATTCCATTTTTTTTATTTAAAACATTTGTCGTTTTAGTTGTTTAATGATTGGTATGCCTATATCCTCAAATTTAGTTGTTTATCTGTTATATATCTTGTATTATAAACATGAGTAGGAAACACTTGCATCAATTTTGAGTTTTTTTTGTATTCCCAATAATTTATTCTGTTTATTTTCTATAATGCTTTTTTAATAGCCTATTTCTTGTCTTTGTTGCCTACCTATTTACCTATATATGCTTCTAATATCAAATTTGGTTGTTTATCTGTTGCATATCTTGTATTATAAATATTAATAGGAAACGTTAGCATCATTTTTTAGTTTTTTTTGGCATTATCAATAACATATTATGTTTGTTTTTTGTAATGCTTTTTTAATACCTTATTTTTTATCTTTTTTTGTCTGCATGTTTACCTATATTCCTCATTTTATTATTGTAAAATATTATAAATTTGTTTATTACAAAATAACGATTGAGAAGACTGTCTCAGAAGGAGCCACACCCATACCATCAGCTATTGTTAAAATATAGCAACAAAATCCAAAGATGAGATATTACAAAGTGAGTGATGCTTCTTACCTTGAAATATCGACCAGGCTTGACAAGTGAGTAGAGAGGGAGCCTACTATGTGTTTGCAAGTTTGGGTGTCAGACATTTTTCATAAAAAATTTAATATCACAAAGCTAAGACTAAGAAATCTCCGCTCAAACTCACATCATCTAACACTTTCAGAGAGACTTTCAATGTCTACTAAATTTAAGGCTGAAGTTGCAAAAAAGGTTGATGAGATTGCAAATCAATTCTTGTCTCCAATCCCCAAAACATTTAAGAAGGGGAAGGGGGGGCTCAATGATGAAGAAGTTTGAGCCACTAATTCATTCAGGTTGTTGCTAATCTTAATGCTCGACTAGAGGAAGTTGAAGACACGATCACCTACAATGACAATAGTGAGATGGAGGTAAAGAGTGTGAAGAATAGAGGGAAAAGATCCTATATAAGGGCAGAAGATGTACCTCAATAAGAGGATGATGTGAACCCTAAAGTTGAAGTTAATGTTGAAGGTCCTTAGAAAGTGGAGGAGAACAAGGGTCTTTTGACTGAATCAGGTACTCAACCAAGGGTTGAGGCTGTGGTGGATAGTGCACAGAAAGATGATGATCAAAAGTATGTTGAGGTTGGGCTGAAGAGTGCACAAGAAGATTCTTATGGGGGGCATTTGGAGAGATCAAAGAAGGCTCCTTAAGAGTTCATGGTAGAGGTCCTGGATAATAAGGTGATAGACCAACCCTTGTCGGAGCAAGTGCATGCTCTGAGAAAGACGTCGCAGCGACAAACAAGGTCTGCTGCTTGTTGATAAAAGATTCACGCATTGAAGCTCTCTGTAATATTAGATATTAAGCATCCATATCTTTTTGTTGAAAAAAGATTGTTAGCTCAATATTTTAGATCCACGTCGGTAGCAATATAATAGTATATGACTTCATCTTGCTCCTAGACTTTTTCAAAAAAATAATTGCATTGTTGTTTCGTGGTTGCGCTCTACTAAAGTGCACTAAGTGATGAAACAAATTTATTAGAAAAGTTCTCCGTCGAGTACTTTATGCAATATCCAATATGATATGTAGGCCATGTGTGAGAGACAACATGCTTTAGTCATGCCTATCTGAGATAAGTGTAAATTGTAATTTCTCTTTATATTCGTCAAGGATAGTGAACTCTTCATTCACATGCTCCAAAAAATATGCCCATAAATCCTTTGATTCATTATTACAATTGCAAATGTTACCAAAATTATCTCACCATAAGGATCAATACTATGAGCCAACAACAACATACTAATGTATCTTCCTTTTAAGAATGTGCAATCAACCATAATAACTAGAGAACATCATTTCAAAAATCATTGATACATGAAAAAAGGATAAGAACAAATACTTAAATCGATGTCTACTACCAGTCTCAATGTACCATTGTGATCCTCGGTTGACATTTATCAAATGATTAAAATAGGTGAGGAGCATCCTGAAGAACACTTCGAATGAACCATATAGCACCTTCTTCGTCTGTTTCCGTCCATGCCATACTTATTTATACGTAACCTTTATACCTTCTTCATGACTAATGCCATTCATTATCTCTCTTGGAGACATCTTTGGGTTATCGTGTATTCATTTGTAAATAACACCTAAAATCTACTTGGAAGACACTTTTTTTACTACAAGGTTATCCAATGATCCATCACATGTATGCTCGTTTTCATACTTCTTCACTGAAAAAAACGCTGCTCCACACACCTTTATGCAATGTATCTTCTCAACTCAATCAACTATAGTTTACAGGTTCTTTCTCATGCATACGATATTGGCTATGTTATTTCATC
Source organism: Nuphar pumila (assembly GCF_984573655.1). Classification (NCBI taxonomy): domain Eukaryota; kingdom Viridiplantae; phylum Streptophyta; class Magnoliopsida; order Nymphaeales; family Nymphaeaceae; genus Nuphar; species Nuphar pumila. The sequence goes on from NC_143259.1 coordinate 1,609,299, forward strand.
TCTTCATGAATTTTGCTTTATAGTTATTCTTAATCACATGATATTTCAAAAACTCGCGACAATATTAAAGGTCATTAAAAATTTTGCTGAAAACAATTTCTCGATCATTTGACTCTTGTTAGCCACTGAAAATGTTCACAATCATTTAGTTTTTTTTTTATGCAACTCCTCGTATAACTGAGATGCCTCCACTTCAATGATTTTCAATTGCTTTTCATTGTATGAGAATCCATTAAACAAGAGCCTATTCAACCATATTTCATTGGTGTAAAAATATAAAACAGTTATGTTGCCCAATAAATGTTCATATAGCTTACACAACATATCAAGGGTTCGATTTCTCAATTATCATTTGTGTATTATTTTTACCTGCTATTATTTGTTTAATATCATCAGTGTCTTGTTCCTCTCCTATTGTTTTTGAGTTTGACTCAACAAGCATGGTATAGTAATCATCATCGATATCATCTGATTCTCCATTATCTACATCATCACTGGTACCACTAATTGACTTTTTCAAAGCACAAACTAAATTAAAATTCATTGTATCTAGCACTTCCTTTTCTTTCATGCATGTAACATTTCTGTTTTTTCAACTTTCAAGATTAACCATAACAAACATAAATTACAAAGTTTGATAACTTGTATCTAGCTTTGCCATTTTCCCTAAAAGATTGGATGTCATCCATATTACTATAATGACGATCATTGGCACTGGTTTGCCCATGTGGTTCCACATTCTCTATAGTGATTATCTGATAATGTACAACATCAATTGTTCAAACATCTATATCCTTAATCGATTTGGAAAATTGCATGCCCTCCGCATCCTGAGCTCAATGTTTGAGACATCAATATTGTTCACTGCTTGAGATAATTAAATATTCATTAAATGGCTAAGCTCAATAGATGATGCTTGAGATAGATGTACATTCTCCACAAGATTCTCATCAATAAATTCTTTAACTGCTTTGTGTACATCACTTCTAACTGCTTATTGTTTAACTTCGCAAACAACGACTTCTTATTTAGTTTTACAAGTAACTAAGTAAACATCACATTTAAATAACATCAATTATACATCATCATCATCCAATACATTTATTTATATATGTTGGCAATCTATGTTTGGAGAACAATTATACTAGAGGATTATTAACTTTTTCGCATATCTAGTTTTACGAAACATCGAAGCTATAAATTCCTTGTAGCCACTACTTTTAGAGGACATTATAGATTTCTAAGTAGGGTGATCAATGTTACGATAATATATTTTAATCCTTTCAGAGGTCATCATTAACTTTTTACACCAAACACACAATATATCATTCGTATAATGAAAATAACATGTGAGAAAAAGCCATCCATATACACTTCATACATATGATTCTATATAAACTTCATACTATATATGCGAATTTAGTAAAATATTTGTGAAGTTACAACAAATTTTAGTTATAAGAAGTTCACAAATTTGGTTATGCGAACTTTATATTATATATGCGAATTTAGTAAAATATTTGTAAAGTTACGACATGTTTTAGTTATAAGAGGTTTACAAATTTAGTTATACAAACTTCATACTATATATGTAAACTTAGTAGAATATTTGTAAAATTATGACATTTTTCAATTATGAGAAGTTCACATATTTGGTTATGCTAACTTCGTACTATATATACAAATTTAGTGAAATATTTATGAAGTTTTGACATATTTTAGTTATAGAAAGTTCATAGATTTGGTTATGCAAACTTCGTACTATATATGCAAATTTAGTAGAATATTTTTGAAGTTTTGGTAAGTTTTAGTAATAGAAAATTCACAGATTTGATTATGCAAACATCATACTATATATGCAAATTTAGTGAAATATTTATAAAGTTTAAACAAGTTTTAATTACAGAAAGTTCACCGTTATGCAAATTTCATGAGGTACACAATAAAAATATATGCAAAATCTACCTTTTTGTGAGAGTTTGAGATACCCAAAGAGGCGTACCAATATATTGCACAAACTTCAAGAGGTTCGCTTGTACTATGAGTAAAATGGTTGTAAAAAATTAGACAGTTGCAAATTTGAATATTGGGCAAATTTCAAAAATTTTAAGGCATTTTGAGAACCGTGTCATTTTTGCCTTACAGTATGATCATTTTTTAATTTTCTTAATGCAGCACACCTTTAAACATAATTTATGGTATGGTTTTTGTCGCTGCCAATTATTACAATTGCAACGACAAACACAATAATAATAATATACTATCATTACTATTTATGAAAAGCGCTCAAGTTTTCATAATTCAAATTCATACCCAAGAATCGTTATAACATAAAACATAACTAATTTTCTACTTAACCTCTGTATGTTTCACAAATGACTTGACAATAATAATGATATTACTAGGTGCTTGAGCTTATCAGTCTTCCGACATGGCAATTCAGTTCCAATCATCCCATGTCATAACCCTGCTTTGGATCTCATTCATGCAAGTTGTTTTGATCCAATCGGACTCTATAGATATGATCTACAATGGATCCATTTAGTGAACATGGACATTTGAATAGCTGGAATCCAACTTTTGTGGAGGAATTTTTGATGATTAAAAAATCAATCGCAGAAAATGCATGAAATTTTGTGATTTAAAAAAAACATACTTTTAATAAAAAAAAAGTTATGATCCAGGGGTTAGTTTTCATTAAATCTATCGTGCTTAATCCATTTATGGAGTCAGATTTGACCAAAACAACTTGCATCAATGAGATTTCCTAAGGGTATGACAATAGGGGGTGACATAGGAGATGAGTGAAACCCAATCAGGGCGCATGAACCCATTCTCTACATTAGGCACATTGATATAGCAACCTACTCCTGATTTGGTTGGCATACCCCTAACACGAACCCGGCCCGTTTAATAAACGGTTTAGGCAGGTCGACCCGTTTATTAAACGGGTTCATTTTTGCCAAACCCAAACCCGCCTAAGAGGCGGGTTGGCGGGTCGTGTCAGGTTTTGCCACCCCTAATTACGTTGGTATGTATCACACTGATCGTGTGTAGCTTATGTGGCATGTATAGCTCAGCCGCGTTTTTTAAATTTGAAAAACAAATAGTTAAAGTTTAAATGAAGTATGAGTCAGGACCACGTAATCAAGGTGACCAATGGTTACTGGGTCTCAAGTTGCAAATTGTCAAAATTCAACCCGATTTAGATGGAGATGGTACAAGTTGCAGAGTTTGGTCCAAACCTTCCAATTTAGTGAAGTAAACATCCAACTACTCACCAAGATCGTGACATTTCTCTTGTCTCTCCTGACTGATGCCAACCTCTGCAAAGAACAAGAGAATCGCAACTTAATTTGGAGTCTCCGAAAGCGAAATTCTTCAACAACCAAAAGAAGACAATGGAGAGAAAGCGAACAATCGTGAGAGAATAATTGAAAAAAGCCTTATTTTCTCAGGAAAAGCGAAAGTGAGAAAATGGGGCGGTGAGATTCGGAATCACGTTAGGGTACATTTTAATCATGAAACGTGAGATTCGGAATCACATTATGGACCACGTGATTTTGAATCACACGAGATGCAATGGCGAGAATCCTGAATCCATATGTGACATTATCCTGTTTAAGTTAGAGCTGTCAACGGGTACCCGACCCATCGGGGTGCAGTGGAATCTACCCAAACTCAGATCTCGAAAATGAAATCCCAAACCAGGATCCATATAATTTCAGAAGTTTACTTTTACTTAAAATATAATTTAGCGTCGGTCCCCTACCTTCTCATTTTCTCGGTCAAAAAAAAAATTTGCGTCAGGTACCCAGCAAAAAAGCCTGGTCGGGTCAGGTACTTGGCAAAAATCATAACCCAAACCCGGCTCCAATATTGCTTGGGTCGGGTTTGGGTTGACCTGAATATTATTCGGGCTGGTATTTTTTATGCCCATACCCAAGAATGGGTGGTAGCATTTGCCGGTCCTTCTACCGTTAGGTTTCTCCTCTCAACGTCGGCTTCCATGGTGGCCCCTTTCTTTCAATCTGAAATTCATGATGCAATATGTTCTCTCAATAAAGCACAATTTTTTTAAGTGGTTTTGGGACTCCATTAAGACTTATATTCAACTGGTTTTTAATAAGTTCTACACCAACTGCTCGTTATTGAAGGCCCAATTGGGAGATCAAAGATAATTCTTTTATCTAAGCATGGTTCAGTGGACGATATATCTTTCATGCGCCCTATTGCTATTCTGAGGGCGATATGTGCTGCCGGCACGACAATCGTAGGTATGACAGGTTGAGCCAGCACGACCATGTCTTTGTGCCAGGTGCGATTTCTTTGGGTTATAAATCCAAAAAAAAAAAGGGTTGGCGTAGTGGGGTGGGACCTTGACTGCTAGATGGGCAGTCAAGGTTTGATTCTCATGGGGCATCGCCCTTCTACACAAGTCAATGCCTATTGTTGAACTTTGCGCAGCTAAGTGATAAGCGAGATAACAAAAAATAATAAGACAAAGATTAACGTGGTTCGACCATGAAAGGTCTACATACACGGGCAGGAATACATGAGCATTCTATTCAACACAAGAACATTACAAGACGATCAACAAAAAATGGAGGTCTTATATAGACCATTGAAGGAGAAGATAACTATCAACAGTTTTCATAGTTATCCAGATCAAGAGATGGCAATACGATCCAATAAACATGGAAAATGTTTATGAGCTCCGATATTCACGAGATATAGATATGCTTGAATAAGAAAGACACCCGAGTTTCCTCAATCAAGAGATTTCCTTCAACACTCCCCCTCAAGTGGGGTATAAAGATCTAGACATCCCCACTTGGATAGAGATGATTGTAGTTGAGCTCTGGAGATACCCTTTGTAAACCTGCCAGCTATTTGATTATTGCTCTTGATGTGAGGAGTGCAAATTTCACCGGCTGTGACCTTCTCTCTGACATAATGAAGGTCAATCTCTATATGTTTTGTCCTCTAGTGAAACACAGGTTGGCAGCGATATATATTGCAGGTTTATTAACAGAGTGAAGATTAATGGCATTTTGAGTCTCAAAGCCCAACTCACAAAGTACACTTCTAGTCCATATCAACTCACTGACCGTAGCAGCCATGGCTCTATACTCAGTCTCAGCACTAGATCCCACAACTCCCTGCTTCTTACTTTTTCAAGCCACAAGATTGCCTCCTACAAATATACAAAATCCTCATGTAGATCTTCTACCACTAATATCCTCAGTCCAATCAACATCACAATATCCTTCAATTTTGACATTTCCATGACTTTTAAACCATATACCTTGACCAGGATGGCCCTTGATATATCTGAGAATTTGATCCACCATATTCAAATGGGATTCCTGGAGCTCATTCATGTATCTGCTTACCAACCTAACTGCGAAAGAAATATCAGGATGGGTAACAATAAAATATATAAGTTTTCCCACTAACCTTTGGAACCTGCCCTTGTCAACCTCAGGATCCTCTTTTGATGCATCAACTTTATAGTTAGCTTCAAGAGGAGTTTCAACTCTGACTCAAGTAGAGTCCTTTATTGGATTGAGCAATCTCTATACCTAAAAAGTATTTCAATCGGCCAAGATCTTTTATATCAAAGGTGGCATGCAAACATTTCTTCAACCTTTCAATTTCATCTAAATTATTACCCGTAATCACTAAGTCATCCACATAGACAAGTACAATGGTAATATCTTTGCCGTCTTTCTTCACAAATAAGGTATTGTCTTATTTGCACCTTATGAAGTACCATTTTTCAAGAGCTTGGTTTAGTTTGGCATACCATGCTCTTGGAGATTGCTTAAGTCCATGGATGGCCTTATTAAGTTTACAAACAAGCCCTTTTCCTTCACTAAGGTGACCTAGAGGCAACTCCATGTACACCTTCTCATTCAATTCTCCTTGCAAGAATGCATTTTTGACATCAAGCTGATGGAGAGACCACTTGAAGTTACATGCAATAGATAGGACAATCCTCATGGTATTCATCTTTGCCACAGGGGCAAAGGTTTCATAGTAATCTACTCCATGTGTCTGCGTAAATCGCCTTGCAACCAATCGAGCTTTGTATCTCTCGATATCACCATTACTTTTGTACTTTATTTTCTAGTGCCATTTACACCCTACTGCTCGCTGCCCCTTAGGAAGAGATACAACTTCCCATGTATGATTTCTTTTTAAGGCCTCCATTTCCTCTTTCATAGCTTGTCTCCACAGAGTTAGCTCTCTGGCTTCTTTATATGAGGTAGGCTCATGATGATTATTAAGACTTTTAACAAAGAGAGCATGCTTGGAAGAAACATAGGAATAATTAACATACTTTTCTATGGGATAGGCTAAAGCATTATAAGTAACGTAGTCCTGTAGTCGAACAAGAGGATGAGATATTCTTCCTGACCTTCTTACAATGATCTCTTTGTTTTGAACCAGCTGAGGTACATCATCTTCTTGAGCTTCATTCTCAATCATCAAGTCATCATACCCTGGCTTTCTATTCTGGCATTGGTCGGCTGATCATCATGTATTTGAATTTGAAAAATTGCATCAAGAATATCAACAATTGATTGTGTATTCTCCCCCTAACCTGCACATCCCTGCATTTCATTGAAAAAATAAGCCTTCTCATTAAAATTAACATCATGATACACATATAATTTATGAGTTTAACCAACGATATCCTTTGCTCTTAGTGTTGTACCCAAGAAACACACACTTGAGTGCTCTCGAGCTTAGTTTGTCACGCTTGGAGGGTGCAAGCCAAACATGTACAATACATCCAAATACATGCAGGTGCTCAAGGCTGAACTTCCGCCCATGAAACACTTCCAATGGTGCCAGATTTTCCAACCTTTGACTAGGCATTTGATTAATCAAGTGACATGTTGTAGCTATGGCCTCATTCCAAAAAACATTTGGAATGTTTGATTGGAACATTAATGCTCTAGCAACCTCAAGCAAGTAACGATTTTTACGCTCTGCTGACCCATTCTGCTGAGGTGTATTAACACACAAAGTTTGATGTATAATGTTGTGCTTTTCAACATACTCTTTAAAGCAGGTATTCGCATACTCGGTGTCATTATCAGATCTTAAAACTTCAATCTTAGAATTAAACTGAGTTTGAATCATAGAGTAAAACATCTTAAAATTGTCAAAGACTTCATCTTTATGCTTTAAAAAATAAACCCAAGTTGCCTTAGAATAATCATCCACAAACAATACATAGTAATGAAAACCAAACTTAGATTCAATGGGGGCAGGACCCCACACATCTGTGTGAACAAGGGCAAATGGCTAATTAGAGGCATGTTCAGACTCATCAAACTTAGGTCTACTTAGCCTAGCAAACTGACATATATCACGCTCTTTATTATCAAAACGTAAATGGGAAAAATCTGATTCAAAGTATGACCTCCCGGGTGGCCCAACCGATAGTGCCATTGTGTATTCTTTTCTTCAGCAGCCAGCAGCCCTAGGTTGATTGACCATATGATCAGTTGCACCCGAATCTATCACCCAAGATAAAACATTTGAAACAGTTTTCATACCTGACTTTGTATGTTCTGAAATAGAAGTGGTGTGAGCAGCCACCCCTGTAGATTTTTGAAGACTCTGAAGGAGCTCAGTAATCTTTTCTAAGGCTGCAATTGTGTCTTGATGACTAGTGAAATTAACCCGTGTTGGATGTTCATCACGTTTGGCGTTATTCTCATCATGTCGACTAGTATTTTCATCTCATCGACGATTGTCTCTATTTGGTTTACCATTCAACAACCAACAATGGTCACACGTATGACCAATTTTCTTGCAGTGAGTACATTTAAATTGTCGAGTAGAATCCTTGGTATTTCGGCCCTGGTTGGACTGATCAGACCCATGATATCTATTAGCGACAAATACAGTTTTCTCGGTGGTGTCAATAATATTTTTGTCACCAGAGAGTTCATCAGGATTCATAGCCTTTCTCCAACTCTCCTCACGCATAAGCATAGTGCACACAGTGCCAAGTGAAGGAAGATCAAACATCATGATAATCTGACTTTTGGCCTGTTCATAGTGTGCTCTCAAACCAGCCAAGACTTGAAATACGCGTTCTTGTTCTCTCTACCTTTTTATACAAATCAAATCAGTGGTGAGAGGATAATAGGAGTCCATCTCATCCCATTTCCCTTTAATGATGCCAATATACTCACTCAATGACATATTCCCTTTTTTGAGATCACAAATTTCATGCAAAAGTTATTAAGTGAGCAATACTATACTTTTCACTATAAAGTTCCCTAGCAGCATTCCAGATCTCTTCAGCGGTCTCTAGGAGCATAAAAATGTATGAGATCTTTGTCTCCATGGAGTTCAAGAGCCAGGACATCACCATGTGATTCCCGGACTCCCACTCCTTGTACTTAGGATAATCAACAACATGTTTGGGTTTTCTCCCATTAACATATCCCAGTTTCAACTTTCCGCTAAGAAACAAGGTGATCGCCTTGGACTATGCCAAGTAATTCAAACCATTTAGTAGAACATTTGTGATCCTGGTATTGGGATTATACCTGATTCCACTATGATCCTTTGTTGTATCATTGAATCTGTTATAGATGCACGTCCCTGTGGAATACTAGTATCTCCTCTATCCTCTAATGTCATGCGAACAGGCAGATCAATGCTTAAGAACCCAATAGGATTATTCATTGAGAGGCTTTGATACCATGTTGAACTTTGCATAGCTAAGTGATAAGCGAGATAACAAAAAATAATAAGACAAATATTAACGTGGTTCGACCATAAAAGGTCTACATCCACGAGCAGAAATACGGGAGCATTCCATTCAACACAACAACGTTACAAGATGATCAACAAAAAATGGAGGTCTTATATAGGCCATAGAAGGAGAAGATAACTATGAACAATTTCCATAGTTATCCAGATCAAGAGATGGCAACACGATCCAATAAACATGGAAAATGTTTATGAGCTTCGATATTCACGAGATATAGATATGCTTGAATAAGAAAGACACCCGAGTTTCCTCAGTCAAGAGATTTTCTTCAATACTATCATAGGCCCTAGGGGCAGGGGTCCTAGCCTTGGAGTTTTACATTGTTGGCATGACGATCGTAGGTATGGTAGGCTGAGCCGGCATGACCAGGCCTTCGTGCCGAGTGTGATTTCTTTGGGTTATAAAAATAAATAAAAAGATTTGATCATGTGTTGGAGTGCATTTAGGTATAGTGTGCACTTGTATTTCGTATGGAAATGTTGGCTATTCACGGCCTGGTGGGTGGTTTGGATGGAACGGAATGCTAGAATTTTCAAGGACGTCTTTACGACACCTGAAGTTCTTCTACAACATATTTTGATTGATGTATTTCATATGGTTGTAATGTCCAAATTTGTGGGTGGTGTCTCATTGCTCCGGCCATTGTTTTGTTCCTATGCTAATCTCTTAAGTGGTCGAATTCTCTTCAGCCTTATCTAATTAATGAAATCCATTTTTCATCCTCTTTCAATAAAAAATAGTAGCGTCATTTCGAAGAATTAACTAGGGTTAAAGTGACATTTAATAATAAAGTGTCATTTGATTCTTCATGGTGCTCGATAAGGAATTTCAAGATGATCCTTACAACTTCAAATAGGCTTCTATTTTTTAAGTTTTGTTGTCCTTATTTTTCTCAAGACTTTTTTTAATAAATTTTGTGAAGTACGATATCAGAAGTGGATGCACAAAATGAGAGAGTATGATTTAACATTGAGTATGGGAGCAGTATATATACATTATATGGAGCAGGCAAACCTATACACCATGGGATTGAAAGAAGAAAGAAAATACAGAAAAAGGAAAATACAAAGAAAGGAAATTATAATATGGAAATCACAATAATATGGCAACAACAGATGGCGATAAGCACAATAAGACTGTTTTGAAATCATGACAATCACTCTCGTGATATCAAAACAACCTTCACTTCTTTATACTCCTTCCTTTCTTTACACTCCCCCCTCAAATTGGAGCATGAAAATCTCGAATGCTCAGTTTAAAAATAAGGTTCATAAATTGTTCTTTTCTGACAACCTTTGTGAACAAGTTGCAAGTTGGTCCTTTGATCGTACATAGGTGGTTTTATTCACTCCAACTATTTTTTCTTACACTATATGACAATCTATATCAATGTGTTTTGTCCTCTCATGATAGATTGGATTTGTAGCAATATAGATAACCACTTGATTGTCACAATATATTTCAGTAGACTGATGATTAACAACCTAAAGATTAACCAATATGTATTTTATCCAGACTATTTCACAAACAACATTGTCCATCACCCTATACTTTGATTCTACAGATGATCGAGACTCTGTCTTTTAGATTTCCATGGGACTAGACTTTGTCCCCAAAAAATATAGTAACCAGTAACTGACTTGCGAGATTCGGGTCATCCAACCCAATCCGAATCACAAAATACCTTAATGTGTAATGATGATAATGCATGTAACTGAATTCCATGACTAGAATTCTTATTGAAGTAGTGAACAACTCGCATGGCAGCCTCCATATGAGGACATTAGGGATTTTGCATAAATTTGCTTAGGACGTAGACGACATATAGATTATCTGGTCAGATAATGGTGAGGCAGATCAGACGTCCAACCAAACGCCGATATATAGAGGGATTCTCATTCACTCTCCTTCTAATGAGCTTAAGCTTTAACATTGTTCTATGAAAAATTCAAAAGGTTTTGCTCCCAATAATCTCATTTCATCAATAATTTCTAGGAAATATTTTCTCTGAGATAAATAAATTCCTGCTTTGGACCTAGATACCTCAATACCCAGAAAATACTTGAGTGGACCAAGGTCTTTCATGTGAAAATGTTGACTTAAATAGATATTGAGTCTTGTCACAACCTTTTCATCATTTTCAGTAATTATTAGGTCATCTACATACACCAAAATAACTATGAACTAATTATCATGAATGTACATAAATAGAGAATAATCTGCTTTAGACTGAGAGAACCCATAACCAATGAGAGTGCCTGAGAACTTGGCAAACTAGTTTCTAGATGCCTGCTTGAGACCATACAAGGACTTGTTCAATTTGCACACAACAGACTCTCCCTTATGAGAGAATCCTGATAGCATTTCTATATAAACTTTTTCATGAAGATCACCATGTAAAAAGGCATTATGAACATCCATTTGATGATGAGTCCAATTTCCGACCGCTGCAACCGTGAGAAGGCATCTCATAATGATCAATTTTTTTATAGGTGAAAACATCTCATGGTAGTCCAGTCCTTTCTGTTGCTAATACCTTTTTGCCACTAACCTTGCCTTGTATTGCTCTATAGTAGCATCAGGCTTGTATTTTATCTTGTATATCCACTTGCACCCTGTGGGTTTGACACCCATAGATAGATTAGTAATTATCCAAGTGTTATTCTCTTCTAAGGCATGTATTTCAGAAGCCATAGCATCTCGCCAACATTTCTCGCCTATGGTTTGACTAAATGTTACATGCTCAGATTCAGAGGAAATGGCTAATAGAAAGGCTTGATGAGAAGTTTTTTTTTTTCAAATGTGACAAAGTTGACTAAAGAAATTTGTGTACCTTTACTGTCAGCTTGCCTTGGCAATAAAGTTGGATGAAGTGAGGATTGAGCTATTGGGCAGTAGAAGTCTTTCAACATCACAGATGGTCTACATTCTCTTGAAGATCGACGTAAAACATTTTGGTTCTCATTTTGAATTTCATTCTCAGGTTGATAATTTTCAGAGGGTGGTTCAAGAGCCAATTCATTCTCAGGATAGTCATGTCTTTCTTGGAAAATAGGTGATTCACTTATAGGGACATATAGCATGGGTTCGGTCTCTATCTCCTTTTTCTCGTGAAACAGAAAAATATTTTCATGAAAAATCACATCACGACTAGTGAAAAGAATATTTGATTCAAAACCATAAACCTTGTATGCTTTCTGAGCAAAAGGATACCCAAGAAAGACATTTTTTTGTATGAGAATCAAATTTAGATTTATTGTGATCAACATTACTAGCATAGCATAGGCAGCCAAACACACATAAATGAGCAAAACTTGGTTTTTTTTATAAACAACCACTCAAAGGAAGTTTTACCATCAAGTTTTGGTGAAAGGGTTTTTATTAATCAAATAAGCTGCAGTCAACACGTTCCCCCCCAAAACTTATATAGCAAATTGGCTTGAAACATCAAGGTCCTAGCAACCTCCAAAAGGTGCCAATGTTTGCTCTCAATGACCCCATTTTGCTGGGGTGTAGCAACACAATTATGTTGATGCACAATTCCATGATCAAGCAAAAAAATTTGCATTTCATGAGAAAAAAACTTAGTCCCATTATCAGATCACAGATTCTTGACTTGAATCTGATATTGAGTTTGCACCATGCACAAAAAATACGAAAGGAAGCTTTTCGCTTCATATTTATGTATCATTAAGTAAGCTCAAGTGCATCTAGTAAAATCATCCACAATTCTCAAAAAATAATGGGTCCACGGCAAGGAGGATTAAGAGTAAACACCTCAAATGTCAACATGAATTAATTCAAAAGCAACAATTGTTGAAATAGAACTAGTATCAAAAGGCAAATAAGATTGCTTGGCTCGAGGACAAATCTCATAATGACAAATATCATTCAAAGTAATCCTAGAATCATATGCAAAAAAAAGTTTCATATGAGACCTAGATGAATTTCCCAATCTCTGGTGCCATAGGTTAAATGAGGGACGACATGAGGCCAATGATGAAGGTGAAGATAACTCATAATGAAAGACATAAAACCTATCTCGCTCCTCACCCGCTTTAATCTTCATCCCCAAAGTAAGGTCCTGAATAACACATGAGTAAAAAAAAAGTGATAGAACAATTTAGAGACTTTGTCAATTTGCTAACTTACAAAAGATTGAACTTGAAAGAAGGTATGCATAAGACATCTTTCAAAACAATTTTATCAAAGATCTTGGCTGACCCTTGATCTTGAGTTTGAATAGATAAACCATTTAGAAGTTTAACTGAAATACATAAATTATTTTGAGATACATCAAAACACAATTTTGAGGAAGAAGTAATATGTTCACTTGCCTCAGAATCCATGATCTAAGAGGAAGAAAGAGAAGGGTTGAAGCAAGACAAACTTGTAAAAAATTTCAAGGCCACAGAGAAGTTTATTATGAGTGCCATGAGATGATTGTATTCGTCTTCAGTAAGACTAATGCTTGTCTCAGATTCACTTGGTGCATTACCCGTAGGAGTTATCCCCACTTCAGTAGCATTGACAATGACTGTCCCTTGATTTGGTTTATAAAATTTGTATCTTGGAGGATAGCCGTGCAACTTGTACCAATTTTCTTTAGTATGACTGATCCCATTGCAATGAGAATAGGTTAGTCGTGAGCGATGAGTGACAATGAATTTGGTTTCTCATCCATCTTGAGGAGAAACCTGAGTACTAACAAGAGCAACACGATCGGAAGAAGCGGGGGTAATATGAGCCTCACGTTGCTTCTCCTTCTATAATACTAAATAATATACTTTTCCAATGGTCGGTAGGGGATCCACCAGAAGAATCTGTCTTCTAACCGTATTATATGAGTCATTTAGTCCCATAAGAAATTGTATGATTCTTTCCCTTTGTTGTTGCGTGGCAATAATCAAGGCTCCACATGAACAGGTGAGCATAGGACAATACAAAGCTAATTCATCCCAATATTCTTCCAGAGTGGTGAAATAATTTGCAATAGCCATAGATTTTTGTTGCAACCTAGAAATAACACTTTGAATCTGAAAAATTCTTGGAGTCGCTCTTTGAGGTCAATCCAAACCTCATGAGTTGTAGTGGCATATATGGCACTGTTGGCCAATTCTCAAGAAATGGAGTTAAGTAACTATGATAAAATCATGTTGTTACACTGTTGGCACTTAGTAAACTACGGTGCAGTAGTCTCAGGAATGGTGATGGTCCCATCAATAAATCCTAATTTGTTTTTCACGCTTAAAGTCATCACCAAGGCGTGACTCCAAGTTGCATAGTTGTCACCATTGAGAGGGTGGGATACAAGAACAGTACCCGAACTGTCTGAATGATGCAAATAGAATGGGTTGGTGACATAAAAAACAGAATCAGTATTCTATCTTTTGTTTTGATTTTGATCAGCCATAGCTGCTTACTTCTGAAATAACGACCAAGAACACCAATTACACAGGCAATCATCGGAATGCACAAGGCAGGCCAGTGACAGAAGGATGCACACAGCAGATAGGTGATCCTAGTGCAAGCGGCAGGGTGCAGGCTGTGCAGTAAGCGCACCTGGGTCGACAAACATGCACACCAGGGAACAGACTCAGACAAAGAACAATATCTATGACAGCCAAAGATTGACTCTGGTCTTACTAGAAGGCCAGAAAGCAATGTGATAACCAAGTGAGGGCTCAGTGAGCAGACTCGGCAATAGCCAGGAATGGACAGCAGATGGAGAGCTCAGTGAGGGAGATGCTCAGAAGAAAAACCGAGTTGAGAGGCGTGACCTGCTCTAATACCATGTGAAGTGTGATTTCAGAAGTGGACAAACAAAATGAGAGAGTATGATTTAATTAACATTGAGTATGGAAGCAATATATATACATTACATGGAGCAGGCAAATCCCATACATCGTAGGATTGAAATAAGAAAGAAAATACAGTAAAAGAAAAATACAAAGAAAGGAAATTACAGTATGGAAATCACAATAATATGGCAACAACATAAGCACGATATAAGGCTGTTTTGAAATCACGAAAATCACTCTCGTGATATCAAAACAGCCTTCCTTTCTTTACACTCCATTTGTTTACAAAATTTTTACTATCTCTACCCTTTGTATCTTGTTTTTTTTAACACTCAAGAAGAGATGTAAGAAAATTTGCAATTTTAATAAGATAATTTTATTTTTATTGTAAAAACTTGAGAAAATGGATAAAAATAAAATAAAAAATGCTTCAAAAAATGCAATTTCCAACATAGTTCATATTTGCACCAAACTGCCATTTTCCTTCGCTTGTTTGTATGTAATTTGCATAGCCTTGTATTCTGGTAAGGATCTGCCTAACTCCACCAGTTTTCTAATCCCCCCACCCCAGCATCACTGCTCATGACTCTGGGGCTCTTTTTTTTTTTAGAGCAAAGAAAAATTTGTTATTAGTGAACTTCAAATACAAAACACAAGGCTCCAGGATCTGCAGCCTTCATCATATCCTGACAGATACAAAGGGCCAAAGAAACCCTCAAAAAACAAATTGAACTAGGGCCCTCCCTCACATTGAATTTACTCTTAAAACACTTTGACTCTGTGCTTCTTGGCTTCCTCTTCTTGGTACTCTCAGGGATCAACATGATTGGTGGTAGCTTGGAGGATCTCTCTACAAGTGGCTCATTTGATATTCTATTATATAACTCTTCAAAGTCATTATCGCTATTACTATGGATAGTTACCTTTCAGTGATTATTACATGCTTTCATAGTCATACACCCTCCAGGCATGTTTTCATGACCACAGGGAGTTCCTTTGTCATCATGTTATTGAAAGGATACTTCATAGAAAAAGAAATGATTTTGCAACTTTAACCAAGTTGACTAAGCATTTATGGAGACAACCTATTTACAGCCACAAGCTCAAGACCACACACATGCTTAAATTTGTTATCTTTTTTTTTTGTCAAGATAATTGTTAATCGATTGATTCAAAGATGAATATGCTCCTAGGTAGGGATGACAGTGGACCGGGGTGGGGGACAAAGTCTCTACCCCCGCTCAGTCTCAAAATTTTGCACTTCATTCATGCATGAATTTTGATTTTAAATCTTCATCCCCAATATATTTTCGGTTTCATGTCCTCTATCCCCGGTTTAAATAGTACGGGCCCCGTTTCTTTGATCCTTCCGTCGCTATCACCTTCCGCCAATAGAGGAAGTAGGGGAGAGAAATGAGAGCTCGCACAACTTATTAGGAGAGAAAAGAGAGATTCGATAAAAGGTTTTTACATTAGTGTTAGAAATATATATATATATATATATATATATATATATATATATATATATATAATTTTATAATATATATAAGGGTATAATAATAATTTCTTTAATAAAGATCGAGGAGGGCCAGAGGCAAGAGTAAGTCCATCTCCACATGGGTTTTGATTTTAACCTCCATCCCGGATTCATTTTCGGTTTCATGTCCTCCACCCCCTATCCAAAGATTGGCGGGGCGGGATCCAATTCCTCCCCCCCCCCTACTGCCATCCCTACTCTTAAGATATCATTTGGTGAAAGCCAAAGGACAAGCAACATATATGATGTTAATTGAAGATGGGACATTAGTATTAATGGTGTGAATATCAGGTCAGAACCGTCAGAGGTCACCCTGTTGCTTGCCTACCATCCACGCCATGAACGGATCTAAACTACCTTGGATTCTATATCTTTTAGATGCGTTCCACGTTTTTTTTTCCATAAACATTGATGCCTTAGATGACCGGCGCATCTAGAGTTTGCAAAATGACCAGCTGAAAACATAGTTTCTGGGATGCCGTTCATCGCATAAATGAACAGCATCATGGTAACCTCTGATGTATTACTTCAGAGGATGCTCTGACCTAATACGCACTCCTACCATTAGGGCTCGTATATATTTACAGAGTGAGAGGGATTTCATGGCCAGATGCCACTAACTCCAAATGGGTAGTAAAATTAAGGGAGGACATGGTAGACATTAAAATAAGACTATCGTCAACGTGGCACCTGTCGGCCTATATTCGAGATGTCTGAACTGCAATGGTTGTTCGGGGGAGGTTATATGTTCCCCCCTCCCCCCAACACACGAATTTTTTTGAGGAAGGTTGTTCGGGGAATTTTTTCCATCGTAAATTTTGTAAATAATTCGAATGTTAGCGACATAGTTTTCTCTAGCTAATTCACCACAAATTTGTGACAAAAAAAATCTGTCACAAATTTCCGTTGCTTATTAGAGTTTTTTTTTATAGTGATCCCATGCACTGAAGTACGTGTTCGGGGGAGAAGACACAACACCCTCTCATGGTTGTTCTTCGTCAAGGGGTTTGGTGCAGTGAAAAGGGCCTTGGTCATTAGACAGGTGGTCGGGGTTTCATTCCCTAATTGCGTGTCAAACCTCGTGCATTAATGAGAGCAAAGGATAAGCCCTTGCTTAGCTGAAGCTGGACGACTATATGGGAGAAAGGGGTGCACCACAGGTTTATACTGACAAAAAAGCGACCATAAGTACAACAGACATAACCAGCACAACCAAGTCTTTGACCCTGAGGGTGGTTTTCTCATCCTTCATGAAATAACCAAAGTTAAAACCCCTCATTTTATTTATGAATCTAACTTTAAATTGTGCTAAAAATGAAACAAACCAACACTTTTTTTTGTTTGATTTATTACCCGGTTCTAGAATTCAAGACCTGATCGTCTGGCTCAGCCGGACATACCTAGGATCATTGTCCCAGAAGCGTAAAACTAACAAGATTTGAACGATTAAGATGTGGTTGAAAAGGAAGTTGACAGCCATGGACATGCATGTTAATGATAGTGGGGATAAGAGATGAGCTGAGAGAATCATGAAGCAGGTGCTCTGTTGATTTTTTATGTGATATATATTGAAGCAAAGATGGTGAAACTTTTTTCTTGCAATGGTTTTGGGATTTGTGGGATTCTGTTTTTCTTGCCATTGCTTCTTTCTCAAGGTTTTGGGACGTGCGGTTGGTTATGTCCAACTTTTTTGGAAAAGTAGACGTCTTGATGGTTATCTTCCATATAATTCTCACCACAAATATTTTCTTATTCAATAATGATCTTGTAGGGCCTTCATAAAGCGATTTTAAATAAAAAAAATATATCATGTGCACATGTTGGGTCCCCTGAATTACAAACACATCACACCCCACACTACACCTTAGTCAATGATTCTTTCTCTATAGCCCTGATTTTTTTTTAGTTTCGTGTTGCTCTCTCTCTTTGTATAACCCTGATTTCTTTTCTAGTTTGGTGTGGTGTAGCTTTGACTGCTGAGGATCGGGTGGGACTTGTGAGCGATGTCATGGTAAGGGTTTTTGGGTAACTCATTTTGTTTATATATATATATATATATATATATATATATATATATATATATATATATATATATATATATATATATATATATATATATATAGCAAATAAGGTAAAAAAACTTCTAAACAATTGTTGATAAATGATAAAAAGTTTGTAAGGCATATTTGACTCACTCTTAAAAGCTTTTTAAAAAATGAGGACGCTCATTTCAAGCCATGTTTTTTTTTTGTCAAGAAGAAAGTAAAACAAAAGCTTATCTTTCAATTTTCATAGTTTGACGCTCACCATCATGGATTCAAATATGCAAAAAGATAAAACATGTATAAATATTTGATAAACTAACTATATAAAATAAAAAAAATAAGCAGATGGTTTTGGAAGTATTTTTTCAAACTTTTGGGATCCATTTGATTCTCTGAGCTCTTTTTCGATTCAACAACACCTCCTTGTAAGTAGATGATTGTAGCAATGACTTCGGCAACATCTACATGTTTTGTATAACAGAGATCAGGTTGAGAGGGTTATAGTGAAGGCAAGAATTGGGTAGGCATTTCTCTAAGACCAACACTCTAAGTATATGACTCAAGTCTGGTTCTACCTTAGTCCCAACCAAACACAACCCGTTGACACCCTTAAAGTTACCTTCACAAAGAGGTTATGTGGCAGTGCACATCGGTACCATTCTTTCTTATTACCACTTTCCAAACAGACCCTAATGAGATTTGAGTTAGATGACTAGATCTATATCTAGAATTAAATTGATTTCACTCTTTAAATGTGGGTTCATATGTAGATACAATTTCAAATCTTGTTTCAAAGAGAAGAAAAAAAAAGTCAAGTATGACCCGATCCATATAGAACCCTTTGCACCCCTATCCACACACTTTCCAGGGTCGGGTTGGCGGGTCAGAATACCTCAACCCGAATACGACCCATTTATTAAACGGGTCAGATGTGGCAAACACGAACACGACCCGTTTATTAAATGGGTAACCCGACACGGCACAGTTAACCCGTTTAATAAACGGGTCGGGTCGACACCCAATTACACGACGTCTATAAGGGTTTTTGAGTTTTTTCTGGTAGTTGCCGACACAGGACCCATTTTGTTGGAAAGGGGTTTTCTGATAGGATGCTCATCGGGGCTCACTCCATCGCCGACGATGTCCTATGTCTCACCGGGGTTCATTGTCGTGCCAACGAAGTTTGTTGCCATCAGAGATGCAGAAGGAGCTTTTCCTCTCTTCTGTCTCAACGATGGACGACCATCAAGCTGTCGTCGATGGAAGGCTCCAAGGACCTCTTTCGGAGGCCGCCATCGCAGAGTTGTCGGATGGTCACTGGTAAACGACGTGGGTCACCAAGCATTGGCCGACATTTTCTTCCTTTGACCCCGATCATGATGCTAATGGGGGACGGTTGCCATCGTCAGTGGCCTTTCGGCTGGCTGTCGGTGCCAGTGACCTCTGGCTACCGCTCAGGCGACGTGGGTTGGCTATTGCTCTCTTGCGGGTTGACGGGTTCGTGTAAATGGGTTGACCCGCCCGCCTAACCCATTTATTAAACGGGTCAAACGGGTTGGCGGGCTGGCATACCCCGTTTACGACACAAACCCATTTAAGCCAAACCCTAACTCGGCTAAGAAGCGGGTTGGCGGGTCGGGTCAGATTTTGCCACCCCTAATTATAGACACACCACAATACTCTTTCCATTTTAGATAAAAAGCCCCCGAGTCTAGGGCATTGATTCCTACTGTCCTACCTGTGGGGCAGCACTAGCCTTTGTTGAACCATAACATTAAACTCTAGGACACCTCTAATTGAATTATTCATAATTGGAATTTTCTTCAAGATAGTATCTGGCTTTCACAGATATGATCTGTCTATCTATCTATCTATCTATCTATATATATATATATATATATATATATATATATATATATATATATATATATATATCATCTATGGTTGTGTTGGCACATGCCTGCATATCAATAACAAGATACAAATATGAAAATTGTTGAAAGACAAGTCCACAACTTTTGCAAGTAGACTTGTCAGTGCTTGTTGAATTGCTTTACAAGGCCCACCTCCATTCAGGTCGGCTCGCTACAACAACGATTCAACCTTGAGCACTTCAAACTCGGCTCGTTTGACTCAGTACCATACTCATGAGGTCATGTGTCATCTAAAAACTAAAAAGGGCCCTAATGAAACTAATTAGAGGCTCCATTATCCAATCCAATTAAACCCACACTGTTTACGCTATCACACAAACACAAACATGCATCTCTCTCTCTCTCTCTCTCTCTCTCTCTCTCTCTCTCTCTCTCTCTCTCTCTCTCTCTCTCTCTCCATGCGTTGCAGAAGCTAAAACGTCCCTGGTGCACCAGTAGTTTAACCAATGATAGTTATATCATTATAAAATTTACTGGCGCAAATGTAGTTTGTCAATAAATGTAGTTTTTATTGGTACACTTACAACGCCAATAAAAAACATTCACTGGTGCAAAAATAGCACCAATTTTTTTTTATTTACTAGCGCATTGCTTGAGTGTGCTAGTAAATGACTTATTATATTTTATTTATATATTTTTATTTTACAAAATCTAACAATCATGTACATTATTCAACCATGTAAAAGCATAACATTCACATACATTTATTCAACCCTATATAAACACAACATTCACATACATTCAACTATTTTTTTTTTATAAGCAAGATGGGGTTAGGTAGACCCCTAGCAGATATCTCTTAAGCTCCATGTGTCAGAGGGATTCGAACCTAAGCCTTCAACTTGGCATAGGACCCCACTTACCACATGGGATACCACCTGGGTATTACATACATTCAACTATTACTAAAATACAACATTAACACATATTCAACATTGTATAAACACAATATTCACACACATTCAACCCTCCATAACTCCAACATTCAACCCTGCAAATAATACAACATTTATACATACATTTATATATATTCAACCCTTCATAACTCCAACATTCACATATTCAACCTTACAAAAACATAACATTTACATGTACATTTACATATATTCAACCCTTCATAACTCCAATATTCACATATTCAACCTTACAAAAAAATATAACATTTACAAACATTCAACATAACTCCAACCCGCCAATACTCTAACCATGCATAAGTACAAGATTCACATACATTGAACCTTGCAAAAAAAAAAAATAACATTCATATATATTTAGCATACCTATGAATCTTTATAACTTCAACCTTGCATAACTCCAACCCTGCATAACTCCAACATTCACATATTCAATCCTGCAAAAAAAATACAATAATATTCACATATATAAACACGACATTCACATACATTCAACATCCATAACACCAACCCTCCATAAGCACAAGATTCACATACATTCAACCCTAAAAAAAAACAGCATTCACATATATTTATATACATTAAACCCTAAATAAACATACAGATCAAATGCAATCACATAACCCTGCATAAGCACAACATTCACTAGATGCATGCAAGGGAAGAGATTTGAACCAATGTTGTCAGTATCAGTATCGACCCTAAAACATTTGTCCAACAATTCAATTATATCAGTCAATACCGACACTCAAGTGAATTATTCTGTATCGACCAAAAAATAATAAAAAAACTTTACGTGTTAATCAGAACATGACATATGTTAAAACCATTAAAATAATATTTAAAAAATACTAAAAAATTATTTAGTATTTTTATATTTATTAAAAAATAGCTAATTCTTTATTGATATGATATGTGTGGACCGATACATGCCAATACACACTGATACTTACAACATTGATTTGAACTTAAAAGTTTATAAAATAAAAAAAAAATCATGCATATAAATAATGCGAGCTACCAAGAAAAACCAAGTTTTGTTTCAAAAATATACAAACACCTATTAAGACAATATAGTTTTAAAGTTCATGAATTGTTGAAAGGATAAAACCATGCTTGTATACGAGGCCTGTGAATAGAATAGCTGAAAGAATTACACACACACATACACACACACACACACACACACACACACACATATATATATATATATATATATATATATATATATATATATATATATATATATATATATATAACAAAATACAAAGTGATGAACAAAATTAGCATCTTTAATTATAACAACTTACCTAAGGAGCATGTGAGAAACCTGATTGATTTTCCTCAATATCATCATCAATTGATGCACCATTGTGGGGGGATGTCCTCTCTCAAGTTATGGGACCAGACAAATATGAACATGGATGGATGTTTGACATGAGGGTATACAACAAGAAAATATTAGGTCAAGGTTGAAGTTGAACCAAACTCTTGCATCAAAATATTGTGTATCGCTAAAATATAGATATACTGCAAGCGCGAGTCAAAGATTTGAAAACTGAGGTCGAGAATGTGGAGTTAGAAGCAATGGTGCAATTGATGAGGATGGTGACCAACAATCAATAAGTTTTTTCACATGCTCTTTAGATAAGTTGTTATAACTGAATATTCTAATTATGTTTAATTGATGAAGATGTTAGTATGCGTTCACTCAATAAATTATAAAAATATAGATTAAACTGTAAAACTCTTGAAATCTAAAGCATACATGTCAAAAAAATCAAATTTAGCATGCATTCATTCAATAAATTATAAAAATATAGATTAAAATGCAAAACTCTTAAAATTTAAAGCATACATGTTAAAAAAAAATAGATTTAGCATGCATTCATTTAATAAATTACAAAAGTATGGATTAAAATGAAAAACTCCAAAAATCTAAAGCATACATGTTAAAAAAATTAGATTTGACATGTATTCACTCAATAAATTATAAAAATATAGATTAAAATATAAAACTCATAAAATCCAAAGCATACATATTTAAAAAAATCGGATTTAACATCGACAGGAGAGAAAGAGCATTTTCAGTGAAGGACGTTGCTCAGAGCGAAGGACATAAGAAATGGGAATGTAGTCAGACACGACAAGGAGAGAGACAAAGAGTAAAAATGAAATGGGGCAATTCAGGCCGCTTTTTTGCGTTTTTTTACTTTCACTGGCATACTATTGTAGTGCACTAGTAAAATATGTATTACTGGCACACTATTGGAGTGCGCCAGAAAAAAACTACATTTTTTTTTATACAAAGGTTTAAAAAAACCTGCACATTAATATATAGTTTTTCACTTGTGCTAAGTAGATTAGCGCCAATGGAAACCAGGTAAAAGCTATATTTCTTGGAGCGTACTTTGGCCTGAAGATGGGGCCACTTTTAATCTCTACCTCAAAATAAGAACCAAATCTGTGTGGCAAGAGGCAGCCCATGTGCAGGCATAAGCATTGCACATCATGCATAACATGCATGCAAGCTAGCAACCATCCATAATGGCAGGACCAAGATATGCTTAGGTGAGTTGAAGATCTGCCATGATCCCCCATTGTAATTTAATACATCAAAGCTGTATGGAAAAATGGTAATCTTCCATCTCTTTTCCTTATTTTTAAACAACTCAATCATTTGAGTTGTCTCCATTTCTTCCACTTTTGGCGATCTCCATATTGCACCTGAATTGATTTTCTCCCAGGAAAAGCTAAACCCTAAACCCTAGATTTTTTTATATTTTTTAAAGCCAAGCTAGCGTTAGGCAGACCCCTACCAGTTATACAACTGTAACATTGGGTTTTGGTCCTGCAACGTCCCAACACAAGGTGACATGCACTGGCTGCTCCTACCAGACAAGCGCGGAGACCCTAAACCCTAGAATTGCCTGAATGGTTTTGTCACAGCACACAGTGCTCTTTGTAAAAAGTAAAGAGGAGACATGATTTTATGTCATAGGTAGGAGATTGTCTATGAAAAACAGAATATACAAAAACAAAGCCCTCGGAGTTTTACGCCGATATGGATCGAGACCGAAGTATGGCAGGCTGAGCCAGCGCGGCTAGGTCTCTGCACCTGGGGCGGTTTCTCCGATTAACAACAACAACAACAACAACAACAACTACAACTACGCCTTCATCCCAAAACCATTGGGGTCAGCGATATGAACCAAAAAAGAAATTCATTTGGGGTCTTCCACATGAATCCTCCGATTAAAATTAAAAAAAAAAATTTTAAAAACAAAACAAGAGGTGTGCAGAAATTTGAAGTTATAATGGTTTTTCATGTTTAACCAGAAGGCTAGTGAAATTGAATTGAAAGCTGGTGACTAGCTAGGCGTCACGGTGCGTCACGTCCACGGTAGAGGTGTGATGGTGGGCCCTTGACACCACAACTTATGCTCTAATCAATATGTTCGTCCTTCTTGACCATACGTTTTTTTCCTATTAAATTACTCTCAATTTTATTTATTTATTCATTTATTTGATGTTTATTTTCTTATTTACTTGTAGAATTATTCTTAATCTCAAATTAAGGTACTGGGTGAATTAAATAGTGGCATATAGGGATGGCAGTGGGGCGGGGCGGGGGACAAGGTTTCCACCCCCGCCCCGCCTCAAAATTTTATCCTCCACCCCCGCCTCCATCCCCGTTTCATACCCTTCATCCCCGGTCCAAACGGGGATGAGGCGGGGCGGGGATATTGCGGGGAAAAGTGGTCGGGGCGGGGTTGGGGCGGGGATCGTGGCGGGGACAGGGCGGGGCGGGGCGGGGAAAAGTGCACGTCCACCCCCGCTCCGCCTCCGCGGCGGGGATGGATTTTATCCTCCACCCCCGCCTCCATCCCCGTTTCATACCCTTCATCCCCGGTCCAAACGGAGCGGGGCCCCGCTTTCCCCGGTCCACTGCCATCCCTAGTGGCATACTTCCACTATAACAACAAGCATAGGAGCCCATGAGGAGTGACTCTTGAAAGTCACGAAGTTGAATGGACGTCATGAGTTCAAAACCCATGGTTGCGGGTTCCTTTCCAGGCTGAAACTGGGGTTTTGAACCTGCAATGTCCCACTACAGGGAGACGTGCACTGACAGCTCCTACCAACCACTTGGACCCTGTTCTTGCGTTCAGTTTTTGCCAAATATGAGTTATTACATCTTTACATATTTCAATAATACATCTTTACATATACAAAAATGACAGAGAGGAGAAAGAAACGAAAAAAAAAAAAGATGTTAGAAAAAAGTTTATTACGTTTTTCTGCATTTCTTGTTGAACTTATTGTAAAAAGTTTTCCCTTTGAAAATTAAATGAGGGAAAACTTTTTTTTTTTTGAAAGGCAAGCTGGGGTTAGGCAGACCCTCTCTACCAGAACAACAGCCGCCCCATGTGATGGAGGGATTCGATCCTGTGCCTTCAGCTTGACACAGGACCCCATTTACCACATGGGATACAACCTCTGTGGTTAAATGACCGAAAACTAAACAAAAGGACTTAAACAACAAAAATTATAGAAATAAACTAAGGTCGTGTTTTGATCGGATTTAACCAGATCTATTTGGCTTGTTTAAGCAAAACCAATACTTTGAGTTGATTTGGCACAAGAAATGATAAAATTGACACGGAGTTAAAACCATAGTGAAAAATATCGCGAGATTTATGAAAATCTCACGATAATATCGCGAGAAATTGCCTGAAAGTTTAAAACAACAGTTTCTTGTGAGATTTTTAAAATATCGCGAGATTTATGAACAAAACATAAATACCATGATTTAAACATGATATTTACATTTTAAATGGATATTTATTGTGAAAAAACGTATATTTTTATTTTTAAATAAATTTTATTAATATTTTCCTATAAAAATATTTTTTAATTAAATTTTTTATTGTCCAGATTTTGCCAAAAAAATACCCGAGATTTACGGAAAATTTTCAATTTCTAGTGAGTTTTTGAAAAATGAGATTTTGCCAAAAAAATGTTTGTCACTATTCCTAGGATATCCAAACATCTCCTATTATGACCAAGAAAAACTTAGACATGAAAATTAATGTGGTCAGTATCGGTATCGACCCTGAATCATTTGGCCAAAGATTCAGCATGTCGGACCGAATACCGATACTCAAGTGAATCGTTCTGTATCAGCCAAAAAATAATAAAGAAACATTACATGTCAATCATAAGGTGAGAAGTGTTAAAACCATTAAAATAATATTAAAAATATTTAAAAATTATTTTTTAGATTTTTTTTTTTTACATTTATTAAAAAATAGCGGATTCAGGGGTGATGCGTTTCTATTTTCTGCCGATACCATACTGACAACATTGAGGAAAATCCACTGTCAAAAGAGAAAATTGTGCGTATTCAACAAAATTCTACTTGAATCCAAGAGAGAGATGGGTTGGAAACACATTGAAATGAAAGAAGGAATTATTGGTTCATTACAATTAGTACCATGTCTCTAAATCCATAATATTTGTAATTATATTGACAAGCCAAACAAATCTATTCATCCATATTTGACTTAATTAATATGAAGAGAGAATCCTATCACTATCCCTAATAAGCCATCCAAGTACGATTTTACAATTAAAAAAAAAAAGTATAACTTTTTTCCTCTGGGCCCACTCCAGTTGTGTTGCATTAGTTGCTAGTTGGTGGAATTGCAATTAAGCAAATACTGAAATAATTTTATTAACCCTCATTATATCATAGTTTGAATTCACAGCAGAAATTGATGGTAAAAAAGGCCCCACCAATAATTGATGGCCAGTAAAATACGCGTTTTTCTGAACATGATGTAGGTACCTACCTAAGATTGAAAATGAACACTAAGACCAAGAAAATAGCATTGATATTGTTAAGCAGATCACAATTAAGGTTCATTTATCATAGGGGACAAATAATCTCAGATACCAGGATCCGTTCACTAAGATTGACAATGACTATATAGTAAGACCAAGCAAATGAAATTGAAATTGTTAAGCATATCCAAATAACTCTAAACTTACCATCATACTGATAGGGATGCACACAACCAGAGTTCGAGCCGAGACTGGGCTGTTCGAACTCGGCTTGGTTCAAAATTACTTTGTCCAAGTTTGGCTCGAGCTCGGATTCGAGCTTGTAAGGCGTTGTCCTAACTCGGCTCGGTTCTGAGCTCGAGCCGAGCTAAGCTTAAACAAGATTTATTAAAAAAAAAAAAATTTGCGGAGGAGGGATTTGATCCCCCGACCTCCTTAACATACTAAAAATTCTCTGCAAAAAAAGGCAGGATTCGAATCCAACATGTTCTTAATAAAGACTAACAACTTACCCATTATAGTTCAGATTTTTTTTTGCAAAGATATTATATATATGGGGTTTGCAATGTACCAAGCCAGTCGAGCTGAGAGGTCTTCAAGCTTGGCTTGATAGCTCGTCCGAGCTTCATACACCGGTTCAAGCTTGGCTCATTTACTATCTCTAGATTTTTAAATACCAATATAATATCTGAAATAACATGATATTTTCAAAATATTGTGCATTTTATGGCGGTATTGTCACATTATTAAAAGCGATATTTATATTTTTATTTTTCATCGGAGTTTTAACTGCCGACTCGACGACCGTAGGTATGGCAGGCTGAGCCAGAGCGGCTAGGTCTTCATGTCGGGCACAGTTTCTTTGGTTTATAAATTCAAAAAATATAATTTAATATATATTCTTATAATTTAAATATACAGATATTTTCAGAGACTTTTTTGATTTATTGTGAAAATTTCCTTTACTAACAAAATACAGATAACAGAGATTTTTTACTATGATTGAGATTACTTAGAAAGTTGGACTCAAATTAATCAACTGGAAGGGCTAGCATGATGAATCAAAAACTAAGTCACACAACCTTGATCAATATTGGATCCTGTCTGGCCCATCAAGCCCTAAATAGGCACCAAGTCTTTGGGTAAACCTCCTCTTTGAACCGGATCACAACTCTTTAAAACATTCCATGAACGCAATTCTGAATTTCATGGAATTGACTAGAGATTGACTGTTGTCTGGATCAGCTGATATGGGCCGTTTATTCAAGGAATGAGCCAAACTAGATATGGAATCCAGACACTGTTATTTGGATCGTGAAACTGGATCCAACTTCTCAGATCGAAGAACTTTTACACTGATTCTGGCTCCCAAAATACATACCCGAGATTCAAACAGATCATGATGGATCAGTATCTACTCGGATCTAATGAGTCTGAATATGCCCCTAACATTTGCAGCCTTCAAATCTACTTTATCAATTGTTACACAAATAAAAATAAATCTATTCATCACATCTACTAAATCTTCATCTAATTTGAGCAATTCACTTGAGCAAGAAATAAATTGGTTAAACTTCAAAATCGAGCATTTTTAAGACCAAATATAGTCTAATAATTACATTATATATGTTAATTGGTTACCAAATAATTCCTTATTGTTCTAACTATTATTCCTAGACTAAGTTGAAGAAAACTTCGATTTGTTATTATCAACAATTTGTTATTTTTCTGCTTCCTTGTTGATATTCCAAAGTTGAAGGGCATAACTTGTGTCTGCCAAATTCAATAGCTCAAATATGTCCCTTGTTATCGCCTGCCAAATTAGTGTTTGATTTTCCCCAAGGGTGTGTGTGTGTGTGGGGGGGGGGGGGGGGGGGGGGGGGGATCATGGCAGGTGGTCTAGGGTTCAAATCCCATGGGCGTCACCCCTTGCGCAAGCCGTGTCAACTCTCTGGGGGCAAGGGGTAAGCCCCAAGAGTTTTATGCTGTCCGGACAGCGACAGTAGGTACGGCAGGCAGAGCTAGCCGTGGCTAGGTCTCTAATTCTTGGGGCTGTTTCTCAGTGTAAATACCAAAAAAAAAAGTTTGTATTTGGTTTGGGCTACCTAGCCTTCATCAGGTTTCAGTGAAAAAAAAATGAATTCTTTGGAGAATAAATTCTATGGAATTCATAATTAACAAGCTCATTTTCCCCAACCAATGGAATTATGATCGGCACTTTCCTATGTACTCATCTAAGTCCTCGCAGACCCGATGGCGATCAATTTCTGCAGAAATCACCTGCTGCCATCTCCAAATCGTGGTATATGCCGTTGTTAAGTGAACTGGTCTTCATCGGCTCCAAACAGGACCTAGAGTTAAATGAAAATTTGAAATGGGAAACTAGGAACAGGGAGTTGGTTCTAGAACCAAATGGGGGAAAAGAAAACCTGGGAACCTCTTAATTTCCTCGGAATTTCCCTCCAGCCTCCAACGGAAAACAAACGCACCATTCTCGGGACTCGTGCATCCACCCTGAGGGTATTTGCGTCATTTCATGCAGCGATTGGCACTATCTTCAGGTTCGCGTAGAACTGAGGTACGGTCGGTCAACGGCATCGAACTCCGGGTAGCGAATAATTTCCCAATCCCAGCGTTTGACCATTGACCACACGTGTGCGTACGCACGTACTGAACACTTCCCCTAGTATTAAACACCAGGAATACCCTCAAACCAAACCCTACGATTGCAAGAAACTGTGCCGGCTCAATTCAGGGTAATTTCGTCCATAAAAAGATGGTGAAACCAAGCTTTGGTATTTGGTATTTTCATCACACAGAGATTCTTGTCTTTTCCACCATAAAAAGAAAAAATCAACAATAAATAAAAAAAATCAAGACCCATCAATCTGTCTCGCTCATATTTTTACTCCCAAATGAGTAAAAACATATGAAGTGTTTGATCAATTAATAAACAGCACTGAAATTTTTCATATACCAATATTGCCCTCAGGAAAGATAGTCCACAAGCAGCTTTTATAAGGGCAATTGAGTCAATACAAGAGACTTAATGTTAAATGGTGAAAGTTAATGGATAGATATTGACCAAGTACCAAGCTAGATCAAATCTCTTGAGATGAGCAAAAAAATCCTAGTCTAAATTCCACCAATAGCTACTTAAACAAACAATGACACCAAGATCATTGGTTCTATCAATACGTTCAACTATGCGAATTGCAAAGTCAAGTTCTTTTTTTTTAATTCCCAAAGGTTTGCCTTCATTAAATTAGTTAAGTAAGAAAAGCCCCTGAATACTATTCATTCAAATGTACACATGATAGATGACTTAACACCACACATCATAAGTTGATGTGGAATTTAATTAATTAGCTCACAAAGTCCACTGGGAACTAAGGTGACCTCCTAAAACTCTTTATAAGAAACAAATTTTTTTTGAGGGGACTCTTTGTTCAAAACAATTAAACACAGACATTTTCAAGTGTAATTTGGCTCGAAAAACCACAGCCCTCCAACTTGAGCAATTCACACCGTTAACCATCAACTGATGCTTTGCACCAAAAGTAGAAAACAAGAGTACATCTCTTCCTTTAATAACATGTGACAAAAGATATTTGAATATCCAACGTCCAACTTACTTTTATTGTAGGCATTAATGGGAGAGAAACACCACCAAAAACACACAAAAAATGCAAAGAACAAAAAATATCACCACCTTGCAATGTCACATAGATACGGCTGTGGATACCAGGACAGATCACTTCTATAAAGTTTTCAATATGAATTGTATACATAAGAGACACGACACCGAGACTAGAATGAAGAATCCGTGTGACGTAACCTCCTTGCTTTGAAGGTGTCAATTAGGTAGTATAGATTGCTGATCGATAAAAAATAAATCGCCAATAATAACTATTCATTTACTACAAAAGTTAAAAAAAGAGTGGGCATAACGTACCATTCATCAAAATAAAGAAAGAAAGAAAGAAAGAACAAAATAATATCGAATAAAAAAAATCATCAATCTCACTCATAAATGACTAAATACATAAATACAAAAAAAAAACAATTAATCATTGAATAAGTAACCCTAGTTCTCAATCCGTCTCAGAGAGTCTAAGGCCAAACCCATCATCCAATTCCAGCCAACAAGCACTTAAAAAGAAGAGGAAGAAGAAGAAGAAGCAAGGAGGAGGAGGAACAGCAGCAGCAGGAAGAAAAGGGAGGCATCTTTCAACAGATAAACAGTTAAAAACAGGTAAAGATACCCAAAAAAATCTCATTTCCATGTCTACCATGAATCTTGCAGATGAATCACAATCAACCACCACCGCCAACACCAATAGCAGCACCATCACCACCACCACCAATATCACCACAAGCCCATCAACTCTTAGCAGATATGAGTCCCAAAAGAGAAGAGATTGGAACACCTTTGGCCAATACCTAAGAAACCACAGGCCACCGTTGTCACTATCGAAGTGCAGTGGTGCACATGTGCTGGAGTTCCTCCGCTACCTGGACCAGTTTGGCAAGACCAAGGTGCACACCCAGATCTGCCCCTTCTTCGGCCACCCCAATCCACCGTGTCCGTGTCCGTGTCCGCTCCGCCAGGCCTGGGGCAGCCTCGACGCGCTCATCGGCCGTCTCCGCGCTGCCTATGAAGAGAACGGTGGCAAACCGGAGTCGAACCCGTTTGGCGCCCGTGCCGTGCGCCTCTACCTTAGGGAGGTGAGGGAGTTGCAGGCCAAGGCTAGAGGAATAGCCTACGAGAAGAAGAAGAGAAAGCGCCCGCCTCCGCCGACACAACAGCAGCAGCAGCCGGAGACGGAGACGGCGACGGCTGCAGCCGGGATGATCATTGATGATGAAGAGGGGGAGACCGTTATTCCGGAACCTGGTGGCGGCAGCGGAGGTTCGACGGTCGGGCTGCCTGTGATGAAAAGGGGGCCGGCCTAATGGGCACCGGCGGGTCGAATTAGATCTGATATGAACAGCACCAAGATGATTGGCCTAGGAAGCTTTCAAGTTGCACCCCACATTTTATTAACTTTGAAATGATCATCTATATATCACATGGACTACTGTGTAGGCTTTCCTTTTCTTCTGGTTTTCACTTTTTCCCTTTAGTCTCCTCGTATAAGGAGTTGTTATGATCAGTGCTAGTTTAGTAGTGATGGTGGCAGTCATGATAGTAGAAGTTATGGCAGCATCAGTTGTAGTTGCTGTTAGTGTCGTTACTAATAGCAGTAGTAGTAGAAGAAGAAAAATATGATGATCATGATCATGATGATGAAGATTGGTGGGAAAGAGAAGAGGGAGGACTATTGTTCTTTTTTTCTTTTCTGGCTTTTTTCTTTCTCTTATTTGCTATCGGATATCAAGTGGTCACTTTGATGTGGTGCATCTATCATGTGTGCAAATATGGAAGTTACATGGAATTGTGTGTAGATTGTGGACCAATTTAGTTTCTTCTTCTTGCTCTTTGTTGTTGGTGCAGATAATTAAAGTCATTTAACAAATTTAGTATCTTCTTACTCCACTTTTGATACCAAAGGTGCCCATTTTGAGGTATTTACGATATTGTAGTATTTTGTTGATGATATTCTCATTGGATTAGAACTTTTGAGGAAAAACACAATCCTAAATTTTAGATAGCCATCTTTAGTGCTCATCGTTGTATTGCCTCTTCTTCTTGATAGTGATTCTAATTAACATTGAGCTAACTCTTTTATTTGAGGTTCTGTTGTTGTTGTTGTTGTTGTTGTTGTTGTTGTTGTTCTTCTTCTTCTTCTTCATCTGCTTGGTTGTCATACGTCCAAGCAACAATTTGCAAGTCTAGTCTTGTCATTCAGAAAATAAAATTTAATGGCAGACATTGGAATCTCCAGCCTTTTCAAATCTGTGCAGTTGTATTATAAATACGAACTGATCTTGTGCTCTTTGGTTTGAGCTCAGCTTCCTAACCGCTTGGAATCTCCAAAGTTTGAGCAGAAACCCAAAGTGATGATTTCCCAAGGTATCAAGTTGAAATCCAGTTTCTCGAGTTCCATTTCTATCAGAGTAGTTATTAATTATTTGAGAAAAAAAAAAACAGAATGAAAATTATCACTGTTCTCGATCAGGTCTCTACTTGAAACTGTATATCTTTAGTTCCATATTGTGGTTTCCAAGATTTTAATGAGAATGATTGGAATATCAGAGAACACCATTGTCCAAAAATTAAAGAGAGAGAGAGAGGACCAATGTACCATGTATTTATACCTAATTTGTAATAATAATATGTCGTCGGGAAACTCAAGGTGGAAAGAGGGAGAAGCCTTTTCACTATTCTTTCTGGCCGACAGTGAGGCCTATGTTATCATACAAGATGCCCATGATTGGGTAACATTGGGTTTTTCTTCGCAAACTACCTCATATTTTATTGGCCATGACAACGGAAAACATTTGCTTGTTTTTGCAGATTAGAGGTATGTTCTTCCTTCACATGATTTTAGTGAGGATTCTAATAAACTACTTGGTTGTCTTTTCCATGATTGGTTGGACTACACGTAAAATTTTTAGTTCTTATAAAGAATGGAGACTATGATGGAGGGTATCGATGCTTGGTTTCTATTCTTTGAAGCTTTGGTGGTGGGAGGAGGCTTTCGTTATCATTATGTTAACCAAGGATCTATTCTGATAGAAAATGATTAAGAATTACATTACCTGTTTTTTTTTCTTACAATAGTTTAGCAATACAGACACGTTTGAATGGGAGTTATTTATGTGTGAGGTTTGTTTCCTTTTCTTCCCTCCCATTCATGTTCATTTCCGAGAAGCCCTTGCTTGCTCCAATGATGTCTGCTGTGTCAGGGAAAACTTAAATGAATAAGGATCGGGCCTTTTTAAATTTTTGTCAAACCCTCAGTAATGATGTGATGGAATCCCACTATGTTTTCTTTTAATAAAAAAATGATTGTGATGTGTCTCCAAGTGTGTACGTATGAGAGAGAGAAAGTATGTTCAACATTAAGGAATTCATATTGGTATTGGTGTTGTAGCACGAAATGATCTTTTTTTAACAAGCAAGAATGATAATGGTTCTGAGGATGGATCCTTGTTCTTTTCCTTTTCTTCCCCTTAACCAAGAATGCACTGATAAATATTTTATCAGATCATGAATGTTTGAGGAGGAATCACGTTATCCTGGTATGAAGCCTTGCAATATTTGAAGAGTGAAACAGGAAACATGATAAAACCATAAATATATTTAGGTAAAGAACATTTGCCAATCTCTAAAATGCCAAGGGACCATGAAAGAAAATATTATAGCTTGTAATTTCAAACATTTAATTGCCCACAACGCCTCCACACCCACCTGGTTAGGTGGGGTGTGTCCTTTGCCACAAAATTGAAGCTATGGGTTGCTAACGGTCATTTGTCTTCATTACCGAAACAAAAAAAATTCAAATACTCAATTCAATTTTTTTACTGTTCGTGATGCATAGCAGGGGCCACTTACTATCAGATTGTCGCTCACGATATCGTTTACAATTTTTTTCCTCATCAGAATCTAAACAATATTTTGGCACTTTAAAATCCGTCTTTACTTGAAATTCAACCCCATCATTGAAGAAATCAAACAGAAAAGGCAGCTAACAAATGATTCATTGGATCAAACAACTTGGTTTTCACCTGATTGGGTCAACCCAGCTTTCCCATGCTAATTAATAGTGTTTTTCTTTCATTCTCTTTCATGTGAAGATGAACATTAATAAGCTATCCTTACTCATAAAACCACTATCATTCATACTATTTTGTTAGAAAGTTACACAGAATAAACACTAGAGAGGGGAGAGAGATTCGAGAAGAAAACAAGCACACAATGCCACACGATTTACGTGGTTTGGCCAATGACCTAAGTCCAAGGGCAGCGGAGGAGCTGATATTTTCACTATGTAAAAAAAAATGATTACAAAGGTAGATGAGCTCTCTGTCCTAAAAAAAACTTAAAGCTGCACAGAACACCCAAACTCACAAAAGTTACCTAAGCAATTAAGCAAACCTTAAAAAAGCATTTACCGGTCCCTCCGCCAACACCATAGACTTCCAAAAAATTCCTCAGTATAGTTTTCTTCAAGTGACGTGTCAGGGTTGTTACATGAAATTCAAGGCACATCTCAACATATTTTGTTAGTTTTCCACAAGAGAATCTTCAATCACATCAAACACATTTGAAATTCAATTATTTTATGGCTTATTGAAGTTAAAAGAAATGAAGAAAAGTAAAAAAGCAAGATATATAGTAATCTCTTTTTTTTACAAGGAACTACGGCTAAAGAGAGGAAAACCCCAGGTGGGGCCCCTCGATTACCCTGCTGGCTTACTTCTAAAGTTAGGGACACACCCGTGCGCCATCAGGGTTTGATCCAATGCCTTCAAGTTGAAACCCCACTTGTTACACTAATCATTAAAGCCATCGAAGAAGACAAGATATAATTGGTTTACATAATTATTAAATCTATAATTGATTTGAGTAATTATTTTATCCTTGGATTATCATATTGTTTAGAGAACCCTGCACTGCAATTATCTGTAGTAACTTTTGAATAGTCTATAATTAATCATTCAAATGGTGTCCTTTAGCTGGAGTTTAATTCTTTTTTTTTTTGTTTTGAAACCCTGGTTTAGGCAAGCACTTGATCTATACGATTATTGGTTGTGATGGTACACGATTTTACTATATATGTCAACAATGGAATTAATTACTTCAAGTTACCATGCATCTCCAATTTTTACCAATTATATTGTCCTCTATCATGCCAGCCAAACATTCAGACATGGTTGATTTCTGTCAACTAGCAGGCACTGCTAAAGTATAAATATGCATCTAGAGTTGAAAACACGAACCTTATATGGTAAATCCGGAGTGCATTTTGGAACTAGAAGAATGCAACCTTTGAAGCAATGACAACACATTTTGTATGGAGAATTAAAAAATCTAACATATCATCAAACCTAACGTAACGTCACCCGGTCATCACACATTAATATTCAAGTTTTCATTAGATCGATCTCTGTGAATCAACAGCATCATGGTTAACGATAGAATAAATCTTTGGGCTTTGGATTATAAGTTTTCTAAAATTGTTTTACACCCGATCAATCAACTGGCGGTTTATCCCTTGAATATATATATATATATATATATATATATATATATATATATATATATATATATATATATATATATATATATATATATAGAGAGAGAGAGAGAGAGAGAGAGAGAGAGAGAGAGAGAGAGAAAAGCCCATAACAGCTGACGAGCAAATTGTCCTCTATTATCGGACACTTTCACCACTGATCGTGAGCAGATCAGCGGCCGAACAAAAAAATCAAGTTAAAACAGGCCTAATGCTAATGCGTTGATTTTGCGCAACTCCAACGCACTACAGCGCGTCTGACAGCTTTCGGCATTATGACATTAATGATACGTGCTTAATGGGTTTTTCAGATTTTTTTTTATTTTTAAATTCTTACCGTGCAGATGTGATCTATGTAGTTGATTTTATAGGGATCAGCTCTTGAAGTGTTTGATTCTGACACATGGGTGAGTTTTTATTAGATTAAAAAAATCAGTGATCCAAAATCTTTGTAAATTTTAGAGGCTCCAAATATCATTTTTTCATCTAAAATACATGATCCAGGTGAGGCTTCCTCATAAATCGACCATGCCCAACACAGTTATAGTGTCGGAATTGCAAAAAAAATACCGGAATAGCAGAAAAACCCATTAAGCATGTATCATTAAGCACCTACCCAATTCTCTCTCTCTCTCTCTCTCTCTCTCTCTCTCTCTATATATATATATATATATATATATATATATATATATATATATATATATATATATATATATGTGTGTGTGTGTGTGTGTGTGTTCAGCATGGTTTGCTTGCGAATGATCGGACAATGGAGATAGTGGTTTTTGGAAGTAAAAACTTGTTGTTTTGAGTCATGAAATTTTGACACATTGTGTGCCAAACACTTTTGAAGCCCTTAAAACCAGCTACCTGTTACAATCACGTTCAAAACATGCTTCCCCTGTGCAAGCAAATTATATGGCCTCTCTAGGGTCAGATGTGCAAAAAATCAGAAGATATATAAAAGGAAAATAGTTCCAAACCTTCATTAGTACCAAATATTTGCCCCCCGCCCTCTCTCACACACACGTATGTGTGTGCGTGTGCTTTGGAAGTGGAACGAAGGGATCCAATATATACAAAGAGAACTACGTACTCTAACAGGTTCATCAACAAGCTTTAAAGCAGTTAAAGATGAAATAGGAAAGGGACAGGATCCCAAACGCCATCCCCTTTCTAGCCACATTCTACCTACCACCAATAGAGTAAGAATATACTTTAGCATGCTTTTGGCACCAACTGAACTTAATCGTAATGTTCAATGAAAACCAATGATATTTCATGTCCTGTACGCAAGCTGAGCAAATACTTTTAACGCACATGAAAAAAGAAGTAGCTATATACTCGACAAAAGTAATTCTTTTTCTTTTCCTTTTTCGGAGAATGGTAAAAGTAATAAAGCTGATAGCTAGCTAGATATAGTTCTGTGAAAAACAAAAACAGATAGCAAGGTATAAAGATAAATGTCCTCCCTCCAAAAAAAAAAAGTATTAAGGGCAAATATCATTAACAGCCTCTGTGTTACTCATATGATATCCTATAAAGGAGTGAAAGGAACGAGGAGGATTACAGGTCTGCAACTATATCAAATTATTATTATTTTTTAAAGGCAAGCTGTGGTTATGCAGACCCTTACCAGTTATACAACTATACCATTGGTGGTTTTTGAAGTCCCAATACAAGGTGACGTGCACTAGCAACTATACCAATTTTACTGCATACAACATATCACTATCTAAAATGGGTTCAACTTGCATTGCAACATTGACAACAATTGAATTGAATTGGATTGTTTTCTTTTGGATAATCCAAGAAAAACCACCCCCCTCCTCCACAGTTACTGACCACACATTGGCTGGCCTACCGTTGGTAAAACCCTTGAGGTCTCCCCTCCTCACCGAGGAGTATACTCAGTTTCAACCTTGTAGCAAGGAACACCATCTGTGGGTTTCGAACTTGTGACATCAAGTCACCGCTACCAGATGAAGAGAGCCCTTGTTGGCAGTTGGATTGGATTCTGTTTGGACTCAACTGACAAGAGATAACCACGTACTGTTGATAGCGTGCGTGCAATTTGCAGAATATCAATTCTAGACTGCTGCCCCGAGAATCCATGGTCTAGCAATTTTTTCAACCTACAGAAGAAGCCATCAGGTGGCAGACACTAAGTACGTACCCTATGAAAAGTTTCCAACTCACACAAAAAAAAAGAAATTAAACTGAAACTTAGTGTACCCCAATTCAACGGGGTATACTTTTTAAGATTCTTAATTTAGATCTAATAAGGTTGTGTCAGTTTAATCCAAAGAGCGGAATGCATAAGGCATTTACTCCTGGTCGCCATGAACAGACCCCCCAGATGTGATCATTATGTTGTTTTAATAGAAATATATAGGTTCAACCTGTATGTAAGGTTTTGCAAGGGTTGAAAATTCAATAACCTACAATCAACCAAAATTTCAGCCCTTATAATAATATTTTTGCCTAAAAAAAATTCAAGAATTGATAACTTACTATATTTTGATCATATCGAACACATCAATAAAGTTAAGTTTGATCAAAACAACCTCTCAATATGAGTTTTAACTAGGGGGGTTGTTAGCCATGAGGGTGTCAAATACTTAATGCAAGCTGGGATTAGGCAGACCCCTACCAGTTATACAACTATACTAATGGGTTTTGACACCCCCCCCACCCCCCCACCCCTCGGTGAGGGTGTCAAATAGTTGCCCTCTATATGTTGGGTAAATATCAACTACTATAAGTAGAAATCACTCATTTCTTCAAAAAAATTAACTTTTTTGTAGATCAAAGGTTACAATGTGATCTACATAGATTGTTTGGTAGAAAATGTATTGAATCATGTGGGGTTTAAAAATTAAAAGATCACAATGAGTCCAAATTTTTTAACTAATAAAACATTTTAGATCTTAGCAAAACTATTTTGAACACATCTATGTGATTAGATTCAGTACCCATGATTTTTAGCTCATTGATTCCTTACTTTTATAAGTACTAAATATTTTCTTATATATATATATATATATATATATATATGAGATGAGCGTAACAATGGACGCCCAAATAGTGGACTCAGGCATTGGACGAGCACATGCAAATTTTTGTAAAAAAAAAAAGCCCTTTAGTGGTGGTCATCCACTACCGTTAAAGGGCACTCTGCTCTTCTTTCTCTCTATCTCAATGGGTATCCGGTGGGTTCAATGTTGGTTGAACCTGTTTCTGTTTCGTAATGTTGATGGTTATAGTTCGGGTCTCGGTCTCTCTATATATATATATATGTATAGCTCAAAGTTAGTGATACCTGGTTTAGAATACAAAGTCAGGAACAGCACAGAAACAATTAGGGGAGCAATTTGTTTTTAATGTGGAAATCTCAATCATTAATTGGCAGCCAGTTATATAAAATAGAGGGATTTTGTTGACAAGATTGAAGAGGAGAGGTTTGAGATGGGTGCGGGTGAGTGTTATGACTATTTGGCACAGCCAATCACGTGACAGGGGCTTGCACTTGTAGCTGACGTAACCATGGGCACTCGGTCCTTCTTAACTACTGAGATGGCGCTGGTGGAGGAGGAAAAGCAGAGAGGTGGTACAGTGAGGGACTGCTCGGGGGGAGAGGAAATGGGCTGATTCTTGTACGAGATTGCAGGGCCACCGTCCCATTTGATGGCGTTTTAAATACCATCATAGCCATCCCACTTCTTTTCCTCAATCTGTCGTGGTAATAAAGCAGCATAGAGCGGGTTGAGATCAGGTGGTATTGAAACAGTTCCCTGCGAGGCTTAACTCGACTTTGCAAGTGAAAAGAAAGGAGGGGAGTACAGATGCCTACCAGTCTGAAATTAATTTTGCCCCATCGATCTTGGTACGGGGTGGGAGCATCTCATCAATTTCTACCGTACAGTGGACAAGAATATATGAACAAAATACAACTAAGAGAGAGAGAGAGAGACAACTTGAAAATTGAAACGACCAATCATTTGTCGATTTTTAGTGAAGTTAACAAATACTGCACATCA
Source organism: Nuphar pumila (assembly GCF_984573655.1). Lineage (NCBI taxonomy): Eukaryota > Viridiplantae > Streptophyta > Magnoliopsida > Nymphaeales > Nymphaeaceae > Nuphar > Nuphar pumila. The sequence goes on from NC_143259.1 coordinate 1,649,408, forward strand.
AAGTTAACGATGCAAACGCCTTGGGATTTAGTGGGGGTCCTGAAGTGAGGACTCGTGGGACTTAGATGATAACAAATTTCATTGATGGGGTCAGAGGGCCACAGTTCAAGTTCGGGCACGGTATTTGGCAAGATTATTTCTCTTTCTCTGCTTTTTAACATCGTTGTTGAAAGTCTGGTCTTGCTGATGAGGGCAGTGGAGCATCGACTTATTGATTTTTTGGAAATCAAAGTTTTTTTTATCAAATTTTTACTTATGTCGTAGGCATGATCTTTTTCAACAGCGTCATCATTCAACAAATATTGCGATTCAAGCTAATCCTTCAATTTTTTCTTTCGTTGTCCAGATTATCTCTGAACAACGGTAAATGCTGCTTCTCCATGTTTAATGTCCCTCCTTCTTTGCTTGCTATTGAGCAACAAATTTTTGGTTGCGCTTCTTCGGAGCTTCCTATTTCCTATCTGAGTCTTTCTTTTTAGCTATCGTGTATCTCATCTGTCGCTTGGAATGCCACTCTCCAAAAAGACTAATTTAAAATCTTCTTCTGGCAGGCTTCCTGCTTTTTTATCGTTGGGCGCTTAACTCTCATCAGGCATGTTCTAACGTCTATCCCGAAATCTTTTATGTCCATGTTCGTGATGTCAATTGGAGTGCAGAAAAAACTCTCTTGTTTACTGGTGAATTTCCTTTGGTCTGGGCGCAATCTCCAGAATAAGCGTCATCTGATGGGTTGAAATTCTGTCGCTTCCTAGGAGTCAGGCGAGCTTGGGGATATTTGACTCCCGAATGAGAAGTAACATCCTTGTCGTGAAGCAAAGCTGGCTCGCGCACCAATCTGACTCTCTGTGCGCTAACTTCCTTCTCGCTAAGTATGGCTCCTTTGAGTCGCTCTACTTGGATCGTCACTCCCACAGCAGATGCTACGCTTCTCCGCTGCGTTGGTGTTGGATCAAAGCATGGTCGATCGTCATTTCCAAGGAGGGTGACCCTGATCCTCTAGCCCAGTTTCTTCGTCGGGCTATTACGCCCGACAGAGCTTTCTGCACCAAATCTTGTTACCTTTTCCTCCTTCCTCCTGGTGACGACTGGATCCTTACGAGCCTTATCTGATCCCGGGGCCCTACTCCTCGTTCGCGGTTTCTTGTATGGCTAATTATGCATGATCAGGTTCAGACAGATTGTCTCCTAAAATGTATTGGCTTTCATCTACCAAGTAGGTGTATTATGTGTAAGACGGATGAAGAATCAGCTTATCATTTGTTCTGAGCCTGCTCCATCTTTGGGGATCTTTTTAAGCATACCTGGAACAAGTCTGTTGTCAATGTGCGTCAAGAGTCTTTCGCTATTGATCTTTTGTGGAGCCCGCAACCTGTTTGCAAGTGCAACCGATGACGGCTTATCTGGAGAACATAGTTTCTCTCTTCCTGGTGGGCTGTCTGGATGACCCGCAATAATGCCATCTTTCGGGAATGCCCAGTTGTTTTCAATAAACTGGCGCATTGCATTTTAGCAGACGTGCACACTATTTTGCGATTCTCGTTCCCTGACCTTCAGCGCTTTCTGCCGCCCTCGATGCCTCCTGAACCAGGCTGAATCTTTTGTGTTTTTCGTTTACTTCTCTTGTATTTTTGGTTTTGTTCTTGCTATTGGCCTTCGGGTCTGTTTTCTGCTTTGATCTTTCGGCTTTGGGCTCAATGTTTGTTGACCCTTCGTTCTCTCTTTAATATTGATGTTTCATTTCGTCTCTCTCTCTCTCTCTCTCTCTATATATATATATATATATATATATATATATATATATATATATATATATATAGAAAAAAGGTTAGGTGCATGATCACTTAATTTCGACCAAAACGAACCGGTGTGGAGCATCCATTGCACACGTGTTCCATCGAAGAAGACCTTTAGTGACGATTTTTTGTCACCTCTAAAGCTCTTGTTGGGTGAAACATGCACGAAGCCTTCATCACATGTGCCATAAACGCTCCGCATGAGTTCATTTTGGTCATGTTCGAAAGTGACCATGCACCTACCCCTTACTATATATATATATACACGAACCTCCTTTATTCCGACGAGTATCAGATCTGTTACTTTTTGTTCATCATTTTGTGACCTGTGGCACGACCGCCGCTAAAAGGGGTAAAACCAAAAAATAAAAGCTTACCACTGATTGTCTGTGCATTCGTCCAATATATCAACAAACACAAGTGTTTGATGATATATATATATATAGAGAGAGAGAGATGTTTCACGAAAGTTTTTCATTTTTATTATTATTTAGTGAGCTCATGTTTTAAATTATGATTTTTTTTATGTTTAGATGGTTTTTTAAAAGCACTATAAATCGACGGTCCACAATACTTTGTATTGTAAAGTTTTAAATGCATAATGAGCTAAAAAAAATTTTTAGTGAAAGGACAATTCATAAATGAATCAGGAAATTGGATGCTTGATCAGGTGACAAGAAGTCACCAAAGTTATACAGATGACATAAAAACTGACACAGAAGAATGAGAGGTGTCGCGCTAATGAACACCCTCCCAGTGACTTGAACGCTAAATCCTGCTAGCCTACGGGAAGAGGCTAATTTGAGGACATTTAAATAAGATAAAATGATAATATATAGTTATATATGTATATTTATATATATGTGTGTGTATATACTAATTTATTAAAATTAATAAGAACAAATTTTTAAAGTTAAACACAACAAATGCTCTAAATAAAAATCAGATTTCTCTTTCTCAAATAAAATCTGAAATTTTCCGTTAACTAGATACCGAACAGAAAATCAAAGAGGCGCAATCTTGGCAGCTGATTTCGGTTGTTGATCATTGAGTTCGAATCTGTTGGAATACTAATCATGAACTCAACTAACACAACAATGGTATTTAACGCAAAACGAAGCTAATCAACTCAGTTGTAGTTCAGATGTTAACAGGATTTTTAAACAGATTCAATTTCTGCGAAAAACAACAAATGATAGAAAAAGAAACAGTCTTTCCGCTGCCCTGAGAAATAACATGTAGTTTAAACCTTGTTAATTCAAACTCGTCAGTCCCAAAAATTATAAAGGTCGTCCAGTTTGTAACATGTTCACAGCTACGCTCAGAACATAGAAACAAACAGACTCGACGCTGATCAAGTTCCTAACATAGCTCAAAAATAAGGCATTCAAAGACTGTTCAGATTTGACAGCAAATTGGTTGAAGACGTTCAAGCAGAAATCGCAGGAACAGAGAAAAGTTGAGAAAAGTTGTGCAACGTCCCACATGGGGAATTTTTTTGTAGCTCTTTCAATAAAAATCACAACCACAATTCACCATAAACTCTTAATCAGTTTTCCCCCACCAAACAAATAATGCTTTCAATACTGATTCATGTCAACTTAAAAAACGGAATCTGTTTATCCCTTACAAAAAAACGACCTTCAATATTCAGGGATATAAACCTTAATCAGAAAAAAAGGATTCACATGCATAAAATAGTTCTCTGCTCAACAGTGAATCAGCGTTACAACACCAACCCAGAAAACCAGAATACTTAAGAGAAATCGAAACATGATCCGAAATGGTACGGGAGCCCATTGCTGCAAAAACATCAAATTGGTCATGGAAGAAGGGGACATTATGAACCTGTCCAATTTGCATAGGCAAGGTAGGTTCCACTTGTTTGATCAGTCGAACCTCCCACCGCTCATGTGAATATCGAGTAGATTTTAATTCTCCTTAAATTCTGCAAAGCTTCCATCCCCTAAGTAGGGGTGGCAAAACCTGATACGACCGGCCAACCTGCCTCTTAGGCGGGTTCAGGTTTGGAAAAAACAAACCCGTTTAATAAACGGGTCGACCCGCCTAACCCGTTTATTAAACGGGTCGGGTTCGTGTTAGGGGTATGCCAACCCGCCAACCTGGCTGACCCGTTTAATAAACGGGTTAGGCGGGTGGGTCAACCCGCCAACCTGTCTGCCAACCCATCGACCCGCCAACCCGACCTGTCAACCCGACCCGCGAACCTGAGAACCCGTTTACCCGACCCAACCCATTTATTAAATGGGTTGGCGGGTCGTGTTGGGCTACCCGTTTATTAAATGGGCCAGGTTTGTGTTTGCCACAGCCGACCCGTTTAATAAACGGGTCGGGTTCGGGTTGAGGTGTGCTGACCTGCCAACCCGACACCCACCCTACCCCTAAGTCAGCCAATGAGCATTATCAGTATCATCCAACATGAGGATGAAGTTGAAGTCCCCACCAAGGCAAGTCATATTGAGCCCTAAGCTGGTCCAACTCATGCCAAAACACCCTCTTAAGGGCACTCGTAACAAGCTCGAACACTGTTATCAGCCAAAATGGGTTACATCCATGATGGCATGAGAACAAAATGATAATAGAAAAATGTCCAACCTGCACAATATCACCATTCAAACTATTCTTCCATAAACCAGCACCCACCGGCACTTTTGAGAAGAAATATACACAAAGATAGCACCCCTCCACAATCGGTCGAAGAAACATTGATTAATAAATTACAATTTTGTCTTGGATATGCAGAAAATATCAGACTTGTGAGTTTTGATAAAACCAACAAAATTATGATTGATAAGATGCTCAAACATTGGAGAAGGGAAGCCATCCAATAGTCATTAGTTGTAGATTTTAGATCTTCCTAGTAATGCATTGGTGCAGCCACTTTCTTGTTTCTCAAAATCATATTTTTTTTGGTATTTTTTCTCACATCTAACATCCAAAATCTGACTTATATACAGGTTTATTCATTGATCCAAAATCAATGGCTATGGAGGTACTATTTTTTTCTGGCTCATAAAAACATGTTTTTTAGTCTAAAAAACATTATCCAAAGAGTAGTTTCCCACTAAATTGAGCATTCTAAACATATCTAACGGCTCAGATTTATCATAGAATACTTTAAAACTATGGAACAGAATGCCGCAGAACAAGAAATGAGGCCTAATATGTTCAGTTCTATATATAGGGTAAATATTGGCTACTAATGAGCTAGAAATCATAGGTGAAAGTTGTATCAACTCAATCTAACTACATAGATGTGTTCAGCATCATTCCTTTGCTAAGGATCAAGCCTTGGATCGTGCTTTTGGGATATAAAAATATGATCTTTTGAGTTGTGAAATTTTGGCACATTTTGAGCCGTTGACTTTTTAACCCTTTAAAAACCTAATTACTTATCATAATCACATGATTCAAAACAAGTTTCCTACTAAACAAACCATGTAGATCACATCAGAAACATTTGATCTACAAAAAATTGAAAAATTTGAATAAAGCAGTGATTTCTATTCATTAGTTTGGTACCTTCCTTAGTAGCAAATATTAACCCATATATATATATATATATATATATATATATATATATATATATATATATATATATATATATATATATATATATATATATATATATATATATATGTGTGTGTGTGTGTGTGTGTGTGTGTGTGTGTAGGGGTGGCAAAATCTGACACGACCCGCCAACCCGCTTCTTAGTCGGGTTTGGGTTTGGCTTAAATGGGTTCGTGTCGTAAATGGGTCGACCCGCCTAACCCGTTTATTAAACAGGTCGGGTTCGTGTTAGGGGTATGCCAACCTGCCAACCCGGCTGACTCATTTAATAAATGGGTTAGGCGGGCGGGTCAACCCGCCTACCCGAACCCGACCTGCCAACTCGCCCACCAGTTTACCCGAACCCGACCCGCTAACCAACCAACCCGTTTATTAAACGGGTTAACCGTGTCGTGTCAGGTTACCCGTTTAATAAATGGGTCGGGTTCGTGTTTGCCACAGCCGACCCATTTAATAAACGGGTTGGGTTCGTGTTGAGGTATGTTGACCCACCAACTCGCCGACACGACCGGACAACCCGACCCGATTGCCACCCCTATGTGTATGTGGGCGCAGGGAGGGGGGGGTGTGTTTGCAAAATTTACCTTCATGGGTAAGAACCACTTAGTAAAAAAACTTATTGTTTTTATTTTTCATATATTTTGCACCTCTACTCAAAAGGAGTTTGGCATAGTGGGATGGGGCCTAGGCAGGCAGTCTAGGTTCAAATCTTATGAGCATCACCTCTTGCGTAAGCCAAAGCGTGAGACTCTTTGAGAGCAAGGGTTATGCCCACAAAGTTTTACGTTGTCAAGATAGTGATCGTAAGTAAAACAATCGTAAGTAAAACAGGTAGAGTCAGTGCAGCTAGGTCTTTAATCTTGGAGGAAGTTTCTCTGTGTAAATATAAAAAAATATGTTTTGTACACGTGATCCTCTAAATGTCGAAGCAGGTTATATGTCCCCCCCCCCCCGAACAGGGCATCTCATGATCGGGGGTCTTAAAAAGCACCATGTATTTAAGCCTGTGCATCTCGTATCCCCATGTTTGTCAGCATTAATTAACATTGGAGTTTGATGCGATTGCAAAGACTTAATTACCCTCTCCTCCATTGGTGCCAAAAAAAATAATGATTGTAGAAAAGAAGTGATTGTAAAGACTTAAGTGCCCCAAAGATGATTATTTAAGACCCAGTCTCTGCACTGCAGGATTATCCGAGAAAAAAATCTCTCCTGGAGGAGGTCATGAACATCAACCCTCTCACTCTCTCTCTCCTTTCTCTTTCTGCTTCTGTGCACATCCAGCAGAAGATTCTACATTGCTCCATCAAGCACCGACTGACCTGCACATTGACTGTTGTGGAGCCTGATTCAGAGTTTTTACCCTTACAGGAGGAGGGTTTGGGGGCTCCTCTCAGCGTGGGTAGCATCATTCAACTAAATAAGTTGTGGATCCTGATTCAGAGTTTTTATCCTTACAGAAGAGATGTCTGGGGGTTCCTCCCAGTGTGAGTAACATCATTCAACTTGAAGAGTTGTAGAGCCTGATTGAGAGTTTTTACCCTTACAGAAGAGGGGTCTGAGGGCTCCTCCCATCGTGGGTAGCATTATTCAACTTGATGAGTTGTGGAGCCTGATTCAGAGTTTTTGCCCTTACAAGAGGGGGGTTTGGGGGCTCCTCTTAGCGTGGGTAGCATAGTTTTTGCCCTTACAGGAGGGGGGTTTGGGGGCTCTTCCCAGCGTGGGTAGCATCATTCAACTTGATGAGATCTGAATCCTGATTCATAGTTTTTTTCCTTACAGAAGGGGGGTTTGGGGGCTCCTCTTAGCGTGAGTAGCATAGTTTTTGCCCTTACAGGAGGGGGGTTTGGGAGCTCTTCTCAGCATTGGTAGTATCATTCAACTTGATGCACTGCAAGATTATCCGAAAAAGGAATCTCCCCTCGAGAAGGCCATGAACATCAACCCTCTCTCTCTCCCTTCTCTTTCTACTTCTGTGCATATCTAGCAGACAATCCTACACTGCTCCATCAAACATCGACTGACCTGCAAACTGACTGTAGCATGGTTGACCTTGATGAGTTGTGGAGCCTGATTCAGAGATTTTGCCCTTACAGGAGGGGGGTTTAGGGGCTTCCCCCGACTCAATAAAGTGTTTTGTTTAATCATGGTGCTCATGTTTCCTTCAGTTGTTTTTTGCTAAAGGTTTTTGTAACACCTTTTTTTACGATTTTTCTATTTTTTTTTTGTTTGAAGATGATGACTTCTGAAAGTTACCGTTCAATTTCAGGAAATGAACCTGTTACAGAACCAGAAATTCTGTAATCAGTTTCGGTTTTTAACATATTTGAAATATCAAATGAGTTTATAAAGTTATAAAAATTTCCAAATATAAACTAGCCAAGTAAAGACAGAATACCTTTTTTACAGATTTGAAAAATGATCTTCCGTTGGGGAGATATGACTCTTGCAAAATGAACAAAAAACCTGAGTATCTAAAACGATATAGAGTGTAACAGGGTCTTGGTTTTTGACCAAAAATAGGTATGAAATTACCTTAAAAATTGCTAAAAATTTGCAGAAATAAACTAGACTCAATAACAAAGATGCCGCTTTTTACGGATTGGAAATTCGATATTCGGTTAGGGAGATACGCCCCCGACAAGTTGGTCTTAATTCAAATAACGATTTACGCGTGACGGCTTATTGAATAACACTACAAATCGCTTAGCGATTTGTAGTGTATTTCATGAGTCACTATAGCGATTTATGGTGTTGTTCAATAAATCATTATGTGTAAATCACTATTGTAACTTATAGTATTTTCAATAAATCGCTGTGCGATTTACAGGGTAAATTGCTACCTGAATTAGGACCAACTTGTCAGGGGCATATTTCCCTGACCGGAGATCGGATTTCAAATCCGTAAAAAATGGTGTTTTTCTTATTGAGTCTAGTTTATTTATGTCAATTTTAAGCATTTTTTAATGTAATTTATTTCCCCATTTTGATTGAAAACCAGACCCCTATTATTTTGCATTATTTAAGTTGCACATATTTTTAGTTCATTTTGCGAGAGTCATATCTCCCCAATGAAATATCATTTTCCAAATCTGTAAAAAGGGTTTTCTTTATTTATGTGTCTAGTTTATATCTGAAAATTTTTATAACTGTTTATACACATTTGATATTTTAAATTTGTTAAAATTCAGATCTGGTTACAGATTAATTTTATTTAACCATGATTAAACAAAATAGTTTTGGTTTTTTATATATTTGAAATATCAAATAAATATATAAAGTTATAAAAATTTCCATATATAAACTAGACAAATAAAACAAAAAAACCCTTTTTACATATTTTAAAAATGATCTCTCGTTGGGGAGATATGACTCTTGCAAAATGAACTAAAAACATGAGTAACTCAAACAATATAGAGTTTGACAGGGTCTTGGTTTTCGACCAAAAATATGTATGAAATTACTATAAAAATTGCTGAAAATTGACAGAAATAAACTATACTTAATGACGAAGATGTTGCTTTTACGGATCGAAAATCCGATCTTCGGTTATGGAGATACACCCCCGACAAGTTGGTCTTGATTCAAATAACGATTTAAGTGTGACGACTTACTGAATAACACTAGAAATCTTTATTCAGTAAGTCGTCACGCGTAAATCACTATTTGAATGAAGACCAAGTTGTCGGGGGCGTATCTCCCTAACCGGAGATCAAATTTCAAATCCGTAAAAAATGGTGTCTTTCTTATTGAGTCTAGTTTATTCTTGTAAATTTTCAGCAATTTTTATAGTCATTTGTTTTTCCATTTTGATTAAAAATCAGACCCCTATTATTCTGCACTATTTAAGTTGCACATATTTTTAGTTCATTTTGCGAGAGTCATATCTCTCCAATGAAATATCATTTTCTAAATCTGTAAAAAGGGTTTTCTTTCTTTATGTGTCTAGTTTATATCTGAAATTTTTTATAACTGTTTATATATATTTGATATTTTAAATTTGTTAAAATTCAGGACTGGTTACAGATTAATCTTATTTAACCATGATTAAACAAAATAGTTCTGGTTTTTTATATATTTAAAATATCAAATAAATATATAAAGTTATAAAAATTTTTATATATAAACTAGACAAATAAAGAAAAAAAATCTTTTTTACAGATTGGAAAAAATCTGATCTCTATAACAGGTTCATTTTCTGAAATTGAACAGTAACTTTCAGAAGTCACCATCTTCAAATCAGAAAAAAAGAACAGAAAAATCGTGGGAAAGGGTGTTACGAAAACCTTTAGCAAGAAACAACTAAAAGAAACATGAGCACCATGATTAAACAAAACACTTTATTGCATCGGAGGAAGCCCCCAAACCCCCCTCCTGTAGGGGCAAAATCTCTGAATCTGGCTCTACAACTTATTGAGTTGAACGATGCTACCCAGACCGGTGGGAGCCCCCAAACCCCCCTCCTGTATGGGCAAAATCTCTGAATCTGGCTCCACAACTCATCAAGTTGAGCCATGCTACAGTCAGTGTGCAGGTCAGTCGATGCTTGCTGGAGCAGTGTAGGATCGTTTGCTGGATGTGCAAAGAAGCAGAAAGAAAAGGGAGAGAGAGAGGGTTGATGTTCATGGCTTTCTTCAAGGGGGATTCCTTTCTCAGATAATCCTGCAGTGCAGGGACTTTCTGGATGGAGGAAATGTTTGTTCTTTTTTTGAACCGTTTGTTTTCTTTTTTTTGAATGGACATTTTTGTCATTTTCTCAAACCGCCGTTTTATGACAAGAATAGCAAGAAAGGGTACTTAAGTCTTTGCAACAACACCAGAGTCCGATGCAAAGTTATGTCAACATACACGGGAATACGAGCCCCATGTGCGTAAATATGTGGTGCTTATTCATCCCCCCGAACACAGACGTGGGATTCAGTGAATCATCGGGGGAGAACATACACCACCCTCTCTCTAAATGTGATCTACACATTATGTTTTAATAGAAACCGTCCGTTGAATCATGTTTTTCTAACAGGTATATCAAATTTTATGAGTGTTAAAAAAATCAACCACCAATAATGCATAAAATTTTTAAACCTCAAAAGAATATATTTTACGTCAGAAAACTGTAATCCAAAAGTAGATTCCTATCATTTTGATCATGTTATATATATATATATATATATATATATATATATATATATATATATATATATATATATATATATATATATATATAAAGTGGTAGCACAACTACCAGCAAGTGTACGCTGAGCATCCGTTTTCACAAAGTACCTTTATTAGTTTAGTAAAAGTGTGCATCAGTAGAGGCCTGAAACCTTTAACAGCACACTAAACGCGCCACTAAAGATCTCTCCAAAACTTTACTGGCGAACACTTTTAATGCGCCAGGAAAAGTACTTTTACAAATTTGACATTGAGTGTCTAGCGCCATACCGAAGGCATTGGGCAACCATGCATATCTCTCTCTCTCTCTCTCTATATATATATATATATATATATATAGGGAGAGAGAGTTTTAATATATGGCAACATTTGAAAATGTAACTATTAATTTTGTGCAAAAAATTACAATAGTTTCATGTAAACAATATATTCTTTTCTTGAAAAAAAAAGTTACAAATGCTCAAAGAAATTTATAATTTATAATTTATAAATAAGAAACTTTTAAGCCTCCAATGCCCATATTTCTATTTTTAGAATATTATAAGATAAGAAAAGAAAGATTCAAGCTTCCTAATGAAATTAAATAATTTCATCAAAAGCATAATTTCTAGGCCATTCAATGAAGATAAAGTGGGTGGTTTGGCAGCTCAAGAGTTCACATCGATTTGACACCACTCCCATCTTTTCTCTCTCTTAACTCATTTGGAGCTGTCTTGCCCTTACGTGGCACAGATTGCTTACACGCCCTTGGTTCACTCTCTTGACTCATTTGGAGCTGTCTTGCCTTTATGGGACATATGCTAGATTGCTTACTTTCGCTTCGTTCACTATGAATGAACAAATATATCCCTTGAGGTTAAAAGGGAGGATATGTCACCAGGGTAACTCCAATAGTCTCTTTTACGTATAATCTGCATTACTCTTAATTTGATGCATAATCCTTGTGGACAATAACTCTTAGTGTTTGGAGATATTTATATAGAATTGATTGCTATTTTAAGGGTGCCTTTTTGTGTTCTTTTTTTTTAAGTCAAGCTGGGGTTAGGCAGACCCCACCAGTTATTATTCAACTTACCACTGGGATTTGAACCTACAATGTCCAAACCACAAGGAGACGTGCACTGACAGCTCCTACCATCCACGCGGAGCCCCCATTGGCGATGCCTTGTAATTTTTGTTTACACAATTTTGATGTGCATATTCTTGTTGCACAAATTTATTCTTTCTAAATTTGTTACTTGCAGCTGGATTTGGTTGTCATTGAGAGAGAGAGAGAGAGAGAGAGAGAGACCTTTTTACCTTAAATATCTTTATGTCATGAAAGAGATTTTGGACCGTTTAATTGATCTTAGTTTACATGAAAGGCCACAATCAACATACACAAATTGTCGTTCTTTTGAATTAATTTTATATCCACGCTGCCAATAAAAATGTGTTATGAAAAATATTTTAAAAAATATGTCAAAAAACAGTCGCATTTTTATAATGCCACTAATGGCGACTCCTTGTAGTCATTTATATCATACACACTAATCTATAGTGCTATTTATCAACTACCACAATAACGACCTATTTAGCCGTTATGGCCAATCTACTAATCTATGATTCTATAGTAGCATATGCCACTAAACATATACACGGCAATCATCAAGTGCCACTATCGATGAGTATATATTTAGCGGTATTACCAAAATGTCACTAAAATCTGCGTCTATATACCAAAGGGGACTCCGCTTGTCTGGTATGCTATATACGAACGAGGGCTCAGCTTGTCTGGTATGAGCAGCTAGTGCACATCACCTTGCGTTGCTGGGACATGGCAGGTTCAAAATCCAATGGTATAATTGTATAACTGGTAGGGGTCCAGCTTGTCTTTCAAAAAAAAATTTTTGCTGCTATATATATATATATAGTGACATGACCTACAGTGGGGAAGGAAAAAGCGCCACTGCATATTTTTAGTGGTATTTTTTAGTGTCACCAAAAATCCATTCCTTATTAGGGATGGCAGTGAACCGGGAGAAAACGGAGCCCTATCCTACCTTGCCCCGTTTGGACCACGAATGGAGGACATGAAACGGGGATGGAGGTTAAAATCAAAACCCATGCAGGGATGGAGGTACGCTTTCCTCCACCCTGCCCCATCCCCGATCCCTATTAGTAAAATGCTAAAATACTTTTTAGGAATGACAATGGACCAAGGAGAAACAGGGCCCCACCCTGCTTTGCCCCGTTTGGACTGAAGATTGAGGACATAAAACGGGGATGGAGGTTAAAATCAAAACCCATGCGAAGATGGACGCGGGGATGAAGGGCAGAATTTTGAGACGGGGCGGGGGTGGAGACTTTGTCTCCAACTCTGCCCCGGTCCACTGCCATCCCTATTCCTTGTAGTGTATGCTACAGTTCCGTGGGGAAGTACACAAAAATGGCCAATACCATGTCCTTTGTTAAGTCCACATGATATAGTCACACACGTAAAATTCAGAAAGCAACATTCATCACCTTTTGCTGTATTCTCTTGAAGAGAATGTATAAATGGTTTTTCGTGTTTAGGAGACCCCGTTGAGGGTGCTGCATTATTTCAAGTAGCTTCAAAACCCACTTGGACTCTCTCTTGTTTTGGACAAGATTGACTCCTTGGCCACCTGGAAGACTCTGCCAACCTAAAACTAGTCATATTAATATTATTTGCATTTAATTATTTAAAAAATTAAAATACCTTTAAAAAATAATACCGCTTTTTAGAATCATTTCAATTACTTTTACTATTTAAATTTAAATTACTAAATTACATTTTAATATATTTTAAAGTATGCTTTCCTCCAAAATAAGAGCCTGACTGAAACCGAGCAATAATGGGATTCCCTTCAAACAAATACTACAACCCCACATTTTGGAGGGACCAATACTTAAACACTCCAAAATTCATCATAATTAACCAAGTCATTTCCACAATAAGAGCATTACACCAAATGCAGTTAAAAATAAATGAATATGCTTGCCATGTAAGTAGGGATGTCAACGGGTCGTGTTCAGTTTGGACCCAGGTGAAACCAGACTTGGACCAAATTTTTGGGTATGATATGGGGCCTGAACCTGGGTCTAATCGTGTCTACTGTAAAAGAAATCATACCTGGACTCGATAAGAACTACATGAACCAGACCCGGTAAAGTAATATTTTTTATCATTTTTTGCATTGAAAATTTGTGGGTCTTAATCGAAAGTCGGGTTGGGCATGAGTCTGGTATGAAATTTTACAAACTATACTCGAATCTATGTATTAATCAGACCTTCGAGTCCAGACACGCTCTTAATTGGGTCTTCTTATTTGTCACAATACCCGAACTCTATAGGGTTTGGTTCAGGTCGGGTATGGGTAAACCCGACCCATTGACACCTCCTACATGTAAGGCTTTAAGTTGCATCCTAAGGTGGGTCAGATTAATGTTGTAAGAATCGTCTCTTAATCCGATTCAAGGATGAATCGTTTTGAATCTGCCAACTTTTAACCACAGAAAGACATGTGTCAAAAAATAAAATAATGTTAAAAATATTAGAAATATTAAAAAACTATTTTGACAATTTTTTTGATTTATTTGAAAATTAGCAGCTTCAGGACAGTTTCATATCGAATTTCTGCCATAAGGCTGATTCGCAACCATACTGACGACATTGGGTCAGATCATTATGGTGCCTTTGCATAGATGGAAAAACTGATCTCACGCTTTTTGCGCCACAAGACCATGCCTTTAAATTGGTGCTTTTAAGACTTCTAGCATAGTATAATGGCCCTTCCATATAGACGGGCCTAGAAATACATGTTTATGTTAATAGGTTTTGTTTCAAATGAATAAAGGCATACAAACATGCACACTATATTTATATTTTAATTTAAAATTTACGACAAAAAGTACTAAAGCAAATAAATATTGTTTATAAGACTTGCTATATATCTATTTTAAAATATGCAACTAAAAGAAAAGCAAATAAATATCATTGCAGAAAAGATTGTGTTATATATATCTTTTTTACTTGTCTTCCTAATGAAGAAAAATAGAAGAAAATGTATTTATCAAATTAAAATGTAGAAAAAAAGGTAAGAAAATCAGCATACCATTGGTAAACGGAGTCAAACCAATTTTGGCATAAGAAATTTGCATGCTTGCAATTGGAAAGATGTATGGTGAAAGGAAAGGACAAATTATTTTGGAACATAATTGAGCAAATGTGGGCAAAAATATAGGAGAAGGGTGTTATTTGATAAGGTAGTAATTAATTATATAAAAAACTGTTGATAATTAAGTTAATCAACATGGTGAGAGTGGAGAGTCGAGACCAAGGTTGTTAAATGCGATGAGGCGAAGTGAGGCGTTGAGCCTGCGCTTCGCCTCTGAGGTACTGAGGCGTACGCCTCTCACAACATGAGATGATTTCAATATTTTTAATATATGTTTATTTTTTACACTTCTTCGTTTCTTTTTCCTCGTAGGGTATGGGCCGATAAAATATTGAAGCGTACGCCTACCTGATTTCAATATTTTTAATATATGTTTATTTTTTACACAGTACCTGATTTCAATATTTACCTTAGGCGCATCACTGCAACGCCTCAGCGTGCGCTTCGCCTCTCAAGCATACGCTTCAGGTACTGAGGGGTACGCCTCTCACAACACTGGTGGAGACACCCACTTTTTTGAGGGTGGCACCATTTTACCAAAACTGACTGACATGAAAATTTGATGAGTATCCGAATCTGATTACATGTAAAAAGAACAGATTTTCTATGATGAGCTTTTCACCAATTTGGTTTACTCAACATCTTTTTGTTTTTGGATAATCCAAGAAAAACCCCTCCCCCTCACTGACCGCAACTTGGCTGGCCTCCGGTTGATAAAACCCTTAAGGTTTCTCCTGCCAACCGGGAAGTACACCCAGCTTTGACCTTGCGGCATGGGACGCCACCCATGGGTTTACTCAACATCTTATTAATCGGATTTTGGTGTTGGTCACACCGACCCGAATCCATTCCTACATGCAAAAGCGCGTGAGCACCATGCAAGCCCGGTTGTTTTTTGTGGGGGCGTGCTTTTGATAAGAAAGAGAGTTCCCAAGGCCCCACTAAAAAGGTCCAAACGGGGGCCTTGGGAAAATTTTCACAGCTAGCCTGTCCAAACACCTCCAAAGGAAACTGAACTACGAAGGATCCAATAGTCGTTGTAACATTTGTTGGGTATGATACAGTAACAAGCCCTCTCTCTCTCTCTTTCATGGTCAGAGGGATTGACAGAGATATTGAAGGGCAGAGCGTGTGTGTGTGTGTGTGCGTTGCAGAGAATCCCAGTGAGACTATGGTACACCCGTATATTGCATTTCTGATTGGACAGCTGAGATGACGTGTCATATCATGGGGTCCAGCAATCCCTGCACCCACGTGGATGCCCCTGAACCTGTCGGACACCCGTGGGTTCCACCACCCCTCCCTTCAAATAATTCAACGACCTCTCTCCCGCAATTACCAAATCACCCCTCCATTTTCTTCTCATGTACGAATCAGGCATCCATTGGCCTCTAAGAATTACCAAGATTATCCCCCCGTTCTTCTGTTCTTTCCTTCGCTCCCAAGGATGCAAACGGTTCTGATCCGAAACAGCTAAACACTACATGGGGGAAGTGGGTCAGGCCGCGATCTGTGTGTTGGAGGAGATTTTCTTTGTTCTGGCGTTTGGTGGGTCAAATCCATTTCCCTCTTTTAGATAGGGGAGAGAGAAAGAAAGGAAGAGGAAGCTTTTGACCTCCGTACGCGTGCGCTCGAGCGCACGGGGTTTCGTGTAAGGAAAGGCGCAAGGGAAGGGGGGATGAAACATGAATGAGACAAGCGAGAAAGGAGAAGGGGAAGGGGGGAACCTACCGAATTACGAGAACGCCTCGTACCTTTTAAGAGAATGCCCGAGGAATCCCCAACTCCCAGTCTTAATGACGCACGTACCCTAGTACTTTCAACTTAAATACCTCCCCTGAGGCCCTGACAGAGCGGTACGGGTTCCAGTAGTCCATGCTCCCCTAAGGGCTATCCTGTCGTGTCGTGTCACATCTCTAATGTTAAGATTAAGGGTGCCAATGAGTTTGGATTGACCGGGATCCGACCCATACCAAACCCTATAGAATCAGGGTTTGGTGATAAAGAAGAAGGGCCCATTAGAAACTAGGTCGGACGCAAAGAGTCTGATTAGTATACGGATCTGGGTATGGTTTATGAAATTTCACACTAGACCTGGGTCCAACCTAAGTTTCCATTAAGATCAGTGATTTTTCAATATAAAAAGGAGAAAAAGTAGTATTTTACCAGGTATGGACTGGGTATGCTTCATGTAATCCTTATAGGACCTGGGTATGATTCTTCTTATGGGGGATCCAATCAGACATGTGTCCAGACCCAGTACCAGCACCACAAAGCCAGATCCAGGTTTGGTCTCACCTGGGTCCGAAACAGATCCGACCCGTTGACACCCCTACTTAGGACTCGTAAACTATGCCCACCTTTGTTTGCTCGATATGACTCAACTACCCTTGTCAGTATCAAGACATTCTCGGACTCGGATTGACATCAAAATCCGGATTAGTTTGTGCCTTTTACACGAAAAACAGGTTCCCAACCCTGTTTTGCCTCGATTATCATGTCAGGTTTGGATTCACATTCAATGCTAGTAGGTCAGATCTAGTTTGGACTTACCATTTAACATTTAAATTTGGATTTAGATCAGCCATGATGCCGTCCATGCATATCCAACTACTTTGCAACCTTAGCCCCTTGTTGGCACCATCTTATCAGGAAAGGTATAAACCAGTCGGGCTCCAGCTGAATGTAATCGGATGTATCCAAAATCCAAATCACGTTCAGGGTCTGACAGAGAAATCCCTTACAAACCGTGACCCAGTTACCTGTATATCCTAATCTGCTCTTTTATGTGCAATCTAGTGGTCGCTTGTCAGATCCAGTGACGGACTCGAATTTGGATGTAAAATGAAAGCGGAAACCAACCTGATTACGTAATTGGATCTCATTCTCCTGGTCCTAACTGATTCTGACTAAACAGATTTGGGTTCAGCCCGATATCCAGACCCAAACTTGCACCATTTACATGCAACACTTCTTGTAATCATCCTTGTGAAAAACATCCTTGAATGAACTGCAGGAGTTGCCTAATCCAGCTTGCCTACAAGAAAAGAAAAAAAGTCTGACTAGATCCCAAGTTTCATCATTAGTCATTACCTTTTTTTTTTTTGGTTTATATGATAATCCCATCAACATTAAGCTCAAATTCAAATTTGCTTCAGTTTACAGTGGTAAACCCCAGGAGAAACCCGCCCCCCCCCCCCCCAAAAAAAAAAAAAAACTTCTCCTTAATTATATTATACAATGTGCTGCTTGATTATGAAGCCCGTATATCATTACTTAATGGAAGTTATAATACTCATTTTCTATATTAATTATAAATAAAGCATTCGATGCTGCCACTGGAAATTAATTAATTAATTGCATTTAAGAACAAAAAGAACATTTTTACTTTGTTAAAATCAAAGACACCTACACAAAGACTAGTGCTGTCCATCTAGGGATGTCAATAGACCGGGGCGGGGGTGGGGGTGGGAGAAAGGTCTCCACCCCAGTCCCGTCTCAAAATCTGGAGCTTCATCCCCGCACAGGTTTGGATTTTAACCTCCACACCCGCCTCCATCCCCGTTTCATGTCCTCCATCCCTGGTCCAAATGGGGGCGAGGCGGGGCGGGTCCCCGTTTCTCCTCGGTTCATTGCCATCCCTTAGAACGATTGGAGATGGGGCAGGGCGGGACAGGGTAGGGTGAGTGGGACAGGACAGGGGAAAGCATAAGTCCATCCCCGCACGGGTTTTGATTTTAACCTTCATCCCAGCCTCCATCCCCATTTCATGTCCTTCATCCCCAATCCAAACAGGGCGAGGCGGGGCGGGGCCCCGTTTCCCCCCGGTCCACTGCCATCCCTATGTCAATCTTTCCATGACTCTCTGTTTCTGAACCATATTCGCCCTGTGGGTTCTACTCAGCTTTATATTTTTTACTATTGTTGTAGTGACTCGATTTGGCAACAGTCAGCACTTTATAAAAGGTGTGTATGTTCATTTCATCTAAAAAAGAAAAATGAATTTCTTGTCCGTACAAATAACGAAAGAAAGTTGGAGAGATGCGCACCTTCTCCTCTTTGATAAGCCATAAAAGTTTTTATTTATTTAGTATAGTGAAGTGCTTTTCATTACACCTCGTGTAGATGGGGCAAGGCTTAATGATGAAGATTAAAGTGCATTTGCACCAATGTCGCAAATCTCGATATCAAGATTTTCCCAACAAGAGAAAATCTTTTGATAAATTTAAAAAATGTATTTTGTGAGGGAAATCTCTCGAAAAGATCGGCATATGCAAAAAATTAAAAATATATAGAACCATAAAATTACTATCGCATTAGTATCACAATAGAACACAATATATCAGAAATAGGTGATTTTTCTAATATCATGATATATTCGTTATTTTATTGGCTTTTGAAAATATCATGATAAAATCACGGTACTTTCAAAATTTGCATGACAGTAATACATGAGCCGAGACGTAAGATGAGACCCTTGGTGAAAAACCAAGCCTCCCTATCCTTTGCAAGTTATTGTTATGAATGCATAGGTAGCACTTGGATGCCTACTTAATAATTCTAGTATGCTTGTTTCAAAAATGGTTTCTGGATAAGCATTTGCGGGGCACACATGACAACACGTATTGGGGGCCAATGTGAGTCAAGCCAGTTGGAGTGCCGGTCATCGGACCGACAATTTATGCGGCCAGATGTTGCAACAATATTTAACACCATCCTTATCATGCTTGTTAACTGTTCTTATACAGTGGATCTAAATTATTGATTGTATTTTTTTCCCCCCAAATTATAGATACAAATCAGTATTTAGTTATTCAACAGTTTGTATTTTAGTTATTGGTAATCATCAGTTTTTGAAATACACAATACAATTAATATATTGTTGATCATTATAAAATCGTACAATGAAATCTAGATTTTGTTTGTTTAAATTGGCTCTTGTTAGTTAAATATATATCTTTCTTTTACATACAAATTGGTATCTTCAATTTTGGAAATTCCTTTTCATGCATTGGTTTCATGGGAAAATCTAGGTCCAACCGTGGATTGTTAAAAGACCCATGTAGTAAGTAGGATTTTTTTGAGTCTTGAGTAGTTCCAATTCATTATGGATTCAACCACAAGACCTTTGTAGTAAGTAGGGTTCTGAGTTTTTGAGTAGTTCCAATTCATCATGTCAGTTCTCAAATCAATTTTTTCATCTCGAGGAAAAATTCTTGAAAATTTTGAAATCTACATTCTATTAAAACCTTTACACATCTTCAAAAGTATGCATCTGTGGAAAACAGTGTATGAAACAGTAATTCGTATCATGCAATGTCCTGTCGAAAGTTTACAGCGAGTTTCCATTACCATTTATTTCTTTGTTATGTTCATGTGTAGATGTATCACATGAACATGCATTCTTGTCCAAGCAAGGCTGCTTGACTTGAACAACAAACTGTAGGTGTCAGGCCAACTTGGGCCTATTATTAATCCCAGTTTGTAACCACCTATCTGGGGGACAATCTATGGGGCACCAATCATCCACAGCCCGTGACTGAGTCCATGAACGCCAAGTTTCAACTAGTAGTAGTAACACTAGTTCATGAACTTCATCACGTTGAACTTGATGCCTGCGTGCCATGAAACATGAGAAACTCTTAAATGACAAATTAAGCACAGTACTCATTTGGAGCAAGAACAAAATGGTGACAACACAAGCCAGTTGCACGTGTTCTAGGAACAAGCACAAGGAAACAGAATAAATCAAAATGGAACTCATTCTTGAAATAGGAACTGAAACAAGCTTTGGACGACAAGACACCCTCTCATCATTCGTTGGTGTTGTGCTGCATGTGTTTTCTTTTTTCTTGTTTTAGTAAAGGAAGCTAACTATTTGGTTATTACAATTAACAGCCTGTTTTTCTTATTTGTTTCAAATATAAGGTTGGTCCTAACTCACTGAGTTGAGCAGTGCTTGGACACGTAAGTTGATACGAATGACCTCAATATTGATTTATTTATCAATAAAGGATACAAACTAATTTTACATCTTAGGAGGGTATTCAAAACGCAGTAATTATTTAAAAAATAAATAAATAAACTGAATGGGCTAACCTATAAAGTGAGGCTTTTGTAAGTGTTTGATAAATAGGTGGCTTTCTGTATTTACTCTGGTATCTGGTGGGGGACAAATTTGCATATACCCTCATTTCTTTTGTCTTAATTACAGACAACCGTTTAATCAAAGCAAGATAGACAAACCACCTTAACTCTTCCTCCTCCACACCTTGTATGTGAAGCACTAAACTTGACAGGGAGTCAACAAAAAAGAGGGGCAAAAACAACTGTTCGGCAATGTTTGCTTTGGTCACAAGGTAGGGATGGACAATCACAGCTGGGAAAGTTAGAAGATGTGATTGTTGATCACAAAGTCAATCTTGTGATCAACTTTCACAAGATTCAAGGAAAAAACAGTCATAGCTGACAATCAAAACCACAACTTGTGCTTTCACTAACCTTGAGAAAATGTTGTGATTGTGATTTACTATTGCAGGATCTTGAGAACATCCAAGAATCACATGGTATTGCAAACATTCCCTTCATTCATCCATATATATCAGGAAGTTACCCCCAAGAGGTTCTTGTCATGGGGTACAGCTGGAGTGTATAGCGGGAATAAGCCAAAAGGCAGAAGGCGAAGTCAGCAAGCTACTTTAATTATTGTCTACTTTGTAGAAATCAGTAAGCTCTTGACTAAATTAAAAAAAGAAACTGTTACGGTCTTCATCTTTTCCCCCTCATTTCTATGTTCATGCAAAATATCAACTGTAGAACCATCGAAACGGAATCATGCAAATGTAGGCAAAGAATCAACACTTGAAAACAGCAAGAGTCTAGCATAGCAGCTTAACATGTTTCCATCTGCCAGTTGCCTACATATCCTTGGTAAATCTAACTACAACATGATATCATAGGGATACTGATAAGCACTTTATTATCCAATAGATAATCGGCTAGCCCATATGACCGGGACATATAAGATTAACCCAAATGGTGAAAAATGGTTATCATAAACATTTATTAAGATTGAAAGTAAAAATAATGGAAAACATAAATATATTAATAATTTTAAAATATTATAAAATAGTTTCATTTTATGGCTATTGATAAAGGGGAGAGATGTTTTAGAGAGAGAGAGAGAGCAGTTATAAATAGTAATCATTAATTTTGAAAAATATATATTTGTGCCATATAAGTAATTTTTTTTCTTATGAAAACTCTATGCCAATGCCTATACAAACTTTTAAGTACATTCTCAATTCATATAATAAGAATGTCAATTAAAACAAGTTATAAGGCATCCAATTTTTTGCACCTGACACCTTTGCTTCTGCTTTTATAATATTTAGGATTAAGATAGGAAACAACTTCCTTGAATATTTGCATATGCATGTCTTTGATATATATAAGGTCACTAGAATACGAGAAATAGTGTGTGAACTAGGTATTTTCAATGTGTGTGTTTTACAAATTTGACCCTCAGATGCGTTCAGCATGGTCCATTTGCTATGAATCAACTGTTGGATCATGTTTTTTCGCCAAAAAAACATGATTTTTAGATGCTTGAATATTTAAGGAAATACTGAGCCATCAAATTTTCAAGCATTAAAAAATCCTGCTTATGCATCGCAATAGCAAGAGCCCATCCCTTTAAAACCAAATATGTAGATTACATCAGCATTGTCAGATTCAAGGAAAAAATAAGCCACGAAAATATCGGTTCACTTCTCTCCTATGAAAGCATCACCAAACAATTTTACTTGGAAAATTCCATTTAAGAGTCAACCTTTTTCCCTTAATTTCAAATATGGGCCAAACTTTTCTTGAAAACAGTCAAATAGGGACATCAGGTCAAAATCTATCATCTTGGAAAACATGATTTCTTTTTGGTTTCTTGTGTCATCCTTGAAAATTGAAAAATACTCGTTCATCTTCACAAAAAATAGAAAAAGTAAATAGTTTGAACTTGCCTTATTTGACAGTTTCCAGGAAAACAGAGGCCCATATTTGGAATTATGGCCCCTAAATGGAGTTTTCCCTTTTACTTACTATTTTATATACACGTTTCATTCAAAAGTACACCTTTTTAACTTTTTATTTTTCATTTTTCATTTTTAATTTTCATCATTAAATAAGAAATAATGCATGTAGACACACACACACACACACACACACACACACACACACACACACAAAGTGCCATATAAGAGGGAATTACCTGAAGCATGAACTAAGTTCACAAGCTCTAGGATTAAATCCAGGATCATTGAGTTTCTACGCATGCAAGTGCATTAGTTAAATAAAAGCAATCCCCAGAAATAATCAGAGATCACAGGAAGATTTTTCCGTGTTGGCATTTGAAATTTTAGGTTACTCTTACATGCACAAATTTAGACATACTGCAGGACCATGCAAGTCGTCTATCAGATATACAGATAGCAAGCAGTCAACAATTGTCCATTACTTTTTTCTAATTCTGATTTATTACATAAATGTTTTTCATATGTAGGACAATGATAATGAAATAAAGAGCTGTTTTGGTCCAAAAGAGTGGCACACACAATAGAGAGAATAAACCTGAAGAACAGTGAAATATAAATCCATTTTGGCTCTCAACTTCATATGGTACAGAATCACATGCATGATAATATTTTGCTTTCTAAATGACAAACAAAAATGATGCAGCTTGACATGATAATCATGATAATGAATTTTCCCATCTATGCAACTACACTAGCACCTGTGCAACTGTTCTCTTCCACAACAACTAGACCTTCATTTGCCATCATACACTGCATTCTGTATTATCTTCCCTACCTATCTCTTGCATCCTACAGGGATGAGGACTTCACCAAGCAAAGCAAACAAAATGAAATCATTATCGATGAGTTCAGCAGCATCTCTTAGTACTAGTATAATATACAACATTTAAAGCCAATTTATTTGGAAAAGGGGCAAAAAGAAAATACTTGTCCCATCTTTTATTTCTTTTGAGACTTTTTCTCATAGTACTTTAAGACGTTTAACATGTCATGTAGCTTATGTTCTCAAAAAAAAAGGAAAAAAAGAAAGATGACATGTTATGTAGTTTATCAACCTTGATGCATCATCAGTTAATCACTTGAACCCAACTTGATCACTCTCTTAATGAACTTTTCTGTGAAGTTCTCCAAACTATGAATCTGACATACTTTTCTTTTAGGCAGCTCTGAACTCAGATGACAGTTAAATCTGATATTGAAACACAATTTAGAAACGATTAATTTGGGTGAATTTGGACTTGAACATAAACCAATAAGATAAATTTGACATTTTGGTTCCATGGTCCAGAATGATGATAAATTTAACCAACATTTATATATGTGCAGCCACTGTAAGACCATGTTGAAAGTGTGCTACTACTGATAGTGCCCAAGTCAGGTGCTTGAAACAAGTTCTCCCTGCAGTAGCACCATGCTATATAGGTTGCCATTAATGACATTTTATTCAGGAACTTGATACAAGGCTTTCTTTGATGCAACAGATTACTTTGCTCAGGAAATTTAGAGTGCCTATGTGTTCTTTGAAGCAGATAGGTGCTACTTGGACAAGATGTAAACTAAGGTTTGAAAGCAAAAGATCTTTTCCAAGTAGTGCCTTTTCTGTTGGATTTTTATGGACAGCATCAAAGCTTATGCACTTTGAGATAGGTATTCATTTCACTAGTGACTATTAGCTTGGCCTCATGACAAGAGAAAGCATAGAATAAGGAAGGTTATAAAGTAGGTCAACAACCATGGAGTTCAAAAAAGATGTTCCTCGATGCAGTAAATTCTTCTGTTTACTGATATTGCAGGAAGCACCTATGCTTTCAAATCATATGTAGACATTTTATTACCATAGTGTTTAATTAATGTAAATGTTGGTAAACTAGAGAGAGATGACTGAATTCAACACCAGTTTAGCCTTTTATTATGAATCTATGGTATATCATCCTTGCAAAAAAAGTTTCCGATCCTAAGTTCTTCTTGTCAAGACCTGCAATCCTCAGCCATTACGTGCCACTCAGACTGGCCCTAATTCTGCGCTACATATCTGCTGGTCGTTACAGAATTCCCTGAAGGACTCAACGTCCAAAGAAAGAAAGTTTGACCAAGACTCTAACAATGAAAATAAAAGAGACCTGCCCACCATAGACTCTTCTGTAAAAGGAAAGTTTCCAGATGAGAAACAACTCTCTGTTGATAGAGATAAGGCCTGTTATGGAGATCCCTCTAAGAAAGGAAATAGGTTAATTACCTGCATGTAATCAACTCTATATATAGTGGTTTATCCTTGGCTCATGTTATCTCTGACGTTGAGAAATAGCAAGGGTCGTGGACGTAGGTCATTTTGACCGAACCATGTAAAACTATTGCCTTCTTGTGTTTCTTCTATTCTGTCTTGCGTGTGACTGTGCATAGATCGACATCGCAGACATGAATTCAGGTTTCATGTAACAATCGAGTCTTTTATGGTATCAGAGCCTGATGCCTGGGCAACCATCATAGACGGTGATCGGCGAAATAGAATTGTCTTCGGAGATAAGTTCTTCAACTCAGTTTCTTCATCCTTGCCACCTCCAAGTTCCCTGCATTATCTCCTTTCTATTAAGTTGACTGCATGTTATGGGTGTCCCAGTTCATCCCTCTCCTTATCTCTCACGACCTCGAAGGTCTTATTGATGGGACCTATGCCTGTCCAGAATAGTACACTACTCAAAATGGTTCCCGTAAATTGAACCCAGAGTATGTTACTTGGAAACGACGAGACTAAGCTCTCTTGAGTTGGATAATCTCGTCTCTTACTGAACCAGTTCACACACAGGTGCTCACATTAAGAACCAGCCTTACATAAAGGGTATGTGGCCTATTCACGCTTAAAAGTCATGCAGTTAAAGGGTCAATTGCAAACCATAAAGAAAGGAGACAAGTCCATCGAAGCAGGTTATATGCCCCCCCCCGAACACGTAGGTGCGTCTTCGGGGGTCCGAATGAGTGCCACGTATGTAAGCACGTGGGGCTTGGATCCCCGTGTGTGTTGGCATCAGTTAGCATTGAAGTCCGATGTGGTTGCAAAGACTTAAGTACCCTTTATCGCCATGAAACGATGATTCTAGAAAATGACAAAAGTGTTCATCCAAAAAGGGGAGGATGATCTTAACTCTTTAAAGTCCAAACATTCTATTTTTGCCCTAAGCAGTAAACTCCTCTGCTGTAACAGGAGCTTCTCACAATATTTCGCCCTAAACGTTTCGGATCGCCCTTTGACAACGCACCATCTGCTGTAACAAGAGCTCCCTTTGACGACGCACCCTTTGTCGTCGTCTGCTGCCGTCGGAGCACCCTTTGCCATAGTCTGCTACCGTCAAAGCACCATTTGTTGTTGTGTGCTGCCGCCGAAGCACCATTTGTCGTTGTTTATTGTCGCCAGAGCACCCTTTGTCGTCGTCTGCTCATGAGAAATAGTTGAACTACCAGAGGAATCAACATTTTATCTATTGTTCATCATGATACCAAGGTGCAAGCGTCGAACTGAGTAGACAAAGAATAGCGATTTACAGAAGAGATAATGGTGGCAATGTTGAACTGAGTAGACAGAGAACAACGATTTACAACAGAGATCAGATCAGAGAGTAGCGATTTACAGTGAAAATCATATCAGAGAGTAGCGATTTACAGTAGAAATCAGGTAAGAGAGTAGCGATTTACAGTAGAAATCAGATCAGAGAGTAGCGATTTACAACAAAGATCATATCAGAAAGTAGTGATTTACAATAGAAATCATATCAGAGAGTAGCGATTTATAGTAGAAATCAGATCAAAGAGTATCGATTTACAATAGAAATCAGATCAAAGAGTAACAATTTACAGTAGAAATCAGATAAAAGAGTAGCGATTTACAGTAGAAATCAGATCAGAGAGTAGCAATTTACAGTAAAAATCGCTACTCTCTGATGTGATCTCTGTTGTAAATCGCTACTCTCTTATCTGATTTCTATTGTAAATTGCTACTATCTTCTCTGATTTATACTGTAAATCGCTACTCTCTGATCTGATTTTCACTGTAAATCGCTACTCTCTGATCTGATTTCTACTGTAAATCGTTACTCTTTGATCTGATTTCTACTGTAAATCGCTACTCTCTGATCTGATTTTCACTGTAAATCGCTACTCTTTGATCTAATCTCTGTTGTAAATCGCTACTCTCTAATCTGATTTTTACTATAAATCACTCCGACTCAAGCAATGATAAGAGTCGCGGGAATGTGTAAAGCTATTTACGAGAGGACATTTTCGTCAAATACATATCTACCTTTTTTATATGTTATTTTATTATAAAATCATCATGAGTAACATTGGCATATGAATTATCGCGGGTCCCAAGATATTCCTCCATACACACCGAAACACGCGAATTTGTCTTCGGGGGAGAACACACAACACCCTCCCCAAGTCCATAGAGGACTATATTTAGAAAGCCAAATCGATTGATCATCAACTAACTACGGTCCTGAAGCTTGTGGACAATGATGATATGGTAATATACGTCCTCAAGGGGCTCCCACATGAGTACGGCTCTTTCAGAACTTCTGTATCGACTCGTGTTGAGCCCATATCAATGAGCGAATTGCATCATTTGCTTCTGACTGAGGAAGCACAACATCTAGATCATAGAGAGAAGCCCAATTCGATAGAGGCAAATTTTAAGCAAAAAAATATTTTTTATCAAAATGAGGAAATCGTGGTGGTTATTTCAACTGAGGTGGAAGAGGCAGAAACCGTGGTAACAGAGGTGGCGGTAGCCGTTTCCAACAATTTACTGATCGTGGGAACCCAAGTCGCTCTGGACAACCGTACGGGTAGCAAGTCGTCTGTCAGTTGTGTGACAAAGGCGGACACACTACGAAGTCATGCTACTCCTTTCCTCAAAATCAGACGGATGCCGACCCACCTCACGTCTACTTAGCCAACCTTGAGGGTGGTGGCTCTAGCGACTTGTGGTACCCGAATTTTGGAGCATCGCACCATGTTGCTCCTAATTTGAACTCTCTAAACCTGCATAGTGAGTATCACGGCAATGACTCTGTCAAGGTTGAAAACGATACAGGTCTGAATATACTATACACTGGAAATACCTATGTTACTTTGCATTCATCCAAATTTCTGTTAAAAGACATTCTACATGTGCCTGAAATCACTAGACGGTTGCTTTCTGTTCAAAGATTGACACAGAACAACAGAGTAATTTTTTAGTTTCATCCAAATTTTTGTTGCATCAAAGACCATAAAACAGAACAAGAGATTTATCATGGAGAAAGTAAAGATGGTCTTTATAGCATTAATTTTGATTCTTGCAATAAGAAAGTTAATGTTGGTGAATGTGTTTCTCTTGATAAGTGGCATAATCATCTTGGCCACCCATCCTTTAAGATTATTAGATCTATTATTAATCGTTTTGGTTTGCCATTTATAAATACAATTGCCTTACATGTTTGTCCTACATGACAAATGGGCAAATCACATAAGTTACCCTTTTATGTTTTTGTTCATCCTGTTAAGCAACCACTTGAGCTTATCTTTGCTGATGTGTGGGGACTAGCACCTGTTACTGGAAATAACGACGTACACTACTATGTTATTTTTGTGAATGGATTCTCTAAATACTATTGGATTTACTTGATTTCTCACAAATCTGAGGTGCTGAAGGCTTTCAAAAAGTTTAAAAGTCTGGCTGAAAATACCACAGGTCACAAAATACAATTTTTTCAATCTGATGGAGGTGGCGAGTTCTAGAGCCTGGGCCCATTTCTAGTCCAGTGTGGCATACAAAATCGGGTCTCCTACCCTTACACTCAAGAACAAAATGGTGTTGCAGAACGGAGACACTGACATATTGTTGAACTTAGCCTCTCTCTCATGGCCCATGAAGGCATCCCTACCCGTTTTTGGATCTATGCCTTCCCTATTGTCGTTTACCTTATGAATCACTTGCCCACTCTAAATCTGAAGCTAAAAACTCCCCTTGAAATTCTTTTTAAAAAGAAACCCACCTACACCTTCCTTCGGACCTTTGGTTGTACCTGCTACCCTAACCTTCGGCCCTATCGAACTCATAAACTTCAGTATCAATCGAAACTTCGTATCTTCCTTGGCTATAGCCCTACCCACCATGGTTATATTTGTCTGGATCCTGCCTCTAATAAAATTGTCATATCGCATCATATTGTGTTTGATGAGACTATTTTTCCATTCAAAACCCAGAATTCAGCATGTCCTACTACACCTAAGCCTCCTTTTAGCACCGGTACCATGACTCAGCCCATGTCTTTTCTGAGTCCACCATTACCTGACCTGCCTCCTCTACCCATTGAGACTCTGGCCTCAGTCGTTGACAACCAGTCTGCTCCCTCTAGGCCCGAGTCTCCCTCTTCTCTGCTTGATCCCACTTCTCCTTATCCAGGTTCTTCCAGTCTATCTGTCTGGTCGACTTCACCTCCCCTCTATTGCATACTCATCATATGGTGACCCGTGCTCAAGATGGGATGTTCAAACCTCGTATGTTCTTTACTACTACACATTTTCTTCCATATGCCTTGTTCAATTATCCACGAACCTTGAACCCCGTTCCTTCAAACAGGCTGCTTCCCATTAAGAATGGCAAAAAGCCATGTTCAACGAGTTTTAGGCTCTGCATCAAAACCATACTTGGACGTTGGTCCCTCCTAATCCGAGTCAAAATGTTGTTGGTTGCTGATGAATCTACAAGATCAAACGTCGAGCGGATGGCTCTCTTGAGTGATTTAAAGCTCATCTTGTCAGTAAAGGATTTCACCAAGAGGCGGACGTTGATTTCTTTGAGACCTTCAGTCCTGTTGTCAAACCACCCACCATCTGTATTGTCCTTGCCATTGTTATAAGTTCTCATTGGCCCATCCGACAACTTGATGTCAATAATGCCTTTCTTAATGGTGATCTTCAAGAGACTGTGTATAAGACTCAACCTCCTGGTTTTCAAGATCCTAAACACCTTGAGTTCGTCTGTCGCTAGAAACTCAGCCAAGCTCTGCTGGAACATGGTTTTCATGGATCGCGCACCGATCCCTCTCTATTCATTCTACTTCAAGGCAACCTAAAGTTATATGTTCTTGTCTATGTTGACAATATTCTCATTACAAGCAGTTCCCCCACAGCGGCTCGCTCCTTCATTCAGTATCTTGGTGCTTGGTTCACCCTCAAAGATCTTGGTGATCTACATTATTTTTTGGGAATTCAAACGGTTTGGTCTTCAGCTGGTCTTCACTTGTCACAAGAAAAATATATATTTGAGTTGCTCTTACGCACAAATATACTCGATTCTAAGCCCATGTCCACTCCTATGGCATCGTCCACCAAGCTATATGTGTTCTCTGGTCAACTGATGGACAATCCAACATTGCAATGTTGTTAGGGCCCTTTAATATGTTACTCTTACTCGGTCAAATGTATCCTTTTTCTTAACAAGGTCTGCCAATTCATGCATGCCCCAACCACGGAACATTATTCACCTGTCAAAAGGATCTTGCGATATCTTAGGTTCACTATTCAGCATGGCCTATATTTCTCTTTGAGCTCTTCTTCTCGGATTTCACTTTATGCTGATGTTGACTGGGTTGGTTCTCCTGACGATCGAAAGTCTACCTCTGCCTATGTTTCGTACCTTTGACATAACTTGATCTCTTGGAGTTCAAAGAAGCAATCTGTCGTATCACGCTCGAGCACAAAGGCAGAGTACCGCTTCGTCGTTGATGCTGTCGCTGAATGCATGTGGCTTTGACACTTACTCGGTGAGCTGGGCCATTGTTTCTCAGAGTCTCCAGTCATCTACTGTGATAATGTGTCTGCGATGTATCTTGCAGCTCATCCTACCTTTCATAGTCGCAACAAACACATTGAGCTCGATGTGCATTTTGTTCGAGACAAGATTGCAACTCGGGTCCTCAAAGTTCAACATGTTGCTTCCACCGATCAGCTTGCCGATGCATTGAGTAAGCCTTTGCCTATACATCAGTTTAATTACCTAAAGTCCAAGCTTCATGTATTTCCTCACCTTGTGGGGGATGTCAAGACCTGCAATCCTCAACCATTACGTGCCACTCATACTTGCCCTAATCATGTGCTGGCCGTTACAGAATTCCCTGAAGGACTTAACGTCCAAAGAAAGAAAGTTTAACAAGGACCCTAACAATGAAAATAAAAGAGACCTGCCCACCAAAGACTCCTCTGTAAAAGGAAAGTTTCCCGATGAGAAACAACTCTTTGTTGATAGAGACAAGGCCTGTTATCGAGATCCCTCTAAGAAAGGAAATAGGCTAATTACCTGCATGTAATCAACTCTATATATAGTGGTTTATCCTTGGCTCACGTTATCTCTAAAGTTGAGAAATACCAATGGTCGTGGACGTAGGTCATTCTGACCGAACCATGTAAAACTATTGCCTTCTTGTGTTTCTTCTATTCTCCCTTGTGTGTGACTGTGCATAGATCAACATTGTAGACATGAATTCAGGTTTCACGCATCAGTCGAGTCTTTTAGTTCTTTGGTTCCATCAATTCAATTTGTATCAACTTGGAAGCATTCGGATAAAATTCAGAACCACAACCTGGCTTATAAACCACTTACAAGCTGGCTTATATGTGTGCTAGCCATCTATTTCTGTGTGCAAGTTCACTGAATTTCTTCCTTTAATTGCTAAGAGACTTCCATCGTCAGCACAATTTAGCTCATCAAGGCTATAGACATGCATTTCAGTAGTATTCGTATTTATTGCACCAAAAATTACTAGTCACGAGATTAGAAGATTGTCACTACCTTAAGAGATCTCATTTTGTGTTTTACAAGTTCATGTAGGGGTGAAAACCAGCATATCTTGAAAAATCTTGCCTTCAAAAAGCAAATTTGGATGATGGAAGGAAGATTGATATTTGAGTACAATAATAATAAGAAATCTTGACAAAATACAAAAGCAATGAAACATGGAATTTCTGAAAAAGGTAAAAACGTCTCATGTGAAACTGTTTCTAGAGATAGGCTTGACAATTATAACATATAGATCCTGTTAACCTCGCAAGCAACTCCTCATGTACTTGTAAGAATTGAGAAAAGGAAAAAGGAGATGCTGAAAAAGATTACTTTCAAAGTAGTGAGAAATGGATGTGACATATAGGTAACATGGACCATTTTCCATTTCACTTGGGTTGATTTCTTCATTACATCTTTTCCTTTTGGTCAGCCAAATCAGAAGCATAAAGGACTAGCGGTTGTGTTTTGTGTAATAAGGAAGAAGAATGAACTAGATACAGTAAAAGCCGAGCAACAACAAGAATTGCTTGAAGAGAAATTGATTTCGAATCATGATTCCTATTCTCGGAGATTGCAATCCTCGGCACACAATAATCTGAAACCCTGAGTACAAGAATCGCGATTCTTGGAGAAGGAATTTTGTTCCACTACATGGTAATTTTCAATTCCTGTTTTGGGGAATTGAGATTCCTGTGATACAAGAAACCAAATTCCTAGCATACAAGAATCACAATTCACCTTAATTCATCAGGCAGAATACCGAAATTTCACCAATCGCTATGACAGCCCTAACTCCACCGCCATACAACCCCTTCTCTGTACATTCTTTCATCAACCAATTCCACAATGATACATCCATCACCGAACCATCCTCAGAAATCCCAACCTCGACATTCTTGTTTCTATCGATTACTACCGGAATTCACAACTTTCCCATCATACTTTCTAAAATGTTATAAAAGTCCCGGAGATTCTGAGAGCCGCTCTCCGGGAGGAAAGCGGCCATCATCTTTGGTTTGTCCGATGAAGCCAACGTAAACGGCATCATCTTCCTCATCTTTCTGTGCAAACCTCCAGATTCAGCGCTACACAAACGCCCCCTTAGCACACCATTACGATTTGGGAACTCAAAATCCCATAAGAACAAACCAAGAATTCCAATTTCGATGAGATTTTTATGTCAATGACCTCGGGATTCTTCCGAATTACGGCGTCCTTTCCAGTAAATTCACAGGAAGACCCAATTTTCCCATCTTTCAAACGAAAAAAAGAAATGGATCATCACGAAAACCATTCGTCAGTGCGATTCCTGACCTAAAACAGGCGCGGCATTCCGTGGTACTCCTTACGTGGATCGCAATGCAAGAAGAAGAATGTAAGGGAAAACGAGGAACTAGGATTAGGGTTTCCGAATCTACGTACCCTGCCGACGAAAGATCAGTGATCGTCGTAGAGCAGATGAGGGAAGTCTGGAAGAGAGCTCCATCCAACCCTATACGGAGGAAGCGCGTCTTTTCCCTCCATTTTTAAGATTCTGGAATTTTTTCAAACAAGGGCCTATACTTTACTTTTATTTCCAAAATGGACACGTATTTTCAAAAATAACTTTTCAAAAACATCAATATTTCAAAGAAAACTCATTTTTTAAACAAAAAATGACTGTGATATCCACACAATTTAGCGTGTTCGTGCAAATACCTACGACCAAAGTTGAAGTTATTCGCCTATCAAAAAATGTTGATTCCTAACTTTTCTTAGACCATTTTACCCTTTGTAGGTGTTTTTTACGACATTCGCACCAGGCTGACGTGAATCTTCTATCCAAAGTGGATTTTTACTTTTAAAAAGAATACCAGAAAATGTCTGAAAGTTAGTGTATCTTTAGTACACATCTCTCGTGTGAGATTCACAGGCATACTTGAGGAGATTTGCATCTATTATTTACTATGAAATTATCATAGTTATTAGATAATTCTGAATTCACTCACTCATTCGTAAGAGGTTAGCAACTATTAAACATGTAGCTTAAATATATATATATATATATATATATATATATATTAGTCTCAAATGTAATGATATTTAATAAGAGGTTAGCATATTCTAAATTCACTCGTTCATATAATGTTATCAACTATTAAATGCATAGTTAAAGAGATATGCATCTATTAGTATCAGATGTAATAGTGTTTAATAGAAGGTTAGCGAATTTATTGGATCATTATAAATTCACTCACTTGCTGATTGAAGGTCAACAACTATTAAACGTGTAGTTGGAGAAAATGTACATCTATTAGTCTAAGATATGATGGTATTTAATAGGACATTAGTGGATTCATTAGATCGTTCTAAATTCACTCGCTTGTTCATAGGAGGTTGACATTTATTAAACTCATAGTTGAGGAGATATGCATCTATTAGTCTCGGATGTGATGTATTTAATAAGAAGTTAATGAATTCATTAGATCATTTTGGAAGTCGACAACTATTAAGTGTATAGCTGAAAAGATGCATTTATTAGTCACATATGTGATTGTATTTAATATGAGATTAACAGATTCATTGGATCGTGTTGCTTAGGGTTTTGTTGTGTGGTGAGTTTGTAATCTCAATCCCAAGTTTTATTACCGAGGTTGATTTCCTAAATCCCTATTGTTCCTCTTACCGACAAGGCCACTAACGTTCCTATGTGGCATTTGTCTTTCTTTCAACACTTCAACAAATCATCCACATATTTTTTTGAACAGATTTTGTTTAAATCAATTGCTAGTCATCATTTCTAGTGTTGCTTCTGCCTCAATGATGCCCTTTGACGCAGGTGTCATAACCTTGGTTTAAAAATTGTGAGAAAAAACTAAAATGTCCACTAAAAAAGGAAGAGTTCAATAAAAACCCTGGTTGCTCCATCTAATGCACCTAAAAACCATATTATTTTATTGTTTTTACATTTAATGTTCTTCATAAATGAACATTCAAACAAATGAACATTCAAACGAGTTGCAAACATATTTTATAATTGCAAGTTGTGGCTCATATTCTGTAAAAAATAGTTCAACGATCGGTTGATCAATTATATGTTGATGTTCGTATGAAATTGACTGAGTGGACTGAAAGATCGACTATGCCACAAGCAAGAATGTTTGCACATCAATTACAACTTAGGAATGCCAAGCCAAGTACCAGCACTATCGACACTAAAGCTCTGTTTGGAGCCTTGAATCGGAGGTCTGTTGCGATTCCAGCTTCTCCCAGATCTCATGTCTAGATGCCCTCTGCTGTTTGGGAGCAGTGATGCTGCCAAAACACCACATTGAAAATGGAGTTGGCAGCCCCAACAATACATTTGAACACCATTAGCAAGAGAATGTTTTTGGCAATTCCATCCTCACCACATTTTGGCAAAACCATATTTTGATAACACATGAAAAATGGTGTTTCCAGCTCAATGCAAGGTTCCCAACAGAGCCTAACAGCTGAGAAGGCAGATATTTGATGCACCGAAAACTACACACACACACACACACAGAGAGAGAGAGAGAGTTCCATTGCATTCATACATTTACTCAATTATGACAATCTGTACATTTGGACAATGTCCTTTGCAGTTTCTCGTAGAGTCAATATGGTGCAACTATTTCTCAGAACATTTTGGAGAACAAAATTATGGTTAAACAGAAAGAGAGAGAGAGAGAGAGAGAGAGAGAGAGAGAGAGAGAGAGAGTAAAATTACTGATCCAGATATCCTTCAAGTGGAAGAATGTGAACATCACTAGACCCGCCTTTGGCGTTCCTGAATCTCTTCCTTGAGAGCCTGAATTACCATGCACTCATCAAAGGATGAATTTTTGTTGCTCAGAGCATGATGTAGACCATGAAGTTCTTCAGGGTTGGCCTTCTTGAATAGGCCTTTGAGGATACATCCTACTGCTTCCGAGGCCTTCTTCTGCTCAGAGTGTATGTTGTTTCTGTTATCTTCAGATGAACTTTTTGTAAGAGCTTTCTCTGGA
Organism: Nuphar pumila; assembly: GCF_984573655.1. Classification (NCBI taxonomy): domain Eukaryota; kingdom Viridiplantae; phylum Streptophyta; class Magnoliopsida; order Nymphaeales; family Nymphaeaceae; genus Nuphar; species Nuphar pumila. The sequence goes on from NC_143259.1 coordinate 1,685,057, forward strand.
TTTTGATCACTTGGTTGACTGCTCCAATATTCTAAACATAAATGATCAGGGTCGAGAGACACTATTTTCTGTCACAATCAGATAACAAGAAAAATGAAAATTTAATTTCTGCTCAAGACACCAAGTAATCATCATTATGCAGAAGAATGCACATTTTTCATATTACTGTCCATCTTCTTTTGCCAGTTGAATACAGCATCATGATGAGAAACACAATGTTGTCACCATGCTGCTGGTCCAATAGAATTGATTTTCACAAAAAAACTCCAACCAGCTCGCAGCATGCTGTTAATATATATATATATATATATATATATATATATATATATATATATATATATATATATATATTATTCCTCTGTTATCTTTTGTAATGCCCACTAGGGGCAATTTAGTCTTTTTCTTATTATGTAAATAGACATGTTAACTAAGGACATTTTTGCATTTTTTTATTTTTCTCTTTCTTTTGTTATTTTTCATTTGTGAATGGCCAAGAGGGTCCAACCCATAGAGTCGTTGGGTCCCCTACGGTCACAAATGTGAGTCATGTGACCATTGGGGGAGCTCCCAACGACTCTATGGCAGCCCTCCTTGGTCTCATAAAGTGTAAGATTTGAGAAAAAAAAAACAGATCCAGGTTGGATCCAACCCAGACCCGGTTCCCAGCCACACATGGCGTGGCCAATTTAAACCCCCACGGGGGGGGGGTCTCTTTACAAAATCGAAAAAAAACCCTCCCGTCTCCCGTTTTCGTCTCTCTGCTGAACGCCGATCCCCGCCGGGATCCCCCTCCCTCCTCGACTCTTCTCCCCTCGACCCACCCTCACCGAAGAACCCCTGATGCCCTCCTGCCCTCTCTCTCGTCTCCCTGTTGATCCCAAGCAAGAGGGCCTCTCTCTCGTCTCCCTGTTGATCCCAAGCAAGAGGGCCTCTCTCTCGTCTCCCTGCTGATCCTAGGCAGGAGGGTGCCGCCCTTCTTGCCCTCTCTCTCATCTCCCTGATGATCCCAAGCAGGAGGGTGCCACCCCTCCTGCCCCCTCTCATCTCTTTGTTAGCTCACGACTAAAGGGTGCCACCCCTCTTGCCCTCTCTCGTCTCTCTGTTAGTTCAAGCAGGAGGGACGGCCCTCCTGTCCTCTCTCAGCCCCCTGTTCCCTAAAGGGGGCAGCAACCTAATGGTTGTTGCTCCCTCTCTCTTCTCTGTACATTTTTCGACAGGTCGGAAGTGGGCAGGCACCCCCTGTCGCACCATCCTCAATCGAGCTGAGCCTCGACCGGGCCAGTTGCTGTCAACGAGTCGGTTTGTTTGAGAATGCAGCCCTATCAAATCCCCTTCCTGTCGCAGCATGGGGACCAGGCCGGGCTCGGCATAACCACTGAGCCCACCCCCTCCCATTGGTCGTGTAGCCCGTCGAGCTAAGCTCGATTAGAACCGAGCTCAGCTCGGTCTCCGCTTTCAGACCGAGTTGGCTCAATTAGCAAGTTGAGCCTGGCTCAGTCGAGCTTTACTATCCGCCACTTGCACTGAGCCCAGCTTGGTCCGGTCGGCTCAAACTGGGTTCAAGTTTGACCCTTATGATGCAATCATCGTCCCGATAAGTTTTTAATACCATCCTTTATGCAGCGCAACGTAATCTTTTAGCGCTCCACGTCGGCACAACGAACGTGACACGCTCACCAAGGCATGATCCCTTAAAAACCAACGCTCAGAATCATCAACGAGTCCGACCATCTCCGAGATAGGGTAAAGTTGCATACGAGGACAAATGACAGAATACTTCTAACTTATATGTGTATGTAAATATATATATATACATATATATACATATATATGCTTTTAACTCAAGGACACAGTTTTGCGTATTCTTGTCCATTTAAAATTTATATCATTTACTTTGTCGTTGCGTTGTTATATGCACAGGCTACTGCTTACACAATTTATTTAGTCGATGTACAGTTTCGTACATCGTGCACTGCTTACGTAATTTATTTAGACAATGTACGATTTCGTACATCGTGCATACATTGCACAGTTTATTTAGCTCGATGTGTGGTTTCGCACATTGAGTCTTGCTTTATGTCATTTACTTTGCCGCCGTGCTGTAATGTGCATGCTTTGATATATATGTATTATATATATATATGTATTATATATATATAAAGTACACAGTTTTGCATACTCCTACCCACTTTTTATTACGCTTGCATTTAAAGATGCAGATTTGCACATACTCGCCAAATCTTTCTTTTTAAAAAAGAATTTTACATGCGAGATTTCAAAGTTCGTATTATTCGTTGTTTCGAAAAGCAAAACAAGTATTTCAGCATTTGTGTATTTGCAACATAGTTTTTGCCTCAAAACCTGCGTAACGGAAAGGCTTCGACTACGTAGCCCTAAGTGGTACGTATGTTCAATTCTTGATTTTAGTATCCAAAATGACTCGGATATTCCCGGCCTAAAGCACAAGACTTTAAGATTTATAAAAAATGTTGGGGTTTCTTCCTGAGAAACTGATATCCCTCTCATCGTAACGGTACTATCAGACATGCACGACATGTTAAAAATACGATGATTGGATAAGAGGTTTATAATAACCTCGCAACGTGCAAATGCACAATAATAAAAAGAAAATTATATAAATGGTGATGATTACCTTCACAGGCAAGATACTCAAGTTGGTTTAAAAGAACAGAGCATGCAGAATGGGGCGTCAGTTAAAATAGAACCTGACATACTCATTCGTCTCTTTGATTTCGTCAAGAAAGAGGATGGGATGGTACAAAAACTCTGATAGATAGGTTGTTAACAACTACGCTCCTCGAATAGCAATTGACTCGGTGTCCCCGTCATCGAAGTTAGGGGACGGGGCTACCAAAATTTATCTTAGGTTGTAGATCCCATAGACTTCTGCAGAAGTTGGATGCATCCCTTACCACGAATGTCTCTGAAAAATTCTCTCTCGGTCACTGGCCGTCCCCTTAGGAGCAAACTTAGCTAGTTATCCGGGGTATCAAAATACATAGCATAACAAACCTTCGGGCAGTCTCAATTGTTTCTATGTTTCTCCTGCGCGTACCTTCAAGACAGTTAATATCGAAACAAAGTTATCATGCTCATTTTACTTATTCTGAATTGTATATAACGAAAGGAACAACGCATGTGTTAGTCTTGTTCTGAATTTTGTTATCTATGCACCTACCAGATTTTTATAAGTCTGACCTGTTTTATGGGGTACAGGTGACGATTAGTTATGAACGGCAGGCAATGTGACGATGTTATCAAGATCCCACTCTCTCTGATGTTTTGTTCCTGAGCACGTTTTGTAAATTTGCATAAAGGTTTCCTTTGAAAATTCCTCTTTTGCATAAACTTTAAATTATCAACCTTATTTTGGATCTATGTGATTTTAAATGCTTATACGGAGATACAAATCTATTGTGTAAAGGAAAGTTCGCCTGTAATGCGCCCAATGTTCGTTGACTTGTTATTTCAAATACCATTTTCCGTTGAACTACCGTTTTAAACTCTGAAAAAGGATCGATTACAAAGCTTTCAAACTTTTTGTAAAAAGTTACAAGTCCGAGATTTTAGGGGCGTTACAACTTGGTATCAAAGCCATAAGGAAAACAGTGATTCTTCATCATTCAATATCTGCATGGCGCTGTGAGTATAAGTTCCGTTATGATACATTATATGCTTCTATAAGACTAAAAGAGAATTTTCGTTCTTTTAAAGCTCATGTTCGAAGACGGAGTTGGAAATGAACACATGACACCCATGCAAGACATGAATTCGCCAGCCAACGCAGGAAGAGCCCATGAGGTTCGAACGCAGCCGCTCAGTGAGGAGTAGGGGAAATAATGGGCGCCCAATGACCTGGTCGAATTATTGGATAAAGAGACCACCCACACCCACCTTTACAGATCCTTGGGGACTCGTACTCCCTTTTCTCTACCAAGCACTGTTAGCCACTGCATGGGTTGTGGTGGCGGTCATGTTTCGTCACAAGTATTGGTTGATCAGCAGATTACATCTGGCACACAAGAGGTCGAAAGTCCCCCGGACACCCAAAACGAGTGTCTTTACTGTGGAGAGTCAGGGCATTCCATCTAGTTTTGTCACCTTAAGAAAGGTAATGACAAAAGACAGTTGACAGTGCAGGGACTTGAGGACGCAACTTCCTCAGTCCAGGGTGCTCTGAGAATACCCGGGTATGTTGAGGTACCACCAAACTCAACGGGCACGCAAGGCAACTACACGCCCAACGACTCGCAAGACTCCCCAATCTACACTTCGGCTTCGCCCCTCTATTCACCAGACTCGCCACATTATACACCAACAGCACCCCCTACAGGCCAAGAGCCCTCAACGAAACTTTACACACCTCTCCTCCGCACAGAGTTAGGCGCATCGGCAACACGAGGAACTATGTTAGAACTTGGTACTTGTGGTTTTATTTCAGAGTCTGCGAACTCTTTTTGTTGTTGCGACAAGTTTTTTTTCTTTCTGTTTTATCAACCAGCAGTGTTGGGTTTTTGTATATTGTTCTCGTTATATATATATATATATATATATATATATATATGAATCTTGTCCTTGTTTCTTTGAGTTCTTTAAACACTAACTTGAGCATCCTTTGTTATAAATAAAGGATCACGCGAAGCACGAATGGCGATTTGATGGACGAATGGTCGGAGCAACGGGGATTTGTCATGGATTGCCTCAGTACCCTGGCCAATGCTATCCAAAGTCAAGTTCGCGTACAAAGGGATCAGGTTGTGTCTTCACACGTGAACAACCATAATTCCATCACCTATGAAAAAATCTTGAAACTCGATCCCCCGACCTTCACTGGCAAGGCCGATCCTGAACTAGCTGAGAATTGGGTCAAGGAGACCGAGTGGGCGTTTCAAGTACTGTCTGTAACAGAGGAGAAAAAGACAGTCTTTGGGACATATCGACTCAAGGATAACGCTCGCAAATGGTGGGATGCAATTCAGGGCATCCATTTTTCAGGAGCAACGGTTATTCCTTGGAAAGCTTTTCAGGGTGCCTTCCTAGCAAACTACTTTCTCCCTCATGCGCGGGACAAAAAAAAGGTTAAATTCCTGGAGTTATGCCAGGGCAGCGCAAGTCTGGGGGACTACACCACAAAATTTCAGAACTTAGAGCATTATTGTTCCAACCTATTCGAAGACGATCGGGAACAGGCTGAAAAATTCATTTGAGGCTTGAAGGAAGGGCTCCGACATCAGGTCCTTACCAGTATGCCTTCGACTTTCTCTGCGGCTGTTGCGGCAATCACTCTCTTGAGTGACGATTGGGAATGTTCTAAGAATGTCTTGAACAAGAAATCACCTGCCGCAGGTGGCAATCAAAAGAGGGTTCCCTCGGGTGGCCAAGTTAAGTGGCCACCTTTCCAAGGGCAGAACACGGAAGAAAAAAGCACTTTCCTGAGACCAAGAGGCAAAGACCACGGGGTGGCCCTCAACCCCGAGAGGGGTCCATTGATGTTTGCCCGAAATGCAGAAGGATGCATAACGGGCAAGCTTGCCCTCGTGAGACAAGAGAATGTTTATACTGCGACAAGATGGGACATTACATACAATAATGCCTTGAAAAGAAAGCAGATGACCTTAAGAGAAATGGCAGAGTACACCAGCCCCCTCGACCTTTTCAACAACAAATGAATAATTAGAAGAGAGTGATAGGACATGTATATGCCACCATGGTCGAACAGCTGACCAAAGGAGAACTCGTGCAAGGTACCATTCTGGTCGCTGACCAAGCAGCTTTAGTATATTTTATTATGGTGCCACAGATTCCTTCATTTCTGTTAAATTTGTTAAGCAATTGTAAATACCTATAAAACTTCTTAACAACCCTTCGGATATGTACAACCCGATAAGGAAGAACACAGTCTGTGCAACCGACGTACCGAATCTGGGCGTAGTCTTAACAAAATATCTGCCTGCTTGTGCGATTCTACTTGATATGACTAAGTTTGACGTCATATTAGGTATGGATTGGTTACATAAGTATCATGCCAAGGTTTTTTACTGTGATAGGAGGGTTGTGTTGTCTCAGTCAGGTGTTCCTAAGGTGGAATTTAAATTTTCAAAGCCTGTCCTTGCGGGTCGAATGATATCATCAATGAAAGCGCAAAAGTACTTGCGGAGTGGATGCACTGCCTTATTAGTCAGTATCATCTTTTCAGAACCAATGCTTATTCTAATCAAAGATATTGAAGTAGTCTGAGAGTTTCCTGTTGTATTCCCGGAAGAGCTGCCAGGCTTTTCTCCGCATCGTGAAATAGAATTCAAAATTGAGTTGTTATCGGGCACCACGCCAATCTCTAAAGCACCATATCGGATGGCGTCAGTCGAGCTCGAGGAGCTCAAGAAGCAGTTGCAAGAACTGATGGACCAAGGATTCATTCAGTCAAGCGTATCGCCCTAAGGAGCACCAGTATTGTTCGTGAAAAAGAAAGACGAATTGTTGCAGTTGTGTATAGACTACCGGATGCTCATTCAGGCCACAATAAAGAATAAGTACCCGCTATCTCGTATCGAGGATTTGTTCGATCAGCTGCAAAGAGCTAAAGTTTTTTCAAAAATTGACCTTAGATCTAGGTATCATCAACTCAGAATTAAGGGTGATGACATTTTGAAGACGGTCTTTCAAACCAAATATGGGCACTATGAGTTTACCGTTATGCCTTTCAGACTCACCAATGTGCCTGCAACTTTTATGGATTTGATGAATAGGGTGTTCAAGTCATATTTGGACACCTCTGTGATCATGTTCATCGGTGATATCCTAGTATATTCTGAAAGTCGGGAACAATATCGTGAACACTTGAGCATTGTCTTAGAGGCCTTGCAAAAGCAACACTTGTTCTCCAAGATTTCCAAATGTGAGTTTTGGCTCAATGAAGTTATGTTTTTGGGGCATGTTATTTTTATAGATGGAGTGTTCGTGGATGTTGCCAAGGTAAAAGCCGTGTTGAGTTGGCAGCAACCGAAGAATGTGCGTGATATCAGGAGCTTTCTTGGATTAGCGGGATACTATTGAAGGTTTATCCGAGACTTTTTCAAGATCGCGCTATCGATGACTAAACTCTTAAAAAAGGAAACTAAGTTCGAATGGAATGATAAGTGTGAGGATAGCTTTCAGATGTTGAAGAGAAGACTCACGACTGCATCTATTTTAGCCTTACCCTCTGGTCAGGGTGGGTTTGTTATTTACACTGATGCCTCTAGGACGGGCTTAAGTTGTATTCTGATGCAGAGCGGGAAGGTAATCGCCTATGTCTCGCGCCAACTTAAAGCTCATAAAAAGAATTATCCGCTCATGATTTATAGTTAGCTGCGATAGTGTTCGCATTAAAAATTTGGTGACACTATTTGTACGGAGAAAAATTTGAAGCTTTTACCGATCACAAGAGCCTCAAGTACCTGTTCTCTAAAAAAGAATTGAATATGATATAACGGTGCTGACTGGAAGTCCTCAAAGACTATGACTTCACCCTCTCCTACCATTCGAGAAAGGCGAACATTGTAGCTAACGCCCTCAGCCGAAAGACTTCAGGAGATTTGACCAACCTTTTGTGCACAAGATGGAAGCTAGTAGAAGACTTAGTCGCATGGAAACCATTTGCAAGCACAAAAGGATCAATCATATTGTCAAATCTCACTGTTAAACCCAAGACACTGGTCAGGATTATTGCTAGGCAAAAGAACGATGCACTTTATGAGAAGTTGAAAGCTCGGGTCGTTTATGGGTTCCAAATGACCCTAAGTTGAGAGACGAAATTTTAGCAGAGGCTCACAAATCTAGGTACACCATTCATCGCGGAGTGATGCAGCAAATGGAGATTCCGCAATAGAAGTGGAAAGACATCACTATGGATTTTATTGTTGGCCTACCAAGAACTCGGAAATAACATGATGCGATTTGGGTGATCGTTGATAGACTCACCAAGTCTGCTCATTTTCTGCCAATCCGCATCAACCAATCATTAGATAGTCTGACGAACCTCTACGTCAGAGAAATTGTGAGATTACATAGAGTGTCGGTCTCGATTATCTCTGATCGTGACCCACGGTTCACTTCGAGGTTCTGAGGACAGTAACAACTAGCCTTCGGTACGAAGTTAGAATTCAATACAGTCTTCCATTCCCAAACCGATGAAAAATCAGAACGAACAATACAGACTCTAGAAGACATGCTTCGGGCATGCATGATGGATTAGAAAGGGGATTGGGATTCGCACACAAGTCTTGCGAAATTCACATACAATAACAATTACCAAGCTAGCATCGGGATGACCCCATACGAAGCATTGTATGGAAGGCCTTGTCGATCGTCGATCTATTGGGATAAGGTTGGCAAGCGGATGATGGATTCACCAATCGTTCTACAACATTATACTCAACAAGTCCTGTTGATTCGAGAAAGGCTTCAGACTGCTCAAAGTCGGCAAAAGAGTTACGATGATCAACGACGTTGAGAACTCACTTTTTCGATTGGGGATAGGGTTTTTGTCAAGGTATCCCCGACCAAAAGTGTTTTTTGATTCAAGAAAAAAGGTAAGCTAAGTCCTCGATATTTCAGATCATTCGAAATCTTGGATTGGATTGGCAATGTAGCATATCGTGTAGCACTACCTCCTCAGTATGCGCAAATCCATACATGCTAAGGAAGTACGTTTACGACCCATCACACATCATTCATTATGATGACGTACACATTCTAGAAGACTTAACCTTTGAAGAAAGACCAGTGGAGATCGTAGATAGACAAGACCAGGTGCTAAGATAAAAAACTATCTCTCTAGTCAAGGTTCGTTAGTAGCATCATAAAATCAAGAAATGCACATGGGAACCTGAAGCCAACATTAGGGAGAAATACCCTGACTTGTTTCCTTAAGTTTTAACTTCTGCAAAATTTTAAGGACAAAATTAATTTAATAGGGGTAGAATGTAAGATTCGAACAAAAAAAACAAATTGGATCCAGGTTGGATCCAACCCGAACCCGGTTCCCAACCACGAATGACGTAGCCTATTTAAACCCCCGCAGGGGGGTTCTCTTTACAAAATCGGAAAACCCCCTTACTGTCTCCCATCTCCCTCTCTACTAAACCCCGATCCCCGCCGAGATCCCCCTCCCTCCTCAACCCACACTCACCGGAGAACCCCCGATGCCCTCCTGCCCTCTCTCTCATCTCCCTATTGATCCTATGTAGGAGGGAGCCGCCCCTCCTGCCCTCTCTCTCGTCTCCCTGTTGATCCTAGGCAAGAGGGTGCCACCCTCCTGCTCTCTCTCTCATCTCCCTATTGATCCCAGGCAGGAGGGCATCGCCCCTCCTGCCCTCTCTCTCGTCTCCCTGATGATCCCAAGCATGAGGGTGCCACCCCTCCTGCCCTCTCTCGTCTCTTTGTTAGCTCATGGCAGGAGGGCACCACCCCTTCTACCCTCTCTCGTCTCTCTGTAAGCTCATGGCAGGAGGGCGTCACCCCTCCTGCCCTCTCTTATTGCTCTGTTAGCTTACGGCAGGAGGGCACCGCACATCCTACGCTCTCTCATCTCTCTGTTAGCTCAGGCAGGAAGGGCGGTCCTCCTGCCCTCTCTCGACCCTCAGTTAAGATCAAGCAGAAGGGGCGGCCCTCCTTCCCTCTCGTGACCCTCAGTTAAGATCAAGCAGGAGGGGCGGCCCTCCTACCCTCTCTCAGCCCCTTGTTCCCTAAAGGGGCAGCAACCTAACAGTTGTTGCTCCCTCTCTTTTCTCTGTGCATTTTCTGGCAGGCCGGAAGTAGGCAGGCACCCCATGTTGCACCACCCTCAACCAAGCTGAGCCTCGATAGGGCCAGCCGCCCTTGTCGCACCGCGAGGTGCTGTCAACGAGTCGGGTTGTCTAGGAATGCAGCCCTGTCAACCCCCATTCCTGTCGCAACATAGGGACCAGGTCGGGCTCGGTCTGACTGTCGAGCCCACCCCTCCCATTGGTCGCGTAGCCCCTCGAGCTAAGCTCGGTCTCCGCTTTCAAACCGAGTTGGCTCAGTTAGCAAGTTGAGCCTAACTCAGTCGAGCTTTACTACCCGCCTCTTGTACCGAGCCCAGCTTGATCCGGTCGGCTCAAACTAGGTTCAGGTTTGACCGCTATAACATAATCATCGTCCCGATAAGTTTTTAATACCATCTTTTACGCAGCGCAACGTAATCTTTTAGCGCTACACGTTGGCACAACGGATGTGACACGTTCACCAAGGCACAAGGTCTTAAAAACCTACGCTCAAAATCATCAGCGAGTCTGACCATCTCTGAGGTAGAAGAAAGTTGCATATGATGACAAATGACAGAATACTTCTAACTTATATATATATATATATATATGCTTTTAACTCAATGATGTAGTTTTACGTATTTAAAATTTATTTAGAATTTATACATCTATTTAAAATTTATATCATTTACTTTGTCGTTGTGCTGTTATTTGGATAGGCTATTGCTTATACAATTTATTTGGCCGATGTATGGTTTTGTACATCATGCACTGCTTACGCAATTTATTTAGCCGATGTATGATTTCGTACATCGTACACTGCTTGCGCAATTTATTTAGCCGATGTACGATTTTGTACATCGTGCATAGCTTATGCAGCTTATGCAGCTCGATGTGTGGTTTCGCACATCGAGTCTTGCTTTATGTCATTTACTTAGCCACCGCGCATTAATGTGCAAAGGGTTATGCTTTGATATATATGTATTATATATATATATATATATAACTTTATAAAATACATAGTTTTGCATACTCCTGCCCACTTTGCATTACGCTTGTATTTAAAGACGCAGATTTGCGCATATTTGCCAAGTCTTTATTTTTAAAAAGGGATTTCACATGCGAGATTTCAAAGCTTGTATTATTCATTGTTTCGAAAAGCAAAACAAGTATTTCAGTGTTTGTGTATTCGCAATCGAGTCTTTCCCTCAAAACCTGCGTAACGGAAAGGCTTCGACTACGTAGCCCTAGGTGGTACGTACGTTTGGTCCTTGGTTTTGGTATCCAAAATGACTCAGATATTCTCGGCCTAAAGCATGGACTTTGAGATTTCTAAATAATGTTAGAGTTTCTTCCTGAGAAACTGATATCCCTCTCATCGTAACGGTACTATCAGACATGCACGGCATGTTAGTACTACGATGATTGGATGAGAAGTTTATGGTAACCTCATAACGTGCAAATGCACAATGATGAAAAGAAAATCACATAAATGGTGATGATCGCCTTCACAGGCAAGATGCTCGAGTTGATTTGAAAGACTAGATCATGTAGAATGGGTCATCAGTTAAAATAGAACCTGACATACCGATTCGGTTATTTGGTTCTATCAAAAGAGATGATGGGATGATACAAAAACTTTGATGGACAGGTTGTTAACAACTATGCTCCTCGAGTAGCAATCGACTTAGTGTCCCCGGTCATCGGAGTTTGGGGACGGGACTACCAAAAATTATCCTAGGTGGTAGATCCCATGGACTTCTGCAAAAGCTGGATGCATCCCTTGCCACGAATGCCTCTAAGGAATTATCTCTCGGTCACTAGCCATCCCCTTAGGAGCAGACTCAGCTAGTTGTTTAGGGTATCAAAATACATAGCATAACAAACCCTCGGGCAGTCTCAGTTGTTTCTACATTTCTCCTGTGCTTACCCTCAGGACAGTTAATAACAAAACAAGGTTATCATGCATATTTTACTTATTCTGAATTGCACATCACGAAAGGAACAACGCAGGTGTTAGTCTTGTTCTGAATTTTGTTATCTATGCACCTACCAGATTTTTATAAGTCTAACCCATTTTATGGGGTACAGGTGACGACTAGGTTGGAACGGCAGGCGATGACGAGATGATGCGATGATATCAAGATCTCACTCTTTCTCTGACGTTTCGTTCCTGAGTACGTTTTGTAATTTTACATCAAGGTTTCCTTTGGAAATTCCTCTTTTCCATAAATTTTAAATTATCAAAAACCTTATTTTGGATCCATGTGGTTTTAAATGCTTATACGGAGATACAAATCTATTGTGTAAAGGAAAGTTCGCCCGTAATGCACCCAAGGTCCGTTGACTTGTTATTTCAAACGCCATTTTTCGTTGAACTACCATTTTAAACTTTGAAAAATGATCGATTACAAAGCTTTCAAACTTTTTGTAAAAAGTTACAAAGTCCGAGATTTTGGGAGCGTTACATAAAGTGTATAAAAGGGGATTTTGCCCCCACCACTCCACAATGCTTTTTCATAGCATTTCAATATATCATTTTTATATTGCAAGCTCTCTCCCTCTCACATTGTGTGTGTTTGGTGCCTAGCCCTTTATGACTTACTGTATTTTGCCCGTTAGTGGCTTCTTGTTTATGTGCTTTGCATTCATTATAGTCACTTTGTGACATTGTTCTTTGCACTAGTGTTTCATTACACATGATTCTTTGTGCCTTCATTTTTTCCCCTTCAAATGATCATCTCTCTCTCTCTCTCTCTCTCTCTCTCTCTCTCTCTCTCTCTCTCTCTCTCTCTCTCTCTCTCTCCATGTTACATGCACGTGAGGATGCATGCATATGATGCCCATGGTTTATAGTGAACAATAACAAGTTCACCAACACTTGTCACCCTGGACAAATACTGAAACCACGCCAACATTTTGTTTTGGATATCACTAGCAAGTGCATATTCACAATATTTTCAAAACTCCAAAAACTAGAAAATCCTGTTAAAAAATAAGGTAACATGCATATATACACATATCCCCCAGCATAGGACTCAAAATAATAACGTAGCTGCAATAACAGGAGATCTACATGCAACTTAAGAACAAAGGCTACCCTACCAAAAGGATGTTCAAGTTGGCATGATATTTGTGTATACTGTTAGTAGAAAAATGCCGATGTCACAGAGGATATCATAGAAAATATTCAATTTAATAACTGGTCCTCACAGCACAGAATGCATATTTTTAGTTGTGTGTGTGTGTGAGAGAGAGAGAGAGAGAGATCATAACCTGTTGAACAATCAGTGCCTCAGAAGAATAGAAAAAACATCCACTTTGCATGTTTATTTTCAGTTGTAATGTGCAGGAATGCTCATACAACAATATTTCATATACATGGATGCATCTTTTTTCTTTTTCAACCACAGGAGGATGTGTCGATATGGTTTCCTAAGGAAAATTCTAATGCACATTTGGTACATGAAATAGATCAATGAGCTGCTACTACTAAAACAACAGCAGCTCCTTCACTTACGGTGAAAAAGAAATTCTAACGACAAAAGAAACATAGTTGATTTACAGCCATGCTCTTTGAACTGGAATAAAAGAAAAGTTAAGCAGATCTACCTCAACAAAGGATGGCGATGAGAGCCCAAACATTTCAAATCCATCAACCGATCCAGGAGGTTGTAGGGCACACAGGTTTTGTTTCGCCTGGCTATGTTGCCTAGCAATCTCTTGATTCACCTTCTCACGTACCATGTCCCAACATTTACTGGCAGAAACATGTATGAAGACCTCAGTGGGACAATCCTCTACCATAACCTGATTTTCAGAATAAGAAAATTAGCCACATAACAATGCTAGACCTCCATAAATTCATAATTTTACATCATCCACTCATCAGTCCTGAGTACAACATTAGGTGGCATAGAGAAGTGAAACATCATGGATCCCAGCATTAAAAAACTTTGAAATTACATATTAGCTGCTGAAAAGTTTGAACTGTGATTTCCTGGATATCAGTCAAGATCTTCATGTCAACAATGTGGCACATTTCACAGTTTGTAACTAGATGCAGTTCTATGCCAGTATGCCTCTACTCTCCAGTCTCCAAATACAAGCTGTATAAAGCATGGGTAAGAATCTGATGCTGCTCAACATTCCACACACACACACACACACACACACACTGTGTGTGTGTATTCACTTTTTATCAAACAGAAATCTTATCCTTACCTTTATCAAACAGCACATCCATCATTACTAACTTTACACATCTAGGAGATTATGCTGCTGAAGTTGGCTTCACTGAGACACAATTCTCCATATTGCAAGATACTGAAGGAAGATTTGCTTGCTAAAAAGGTAGAAGAAAAAACTTTCTTATCATTCATCACCTCAAAGTCATCTAAATGGGTCTATCTTTGCCTATTAGGGATGAATGTGAAAGTTCTGATCCATGGCTGTAGAGCAGGCCTTTTTTAATCTTAGTAGATTAAACATGAGTTTTCTTCCAAGTCAATGTTGAAGGACTCTGTGGAACTTTGAAAACCTAATTGCATAGATTCAAAATCAATTTCTTAACTTGCAGTTGATGCATTGATGTTACCAAAAAAGTGTAGTGAATCCTACACATATACCCCTTACTAACAAGGATTAGTAGATACTAGAGAAATGCCACCAAGGACTGCAGACCATGTTCATCAATGATCCAAGCTACCAAGACAGTAGCCGACCAAGTTGGTATGAAAGAAAAAGCAAATCATCTGAACCCAGCCCAACTCTGCTCTAACTTAACAGACTCAATCTAAACCAGAAGCAGCAAGTCTCAGCCCTGTTCGTGATTTGTGGCCGGCCTATATATATATATATATATATATATATATATATATATATATATATATATATATATATATATATATATATATATATATATATATATAGAGAGAGAGAGAGAGAGAGAGAGAAAGAGAGGGAGAGAGAGAGAGATTCTGAACTATTTAAATAAACTCCCCAAAATGACTAGCTAATAATGACCAATGACCTGCCAATGAACATTCATTCAGCTCTGACTACCAAGAGAATTAAATGAGTTTGTAAATAGAAAAGTGCCTGCGAAAAGTCTGAATGATCCTTTATTCAAGCATGACTAGAATACAAAAGATCACATGACAAAGTTGTAAATAGAGAGAGTTGCCTCTGGGTAGCATATAATTCTTCGTCCTTGGATTTCAAATACTTTTAGATTAACATGGGTGTGATTTGAGAAAGCCAAATCCAAATCCCATAGCGACAGATTTATGAAACGCCTTAGAAATGATTTATAGAGACACTCGCATACACAAGCATGGTATAGTAAGAAATTGAAAGATTTAAAACTAAAATAACAGTCGTGTGAAAACAACAAAGTCAAATATGTAAGAAACCAAAAGCAACAAGAGCACTAGCTCATACTTTACATCTTTAAAACAGAAACATGGAGCAGAAAAGCAAGTTACCCTGAAGAGTGGTAAAGAATTTCCCGAGTCAAGGATTTCTGAGACATAGTAACACATTTGTGTTGGATCAAGAACACTAAGGTATCTAACCCGGCTTTTGAACCCTGTTAAGGAAATAACAAGAAAAGGTTGAAAAGGAATAGAACTGCCTAAAGTACATTCTTATCAATATAATTGTATAAAACTCCAAACATAACACAGCATACCCTTGGGAAATATCATCTGCCTGTTACACCATGCCTTTCCAGGGACCACAAGTCCAAAATCCAGCAGCTCTACAGTACAGTTGAACCTCCTTACCACTTTTGCAATGCGAGGACCCTTTTGGCAGTTTCTATTCAGATGTTTTACAACAATAGATCGACTTGATGAGACTGGAGACTGCATGCAGGATCCATTTTTTATTTGAATGGTGGTGGGATCAGATACATTTTCACCTTTCTGCACATTGTTTAAGTTACCACAAGAATTCAACTGCAAATGCTTCCCATTGCTACATTCATTTGCAAGCTGCTGTTTGTTAAGGCCTTTTTCTGATGATAAATCTTGAAGGTTACTTGAAGAACTCAAATTATTATTGCAGCTTTCATCTTTTCTATGGGAACTTACAGCCTCTCTAAATGGATGGTTAGCCACATTCTTAGTTGGCACACCAGGCTGTTTAGCTTTCCCATTGACCACAGCTGATTCATCAGTCTCCAGGATACCAGAAACTTGGTCTTTCTGAGAATTACTGCCAGCAGTTTTATTCTCAACTGTCATAAACCTTTCTAAAACTTTTACATCTTTTGTAGTGGACTCTTCCACTTTCACCTGGATAAGTGAACCACATCCCTTTTCAGCTTGATCCTCATCATCGTCATCACTAAGACAAATAATATTTCTGTGAGATGTGCTTGATATAGACTTGCTACTTTCTGAGTTACTCAATTTACTGACAGTAGTTAAAGCAGAAAATGTTCTTTTGTGCACTTTAATAGAGTTATCAGGGAGCTTAGTATAGGACGTGTCCTCTTCTGAAAGCTGGCAAACAGGGAAGGATTCCATTGGTATCTTTGGAACTGAGTGCCCATCACTAATCTGCAACTTATGGCTGCTTAATTTGTAATGGCTAGGAGAACTTAGTTCACGAACATCATGATCAGAAAAAGCTACACCATCTTCACACCTTACTTGACATGGTTCATTCAAATCAGACACTTTTCCTCTATCCTGTTTGAAAACAGAAACTTGAGCAATAGAAGCCAACTCAGTTGTAGAAGCTTTTAGTTCTTGATGTAATGGAAAATCACAATCTTTGGCACCAACCAGTTCTGCTGTGGTCTGTACTGTATGATATTTTATTTTGGTTTTGCCAAAAGAGGTTGGCTGCACGAGGGGCTTGTTTGTTTCTAACTGCTGGGCATGAACATTAGCAGTATTTCTCAATGAAACATCATCTACTGGCTTTTGTTCTTTTGGCTTTGTCTCTTCAAAGCAGGGATTGCCAACTAATGCACTTTTGTTCTCAGACTCCTGGGATTTCTCCTTCTTTGTGACATGTGAACTCAAAGAAAGTCCTAGATCCAAATTTGCCCATCTGTGTATTGCACTCAATTTCCCTCCCAATGCTTCAATACATATGTCTAGGTCAGTTAATTCATAACGGAAGAGGAAAAATCTTGTACTCCAAGCACATGAGCATAATTGTTTTGCATGATTTAAGCATGCAAATGTATCTGGAGAACATTCACAACCAGCTGCAGAGAGATGCAAATCATAAAAGCATACGACACACTCCCTCTCATTGGTAGCATCAAAGTTCACATCCATTTTCCTAAACTGTGTAGGGTTGCAGAAAAACTGCCTTCTGGCACGCTCTATGTCAACACGGGTCTATGCAAGAAAAGAAGATCAAAGAATAATCCTCAAGTCAGTTTATCACAAAAGCACATTTTACAGGACAGTTAAATCCCACTATGAAGTAACACTAATGTTCTTAAATGTTTACCTTGAATGCCATTGTCAAAATTCCATCCTTTCCACAAACAGCTTGCCAACTTAAGTTGCCAGGAGTCTCTTTTCTCAGAAGGTGGAGCTCCCAGAGAGCTCTAACAGCTTCCCGTGCTGCCCCTAGTAACAACTTGTCATGGGACAGGGATGTTCTACGGTGTTGCTGAGAATAAAGTTCAACAGCACTCTGTCCATGTGGCAACCAGTCGATAGGAGCAACATTCACTGCCTCAGCACAATTGAACCCACAGTTAAAACCAGAATGATAAGCCCGAGGGAAGGTGAGAACAAACTCCCCAGACCGCTGAACACATCGATAGACAGGTACACCTTCTGACTTCAAAATTGTTGGTGACAGTTGAGTGACCTGTTCAATGAAATAAAAAAGCACAATAAATTCTGAGGTCAAGAAGGCATTAGAAAAATAGATTGAGCACATAGCAAAACCCAAGTGTGTGCCTCCAGGAGACATGACATGATTCAAACCATAATGATTTATAATACAATAACTGCAAAAGAACATCAGAAAATATGTCAACCACATAGCAACCCAAGTGTGCATCTCCGGTAATATATCAGTCATGACATGATTGAAACCACAATGATTTATACTCATTCTAAAAGCTTAATGGATTATCTTCTAGCATTCATTTTTAGGATTCTTGAAGGCTACCATGCCCATGACAACAGTGCCATAATTTGGACTGAAGAAGGAATTAGACAGGTGTCCACTTGAGTCAGCCTTACATAATTACATTCAGTTCAATCCAAGTTCTTTATCTCTATCAACTAGATGGCCTTTTCTTTTACATAGTTCAAAAAGAAAATTCATAATTCAAAAGTTATTATAGTGGAATCCCAAAAAGAGAAGGCCAATGATTAACAAACAAGTGCAAGAAAATGCTTCAAGTAATCTATATGCAGTGTATGCTTCACCACTATATAGATAAAACTCGTCCATCCAAGTAATGTCAATGCCAGGGCACGATTTTGGCACATAGCTGAATTTTTTTCTTTATATTCATATAGATGACAGCTTATAGATCCTAAAGTCATTAAGAAACTTAATCCATGAGAACACCGTGCCAAGAACAGCCGCAATTTCCACACATAGAACGCCTATATGCTTATACATCGATCCAGCTGCCTAATCTTAGGTCTTACATCCCCACTCACTGCGGTGACTACAGGAGTCCTTGAGCTATGCAACTATTTTGAAAGACTGTGCCCCATGAACATATTACATTAGAACTTTGTGGTTTAAGGGCTTGACTTTTACGCACCTTAATCACCCTAGGGCTTTTTGGTGTATTGGTTAGGCATCTAACATTTGGTATCAGAGCAACCTCCACATCTCAAGTACGATTCCAGAAAGGTTGACCCAAGAAAAGTCCTATCTGGACTAGAGTGAGAGCAGAAAAAAGATAGAAAGGGTTACCTGAAGTTAAGGCTAGAGTGACAGTCATCCTAGAGTGGGCTGCCAAGAACGTCCGATGTAGAGCTTAGTGGTAGGTTAGAATCTTGGTTGACTTTACACACCTTAATCACCCTAGGGCCTTTCAATGTATTAGTTAGGCATCTAACACATTAACATCAGCCTCACAAGGAAAGTAGCTATGTAAAGTATCAGCCCACCCTTTGTGAATAATCATGAATGAAACATTTGTTAGTAGAGACCAACCACCTAAAACTTTCTCAGCATTTGACATCATAACTATACACAGCTGAACTAGAAAGAACATGAAAGAAATAGTGGGAAAAAAAACTAAAAGTGAATTATTTTTAAGGCCAGTAAAAGCCAAACTTCCCCTCTTTCAGCTCTGCTTTTTAAGTCTCAATCCCTGATACAGATCAGATTGTTCAAGCTTATATCATTAGAAGCTCAAGTTATGCCAAGTTTGTCTCATGTTCATAATAGAAAAGCTTACTTATTAATTTTGTAAAGTCGATACATAGGCAGAACTAGATATTGTTTGTTGTTATCAAAAGTTTTATACATGCATTAATAGGAAATAGGCCCAACACAATTTCAAATGAGAAAAGTTTAATCATTTCAATTTGTTGTTTGTAATATCCATCTCTAATCTAAGTAATAATATGCAACACCAATCTCAATGGTTTGCCTCAAGACTCAAGAGGACCAGTGTATCCTCTTGTCCGTAAGGGGTGGCAGTTGGAACAAAGACATTTGTTTATGAATTCCAATGCGATAGAAACCAACCATCACAATGTTACTAAAATGAAAGAGTATGAAGCCTTTATTCATGCACAACAGTCAAAATTACCATTCCAGAATGTTCTCCCTTAATGCAAAATAAACATTCCTATGCCATGCTAAGATTCAACCTCAAGGAAGAATAACATGCTCATCCTATTATGCAAATCTTGCTGAATTTGAAATTGCATAATTATTGTATGAACAATTTACTACGCACAAGCTTATGAAGCAGGTCAGGCTGTTCCTCAAACAGATCAGGTAGATGCTTCTTCATGGCTGCCTCCAGTTTCAAGGCATGACTTCCTGGGACGCCATACCACAACTTTGGAGCACCCCAGTGCATGTAGTTCAGTGAGTAAAGATGATGGTCCTCAACATGCTGTGACAGAAGAAAAAGAAAAGGTAAGGCTCTTTCCACATTAAAAGGTGAATGCATTTGCATCCAAAATCTTGTACTCCGTCTCCAGGGTCAGACTAAGAGAAACCTAATATGCAAATGCCACATCATGCACATAGGAAATGAGTGCAATATTTTCAATGTGTACGGAACTGGATAACCTACTTGCTGTATCATGTAAAGGGCCTAATGGAACAGAACTCACCCAACAAAATGATGAAAAGCACATGCCTATATACAGCCATGGCACTAGGACGCCAGAAATATCACTTTTCTCGAAAGAGAGCACAGATCCTGCTAGCCTGGGGAAGTTATTTAAATTCCAACCAGAATTCGCGTATGCATCTGACTCATTGTTCCCTGAACCAGAGTATGCTTTAGGAAACCCACTGGCAAATGCTCCAGTTTCCAGATCGGCCCCATAAAGTACCTAAAAAAGGAAGGATAGACATTATAGCTTACATCCAAAGAATGTTTAGAGGCAAGAAAGCAATAAACCATCTCTGTTACCTCAATCTCTTCCGTTGGCTTCTCAACCATCCGCCAGTATTCACCCTCAATATCTTCCACAGATGGTTCTTGTCGATGTTTAGCCTGACTCTGGCTTGAGCTTGAAAGTGGATCTGTATCCTTCATGCCAAAGTACTGCTCAATAAAATCATCTGCATACCTCTCAAAAGATTCTAGAGTGAACCCTGGGCCAGGTAGAAATCCAAACCTCTCATCCTCATTAAGGCCCTCACGTACATCTGTGATTCCTGCATCATTATGGCTGCAGGATGTCTCTGTTCTCAAGCACCTCCTCCTTTTTTTCCTTATATGCACAATTCTGGATTTTTTGCTCATAGGTTCTCGATTTTGAAGTTTGTCGAGTTGTTGAATTCGTGTCACAAATTTAGCATTTTTCCATACACACTTTTCCTTAAGAGGACATGGCGGTTTCCATGAAGGAGGTGGGACAATTCGGCAAATTCCATATGGTTCCACCATCGGTCGTATACTTGCAATATACTTCAGAGTATCTTTAAACTCCTGGATAGTGATTATAAACATCTCTTCAGAAACAAAATTCATAACATTCATAAGAAAATTGGTTTTCATTTTGAACATGCAGAAACACAAGCTAAAAAAATCAGAAGTGCCAACAAACCTCTTCGTTGGGGTAGAATACAGGAGCTTCATTTATGACAGGCCTGTGTGCATCTTCCGGATGCCATCTTGCTACTACCTGTTTAAAAGTGAACTCAATCAAGAAACTGAACAAAGACAAGCAACTAAAACAAGGGGGGGGGGGGGGAGGACACTAGATATCACATTCATTGTCAACAACTCAACCTTTTGGCAGTTGCTACAGTTTGCACAACCACGAATAACACCCTTTGGTAGAGGAGGCTTTGAAGAGTTGTCCTGGAGAAGGGGAAAAGAAAAGATAAATGAAAAAAGGAAGAAAACAAAACACTTGTTACAAGAATAAAGAAACTATGTAACAAAACACTTGTTACAGGAATAAAGAAACTATGTAACAAGACACATGTTACAAGAATAAAGAAACTATGTACTCTAAAATCTTATACCCCTGCTTACTGAAAAAATCTTATAATCTCCACTGAACATAAATAAAACTTCCATAGCAAGACATAACAAGATACGAGATGCTTACCAGGTTCAATGGTTCCATGTCACATTCCTCATCTGAGTTTACATCAAACATCCCATAATTTATCGAAGACCTTCGCCTAAGACACCTGGTGAACTTCACATCATCACTGGTGCTGCATTCAGTATCCATATCAAACTGATCTACAAGAGCTGCAACTAGTGGAGATACAGAACTCATTTCAGCATCATTATGAATCTTCTTCAAGGTGAATGATGAAAGTGATAAAAAGCCATGTGGAGAAAAAGGCCTCCCAGATTCTCCTTCACCAGTGTGAGGTTCAATACATTGTGTACCCATCATAACTGACAAGTCCAACAAGGAAAACATGATTATTAGACAAAGAGTACAGATCAGTATCCAAAGACAGCCACAAACTGTCTTAGAGACTTGCATTTCGGTAGAATAACATTTATTACTGTACACATCTTACCAAAGGCCAAGCATGCAGCAACAAAATCAGTTTGATATCCATAAAAAGTCCTCGATGCTAGTGCTCTCGAAAAGACAATGATACATCCACTATTTCAGAAAAATGTGTCATCAATGCATATTTCCTGATACCAGGTACATTGGATTGAACCAAGAAGAATTTCTGTTAAGAAGTGTCACAATGTCAACCAAAGACAACATGAAAATTAGGTTTGCAGCTATAAAAAGATTTAATGCATCATTAAGCATTCATACTAAAGTGCTAACAAGAAAACTTAAAATATGTCGTGTTTTTTTAAAGGAAAGTTGCCAACAGGCAAAGCTGAAATTTTCACATCTTCTATTTGGCTCAAAAGTCATAAAACATCTACCAGCTACAATGACAACACATCCAAGCCAGATTAGTTATTCTTTTTCCACTTTTTTTCTTTCCTCATTTATAATCAATTTCCTTGATTACACTTAAGAGTGGATTCAAGCTTTGGATATCTAAACAACAAGAATGGAAAGTTATGTTAACCAGACACGGATAAATGTATCATGGTTGGCTATAGACTTAAAAAAAATGTTGTATGAACAAAGCTAAAAACTAGATGCTGAAAATGTATGTATGCGCACATGGTTATAGTAGTGTTAGAATCAGAAAACAATGCAGACAGTTAACCAAATCAACGATGGATCCGAGATGAATCTACCTATTTCCCATAGGCTTGCTTTTTCTCAGTTCTGTATACTAGGGAAGTTGGATTATTGCCGAATGGGTTTCAAATTTAGTCCGGTCAATTATGGTATACAGATTGATAAAAGTTTAACTATCATAGTCTGAGTCCAATGCCAGCTCTTCCTAAATCTGAAGCAACATGTTTAGGCATTAAGTTAACAATATACCTTCAGACTTGGAATCGACCTCAAAATCTAATGCCAAATCTTTGCCAATAGAATAACAATTCTAACCTCCATGTCAAGATTTGCTTTCATGATCAATGTATGTATGTCATCGGATGTCTTCCTGTGACTTTTTCTTGTAGTTCTTAAAAAAACCACCAAAATGAAGGAAAGAAAAACAAATCCGCATTCTATTATCTCAGATATTATCCAAGAGAAAACGCAGGAAATAAGAACAATTTAAGGTTGCTTCAAGGGAACCATAGTATCCAAAAGCAATTGCTTGGCCAAAAGAATCTTCTTTCATTAATTCTAAATCTCACTACAATATGGATTGTGCTCCCACGGATGAACTGACCAACTGGATCATGCATGAAGACACTGTGGGCGATTAGATACCCAAAAGAAGAGACACCAAACTGAAGAACCACAGCTTGAGAGCAAGGCATGCACACAATCATGGTGGAATGACAGCACATCCACTTTAGGTGTTTATGGTTCTTGCCTGTCTTAAGGGGATTTGTTTTGCATTTTGGGTATGAGTATAGGTCTTTTGATTGTATTTGGGCCAATTATTTGTTTGAGTTTGGTTGAGCTGAGTACGGATCCATATAGATCCATTACAGTTGCTTGGTGTCCAAGTAAGGATTAGGGGCAAATAGAAGTCTTCCATGGTTCCCTCCATGCAAGAACCCCAGCCCTTTTTAATGGTGTCTGCAATCTAACCAATTGTGGCACCCAAACTCCTAGGCCAAGACTTAAACATCCCCAGATAGAAACTGTCTTCCACACACATTATAGCTGCAAACAACTGGTGACTGTATGCAGACACGAACCTTCACGGCCTAACATTGTTGTCTCATCCAGTTGGCCTATTGCAAGCAAGAACATGAAAGGGAGAGCACTCAGGTTTCACACAACTAACTGGCTGGTCCTCCACTAGATATAGTGGGGGTTCACGCCCAAGTTGCTGGTCACCCTCTCCATGCTACTCCAGCTGGTATGGAACAAGATCAAACTCACTTCATGCACCCCTGAAATCATGTGGGGTGTTCCATCGAGCACTTAGTGTCTCTAATATTAAACAGTCCCCACAACGAAGAAGTGTTTCATCAAACATTCGGCATGCCTTTATCATAGTTTAGACCAGACCTTATAACTTCCAATGTTGCAAAGGCTTATTGCACTAAAGTCTGCAACTCGAGTTCCCCATTCATCATCTTTTTGTTGAGGATCAACTCTCTGATTCCAATTGATACTTCTCAGAGATCATCAAAGAGAGTAAGAGTGAGAGCAGAACGATTTAGGATTGCTTCAATAGAATCCTAACCTCCACAACCAATTGCTTGGCCCAAGTGAAACTTCAATTTACTAATTATGAATTCCACCACAATAAGTATTTAGAGACTTCTTCCGACTTGGACACTTAGAAACCCTAATGGATCTAGATAGATCTATGCTCAACTCAACCAAAGTCAAACAAATAATGAAACCAAATACAATTAAAAGATGTAAAAGAAAGAATCGTAAGACCCATAAACCCCCACAGTGGACATTGCATGATCTATGTGATTACATTTGATGTTCTCATGACAGATGGAAAATGAAACAGCCTAAAAACCTATGGGCAAAAAAAGTATTCCGAAGCCAGATGGGCAACAAAACAAAGAACAATTATACTTATGTCATCTAGGCACCTGCCTAGGGCTAGACATACATGGAGCATTTGTCTAGCCTTTTCAATCTATGAATAGCCAACCATGCATCTCATACATGAGTTGCCTGCATAGAAGACCCTTATGTGCAATATATAGGCAGGAATCCCTCTCATTGATCTTACCTCTGCTACCTGTCATATGGGGTTCAATTTAAAAGAAAGGCAGCTACCTCACAAAAAGCTTTTGCATTTTTGGATGTATTGGATGACATCGAAAATTGTCTATCACAGAGCTAAGAATCAACAATTTCATGTACACGTATAACACGTTAATGCGGAAGTATGGATTAACCATGACAAGAACGACCAAGACATTGGAGAAATTATAACAATGCAAGCCCAACTCAATTACATTCAACCTAACGGAATAGAGATTATGTGACTACCATAACTTGCAAGTTATTTGGCTACGTGGTATCTAGCTAATTAACGTCTGAAACATGAATGATACTTCAACTGGAAGACCGTAAACCTAATAATTTTTCAAATTGCCATGATATTGAACCCTTTCCTTAAACACCATCAGATGGAATAACTAGTACCGTCATTTTTACTCTCAAAGGATTCTAAAAGTCCTATAAAAGCCTAATGACATCACCAAAACTAAGGATTCTAGCAATATATGGAACAAAAGTCTTCATGAAACCACCACCTACTTTGCAGCAGTAAGCTTTGGCCATTAATTTAACAAAAGTGATCTCAAACATTCATCAGAATACATATAGAAAACGAGGAAAAATAGGAAACAGAATAAAAATTAAAAGAATATGGCAGTTCCCTTACGGGGTACCCCTAAAGTTCTCATAAGCAGAATTATCTCCATTTTGTTAGGGATGTTTCTATTTCAACTAAAATCACATAATTAGTCGTTATTCATGAATCTCATCTCTCTTACAGAAACTTGAAAGCTAATAAGAAACCCAAACATCAAATCATTGTAGACCACCAAAACCATACAATCCAACATAACACCACCACCAAATACTCAACAGCACATCCTTTGGCGTAGATCTACTAAACACAAAAAATCAAAGCATCAGTTTATGCATACAAGGGCATCTATTCACCGATCGTTTAACACCAACCGGGGCAATTTCATTTTCCAATTGTGGTTCCTCATAGTGAATAACATATCATGCAATACGAGACACGCGTGTATATAATTAAAATCAGTAAAAGAGAGGCAAAAAATAAGCATCTGAAGAATACCAAAAACTAAGGATCACAGTCAAATCTCTCGCATTAATCATTGCAACTCACCTATTTTCGCGCAGTCCACTACTCCAAATCGTTCAACCGTTGTTTTCAATTGTTGGGTACCTTCAAAAATTTGGAAAGATAAAAAAAGTTAACAATTATATTCCTAATTCTATTGACGATGATGGTTTGCTTCAAACACGCCCAAAGTTCCAAAAATCATGTCAAAACCAAAACATGGGAATTCTCAAAAAGTCAATTTCATTATTATTGAAGAACAACGGAAACAATAATTTGAGCAGATCTAACCCTAAATTTCTCCATCAGGTAAACACCCCAAAATATGCATAAACTATAAGCAAATAAAGGGGAAAATTTTGTATTAAAAAGCTGCTGGTTTCATGACATGGTGGTTTGACATATATTACCCGTGGTTTAGGAAACAACCCTTCTTCTGACAGTAAATGCATGCCCTAGGTATCATGGAAATCAGTTATTAAACCCTAATTGTCATTATATATAATAAAAAAGTAACACAAAAGAGAGAAAAAATAAAAGTGACAAAAAACATAGATATATATTATTTAAGAAAAATAATGACAACCATACATCAAGGTGCTCTTCATGCATGTGTGTGTGTGATGCCTTTCATGCGCTCATAACTAAAATTAACCTTTGGCATTCCCATCCATCAACCATGTGTAAAAGAACCCAAAAGTTTGGTGAACCTTAGAATATATATTCAATAAAAAAAACAAGGCAATTGGAGAGAGAGAGGGTTTACCTAACTGGGTAGGATGCCCTAAGGTTGGGGGCGGGCTAGGGCTCTCTTACCATTGGGCAGTTGAAGGACCACTTTCTCACGCTAACTTGGTGTGGGGACAAGGCAAACGGTTTCTGAGGCTAGGTTAGGGAGGACCAATGTTGTGAGTATCGGGATCGGACCTGTATCGTTTTGGCCAACGATTAAGGTACCCTTATAAATATAGCGTTTTGACAGCAAAAATATAATTAAAAATTATTACGTGTCAATCAGAACGTGATACATGTTAAAACTGTTAAAATAATATAAAAATTAATTTTAAGTTATTTTAATATTTATAAAAAAATAACCGATTCAAGTCAGTATCGTATCAATTTTCTGCCGATACGAGGCGATAAACACCAGTACTGACAACATTGGGGAGGACACCCCCACCACCCACACCCCTGTGATTGCAATTTTTTATTTCGCCACGTTGCCTTTTCAGAGTTTGCTCTATTCATATGATTTAATTACCTGCAATGACGATCTTACCCTTACCTTCTGCGTTGGATTTCAAAAGTGCTGATGGATTCATGTGAAAGTCCATTAAGGCTTTAAAGCTGGTGGTTGAAGCAATCCGCCAATCACACAATATTAGTTGAATAGGTGACCGGGTGATCGCCCCAAAAGCAACTCTTTAGAGAGAGAAAAAAAAGAGTTTAATTCCAGCCTGTAAAGGTTTTGCTCTTATGGTATGAGTAGGGTGTCAACGGATCAGGTATGACCCGATCCTGACTCGTATAGGATGTTATAGGTCAGGGTTTGGTTACAAAGAAAAGGGTCCGATTAACTATCTGTGTTGAACCTATGAGGTTTCAATTACTAAATGGCTAGGGTAAGGTTTATGAAATTTTATACCCAACTCAGGTTCGACCAGAGTTCGTATTAAGATCCTCAAATTTTCAATGTAATACTTGAAAAAAACTTATTTTACTGAGTATGGATCAATCCTGATTTATGTAATTCTTATAAGAACCAAGTATGGTTTTTTTTTGTGAAAAATCTTATGAGATGCGAATCTGAATCCAATACCTAGATCACTTAGTCGAATTTGGGTTTAAAACCACTCATTTTTAGCGTCGGACAGGTTGACACCTCTAGAACAGGAGCCACTCGTGAACATCAGAAATTGATGGGAATCTGACAACTTTAAAGACGAGAGTGGAATTTATTTATTTTTGCCGTGAGATTGTAATAAATTGAGATCAGGTGCAATGTCATCGCAGACGTGATGTTGTATGTCATCATTCACCATATGCTGGTGGGTTGATCAAGTGCAGAAGCACATTAAAAATGTGCAATGAGATTGCATCTTATCAATCCTCAGTTATAGCTGATGTATTTTCGGATGAGAAAGAGAGACTTAGGGTTTTATGCCAGCGCAAAAGGTTTTTTTTCTTGGATATCTTTAAGGAAAAAAAAAAGTTTAGCTACTTCTTTAGGGTGACTAAAAGTTTAAGGCAGCCCCTAAGCTCTCTTATTATTGGGGAGTGGAAGGACCACCTTTCACAAGAAAATACAGTTTTATTGTTGGGGAGGGCACCCATTACTCATCTTCTAAATTGATTTTTTTTTTTTGCCACTTTGTCCTTCTACATGCTTTTATCTATTTTTTATGCTTTGATTATGTACAATGACGATCTCACTCTTATCATTTCTTCGAATTTCAGAAATGGCACTACATTCTTGTGATGTATATTAAGGCTTTGAAACATGTCATAAGAGATATCACTCAATCACCTAATTCTAACACACTTGATCCATATAATCAGTCTTACCCTAAGTCACAAATTTGGGTGCTGAGATTCTCTATGACTAGGAAAGAACCCATAAAAAGGAAACTAAAAAAAGTTTTGGCTTAAGGAAGATCTTGGTAAAAAATTGGCATACATAAGATCTTTACAAATTTAAATTTTAAAAATAATATATATATATATATATATATATATATATATATATATATATATATATATATAAACCAAAAGCTTGATAATGTATGAAATTTTTAAAATAGGTTGGTATTTTGAAAACACCTCGTTTCGAACATGATTGTAATGTTTTCATGATATTTTAGAAACATTGTTGGTATTTGTGACTATATTGAGCCATCCCTTTGATAGATGGACTGAGTAGAACCGCATCATCTTGCCCAAGGGACTTTGGGTTAGGGTCCACCAAAGGGTACTCCTCAGGTTGGCTAACAGAAAGAGAGAAAATCAATCACAAGGTCAGGGAAAACTTGGGGTTTGACCCAATCAAGCCTGATTCGAACTTAAGTTCTTGACCTAGGTGGTATCTTAGCAGAGTATTAAGTTTCATTAGGCAAGACGACAAGAATTGGCCAAGTTGGCTTGGATCAATGATCTATTGTCCAAGTGAATTGTGTTTCCCATATAAGGTTGTTGTTCGGTCGGTTTTGAATCAGACATCTGAACTTATTCACCTAACAATCACAATAAAACCAACAAAAAAATAAATAATCACAAAACAATAAGATTTTACATGGTTCGACAAAATTAATATAATCAATCATCGATACAAGAGAGAATAAATAAAACCACAAACGAGGATAATTGTATATGGCGTTCGACCCACCAAGAAGATCGATGTGTGTAGCCCAATATCTTTCTTTTCATCACAAAAAAAAAGTTACATTGTCTCTAACACTACTCTCAAAACCTACGAGAAGCTCTAAGAATTATAAAACCACACAAGAGAGCAAAACTATCATATTTTTCTCTTACATCCTCTGGTGAGAACACCAAAAGAAAAATACCCTTTATTTTCTTTCTCCTTCAAGCCAAGAAGTACCTCCACCTTTTCGAAATATAATATACCCTTTATTTATAATTATCAAAGATAAAGTCTTTATTCATCAAGGTACCTCATATTATTCTTATTTTCTGTGTCATATGAGATTCTAAACAAGAATTCAAAAAAGACTTTTTTATGTATCCAAGTGAGTCCTAGTCCAATAAAAACTCATTCAAACCACAATCAACATTCTTCACATTGTCTTCAATGTTTTTTCAATCAACTCTCTTTAAACATTTTCTTTCATTGAACCAACGTAATCTAGCTCATAAAAACAACCAAGTTCAGGACAACTTTGAAGTCTACAATATTCATTGTTTTGCTTTTTTCACATGAAGAAGTCATATTTCTCATCATGAACCTACATATTCAACTAACAAAATATACGCTATCACATAATCATCTCATGTACATTGCCCATAGGTCTGAATAATCTTGCTCTGAAATTAAACTACCATCTACAGTAAGTTATTATGTAACTGAACTTGGAAAGATTTTGGTGAAGAATCATCGCTTCTCAACTTTTTACTCTACTTGTAACAAAGTTTTCTTTATTTTCTTTGCCTTGTAAATACCATGTTGAATCAACAGATTTTTAATTATTTTTTTTCATAATGCAAAGTTTCATTTGCCATCAAATTTCTCCATCTCAAACTTAATACTCATCACCTTTAAAGTTTTATTTGATCTTTTCTATACTCAATAGCTATGATACCACTTGTTGTGATTTTGGGGTTCGTGGCTAAGATCACATTAGGTCGGCTATGATATTGATGTGATTAAGAAACACTGACAATCATAATAAAGCTAATAAAGAATTAAATAACCACAAGACACGCAAATTTTATATAGTTTGACAAAACATCCTACATCCACAAGGAGAGTACCAAGAGTTTTTATTAATATAATCAATAACTGATACAAGAGAGAATAAATAAAACCACAAACGGGAACAACTGCACCTGTCATTTGACCTACCAAGAAGATCGATGTGTGCAACCCAATATCTTCTTCTTTGCTACAAAAAAGAAGCGATTGTTTTATCTTACACACTCGTCTCAAAACCCAAGAAAAGCTCTAATAATCAGAAAATCACCTAAGAGAGCAAAACCACCATATTTTTCTCTTACATCCCTTAGTGAGAACACCAAAAAAGATACCTTTTATTATTTTTTTCCTTAAGCTAAGAAGTACCTCTCCACATTTTTCAGAAAAGAAAAAGAACACATCCACTATTTATAATTCTCAAAGATACATTCTTTGTCCATCAATTAACCTTATATGGTTTCTATTTTTTATATTATATGTGATTCTAAACAAGTGTCCAAAAGAAATTTCTCTATATGGCAAGGTGAGTCCTTGTTCAATACAAACACATTCAAACCATAATCAACAGTAACATGTGGCTGAGTTTAAGCTACGCTTTTGCCAAAGGTCTAACTCCAAGTATATGTATGAATATTTAAGCGACACCATATATTTGGCATTTTGGTTTCAATTTTTTTGACTCAAAGTAACCGAACCCAAACCTGACCATATCTCAAGGAGGGTGGGTATCCAACCTATTGACCTATCCACATAGAGATGTGGTTGACTACGAGTCTACTCTTAGTTTGGATCATGGTGTCAGTTTCCATGGTAGCCCATGGTTGATAACATAGTCACAAATATCAATATTTTGTTTAAAATCTTTCAATTTTATTATGAGATTTTCAAAAGCCTAACATAATCATGAGAATATTTTCAAAATATTATTTATTTTATAAATTTATGCTTTTATTTTTAGTTTTCAATGCTTTTAATGTTCTTATATATTTTTATGCATTTTAAATTTTAAATATACTGATATTTTTTTGTTATTTTTGCAAAAAATAAAATTTTAATTTATTCTGAGATTTACCTTTGCCTAGAAAATCCAATAACGAGATTTATAACTATGTTTGATAATAGAGATTCATATGGCAATTTGGCAATGTAAACCCCAGCAATGGAAGCCAACCACCTATGACTAGGGGTGTCAATGGGTCGGGTCGGGTTTGGTTTGGACCCAGGTAGAACCAGACTTGGACTCAATTTTTGGGTGTGGTATTGGGTCCGAACCCAGGTCTAATTGAGTCCACTATAAGAAAAATCATACCTCAACCCGATAAAAACTACATGAAGCAGACCTGAACCATACCGGGTAAAACCATATTTTTAATCATTTTTACATTGAAAATTTATGGGTCTTAATGGGAACTCTAGTATAAAAATTCACAAACTATACCCAGGTCCATGTATTAATTGGACCTCCAGGTCGAACTTGGGTCTTAATCGGGTCTTATTATTTATCACCATATCCGGACCATATAGGGTTTGGGTTGGGTCCGGGTAAACCCGACCCATTGACACCCCTACCTACTAGACCTAACGAACATATATAAAAGACGACCAAAATCCTTGATTTTAGTGTCCAGATGCAAGAACAAAACAAGCATGGAAATTAGTTTCTATATCATATGACATCCCTTTCCATGGAAGCAAGGACATATAGCTGTACCCAATAACAAATACGGCATTACAAATTTTAATGTTCTGTTTGGGAGCTTTGAATTAGAAGCAAATTGCAGTTTCCCTAACACCCACCCCTGTTTGGGATCAGTGTATTGCCGTTTTTTCCAACACCTTCTATTGTTTGTAGGGATGTAAACGGTTGGGTTTGGGGTCGGATGTAGAAAATACTAAATCTAACTAATTAGATATTGGCTAATCAGACTTGGATTAGGATGGAGAGTTTGGAAGATTGTTGTTGGAGGAATTGGAATATAAATTGAGACAATTATATGACATGGCACTGAATGTGGGTAATTGTTTGATGAATGGGATGAGTTGAAGGGAGGCGAGATTCTCCTCTAAAATACATATTATATACATACATATACACATTATATCTATATATATATATATATATATATATATATATATATATATATAGAAAATATATACATATGGGCCAAGCCGGGCGGCAGCCCAACCCGTTTTGAACAAAGCTTATGCCTAATTTATAGGCCTTAGCCCGGCTCAAATAGGTTCACAAACATGGTGAGGAATCAAGGAGTCGTTTATGCTTTTAAACAAAAGAAAAAATCCACAACTCTTCTCAAATTCATTTCTCTTGAATTCTAGTAGTTCTACTTCCCTCCACTCTTGCAACTCCCTCCAACACGGGTTCCCAAACAGAATCTACATGTAATCATCTTCAGTTATGAAATCAGTTTTAGTTATAAAATCCCAAATCAAATCTGAATCCGATTGCTAATTGGATTCAGTTTCTTTACCAAATCCACCTAATCTGATTCACAATAGGTTCAGATATTGGATATATCTGATCCTTTGACATCCCTAGTTGTTTGACAGCAATGTTGGTAACCCAAGGCCACATTTTAACACCATTTACAAGGGGATATTTTTTTTTGGCTAATGCCGAACATGACATGCATCTTAGCAAAAATATATTTTGGTGATGCAAGGAAACAATGTTTTTTTTTTTTGAAATGCAAGCTAGGGTTAGTCAAACCCCTACCAACGATACCATTGGGTTTTGAACTTGCAACGTCCCAACACAAGGTGTCGTGCACTAGCTGTTCCTATCAGACAAGCGGAGCCCCATTGACAGGAAACAATGTTTTCATGCCAATGCAAAGCTTCCAAAACAGAGGCTAAAATTCAAAAAGATTGTCACGAAAGAAAAAATAAAAAACGAGTTAGCGTTTGGCAACACGTAAAACCTGGCCAAGATGGTGACCTAATGACACCGTGTGGAACTTGTCCGCGTTCATCAACTCGGTTGCTTGTTTACGTTTTGACCAAGTTGATCAGGTTCCACGCTCCATGGCTGACATGGGCCCCACCTTAGGTAAGATGACCACGCAACTCGATTAACCTTTTGCCCAACCCAACCCCCTATCCCCATCTTATGTCCCATCACCCACAACCGAAAGTACTTCAAGGAAGAAAAGAAAAAGATGAAGAGTCAAGGGCACGTTTGCTGGCAATTTACACGGTTTGCCCCACCACTGAAGGTACTTCAATAGTTTGAGTTAGGTTGTGCACTATTGCAAAGCAAAAAGAAAAAATAATTTCTATCACAATAAACTATATTAGTAAAAAAAAAACAAATTAAGAAACTATAAAATATAATTAAGAACCATATTTGAAACTAAACATGTTTTCAATAAAAAAAATTATTTAAGAATCGCAAAGTACCATAATAACATGTTTGTATAGCTTTGTTGATATAAATATCAAAGAAAGTACCTTTTATAAATAATGCATTGTGACTAAGTGCAAGTTTCGATCTTGAAATGTATTTAAAAATATGTCAAAAAACACACAAATATCCTACAAATAAATAGCTAATTAATTAGTTTAAAAAACTATAAAAACATCATAAATATTTTATAAATAATTAAAAAAATACAAGCCATTCAAAACGAAGAACATCAAACATATTTAATATTTATCATCAATTTCACACTCACTTTTTGATAAAAAAAACTTTAATATGTATTTTTTATATTAACATTATTAAATAAAGCTATTTAATTATTTTGCTAATCAAATCACTAACCAACCAATGTTTTTCAAATAACTTCTAAAACATTATATATTAATGATCACTAACAAGTGAAAAATATTTAATAAGTAAATAAGAACTAAAATTAATTGAAAAAAAACATAAAATTCTCATATATGTTAATTGAAAAAAAAAACTTAAATTTCTAAGTTCTAACCAAAGTCAAGTCTTAAAAAGTAAAAATGCATTACACTCTAAAAGCATAATCCAAAATTGATGTCATTTAAACAAATACAAAATAGAAACCCTAATTCTTACATCATCCATAATGCTTTTATGATATTCAAACATGTAGAATCATGTTTAATGTTAATTAAAAGATATAAAAATACATGAATTAAATATTTATATTATTTAAAAATAAAATAAAAATTTAAATACTATTTAAAAACATAAAAAACTCTAAAATCTAATTAAATGTTCATGCTATTTAAAAAAAAACTAAATGAAAACCGCAATCCAAACAAACATCATTCATAGCTTTCATACATAACCAAATTGAAACAAAAATAACAAAACCCTCAAGTTTCTAACATGTGAATCATGTATAATGTTGATTAAAAAAATACATACATAACTAATTAATATTTATTTTATTAAAAACCTAAATACTAATTAGAAAAAAAACAAAAAAAAACCATAAACCAAAATTCTAATCGAAAAACCTAATTCTTAAGTCATCAATTATGTATTTATGCCATAAATACAAGAGAGAGGGACATCGTCCTATGTGCACTGTAGCAGCAGCGTGCTCGATTCATCAAAAGGCCAAAGGCAACCTCAATGCCTTCAGAGGCTGATGACGATGAACCTACGCTTGTGCCACTGTGAGATTTGGCTGTCAGGAAAGGGAAAGGAGGGCACACAGAAAGTCGATCGAGAGAGAGAGAGAGAGAGAGAGAGAGAGAGAGAGAGAGAGAGAGAGAGAGAGAGAGAGACGAGTGAGGGACTCAATCCCTTCTCTCATAAGGGAATATTTTTTTTCATTATATGATTTTAAGTCAATGGGTGACTCAATCCCTTCTCTCAGACGTGAGGAATCATTTTCGGCTTTAAAATCACGTTTGCATTGTCTTATGATTTTTGAATTTTCTCAGGTTTTTGTGATTGCAAATCATAATTACAACACTTTCACGAGTTTAATGAATCATGAGAAAGCACAACTTGCGACTGGTCCTTATTTGCGATTTTTTCTCCCTTAAATCTTGTGAAAATTGGTTGCAAGACCGACCTCATAACCAGAAATTACAGCTTTTGGATTCTCAGTTGTGATTGTTCATCCCACTTGTGACCAAAGCAAAACTTTTCTCTCATATAAAAGGAAGAACTAAAATCTCACGATTACAATCACATGAGATTTAGTTTTTCTTACCAACGGGAGCTCTGCTTGTCTGGCAGGAGCAGTTAGTGCATGCCACCTTGTGTTGGGACGTTGCAGGTTCGAATCCTAATGGTATATGGTTGTATAACTCACTACAACAAAGCAGTAGATTAGCGACGACCACATTCCGTCGCTAATCCGTCGCTAACATGGTTAGCGACGGATTAGCGACAACGAGGCGACAGTATGCTTACATCGCGAATATTTCGACGCTAACTGGCGACGGAATTATTTCGTCGCTAATTGCGACGGAATAATGAGCGCTATATTCCGTCGTCAATCCGCCGGTACTAAACGGCGACCACGGCTTGGCGACGGATTTACTTTCGTCGCTATGCCGTCGCTAGATTAATATGAATAGCGACGGATGGTTCCGTCGCTAATCCATCGCAAACACGAAAAAAAATTTAAAAAAATTTATTTGAAAATTAAATACCGAGAACTGTACAATTTCTATTTCCTGTACAATTTATATTTCCTGTAAATAAAAAACAAACCACACAAAAAAATTCATATAACAAGAATCTACAACAATTAATCGTTCCACCTTAAAATTAAGAAGTTTAATTATTTATAATTCAACAATTACATTTAGGAAAAATAAAAAAATAGAACTTCTTTAACACAGTCCTCTAATCATCACCAAGATTTTGTGCGTCTTCTTGTTCATTGTCTTTATCTGTCCCTTCAGCTCCACTACCCTGATTATCGCTAGCAGCTTACACAAGAAAAGAACAGTCAGTATTGATAAACAAAATATAATGAAATAAATTACAGACTATATGTGATTCTATCATGTGCTCATGTGTGATCTAAGGCAATAAAAAAACTCTATATGTGATTCTATCATGCTCATATGTGTTCTAAGGCAGACAAAAAGTTATATATATATATATATATATATATATATATATATGATTCTATCATGCTCATATGTGTGCTAAGACAGTCAAAAAATTGAATATGTGATTATAGCATGTTCATATGTGTTCTAAGGCATCTAAAAAAACTCTATATGTGATTCTACCATGCTCAGATGTGCTTTAAGGCAGACAAAAAACTATATATGTGATTCGATCATGCTCGTATGTGTGCTAAGGCAGTCAAAAAATTGAATATGTGATTATAGCATGCTCATATGTGCTCTAAGGCAGGCAAAGCAAAAAAAATTATATGTGATTCTATCATAAATGATATATAGCATGTTCATATGTGTTCTAAGGCAGTAAAAAAACTCTATATGTTATTATAGCATGCTCATATGTGTGCTAAGGCAGTCAAAAAACTGAATATGTGATTATAATATGCTCATATGTGTTCTTAGGCAGTCAAAAAACTGAATATGTGATTATAGCATGCTCATATGTGTTCTAATGCAGTCAAAAAAACTTTATATGTGATTTTATCATGCTCATATGTGCTCTAAGGCAGACAAAAAGTTTTATATATATATATATATGTGATTCTATCATGCTCATATGTGTGCTAAGGCAGTCAAAAAATTGAATATGTGATTATAACATGTTCATATGTGTTTTAAGGCATCTAGAAAAACTCTATATGTGATTCTACCATGCTCAGATGTGCTTTAAGGCAGGCAAAAAACTATATATGTGATTCGATCATGCTCGTATGTGTGCTAAGGCAGTCAAAAAATTGAATATGTGAATATAGCATGCTCATATGTGCTCTAAGGCATGCAAAGCAAAAAATTTTATATGTGATTCTATCATAAATGATATATAGCATGTTCATATGTGTTCTAAGACAGTAAAAAAACTCTATATGTTATTATAGCATGCTCATATGTGCTCTAATGCAATAAAAAAACTCTATATGTTATTATAGCATGCTCATATGTGCTCTAAGGCAGTCAAAAAACTGAATATGTGATTATACCTGAGAGGGACCTGGAATCGAAGATCCCCTATCCTGAACAGCGGCCTTGATCTCATTTCGGAGAAAGGGGGCGACGGTGTATTGAAAGTAGTTATTCAGTGATTCATTAATGATCTGGCGTACATCATCACCGGAAAGAATAGTCGGCTGCTTGGAGCTTATGTCGGCGCAAGAAGTCGGTGAGCCGTAACTGGAAAAACCAATAACTGGTGAAGTGTTTATATTACTCCCAAACGCGAACACGCGACCTTTTTTGGGTTCACTTGCTGCAGTCACCCATGCTGTAGGATCAAATGATGAATGCTGAGTAGCGTCATCGCCATATCGCTCTACCATCTGTTGCTCATATGCCTCCTACAAAATAATGTTTAAAGTATTCATTAATAATTAATGATAACATTATGATAACTTGCATATATATTGCAATGATTATTAATAGAATTAATACATACCGTTGTCGTTCTCGCCTTCTCTGATACGAAGACTCCCGTGGTCTTCCATTTATGTGTTTCTACAAACACATCCTTATATGGTACACTGCCTCCTTTTTCTGCTTCCTGCGAAGTTAAATGACAAAAGATTTAGTACACAAGTTTGCAACAATACTTATAAAATTAATATTATATATTGATGAATTACCATTTTCTTTAGGTGGCTCCCAAATGTCTTAGATCCACCTGTGTGTAGATGGGCTTCGGGCATCTTCGATCGATTTTGTGCAGCCTTCGCAGAGCGATTTCTAAATGCATCTCCCGCCCACTTATCGCACATTTCATCACAGTAATCTCTCCTGATAGTAATAGGACCATGACCCTTCCACAGTAATGGATCATCTACTACGCCAGATGTTTTTTTTGCTGCAGTCTTCATAGTGTGCAACATGTCTGCAAATCGATTGGCAGCCACCTTCTGCCACACCTTCCTTGCATCATTTTCTTCCACCGTAGTTGCGAAGCGATTCGAAGCCTACAAATATTTTCAGAAAGTTAGTAGACATTGCTTAAATAAATTAAATATGAAACACATTAACTATGAGGAACAACTGTATACCATGAATGAGGACCACAATCTGTCTAACACCTCCTAACCCCAGCTTTCTCTGTAAAAAAAAAAATAGATTTAGTGTATCTTAAAAAGTATTACTCTCCCAACCTAGAGAATGATTCTCCACAAATCCCAAGGAATTTTGTCAATAATTTAGATCGAATAAATGAAGTTGTAATACTAATCCAAGTTTTCTTGTACTGATTAAATAAACAAGTTACAATATGATTCCTATGAAAGTTGACGGTTGGGAAACAAACTAAGATGGCTCATGGTTTGGCTTTGTTCAGCTTGCCATGAATTTTTCAGTGTTAGGTTCATATAGCTGGCAAGCCAAGCCACGAGCAGCACATTAAACATAAACGAGTCGTGCACAAATTGAGTGCATTGGTTCGGCTTGGCTGGCTTAAGCTTTGTGAGGATATAACATATAGTGTTTAACATGTAGCAAAAGAAGTAGCTTTCACAATTGATTAGAGTACATAGCATGTAAGTGAGAGGTCTGGTGTTCAAATCCTATTGTGCACAACTTCAAAATTCATATCAACCATTTTACACAAGCCAGCTCGCAGCTTGGCTTGGCTTGGCTCGTCTAACTCGTGTCATGCTCGACTAAACATGACTAGGAGCACGAGTCCATAGTAAATAAACCAAGCCTAAATTAACAATCTATGTTCGGTTTGTTCAGCTAATTTACCAACCCTATATCTGTGAGATGAACTCTCTACATGCATACATCAATCGACACATATTCATCACAACCAACGTTTCATCAAACATATATATATATAACTAAAGAGTCTTGAGCTTGTAAGTTTTGAGATGGTTATCAAACTTCTTTATTTCACTAAAATTTCATGACTTCAAAGAACTCAAATCTTTTATCATCTTTGAGACCCAAGGGGTTTGGCATAGCGGGAAGGGACCTAGGCCATTTGATGGGCAGCCTAGGTTCAAATCCCATGGTTGTCACCCCCCCTGCGTAAGCCAAAGCTTAGCGACTCCTTGGGGTCGAGGGGTTAGCCCTCGGACTTTTACTCTGACAGGACAGTGATCGTAAGTATGACAGGCTTACCCACTGCACAGTAAAAAAGATAAAATAAAAAGCTTTCATCATCTTTGCCAGTAACTTGGGCTAAAAGGCAAGTGCAATTGTGTTGCTCCCCAAAGTTTACCACACCATTGTTAGAACCATGCTGGCATGGTCGTTCACTCTGTCCCATTTTGGCTAAAAACTCGTAGTCACAAACCTCGTTATCAGGGATTTTATCGGTAAAAAAAGAATTCTTGCGATAAATTAAAATTTTATTTTTTTTTTCAGAAAATATCAGTACTTGATCGCTTAATTAGACCCAATCATTGGAAAGTAACATCATTTGTCCAAATGGTTCGGGTTAAATTCAAATTCCATTTGTCATTTTCATTAGAGCCTTGGTGTGGAAATTAAAGTCAACTGGTGTAAAGCACATAAAAAAAGGTCTTTTGCTATTTAACCTTCCATGCTCATCTTATTCTTAGGTTACTTTGAGGGCAAGAAATTGAGAAAGTTTCCACAAAGTGACTTCATTCTCAAATCCTGGCAATTATACATGAAGAAAAGCAAACACCAACAATGGTTACCAATTTATTTTGGTTTAGAAAAAAAAATGGATGTTGGATCATTGGATACGATGTTAACAAATCCGAATCAAATAGAATCGAATCAAATCTGCTCTTTTTTAATTCGATGCAGAGGCCTGAATTGGCCTATAAGTTGAAAACTTCTGAATTTTTTAAAACATTATTTTTTTAATAGACTGATTCAAAACAGTTTGCTTTGATTCTATTCAGACCAATTTGGCCTCTTTTTTTGGAAAATCTGTTCGATTCAAAAACCAATTTTGACAACATTAATTAGTTGGACGTCTATGGTAGATATAGTCAAATCACTCTTGGATCAGAAATTGGACCAAGTAAAACAGGGAGGTTCTTATCGTCAAAGACAATGCAACTACACAACAACTTACAACTTGATTGGGTTGGCCAAGTCACCACCTTGAATACGGGTTCTAGGTCTGACCAAGACTTGTGTTGACCTCAGACTCAAACAGATTCTTTGCAAACATTGGCTACCAATGCAAGAAAATATGTGCTACATGGGCACGGTGCTAAATGAAACATGCTATTCGATTTTCGGCGTTTTTTCAAAATTTCAACCCCATAGATGTGTTCAATATGACTGATTTTCTAGAAATAGACACTTGGATCATGCATTTTGGATGAATAAAGTGGTATTTAGAGCTTTTAAAATTTATGTAAATTATATGTCAATTTTTGAAACTTTATAAAAACCTATCAATGCATGAGAATCAAATCTGTACGGTCAAAAGTTTGAAAAAAAAACACTAGAAATCCCCCGGATCCGGACTGATCGCCTCGGATTTTATCGGTATTTTGTGTCTATTTTTGGCTTATGTGTTCTTTGTCTTGTTTGTCGGTTTCAACGGCTGTTGAACCTGTCGTAATGTTGATATCTTTGATTCGTCTCTCTCTCTCTCTCTATATATATATATATATATATATATCCATTTTTTGTTCTTGTCAGAAACTAATAAATCAACAGGTAAATTTAATTGAGTCATTAGCGTACTGAACTGGCTGGGGTTTCTGAAAAATCCCATAGCAGCATAAATGATATTTGCATGTGGGTGTTGCTCCCTTAGCCTTTGGAGGGCATCTTGCAGATGGGAATTGTGGTAAACTGCAAAGTCGTTGTAGTTCTTGAGGTAACCAATCTGAGGGTCATAATCCGACGTGTTTCACGACCTGTAGGTCGTCAGGTAGCTCATCAAACAGCCGATGGGAATGTTCCCTGGAACTATCAGCTCCACTGCTCCATGTTTTATCAGTCTCTGCATTTCATTAGGTTGGTTGGTGCAATTTTCAGTTAATTCAGTAGTCAAAGGTTTGAAAGGTTCGAACCAAGTTGGGTCAGTTCCAGTCAGTTGCATAGGCCTTAGCCAGTCTTTTTAATGATAAGTAACCCTCGCCTAAGTGAGGAAAATCTCCCGTGGGGCCTCATGACCACCCTGTCTTAAGTAGCCCACCTCTGAAAGCTATGGACCCACCAATCCGTCAGCGGGGTTTGATATGGTGCCTTCATCTCAGCACCCTCACAACCACCTCACTGACCACGTGAACGACCCCCGTTGTGGTATAGGCCTTAGCCAGAGTCATAAAAACAATTCTAGTCGGTTATTGATGTTCATTTCCCTAAATCAAGAACTTCCTAGTTCATGAAGGCTCTTAGGAAATACCAAAATCCGTGAAATTCGGAATGTTGGTGGTAATGAAAAAGTAAACTCTTATAAATCCTTCAAAATTGCTAAATGAAGATAAGAAATTAAAAAAGGTCAAAAAAGCAGCAAAGTGTGAAAATGTAAAAAACTCACATTCACAGCATCTGCAATAGTGTTCACTACATCATGCACATTAGTTTAAGGCGTAATTGTAGTCGTTCCCTCCAATCTCTCCAATGAGAATTAGTGATGACTTGAGATAGTGGTGGCACTCTATTTTGAGAAACAAAGTAGTTTTTAGTTTAATTTTGAGGCATTCAATCATAACCACCATGTCTAATCCAATCCATTGATATAGGACATATATAAGTTTTTTTTTTCAGTTTGGATCCACAATGGCAGGCCTCTGGTAAAACCCTTGAGGTCCCCTGCCCACTAGGGAGTACACCCAGTTCCGACCTTGCAGCAAGAGATGCCCCCTGTAGGTTTCGAACTCGAGACATGTTAACTCGGTGAAGTTCACGAATCAGTCCTACCAGATGAGCGGAGCTCTTGTGGGCTATATATATATATATATATATATATATATATATATATATATATATATATATTATTCCATCTGTTGTGGGAAGAATAGAAAACAAGATTTTATAAGTTTTATTTAGCTAACCGGCTTTTAAAGAGCACAGTGAAGGTAGAAGCCTGTCCAACCAGCCAACTTGGACGTTTAGTGAGTTGTTGGTCCATAGTTGATTGATGTTCTTGCTCTCAAAGTATGAAACATCAAGTGCGTGCTGTAGCTCCTGCTACAGCAAAATCGATTCCATTGGTGTATTCTTTGGATCAGCCAGATATGGAGGAAGAAGAGGAAGACCGAATACCTCAGCTGAAAAGGTATTAGAAATTAGTCATAAGATTGTTGAACAAGGCAAACCATAACATAGCTACTTCATATTCTTATCAGGATCATGAAAAGGTATTAGAAATTAGTCATAAGATTGTTGAACATGGCAATCATTGGTGGGTTTCCCTCCTTATGAGACCCATCTATCTTGAAAATAGATCGTCACATAACTGATCATTTATGGCATTATTAGTAGTTCGATGCATATTTATTATCGCGGTAGAATTCCCAAGCACGATGCTTGATCTTCTCGAGGATGTTTTTGAAGTATTCTCTAGATAGCGATTTGTAGAAGTCCTCACAGCTGAATGACGATTCAGTTGTTCAGAGTTTTGAGGATCAACGATTTGTCAATGGTGATTTGTGGTTAGTGCTTTAAGTTGAATAATGATTTGTAGTATTCGCTGGATGGTTATTTGTTTCAGTACTTACTGGATAGCGATTTGTAGTACTCGCTGGATAACGATTTGTGATAAGACAATTCAGGAGCATTGTAAGTTGTGTAAGACGTTTAGTCTTCCTCATTAAATGCGGGTCTCGTCCTCTATTTAAGGGATGGATGAGAGAAAGAAAGTAAGAGCTGAAAAAAAGCATGAAAAAAGTGTGAGAAACACTTTTAGGGCACTGAAAGGGTGTGTTGTGAACAAAGGTAAAAAATGTTGTTACACTTCTTTTAGGACAACTT
Organism: Nuphar pumila; assembly: GCF_984573655.1. NCBI lineage: Eukaryota > Viridiplantae > Streptophyta > Magnoliopsida > Nymphaeales > Nymphaeaceae > Nuphar > Nuphar pumila. The sequence goes on from NC_143259.1 coordinate 1,728,248, forward strand.
CGTGAGGCCGGTTCTTCAAAGCATTCGTTCTTTGTTCTTCAGTGAGGTATATCCTCTTTTGTTTATTCTTCGTTACACCGTGTGTGTTTGTATGACTTATGCCTTTTGGCCACTTTGTAATCTCTGTTTGAAAATAGTGGAAGGTGCTGACCTATTGGTCGTCGTGGACGTACCTCAGTTTGAGAGGAAATCACGTAAATCTTTGTGTGCTATTTTTTTGTTTCCGCTGTTGGTTTACCTTTCTTCCACTGTCATCGTTGTATTGCCTCAATCGATTCACACTTGTGGGAAAACCAATTTTTCCCAACAATCATATAACCCCACAATCACACTAAAATCACAGAGTTCAGAGCCTTATTCATGAAGTCCACCCTGATTCAAATATTCTACTGAGTAGTTCTATTTCCCTACTTTGGCCTTCACACTAGTAACTCAGACAGCAAACTCATCCAGCCATAGTGAATAGAATTGATCACGGGTCATGGCATGCCTAAATTAATAAATGAATCGATAGTTCATCCCGAGAATCGGCAAAGCACGACCCGAATCCAATGGCAGCCAACCTGATCCTACTTGGTTCTTGGATTCAACTTAGATTTGTAAGCAAATTCAGGCTAAAGACTCAGAGTAGATGTCACTGATATCACGTCCAAGACCAGTAGTATATTACCATGACTCTGAGAACAACCTTGGCAACAAAGGAAAGCAAACCTCACCATATTCTTTTAAAAGCAAGAAAGCCTATGGAAGTAGAGAAGCACAAAGACAATACCTATGAAGTCCACGATCAATCTTCCATTGGAGCATCGGCCTGTGGGGTGCCCAAAGAAGGTTTCTCCATAGGGGAGGTTGCTATGACCGATAACCCACTAGGACCGGAGTGTAGCAGGTTTCCGGTGTCGGCGAGCGAGTCCCCTAACCTAAAGATGGAGGTGTAGCAATCTGAATGTGATGCAGCTGCAGGAACAAAGAACATATGCAGACTGCCAAAACAGTCAGAAGAGTAAACACCATTTCTCCTGAACTAGAAGAAGAAGAAGACATGGAGAGAGAGAGAGAGAGCATGCAAGAGGAGTTAGATGATCGTTATATGTAGCGAGCAATTGTCTATTTGTAGTATGCTTTGGCCTTGGGTGCCCACGCATATTTAGTGTTGTAGTTGAAGTGTGGTTTTTGTTGTGGTGTGTTTATATACGTAATTATGTTCATGGAAACTGAAATCTTCAACCGTGGTTCTTTCAAAAAAAAAATCTTCCTCCGATGGTGAGTTTCAAAATTAAGTTCTTGAATGTATGCTGCCACCTGTAAATCCATGAAAAGTTTTTACACAAAAATCTCCTTTATGTTATTTTAAAACCCAAGAAGTTTTATAAAACCGGCAGTCACATGATGGACCTTGATTTTGGGGGTGTTACTGTATTCAAGTGTTGATAGGACTCATAGAGGCATCCAGCAACTCGTCCAATTCATGAGTCACTTTACCAAGGGGTCCGGATAAGAACCAACACCAACATGGACCCGATACGATATGACTCAAGTTTGTGCTTAACTCATCGGGACCGGCAACTCCTTGGATCCACAAGAGCCAAGTAGTAGATGGACCTGGGGGCTGGTTTAGAAGTTTACAATCAGGCACTAGATCTGCTTATGATCCTGAATTTTACATAATAAATAACTTAAAAATGGAGATTTTACGGGGTCTGCTTTTTGATATCTGAACCCGGACCTGGATACGCACGGATCTGCCTAAGCCAAAAGCAGTTGGACCTGGACCGGGTGCCAGCATCTCAAAGTCAGATCAGGGTCCAGACCCATCCGGTTCGGATGCAGGTCCAACACATTGACAGCCCTACCAGGACACTGAGCCCAGGCAAATAACTGGACTTAGCGTTGGGTCAAGGAGTAGGCTAGATGGAGAAACAATCCGAGAAGATAGCCAACTCTTCCATCCTTGTCAACCAGAGATGGTCAAAAGGAGGATTGCACAAGTTTTATGTAATATGGACTCTTGAAACCAATATTCGTCAGTTGAGAGTTTAGTCAGCAAAGAACTTCCTCTTCATATGGATATCCATGGTGTCAATAGGCAAGGTTTACTTCACTAATGGACCTTTATTTGGGACTAGAGATCAATATCTCAACAAGAGTCTTGCGGAGCTGTCTCAGTAGGGTTGCAAACAAATATTGACGAATATTTCCCATAAAAATGTCAGAATTTATTTTTATTTTTTCTTTGTAAAAATAATTAATTTTTTAATGTAAATGTTTTTCCATTTTCTTCCCAAAAAACAAGAAAATTAAAAAAAATGATTTATCGCGAGAATTTGGCTGCCAATATTTACCCGAAAAATGTTTTGTCACTATTTGCTGAAGATTACCCAGTTCCAGAACTAATTTAGTTTTGAATAAGTCCAATTCCAGATCCGGTTCTAAATTGCATGTTGGGACTGCACCCGCCCAAGTGGCGGAGGTCCGGGGAGAAGGTGCTGAACCCTTCGTCCCAGGTTCAACTCCCACAGGGTGTGCGGGTGCCTTTGATTAACTGTTGGGCTTTTTAAGGGATTGGGTATCGGTGACCCCACCCGGGGTTTACCTGGTAGGGGCAGGCCCATTAAGTGGCCCGATTCTCAACGAGGGTTCCTTATCTTAAAAAAAAAATAATTTGCATGTTGGGACTCATGCAGGTTGGTCCAGAGTACAATCTGTATGGTATGGAATTAAAAGGAGTCATGTCTCGCAGTTGCGTTGGGTACAGTAAGGTCCCAATTACATGAAATAATGCAGGTTATTTAGTCTGTGGTATACAATGGCCTCAGTTGGATGGATCCTGTTTGGATAAGTCAAGCATTGGACTTGGCTGGCTTAAACAATTGGTTCGGATCCAACTATGGTTGGGCATAAAATTTACCATCAACCCAGACCGTTTGACACGAATCCATATCTCATAGGCCTAACTGGTGCATAGTCTAGGCAAAACTGATTCATGCTGGGTCTACCAAGCCAGTCCCTTAGGACAGTCACTCAAACAATTAGATCTCAAGCACGTTCTACCAATCTTGCTCTCCGGCCTGGGGTACAAATGGATCAGGTTTGGTCGGAAATCCCAGTAGAATAAAAAATGTTATTTCTTGGTAAGATCTTTCATTTAATATTTTATTATGGCGTAATGGGTAGGTGCCTGATGCTTTTTGTGCTTACCGCGTGCGTGCCTATCAACCTTTGGAAATATTGTTTCTAATTTTTCTAAAATCTGACCATACATATGAGGTCTACGATTGTATGAGAATAGACTTTTGGATTGTCAGATTTCAATTAGATTTTTATAAGATTAAAAAATTAACCGTTTACAATTTTAAAAAATATTCAATGCTTAATTTTTTTTCCTCAAAAAAACATGATCCAAGTGTCATTTCCTAGCAAATCGATTATACAGACCACATAGGTCAGATTTTTTAAAAACAACCTAAAAACCCCCTATCCACTGGTAGTAGGCACGGGGTGGGCACAAAAAAGTTAACCACCTACCCATTACTTTTTATTATGCAATAAAACTCATAAGGAAATGTCTAGAAGGCTTAGACATGTGATTGAAATACAATTGATACTTTCTCAATTTTATCCTACTCATCTTAGTGGGAGTGACTCTCCCTTAAAAAGACAATTGGCTCCTTAGAATATTTTCAAAGAAATTACCTTGATTCCCCACTTACCTAAAATGAGCACTCCCCTACCCTTAATCCCAATCCCTCTCACCTGCTTTCTCTATTCACCCCCGCCTCTCTCTCTCTCTCTCATCACATTCACGCCCTCCTATCTCTTTTACCTTTTCCCTAAGCTTTCTCTTCACCTCTCACACCCCCACACTAAACTCTCTCACCCTCTCTCTATCTCTTACTATATCTCAATCTCTCACGCACCCATCACTGTCACTTCTCTTCCACTTCACCAACTTGGAGCCGATCTCGCACTTACGAAGCATGTGGCTGAGAGTCTTTTCGTTCTTCAGAGATCAAATTGAGGATGCGAGAAATTATGATCAGTGGTTGCAATAGGCGATTGCACCAAATGGTGTGTTCCACACCCACAAAGTGTATAGATCGTTGCTCCCTTCGAGGGCAGATTGGTTCCCTGAGTGTGTGTTATGGGATAAGAGCCCTTCCTCAAGATCTCGAGAATTGGCTTGGTTAATTTTGCATGATAAGGTTCAGACTTACAGTTATTTAAAGAAGTTGGACTTTCAGTTTCCAAGTTGGTGCGTGCTTTGTCAAGCTGCTGAAGAAACTACTTTTAATTTATTTTGATCCTGCACAATCTTTGTGGCCCTATTCAATAAGACATGAAGATTTTTGGACGTAATTGTCAAAGAGGAGTCTTTTGCGCTTGATCTACTCCTGGACCCTATTGAAATTAGACAATGCAAGCGATGAAGACTGATATGGAAGACATGGTTGCTTACTACTTGGTGGTTGGTTGGATGACACACAATGATGCTACTTTCCGTCAAATTCCGATCATCCTTAATAATCTTGTCCATAAAATCCTGGTTGATGTATATGTGATTCTGCGTATGGATCTTAGAGACCTCTCCTTCCGTCTGAACAACGTTCACTCATCGGTGGTTTATTCTAATCCAACGAATCCTGGTTGAGCTTGGCTTTGTTGTTAGCTGTAGTTACATTTTGTTGATCTTCATGAGTGGTAATGTTGATCTTCTTTGGGCTCTCTCTCCAAACAGGTCAATGAAAAGCATCCGAGTCGAAGGCTCCTATGGCATATACCAACTTGCCACCGGTAAAGTATTTGAGAATGAGAAAAATGGAAAGACTGCCTCCCCATTTTGCCCTTCCACATTTAAAAACGAGATTTCAAGAAAACATTTTTTTTCTCTATGATTCAGTTCAACCGGCCAGACTAGTTCCTTGCTGGCCGGTAGCAACCGGCCAGACTAGTTGAGCTGAATCAATCAATCCAACCAACAAGGAATAAAAAAGAATCATGCAAACAGGAAGAAATACGAGTTCTTCGTCCAAGAGAAAGAGGGAGGCAGAGAGGAAAGAGAAATAAATGAATGCCGAGAAGGAATCCATCATTCACCTGTAGTCAGAAGCTGCCGAAAAGTTGCCGCCGGAGGAGAGGGTATCAACATGCCACTGCTTGTCATTGAGCATGCTCTCGTAGTCGCTCTTTACCGACCACGAGTCAGCCGCAACAGACCAATCATCGGAGAGCAGGTCTGGGACCGCCGGGACTCGAGCCTGCACTGGCTCAGCATCCTCGGGTGGCCACCTGATTCGGGCCATCTCCATCATTCTCCAGTGGTCACGGGAAGAGAGAAAATGTTATTGAAATCTCTAGTTTGTTTAATGTTTAAGGGCAAAATGAGAAGACATTCTGTACATTCTAAAAAATTTCACACGTGGTAAGCTAGTTTGCCGTAGTAGCTAGTGGGGCTGCACAGTTTAGACAATTAGACGTGTATACCCCGGTAATCCCATGACACCAGACAAATGCACGCCTATATGCAAGCGTGCATGCATTGCAAATTTGCAAGAAGCATGGTAAGTCATTAATACATGCACAAGGGTTCGGAACAACCCTTGTTAGGTGGGTTGTCTTAATACCCAGGTTACACATCTCCAGACACAAGGCCGAAACGATGGAGAGAGACCTTACCGATGGGTATGGAGCAGGGGCGTAGCTAGGATTCATGTGAGGGGGGGGGGGGGGGGCAAACAGGGCCGTAGAAAAAAAAAATTTATTTGTGCGATTGTCGGGGGATCTATTTCATATGGAATCAGGGCTGGGCTAGGACTGGGCTTTAAAAAAAAAAAATTAACTGTTTCGGGCGCCTTTGGTATGGAGGGTATCTAGAGGTTTTACATCCATAAAGGCTATTGGTTAAGGGACGGTTGAAGCCGTAAATCCATCACCAACGGAACTGTATAGGTGGCTTCCTTCGTTAAAATAAAAAAGAAGCAAAAAACAAAACTTGCAGGACCGAACTAGTACTGTTGATTCAGTTAGACATCAAGGCAAGCAGATTGTGAGCCACCTAATTAATGAGCCCAAAGCCCAAATGGGATGTTGAGTGCCACTTTCACAAAACATGTTAGGGACGGCATCTAATATGATCTAAATAAAGTTTCTTCTTTTTTAATCAAGGTTGCACGCAATAAGATCCATAACCCCACATCCCTTGGTTAGAATAGTACAACATTAACCGTTTCAGCTACTGTAAACTAGTAATTCTTTTTATAATTATGCATGTATGCTCACGTTGCAGAAGTCAGCACTCAGCTGTCAATAGTTATTTTTGTAAACCTAAAGGTGGGTAAACAAATCATTGATCTAATAGCTGAGTTTTCTTGGGTTACATTAGGCATCCTCACCGTCAACATGATTTATCAGATTCGCCATGAAAATACCACCTTAATAATTTCTCTGATAGAAATTATACTGTCCTCTGTTATGGACGAAAAAGAAAACGAGGAAGAAGGAATAAACTAAAGAAAGAAAGAATACATCCTTCCAAGACCCCATGATATTTTGCTGATATTGTCCACCATACCCTCCCAAGCTATCGGATGGAATGCATCCCATGTTTTTTTAATGCAAGCACCACTCCTGCTCGTGCAATAACAAAGTAAATTTTTCTTAACCAATTTACACTATTTGATAATGAAAAAACCCAAAAGACAGTTGTGAAAGTGAAGCATTACCTGTGTCAATCTTTAGCTACTCGAACAAGCAAACCAGCTGGAGTTTCAACTGTTTTAAGGTGACCAGAGCCAATCAAATCCCTCAGATGAAACCTTATACCCAGCTGTGAAAATCGGAGTCGCTTCTTCTCAAGAAGGGATAGCAGCATCTCCTTGTATTTCCGGCGATTAAGGAAAGAGATGAGCTCCTTCCTTCCCTACACAAAACAATCAAAATAGTATCGCAACCAGGTTCAAAGAAGCCACGGAATCAGAAGTCACCCAACTCAGCTACGAACACATGCAGAAGAGAACAGCGAGCCTATGGAAACCAATCATAACAATTGGCTTTGCAGTGAAGGAATTCAAGAGTATAAACCACAAACCCTAGTCATCAATTTGGTCATTTTCCTGTTGCTAATGAACTCAGCGGGAGTCGATGATGAAAAGTGACAAAATGAGTACTTCAACCCTCTAGCACTCAAGTTTGCTACAAGCTAAATGCAAGCATACACGTGATTTGGTTCAACAAACAAAAATAACCACAACATGACATACAAAAGCGACTACATTTCACAGCAAAAAGTAATAGTCTCTCCCTCTCTCTCTCTCTCTCACACACACACACACATACATATGTTTTTCCTTAATCTGTTTCATTCCCATCTTTCAGCACAACTGTGAAAATGTAAGTCAGAACATGGCATGGTAGTACCATCGGACAGGTGACACCTCCTGCCAAGCTAGTGTCAAAACAATGCTAAAAATGGAGGACATGGACCAGCAACAAGCTGAGCCTCTCGAGTCTCGTCTAAGAGCCTAAATTGAGCCCACTCCTTTAACAAACAAATCAAGCTAAAGCGTTGGGCTATGCCACATGGATACTCCATTTTAGCCCCCCATTATGCCTCCCTATACAGTATACACCAGTCATAGAGATACCATTGGGCACAGGCTTGTCAAGCGCATAATAAGCTTGGTTAGATGTTCATCAAATCCATAGTATTGTATCATAAAAAGGATGTTGGGGTATTAGAATCCTATCTGCCTAACAAGTGGTGACGTTCAACTCCTACATGCTAACAATTTAGAAATATTAGAATAATTAAGGATATACCTTAATTAAAATATGAGTCAAGCTTGAACAGCCAGGCTCAGTTCTTGTACAGCCCTAATGGGGGTGAGACTGCAAATTCTCCCAATACCAAGTCCGAGTCCAGCACCACGCACAGACACACACACACATGAAGCACACGTTTCTGGTATCTTCCATGCAACCCATGGCAGCCTCTCTCTCTCTCACACACACACACATATGCTATATGTGAAAAAAATTCAAAGAAAAAGTCTAAAACATCTTCCATGGTTACCCTTCACAAACTGCTAATATGTTTCTGTATGCAAATGACACACCTATAAAGCACAAGATAGCTGACACTCATATCAACAAAATCTGTTATCTCCACATTATGCAAAATGTGTTATGCAGTAATAAAGAAGCATCATATGAAGTCGTTACTCTATAGATACCTGAGACAGGCCCTTGAGCAAAGTTCCAATATATGGAATTGCAAACCAGTACATGTCTGAGTCAGCCAGTTGGCGTGTCTGCAATAATGGCAGAATTCTTAGACAAACCAAAAAATCACTATGGAGATCAAGTCCACCACTTGAAAACCAAAATAACTGCATGATTCACTAATTTCCATCAAATGGAACTAGAATTCAGAAGTTTACAGCCCAGATGGCCACTACAAGTAGTACACAACTAAGATAGCATTATTCACATGAACCAGTAAAGCCGAAAAACCTAAAGCTAAAAGTGGGTAAAAAATGGTGAAAGAACAAAAATTAGAGAAAAGTTGAAAAGGCAGCACAAAATAATGGAAACTATAGCTTCCACCATTTAGCATACAAGCAAAAATCTTTAATAAACCACACTACATATAGTACTGCTTAAATAAAGCATCAACATCAAATATAACAGGAAAAAAATCTCTTGTTACATTAAAATTGTGTAAAAGATACCAAAAGATATATCCCATACTTTAAATTTCATAAATAATCCGCAGGTCAAAGAGATAACACTGCAATTATGTCTCACTTTGAATGATGACTTGTTTCATTCAGTTCCATATGATGTGCACAGGATTACAGACAGATGAACTGAAACCAGATAGGAAAAGGAACAGTTTTACAAATATTTAATGCATAAATTTTGACGAAACACTTCCAGCCAGTTCTACTTGCAAATAGGCACCAAAAAGTACTAATGGAATAACAGCATATCTACCCCTAAAGCAGATGATACTTGGATATATTCTACTTACCAAAAGACCAGCATTAATCAGGAGAGATATATGATCATCCTTCACGTTGCCTCCAGATGATAGGAGAGAACACTGCAATGCAGCAAAGAGTACCAATACTGTAAAAAGAAAACAGAAACATGAATTATAAATGAATACATCGCACTATGCAAAAAGACTGGAAATTTTTCTTGTATTTAAAAGAGAGACCAAATTTTATGAACTATCAGAAAGTATAACTTGAACAATGAAAGGATTGAGCACGCTCAAGGTAGTCTTGTGAGTGTCAATTTAAGAATAAGAAGAAGCAACCACAAAATAAACAAATATATTGTATTCAAACAACAAGCAATTGAACAAAGAGGTGAAATAACAGATGAGTGTTATAACAAACAGGTATTAAAAGTGTAATGAAATGGATCCAATCCAATAAACATGCAAGAACACATTTTCAATCAAGTAGAATATTTGATTGAATCATCAAATCACCCACACAAGGATCAAATAAATTTGTTATTGCATAGAGACACTCGTAAAATGAGTTAAGAAATACAAGGCCTCTTGTGGCCTATTTATAATACAAGAACCTCAAAGGGAGCAGCCCAAAGTGGCTGTTGGGCTGCTCTCAACGGTCATATTTATAACAGTTGGGAGCAGCTCCAACAGTCACTTCGGAGCTGCTTCAAAAAGTACAAAAAACAAAAATAAAAAATAAAAATTACAAAAAAAACAAAAAGAAAAAAGCAGGTTGTCAGCCTCTAATTGGCTGACGCCTATTACAATAAAAAGACCGAAATACCCTTGATGGGTATTTCGGTATATATATATATATATATAGTGTTCATATTTTAACACACCTCCTCAAACTCATGGTGAGACAACCGAGAGTTTGCCGAGTAGAAAATGGAATCTACGTGATGGAAGCGCTTTAGTAAAGAAGTTCGCTAGTTGGTATTCTGAAGGAACGTATGACAATGCGATGGTTTTCTTCAGAAATTCTTCACGAACATAATGGCAATCCATTTCAATATGTTTTGTCCTCTCATGAAATGTATGATTGATTGCAATGTAGACGGCGCTCTTGTTTTCACAGCATAGTCTGGAGGGTTCTGCAATGTGAATTCTCAGGTCTTCTAGTAGTTGCCGCAACCATACTAACTCAGATGTGGTTGTTGCCATGGCACAATACTCAGCTTTAGTATAGAAAACCGACATCTTCTGCTGCTTCTTACATCGCCATGAGATTAAGGAATCACCTACAAATACACATAAACCAGTGGTTGAGCGTCTATCATTTACATCGCCTCCTCAGTCAGAATCAGAATATGCAACGATTTCTAACAAGAGAATGATAAAAACAATCCATGATTAATGAAATTCTTAATATATCTAACAATTCTCATTACAACATTCATATGTACCGTAGTGGGAGCATGTTTAACAAAATGAAAAGCATGAGAGATATAAGGACGGGTAATGAAAAGATAAAACAAAGCTCAAATCATTTGTCTGTAGGGAGTTTAATCTTGTAGAAGTTCGTCATCATCTTTCTTCATTTTGGCATTTATGACCTCCGGAGTATCAACTTATTTTTCATCTGATAGTCCTGATCGTTTAATGATTTCTGTTGTATACTTAATCTGTGACAAAAAATAACCACGAAGTGAGTAAACAACTTTTATTCCAAGAAAATACCGCAAAAAGCCAAGATCTGTCATATAAAAGTTGGCTTTAAGCACATCTTTGATATGGTTAACTCCATACATATTACCTCATGTGATTATCATGTCATCTACATAAAGTAGTAAGATCATCATCCTTGCATTGGAAGACTTAACAAACAACGCAGTGTCAGTAAAACAAGATTTAAAATGAAGTGTCATTACATTACTGAACCTATCATACCAAGCTTTGGGAGCTTGTTTTAATCCATACAAGGCTTGAGTAACCGAAGAGTTTTCCCATGTGCTAAGTTCAAGCTTGGTGGGGGATCCATGTAAACCTCCTCATCCAGATTACCATTCAAAAACACATTCTTTACGTCCATTTGAAATATAGGTCATTTTTTAATCGAGGTTATAACAATGAGAGTTCTAACAATTGTCATTCGAGCAACTAGGGCAAATGTCTCACCGTAGTCAATTTCATATTCTTGATTGTATCCCTTGACTACTAACCTATCTTTGTATCGTTCTAATATTTCATCGCATTTGGTTTTTATCTTATACACCCATCTACATCCTATAGTTTTCCTTTCTTTATCTAATGTTTAGATTTCTCAAGTTTTTGCTTTTTTCAAGGCTTCTAATTCATCATTCATGGCTTTAATCCATTCTAGATGATGTTTAGCCTCATGATAAGATTGTGGTTCGGAATATAAGTGTATGGCCATTAGGCATGATCTATACCTTGGTTCAAAGGAATCATAGAATACAAATCTACTAAGAGCTTTTGAAATTTTTATGGATTTTCTAAGACTAGAAGAATCTACTTCTTGATTTTGAGAATATCTTTCTAAAGCACATGGTGAATGATCTTCAGTACGTCGAGCATAGGTTTGTATATCATTGTGAGATGGGTCTATATCATTAAGACCCCCATTCACATTCTCACTTGCATTATGTGTGTCTTCGTTTCTACTCTCATGTGTGTCATAAATAATTTCATGCCGTTCATGTTCATTGACAAGGTCAAAAAGAAATGAATAATCACAACTCTCTTGGATTTTTTACTTGTAAAAACCAATTTCATTTTCAAGAAAAGTGACATTTCGAGAAACATACAATTTGTTTTTTTCAATGTTATAACATCTATATCCTTTTTGCTTTCGTCATAGCCTAAAAAACCACAAGGGATTGCTTTTGGAAAAAAATTGTCATTCCTATTGGTAAGGACAAAACATTTGCATTCAAAGACCCTTAACCTTTTATAATCGGGAGATGTTTTAAAAAGTTTTTCAATAGGAAAGATATTTTCAATGTTTTTGAAAGGCATTCTATTTATCAAATAGACTGCTGTAAGGGTGGCTTCGGCCCAAAAATCTTTTGAAAGATTTCTAGACACAAGAAGTGTTCTAATGGTTTCAATAATGTGACTATGTTTCCTCCCGGTTAGTCCATTTTGTTGAGGAGTGTATGGACACGATTTTTAGTGAATAATCCCATTTAGGTCAAGATAATTTTTAAATTCTTTTGACATAAATTTTCCCCAATTATCGGTTCTAAAAATTTGAATATTAGTTTTTAATTAATTCTTAATATAACAATAAATTTTTTTAAAATAATCAAATACTTCCGATTTTTTTTTAGAAAAAATATCCAAGAATGTCTATTATAGTCATCTACAAACACAATATAATAAGATACCCCTCATTTGGATACGACTGGAGTCGGTCCCCATACATCCGAATGTACTAACTCAAATGGGTTCTTAGTTATAAAATGTTTTGGTCCAAAGGGCAAAGACTTCATTTTTCCAAGAATGCAATCTTCATGCACAAAATCTCTTTCTTTATAATTTGAAAGAAATTGAAACAAGTGTAATTTGGTCACGCTAGGATGTCCTAGTCTTTTGTGCCAAATTTCTATATTTTTTTTTCACAAAATTACAAAATGGTTATTTTGGTAACTCAAGATCATTCACGACATAGAGATCTTCTCTTCTATGGTCTCGCCCAGAGTTACCGGAAGCGCCTAGGCAAAAGGGGAAGCGCGCTTCCCCGAAGCGCGCTTCGGAAGCGCGAAACGTCGCGCTTCCGAAGCGTGAGGGGAAGCGTCCCCCTTTTTTGGGAAGCGCGCTTCCCTTTTATGGGAAGCGCGTCCCCCTTTTATGGGAAACGCGCTTCCCATAAATGGGAAGCGCGCTTCCCCCACGCTTCCCCCTCGCTTCCCCATTTTTTTCATTTTTTCGCTTCCCCTCGCTTCCGGTTCGCTTCCTAGGTCGTTTCCGAGACGGTTCGGAATTTTCTTCTAAGTGGTCCCACGCTTCCCCGCTTCCTAAATTTTTGAAAGTGCCTCGCTTCCCGCTGAGATGCGGATGCTTAGATGGATGTGTGGAAATACAATAAAAGATAAGATTCGGAACGAAGAGATACGTAAGAAGGTAGGTGTTGCACCCATTGAAAATAAGATGCGAGAGAATCGTTTACGGTGGTTTGGACATATTCGGCGAAGGCCTAATGATGCTCCATTTAGAAGGTTGGAGAAATGGGAAAATATATTAGTTAAAAGAGGTCGGGGTAGGCCTAGGAAGACTTGGATGGAGATGATAGGAAAGGATATGAATGCTTTGAACCTCACCGAGGACATGGCGTTGGATAGAAATGATTGGAGGAAAAGGATTCATGTGGAAGACCCAAAATGAATTTCTTTTTTGGTTCATATCGCTGACCCCAATTGTTTTGGGATGAAGGCGTAGTTGTTGTTGTTGTTGTTTGTTGCCTCGCTTCCCGCTCCCGCTTCCCGTATCGCTTCCCGCTCCCGCTTCCTCGACTGGTAACTCTGGTCTCGCCCAATCGGCTTCCCAGACTAGAGATCCTGTATTAGACAATTATTAGATGAAAATAGTACTTTGCAACCATAACCCATAATTTAAGAAACTGATAAAAGATTTAAATTTAATTTTGGTACTACTACAATATTTGGTATATGAAAGATTGGATGCTTTTAAAAAAATCCTAAAACTTTTGATTTTCAAGAATGTTCCATCGACGGTTGAAACATAAGAGTCATTTGGGTCAAGCTTACATTCGAACAATATGGACTTATTCGGTATCATATGAAAAGAAGCACCAGAGTCAAGGATTCAAGAGATCTTACCAATGTCACCACTTGTAGATATGACTGCTCCCGAAAAAGAGAGAGCTTGAGCATTAAGCATGGGTTGTAGCGCCTCCATTAGTTGAGCCAAAGAGAGCGAGTCAATGCACTTGAAGTCATCTATATCACTCCTTTCAACCGAAGCAACTCTTTTTTTATGACCATCTTCTTTCTTTTGCGACAAAAAGGATTGATATGTCCCAGTTCGTAATAATGATAATAAATTATCTTTCCACCTTTTTTGTATTCATGATCACCCCTCTTTTTATTCCTCTCATTTTTATAGCTTCTATGATGATTACTGGGCTTTGACATGGCAAGCACAGATTCTTCATCTTTTGAAACGGAAGGCTTTTTCAATCTATTTTCCTCCATAATCAATTCTTCAAGAGTTTCCACTATGAATGGTATACCTCCTCTATGAAGAAGAGCCGACTTGGTTCTTCAAATTTGAGTCTAAGCTCATTAATAAATTGGTAGAAATGATCCGTTTTAATTTGGTTTTCACAGAGTTCTACATCTTATAGGCAATGTCATTTTAGCTCAAGAAGAGCCAATTCATCCCAAAGAATAGAGTGTATTGTAGTATTCCCTAATGTTCATCTCTCCTTGAGTTATGGTTCTTACCTTGTTTTGAACAATACATATGTGTGCAATATATTTAAGACTATAATGTCTTTAAGATATTTTCACGCATCACTAGCGAAATCAAATTTCGCCAAACTAGAACACTTGTAGATGTCCACACTATTGATGAGTGATTCAATTATCTTGGAATGACTCATCCTCCATTCTTTCCATCTTTTTTCATAGTCGGAAACGGCTTTACCCATTTCCTCTCCTTAAAGAGCCACTTTCTTCCCATTCTCAAATTTTGTAAGAATGAGTTTAGGCGCTTTTTCGATACCGTCCACCGAACCCCAAAGTTCTTTTTTCCATATTTTGTGTTTCACTATGGATGCCCACATCACATAGTTTGTATCATTTAGGCGTACAGAAATAGAGACTATTACTTTCCTTTCATTCTTCATTTCTTTACAATGTGAAGAGAAAAGGTAAAGAAAGAGAGAATAAAGAGAAGAGAAAGTGGAAGAAAAAAAAAACGTAATAGAAGACTTGCTTGAAAGATGACATGCTTTCCGATGCAACAATCCACAATTCGTTGTATCTGTCAAGCTCACGATCCTCCTCTTGATACTATCACGATCTATATTCTAAAGAATTGCTTTCGGACCACCAAAGTTTTGATACCATGTAATGAAATAGATCAAATCCAAAACATGCAAGAACACACTTTCAATCAAGTAAAATACTTGATTGAATCATCAAATCACCCACACAAGGGTCAAATAAATTTGTTATTGCATAGAGACACTCATAAAATGAGTTAAGAAATACAAGGCCTCTTGTGGCCTATTTATAATACAAGAACCTCAAAGGGAGCAGCCCAAAGTGGCTGTTGGGCTGCTCCCAACGGTCATATTTCCATTGGGAGCAGCTCCAACAGTCACTTTGGAGCTGCTCCAAAAAATACAAAAAACAAGAAAATAAAAATTACAAAAAAACAAAAAGAAAAAATCAGGTTGACAGCCCCTAATGGGCCTATTACAGTGAAAAGACTGAAATACCCTTGATGGGTATTTCGGTATATAATGAACTTATATATATATATATATGTATGTATATATATATATATATAAGTGTACATATTTTAACAAAAAGTATTTGATTACAGCCAACTGTGGCAAAACGGGATAAGCTCATGTACGACTACAATGCAAAAAATCCTGATATATTATCATGAATTTCAAGAAGTCCAGTACGCCCAAGCTAATAGCTTTGGCAGTTCTGTGAATGTTTTCCTTTTTATGCATGTCTTAGTTTTTTGTTTGAAACACCAACATATCCCCTCAATCTTTTCTGGACATAATATTTCAATTTGATATTGTTTGCTTTTCTTTATTTTAAAATTTCTCTTATATAGGAAGTAGGAACTCCGTAAGGCCCAGCCAACTGACCATCCACAAGTGAACTAATTGATGCATCAAACCATCAATCCATGCATGCTTCTGGATTTTCATGCAATCATTTGAGTATTTTCATGCACTAATTATTTATGATGTCAGAAGTTGCAAAAAACATGCATGAATGCTTGCCATAATCACCGATACGAGTTTCAGCAATATCTTGAGATGGCAGTTTTTGGGGATATTGTCATTTTCCAACAAATCAAGGGAAAGTCTTGGGAAAACCTCAGTGAAAATGAAAATCTTGGAAAAATCAAGTAAATCATTTCTTTTTTTTTTTTGTCAAAACAATATTAAGAAGTTGAAAGCTATTGATAACACAGAGAAAATATGTAACATATTGAAAAGGTTTTATCCAAATTGAATAATATAAGAAAAGATATAAATAAATAACTAACTAAATATATATATATATATATATATATATATATATATATATATATATATATATATATATATCCACACTTCTATGATCAGAGGGGCGCCTATAAAGAGCATGAAATATTCCCAAGAACTTACAATATCTCAGAAGATTTAATTGATATTATAGTAAGTAGAGTGATATCTTGAAAGTATCATGGCATTTTTCCTTCATTTATTTTATAGTGACATAACATTTTCAACATGTCAGTGATCAATGACTGTGATACTACATTAAGAAATAATATGCATGTCTAAATGCCCAATACAGTCTTCCCAGTTTAGATACTTCAAAGACCACAAAGAGAAAGAAGAAAAATAAGAACACAAGCATATAAACATAACAATTATGATAAAGACAACCTACTTGATGACAAAACCAAAGGGCTTACCAGTTCATGATGTCCAATATTGACATCAAGGTTGGAAGCAAGGACATACATCTTGAACCACTCAAAAACAGCACCATCCACTGACTTTTTTACATTTACCCTTTTAACAGCAGCATCTACCTAGAAATAGAACAAAACATTACACCAGATAAGTCAAGATTCATGGTGAAACATAATTAAAATAGCAGGTACCATCTGTTAAAATGTAAAAATTGTAACATATATATAATAATATTATTATATTATATTATTAATATATATATATATATATATTTTATTATAGTTTTTACTTTCGTTATTTTATTCTTTTTATATATCTAGTTCAATGTGAACTAGATATATAATCTAGTCAAGTTCTAACAAGAACTTGACTAGGTTGTAGCTGTTGCGGCTTAAATAAGAGTCGTTGGACTAGAGTCCAATGACTCTTTTTGGGAGAGCTCAAAGTGAGCTCTCCCCATTCCAATCCTTTTGTATAAATAGGGGTGAACCCCTCCAGTGTAAAACACTTGAATGCTTCTTAAGCATTTTTATTATCAATAAAGATTTATTTATTTATTGTTGTGTTCTTCCTTTTATATCCTTTTATGAGTTTGCTTGAAGTGTCTTTATAGACATTCTCTTGGTGGATTCAAGTGCATTTGTGGAAGACCATCATTTCATTTCATGGTATCAGAGCAAGGGAGATCATAGATCTTGAAGAGTTTCCACCTCGTTTTTCGTGCCTCACTTGCAAAAGGTGTTTCATCACCTTGTTCTTGGCTCAAGAAGATTCGTTGAAGAAATGAGGCTATTGAAGAGCCTCTTTTACTACAAAAGTTTGTATTTCATCCTCTCTTATTCTCTTTTCTCCTCTTTTCTCTTTTTCTTCTCTCATCTAATTATTTTTCACCCTTGTAAAAGATGGATGACAATGATAAGATTACCATCATACCCATGAAGCTAAATGATACTAATTATATAATGTGGTCTTCGATTACGAAGCACCAGATTTGGGGAAAAGAGCTATGGGGTATAGTGGATGGCTCTGATTCGAAACCTAAACTATCTCTCACTAAAATAGAAGGCGATAAATAAGTTCCTCCAACGGAAGAGGAGAAAAGCAAGGCGTTAACCACCTATGAAAAGAAATGAAAAGAATGGAGGATAGGGCATGCAAAAATTACGTCATAGCTAATTAATAGAGTAGACATTAAAAAATGTTCTAGTCTCGCTAAGTTCGAACATGCTGATAAGGCTTGAGAATATCTTAAAAATATGTATTCCCTCAAAGATATTACACATATGTGCAATTTACAATACAAAGTTCAGACAATGACTCAAATAGATAAAACCATTCAAGAATATTATAATGAGTTGTCCGAACTTTGGGAGGAATTGGATCTTTTAGAGCCAAAATGGCATTGTCATGAAGATATTGAGCTCCATAAAAAACTTGATATGGAGCATTTTTATCAATTTATAAACAGTTTAAAACCGGAATTTGAGTCGACTAAATCAGCTCTTCTTCATCGAGAAAATATTCCCTCTATCGTTGATACTATAGAGATACTAACTATAGAGGAAAATAAAATTAAAAAGAATACTCCAAAACTAGAAGATGATTTCGTTCTAGCAGTGTCTAGACTGAGTAACCATGTACGCTCTTGTAGGCCACCACATTTCAATAGACAAAATGATGACTTTGACAAAAGAAAAGTCATTTGTCACCGCTGTCATGAACCAGGGCACTATAGGCCTCAATGTCCTAAACTTAAAGAGCTAAGAGAAAAGAGAGTCACAACTGTTGGATTGGAACCCAAAGATCAAGATGCACCGGTTTCTATGACTCAATTAATGGAGATTCTCCAACCTCTTATCAAAGGAGCTTCCTCCTCATCTGAAGCCTAACTGGAGCAGTTGTTTCATCCTTTTCCGATCTAGGTAACTTTCCTTGGCTTCTTGACTCTGGTGTTTTTTTTTTTTCATATGACCCCAATAACAATAGCTTATCGAGATATTTTAAAAATAAGTTAAGTGTGTCAAAAGTTTTTACACTTGATGGAACCTCTCTTGAAATAGAAGGAATAAATTTTTTTTTAAAAAATCATAAATCTAAGAAATCTTTTATTCTAGAAGTTGGATATATTCTTAAACTAAATTTAAATCTTTTATCTATTTCTCAAATAATTGATTATAGATGTAATGTCTTCTTTTCTTCTCATGGTTGTTGGGTACAGGATTGTCAGTCAAGAAAGCTGATTGGGGAAGGCCATAGAGAAGGAGGACTCTATTACATAGATTTTTGGAATTGTCTAAGAATGCTTTCTGTTATAATATTCAGAAAATAGAGTTGAATTTGTGACACAAAAGACTTGATCATCCTCATATGGCCAAAATCCAACATTTTCTTAGTCTTGAAAATTTTTGTAATTCTGAAAATTTTACTTGTAAAGATTATATTCTTGGCAAAATGAAAAGATTGTCATTTCGTGATAGAACCTTTGTTTATTCCAAACCACTTGAATGTTTAGGGTCCTGCACCAATTGTTTCAAAAGGTGGATTTGCATATTATGTCATTTTTTTTGATAATTTTTTTAGGCATACTTGGATTTACTTCCTTAAATATAAATCGAAAGTCTTTTCATACTTTCAAACGTTTCATAACATGGTTAAAAACAAATTTTAAAATGATATATCCATTTTTTACACAGATTCAGGGAGAGAATTTATGTCAAAAGAATTCAAAAACTATCTTAGTTTACATGACATTACGCATCAAAGTTCTTGTCCATACACACCATAACAAAATGGACTGGCCAAACATAAACATCGACACATCATGAAAACAACTAGGACTTTATTAATAGCAAATCATGTTCCAAAGGAATTTTGGGCAGAAGTTGTCCTAACTGCTACTTATCTTATTAATCGAATGCCATCTTCCACTTTGAAAAATATAACTCCAATTAAAAAACTTGTGAATCTTTCTCCAGATTACTCTAGATTGAGAGGGTTTGGATGCAAGTGCTTTGTTTTCACTAACAAAAATGACAAACCCTCTCCATGTGTGATTCCTTATGCCTTTTTAGGATATGATGATAATAAAAAAAGCTATAGGTGTTTTTACTTTCAAAATTAACAACTATATGTATCAAGAAATGTATCTTTCCATAAAAAAAATTTTCTTTGATTTTGAAAAACCTAAGGAAGTCACTGAATATTCTTTCCTAATAGATTTGACCTCAATACCTATTGAATATGATCTTGAATGTGACTTTGACAATGATCAAAGTACGATTGATCTCGAACACAATGACGATAATAAAGAGCAAATCTATAGGGATGTTAGTTTATAAATATCCAGACGAAGAGAGTCAAATTCATGTGCACTAGAAAAATATTCCAAAGTATCCACCAAAAGGTCATCTCAAGTTTCGAGGCCTCCTGAAAAATTTGTATCATACAAATCCTTTTCACCCACATATAGGGCAGTTATTACATTAATACACTCATATGAGGAACCATCATCGTACTATGAAGCCAAAAATCATGTAAAAAGGGTATAAACTATGAAAACTAAGTTAGATGCACTTGAAAAGGCTTCTACTTGGACTATTCAAGATCTTCCTCTAGGTAAGAAACCTATAGGATATAGATGGGTGTACAAAGTTAAAACCAAGAGTGACAGAACTCTTGAGAGATATAAAACCCAATTAGTAGTCAAAGGATATGCCTAAGAATATGGCATCAATTATAAAGAAACCTTTGCCCCAGTTGCTCGTATGACCACTGTTAGAAAATGACTCATATTTCATATGAATGTCAAAAATGCATTTTTAAATGGAAACCTAGTTGAAGAAGTGTACATGAAAGCCCCACCTGGTATTAGTATTACCAAGGGTAAAGCTATTACTTTAGAAAAAACTCTTTATGGTCTTAAACAAGCACCAAAAGCTTGGTATGATAGGTTTAAGCAGGTTATGCTTAATATTGGTTTTCAATCTTGTTTGACTGACATTACTTTGTTTATTAAAAATTCTGATGCAGGGATTATAGTACTTCTTCTCTATGTGGATGACATGAACATCACCGAAGGAAATAAACAGAGAGTTAAAAACATAAAAAAACTTAAAACTCATTTTGAAATGACTGATTTAGGTTTATTAAGATATTTTTTAGGAATTGAAGTTGTTTATTCCCCTCATGGGTATTTAATGTCTCAATCTAAATTTGTTTTTGATATTGTTTTCAAGTCTGTAATTACAGATGATAAGAAAGTAGACACTCTAAAAGTTGTCAATGTTAAGATGATAATTGATGATGGAGAATCTCTTGAAGATCCTACTCCTTCCAGACAGCTTATTGGAACACTTTCCTATCTTTCCATTACCAAACCAGATATAACACACGTTGTACACATATCCAGCCAGTTCTAACATGCTCTTACCACTGTTCACATGGGAGTCGTTCTGCATATTATTAGATATATTAAGTCCTCTCTTTCACGAGGACTTTTCTTGTCTTCTACCTCCTCACTAGATCTAATTGCATATACTGATGTGAATTAGGGAGGTAATCCCAATAACAGACACTCAACCACTGTTTTTTCTGTCTTTCTAGGTGAATCATTAATCTCGTGGAGATGCAAAAAGCAATAAAAGGTCTCTCTCTCGTCTACAAAAGGTGAATATTGAGCCATGACAACCACAACTATGGAAGTAGTTTGGCTTAAACGTCTGCTTGTCGACATGAAAGTTGAACACAACTTCATGTATATGTTGTGACAACAAGAGTGCGATCTACACTGCAAGCAACCGAACATTTCACGGACGCACTAAACATATTGAAATGGACTGCCACTACGTCAGAGACAAATATCTACATGGAACCATTAATTTGTCATATGTTACATCAGAGTGTCAATTAGCAGAGTTCTTCACCAAGCCTCTCGTTGCTCCCAAATTTCACTTTCTCTTAAACAAACTTTCGCTCATTGTACTGTAAGTTTGAGGGGGAGTGTTAAAATGTAAAAATTATAACATATATATAATACAATAAGAGTCGTTGGACTAGAGTCCAACAACTCTTTTTGGGAGAGCTCTCCCCATTCCAATCCTTTTGTATAAATAAGGGTGAACCCCTCTATTGTAGAACACTTGAATCCTTCTGAAGCATTTTTATTATCAATAAAGATTTGTTTATTTATTGTTGTGTTCTTCCTTTTATACCCTTTTATGGGTTTGCTTGAAGTGTCTTTATAGACATTTCCTTTGTGGATTCAAGTGCATTTGTAGAAGACCACCATTTCATTTCACCATCCAACATTGAAAATGTAATAACCATAGTTTTAAGCATTTATTTAAATATATTATGACATATGGGTGATTTGGGCCTGGGATCCAGTTTCGGATCCAAGACCCATAAAGGGGTATTTATGCTTAAATATTTGCGTTATATTAAAATAATATTAATATTAGTAATAAAATAGAAATATACATAAATATATATATAGAGAGAGCGAATTCGAGGATCCACAGTTGGATCCACTTGGATCCAACTTGCGGATCCATATTGATGGGGGTTAAATTATATGTATAATGTTAAATTCAAATTAAATAAATAATTAATATTAATTATAAGAAAAAAATAAATAAACAACTGTTGGACCCGCAAGGATCCAACTGAAGATCCGCTAGCGTTTGGCGACCCGGATCCAGTTGTAGACTGGATTTGGTATCGCGGGTCACAGGCTCGGACCCGGACCCGAGTCCAGCTTTTAAAGAAAAGCTTTAAACAGAATCGTGCCGCACGATTCTTGTTTCAAGAATCTGAAAACAGAAAGGGGGGCAGGGGGGTTACGCAGGGCGTAACCCATCTCCCCCCATCTCGGCATGGAGGGGGGGTCTTGGTCGATAAAAGGGAGTGGAGAGGTGCCCCTCTTCACTCGTCTCTCTCTCTCTCTCTCTCTCTCTCTGTGTGTGTGTGTGTGCGTGCGCCGGAGGGTAGAAGATCGCCGGAAAAAGTTGCGGCAACCCACATCCACCATCGCCGACCTCCAGCGAGCTCCCTGTCACGGCAGCAGCAAGGAGCAATCCCAGCCGGCCCTACCCACGCGATTGCAGCCTCCGATCACCGGAAGGATCGCCGGATAAGGTACGGCTCTTCTTGGATTTGGGTGAGGAATCGAACCTGAGTTCGATTTTGGGTAGTGATTTGGGAGGTGGGGTTCGTAACGCCCGAAAAATTTTGAGAAATTTGGGGTTTTCGGTAGGGATTTCAGTTTCTTTTCTTTTGTTGTATTCAAGCGGTGATGGGGTTTCGGTGAGGCCCTAAATCGATAAAAAAAGGGGGGGTTCCGATTTAGGAAAAAAGTGTTTGCTAACAATGAATGGGGAATTTGGGGGTTTTCGTTGTAGACCTCATCTAGTAAACCTATTGAACGATTTTAGGTCTAAAATTTTTCCTTAAGGGTTCCTAATGTGGGGTTCTCAGTTTTCGATTTTTAAGGGGGAAAAGTTTTGGTAAATCCCACAATGGAAACCCCAAAATCTTTGATTTGGGGTTTCGGTTGTCACGAAGGAGGGATTTGGGGATGATTGACGAAAACCCCAATTCAGCCGATTTGGGTTTTCTTGATTGGGAATTAAGGTATGATGCATGTTAAATTCTGTTTGGGGATCTCGTTTGGGTGGAATCCCAAACCCAGAATCACTGTAAGACATTACTGCAAGTTTGTCACTGTGCCACTCTGCTCCTAAAACTGATTATTTGCTAAGTATATTAACTCGGGTGTGAATGTCCACTGTTAGTCTATTTTTGATTTTTTTTCTGTTTTCCTGTTCTTAAGTCATGCTTATTCCTATCGGTAATCATCTGAATAACAAATATTTGATTGTGCTTGAGTTGTTTTCTTTTTTTGCCTTGATGTTAAACCTGAATATGCATCTATATAGTTTAGCCCAACAGTATGGATTAAGCCAGAATGGGCACTGAAAAGTTTGAAGGGTTGTGACTGCTGCTAAAGAATATATAGTCACATCTATAGGGGTTTGTGTTGAGTAGTTTGCTGGGTTGTACATGCTGCTAATGTTGGGTTTTGATTGGTTGAAATTCTCATTTTCATTTGGATCTCTTTTGTTTTGGTATTTTAGGTGTTTAGTTTATATGAAGAAAAATGCCCTGTTTTGCTTTCATAATTAGTTATAAAGGATCCATATCACATGATGCACTTCACTTCCTAAAGGATGCATACAATTGAAGAATGACTTGCTTTTGCTGGCCTATAGTGAACAAAGAAAAAAGGACTATGCAATGTTTTGGATTAGAATTAAAGTCAGTATTTGTTCCAACTGACTATGTATGTATATATAAATAATGTCTTGGTTATTATTGTCATTGCTAGATTTATAAATTTTAGCTGTAAGTGTAAATTTCAGAATGTGTAAGTGTAAATTTCATATAAAAGAATCATTTCGATGTAAGAAGGAATCCAATTGTTATTTAAAACTGCATATGTGAGGGTTGTTTCATGTTGAACTAAAATTGATAATCATATCATGAAACTGCATCTGTGTGGGCTTGTTTTCCTTTCACTTATGATTTGACTAAGGTACATTCATTTGGTTATCATATGAATAGCCGATGGGGTTATATGCTTTATAATATGAAGTTCAATATAAAGTGACATTGAGAGTATTACTTGCTGGACTGAATTGACTAAACTTCTAGCTAGGAGGTTGGCGGGTCTGGGATTGGTAAGCCCGACTAACTTCCCTAGCATATGACAAAACTTACACTTTTGCCTAGTAATTATGTAAATGTTGTATTGCTTTCCATCATACTAGTTGTGAAATCTGGAAGGTGAGTATGATTTGGTTATTGATAATTCTTCTTGGGCATGAATGCTTGATTTATATGTGAAATGGTACATGTACACTCACACACTTAAAGAAACCATGGATTTGGTTAATACCCGTATGTGATGTAGGTAACACACACATATTGAAAATGCATATGAATGAATTATGACATGCATATGTTTGGGTGTATGATTGCATAAGTGCACATGCTTTTGGCACTTTGGCCTAGTGTTATGAATGAAACACTAATTTGGCTTTATTATGTGGTGCATTGATGGCCTAAATGGACGTCATCGACCTGGAGAGCCGTGGGTTTGGTTTTCTTTCACATATGTTTTAACTGCATCACTTAAACCACATAAGATGGTTTGACACGTTACTACACTGTTCTAGTGGTTTATACGGGCTGGAGTCCCGAATGGGTCCCCGCAAGAGAGGATGCGAGCTTTTCACTTTACTTTTGCATATGGTGTTGCAAACTTAAAGAATGGACTTAAATAAAAATATAATAAATAAGAACAATGTAATGTACATTCTGGGATATCTCATCTGGAGTATGAGAATCTTGGATATTCGGTCTTTGGGAGACTGTGAGGATACAAAAACTCCGTGTGCTGTAATCTGGTCCCCTGAACCCGATATTGAGATTCTTTTTCCTGGCCACGGTTTTAGGGAGAGTCCGCCACTTTACCCGGGAGTGGTGTGTTTGACACAACTGTTGTTATGGTACCAATGAAGTGGCACTTGTGGGCGTGGGGTGTCCATGTTGTCCCCGACATTAGATGTGGAGGTCTAATGTTCCGATGGATGGTGTTGTTTCCTAATATCGGTCGAGGGCTAAGTTGGAACCCAGTAATAAAATACAAATTGTGTGTTAAGCTACCCTGAGAACCTACTTGATCTCGGGGATTATACCCGTTTGGTGTATCCGCGGGCAATTGTAATTAAAAAGAGGAACTTAAGGATGTGTGCATCTAATAGGGCATGCATATGGAAAGATGGAACTTAAATGAAAGATAACAGAAGAAATCATGCATTGCACATAGTCATGCATTTTTCTGTTATGCATTAGATCATACATGTGTGAATCATTCTTGATATCATGACATAATTTGGTGGTAGCATATGATTTACTTTGTGAAATCATGCTGCAAGGTTTGATTATTTAGTTCTTGATATATGACACTGCTTTACTGTTCTTGACTGGTGAGTATATGCAATTATTGGTAGTTATGGATATTTGAACGTTGCAAATTTTATATCTGCACTCACTTAAATCACTGCATGAAATCTTATGCATGTTCTTTCTCTCACCTGGTTTCTTTAGAAGTAGTTGTGCTCAGAATTTCGGTTCTGACACCCTACTTTGTTGGTTTTTCACAGAACATGGTGAACAGAGAGGCTGGACTGACTACTGGGGATGGATGAGAGTCATACTTGGGCTTATCAGCTTCAACAGAGGACAAAGTGACTCTTTCTTAAATTCTTCTTGCTTATTTCCAGTTGTCGCTTTATTTTCAGTTGAATAAAACCTTGTCTTTGAAATTTTCTTACTCATTAATAAAAGAGTTTTAGTTGGTTGATATGGATGATGATTGCAACTTCGTTTGTGGTGGTTGGGCTATCCAATAGAAAGTGGAACTGTGAGGACCCAGATCTCTGGGAAGGTTTCCGCAACTCTTAGAAAAAAAAATATTCCGCATTTTTAAAGGGTATGAATTGGGGTCGTTACAGAAAAACATATAACAAAAGAAAATCAATCCACTAATAAAATAATGAGATCGAAGAAGCAAAACTATGATCCACAAAAAAATTGAGGAAAAAAAAAGGAACTGCAGAAATCGAATTAAAACTACAATAGGAGGAAAAATACGAGAAACAAAAATCAAGAGATATTTTGTGAGATTATACAAATAAGTGGTAATAATTGCTCTTTTTGTAGATAGAATATGAGCATGGTATTGAATAGCAATGGCCAACAAGTGGTCAACAACTGAGTAGGCATTAGATTCCAAATTCTAAATCAAGGAGAGGCTGGGAGGGAACACTACTTAAATCCAAAACAATATTAATGGCAGCACTAGATGAACCTACATTTTTTCCTATATGTGCCGAATTGTTGTAGTTCCTGATGGTGCTACATTTAATTAGTTAACGTTACCAAGGAAATATGAAAGCAAACAGAATTGGAAGGCATAGTCATCAGTACTAGGATGGAGTAATAAGTGTCCAAAGACCTTTATAGGCTTGGATATGATCATTAAACTATATAGGGTTTTCTGTGCTCTCGTATGCCATGCAATGTATTGCTACCCAATGTATAACTATGGTCTGGCCTTATGGTTAATCAATGAACACATATCCTGTGACTATAATTAACATGTCATCGGATCCCTAAACCCATAAGCTAAAAATTTCCAATAACTTGAGGTCTATGCAACATGTGGACTTCTCCACCCCCAAAGAATCAGTTGACATGGTGTAACGTCAACCCGCACCAACCATTTTGGTCCAGTTTTGGACTTGGTCAACTCTTACCAGTCCAAAATTGTCCAAATCAAAAACTTCAAATTCTAAGGAAATTTTTTATCATATGATTTTAAATGCATTTCATGAAATATAATATATATAGAGAGAGAGAGAGTAGGGGGTAGCTGCCTACCAGGCTTCTAAAGTTTTTTTTCATGTTTTTCTCAAACCTGATGGTACAGATGTGTTCTACATACTTGATTTTATAAGAATGGACTCTTGAATCATCTGATTCCGAATGTGGATAGGTTTTTATAAAGTTTGAAAATCCATGGTCTACAATTTTCATAATTATTCAAGATGAAAAATTCACATTTTTCATAGAAAAAATGTGATCCAAGTGTCATTTTCTAGTAATTCGACCATGATGAACACATTTACTGGGTCAGACTTGTGAAAAACACCCCCAAAAAACCTTTGTTTGCTCTCAGTAGGCTCCAAACTTTGGTAGGCACCCACTCCCCACTATATATATAGAGAGAGAAGGGAGTAACTGCCTACAGCAGCCAACTGCAAGCGAAGGAGGTGTTTCCGAATTGTTTTACCCAAATCTGACTGTGCAGATGCGTTCGGCATGGTCGATTTGCTAGAAAATGACACTTAATTCATGTTTTCTTTATGAAAAAATCTGAATTTTTCATCTTGAAAAATTATGAAAATTGTAGACCGTAGATTTTCAAACCTTATAAAAACCTATCCATGGTTTATGATATTTATAAAACCTTGAATATTTATGATATTTATAAAAATCTTACACCATCGATTTTCAAACCTTATAAAAACCTGGCTGCGAGTCGGAATCGAATGATGCAAGAGTCCATTCCTATAAAATCAAACACGTAGAACATCTGTATGGTCAGATTTGAGAAAAACATGAAAAAGAACCCTTCAAAAGCCCCGTAGGCAGCAGTAGCCATGGATTAGTGTAGGCATCGACTCTCTCTCTCTCTCTCTCTCTAGAGAGAGAGAGAGAGAGAGAGAGAGAGAGAGTAGGGTGTATCATCAAACACCCAAAAAGTCCAATGCAAATCAGACGAAATTGTACCGCTGATTGTGTGTGATCAGCAGTGCAAAAATTTTTGTGTTCAAACAGTTTTTAGCAGTGGTGGAAGACCGCCGCTAAAGAATGATTTTTTGAAAAAAAATTGACACATGATGTGTGTTCAAGCTCATCTGACGCCTGGGGCATCCGACAATACACTGTATCGTATATATATTATATATAACCCAAGTTTTCCGAAATTGTTGTATTGTGTCATTTGCATCCACACCTATGTGAGATAGATAGCTTGAAGCAGAAACTTCAGCAACAAGAAAATTTCCCCCACCAATATGACATCAGAAAATAAGATTGTCTTATCTTCCTGAACCTCTAATCTCATGTGAGTTCATTCATATGGATTCTTTATGGTACACGCAGATGCCCACAAACTATGAAATACAGCAAATTTACAATGAATGCGGCCTACATGTAGAGAAGAAACAAAGAGAATATGTAAAACATGCTAAGAAAAGCTCTCAAACATTGGAAGTTCAATAGGCAACGAAAAATAAGTAACTCAAGGGCATGCCTAAAACTAAGAACAAGCAAAGGTGAATGCCATCAAGTTAAATAACAATAAGAACCTGGTTTAGATAGTCATCCATAAACATGATAGCTTGATCATCTTTTCCTGTGTTTAACTTGAATATCCGCAAAATTTTAACCCTTCTCAAGGACTGCAAAAAGCAGAAAACCACATCTAAATCAGTAAGCAGAAAGGTACATGATCATTCAGCAACAATGAATCCCATTCTCGGTTCTAGTGCTAAAGACAAAGCTCATAGCAATCATAAATGAAAAGAGAAACGATGTATGCTAAAATGACCAAAAGAATACTATTTTCAGCATCACACAAAGCGACCAATCAAGAAAGGATACAATCGATGTGCAAAAGAAACCCTTTAGCACAGTCAAATCCTTGTGACAATAAGGCTAAGCAACATGTTGCATCTAAGAGAAAACAAAACTCTCATAAAAAAAGCATTAAACCTCTTAAAAGAATAAACAGCATGTCCATCTTCATTTCAAATAAATTGCTCAAAAGGCACCATCAATAAGTCATCAACCCTTTAGCTCAACAAACAAATCATGTAACACAGTTTTGCTTAAGTTTTACAAAAGTTCCTTGTGTAAACATACAACATAAAAGAAAAAATCTGAATTGATTGGACTTTCTGTAGTCAAGCAAACACCATTAACAGTTCAAGTTCAATAACCACAAACATCTCAGGAAGCCAGGAAAGCAAACCTCTAATTCCCTGTCAACTTGTGTCCTATCCTTCACACTGCTGTATAGCTGTGAACGCAGAATGAAAGGCTGAACTGAAACCTGAAATGCTTGTAAGATAAAAGAGTGTGATCCGTGCATCAAACCCATAATTTAAAATAACATGTAAATCAAGAAATTGAAACAAGAAAATATTTTCCCAAGTTAAAAAGATTGTGGAGTCAATGATTATCACAAAATACGCAAGGATGAAAGAAAACCATTGTCAAAGATCCGCTTCCATTGTGAGAATTCATCTCTGCATTGTGGTGCTAACCTTTTCAATTTTTGGAAACTGAGCGCTCATGATTCTAAGAGCAATCATCGTATCACTAAATGTAAGGTCGTTCTCTGCATAGAACAAGAAAATGTTAGTCCCAAGTCATGTGCCAAATTGAAATACATTCGAATTCAAGAAATAAGACGGATAGTGTTGCTAGGCCGTGACTGGAACCCCAAAAAAAGAAAACCTCAAGCAGCATATCTCTAACTGGAGAAAAGAAGCAGAAATGGGAATCAGTAATGACAAGACCAGTGACAGCACGATTTACATAATAGATTTCTTTCTTATAGAAAGTATAGAATACATGCCCGACTGTGAGAAGAGATTCAACCAAGTCATCAAGGTCCCCCAGAGCAACCAACGATGCATAACAGGGAACTAGAGAGAAAAGTCGGATAACAAATAGACATGGACTATTTTAAGCAGAGTCCGGTCTAAAAAAATGCACTACAGGTACTAGTTGGAAGAATGGTGGACATTGTGCTTTCGCATCAAGTCTGAGGCACATCAGTACTCACTGCTTGATTATTCAAGTCGATGAGTTACCGAGTGAGTACACACGAAATTCTGCCACACAGACCGATCAGAGATCATGCTATTGGCCTCCTTGGTTAGCTTACGCTTACTCTCACTCTCCACTTATAGGCTACAAGGGTTGCGGCACAACAATGATTAGGTAAGGCTTGCCTTGCGATTGACCAAGCATTGCTGCTCCGTACTTGATTCACAGCCACGCAGAGCGCCTGGCTGCCTTATTCCGTCACTCGAGATCCAAGTCAGCACCGGCAAAGATCTCTTTCTCCCTCGTGGCCTATTTATCAAAAAGGTGAAAGCACTAGCAAAGCATCATGTAGTGGCCTCGCAAAGCCTGTAGCTAGGAACGAGCAAAGTAACTTTCCTCGAGAAATGAAGCTATAGTTAAGGTTAGTTTGCTTGTATAGCAAAGCAAGGCATGCTCGTTCTGCTCTGCTCACCAAAGGGCAAAGCTCGTTGGCCTGCTTGGAAGCAAGCTACCGAAAGCTTCTGGCGACGCGCCTTAGATTTAGATCAGAAGCCAGCTTAGCAATACAAAGTAGGGTTTTTGCATTTGCTTTAAAAGGATAAAAGGCCAATCCAATACAGGAAGGTTCTCTTTATAGGAACTCAGGGAAACAACCTCCGAACATTGATCCGCGGGAAACCTTCAGTGAAAACCTTTGGAAACACTACTCAAGCAAGCAACCAAGTCAGTGAAAGTCCTTCCTTCCAGTCGTGAGGCTGACTTCTTCATCCATAAACAACGAAAGCATCTCGTTGAAAAAGTGATCCATCACTGGTTACTTTGGTAACTCTTTCTGTTGAAAAAGTGAACAGGGGCGGAATCCAAGTAGGAGGCGTGAATAACAGGTTTTTATGTTTCAATCGGTTACCAATAGCTTGGATGAGTTTAAAAGCCCCGAGAAGCTGTCCAGCTCAAACTCAAAAAAGAAGCCTTAAGTGCAAAGTGATAGTTTTGAAACCAAAGAAGAAGAAATTATTTCTAGTTGGGAAATGTTAGATTATGTCTCCGGCCCAAGCAAATGGTCCATTTATTGATGGGCAAATGACGGGGATTGAACCCGCTCCGCCCCTGCCCCCGCACAGGTTTCCATCTCTATCGTAGATCAGATCCTTTCTGAACACCCCTATGACCACTATCAAAGAAAGAGAATTGGCTATAGACAACAAGTTAGCTTAGTCCGCGCTATACTAAGAAAAAGGAGCACAAAATAAGCAACGATGAAAGAAAACCATTGTCAAAGATCCGCTTCCATTGTGAGAATTCATCTCTGCATCGTGGTGCTAACCTTTTCAATTTTTGGAAACTGAGCGCGCATGATTCTAAGAGCAATCATCGTATCGCTAAATGTAAGGTTGTTCTCTGCATAGAACAAGGAAATTTTAGTCCTGAGTCATGCGCCTAATTGAAATGCATTCGAATTCAAGAAATGAGACGGATAGTGTTGCTCGGCCGGTGACTGGAACCCCCAAAAAAGAAAGCCTCAAGCAGCATATCTCTAACTGGACAATACAAGGAGACGAATACTCCTCAGAAGAGGCATGTAGAGGGAAAACATTCAAGTAAATGGATTGGATCTGGGCTTAAAGCTGGAGATTTCCTAGATGGATTATCTGAGGAAAGACTGTCGAAACTTGAAACTGATCTTTGTCTTAACAAAACATTTATGTCCTCGTTCTCCAACAAGTAACCGATCATGAAACCAGGATTGATAAATGCAAACATGAAGCATGATTCTTTTGTTCTGATTATAACTCGAAGTTATCCGATTCCATCCTACCTTCTCTACCTAAATTGATGAAAGCATTCACACTTTAACAATGGCGCCGCGTGATCAAAAGGCGAAATTCGATGGAACGATTGAAAGAACAGCGACCTAAAGATCGACGATTTAACCAAACAATTCAGAAAATAGAAATCGACGTATTTTTTCTTCCGTGAAGCTACAACAGCGAATGTGTCGTGGTTGCTTCGTAGTATCGCGGCTTCTTGATCAACGAAGCCCTATCAATTGTATGCATGAAATAAAAATTTTTGAAACAGACGGTGTATAGCGAGAACCGACCGAGTGAGAGGGTATCGTCTGGTTGTTCCTCTCCGTCTTCGTCTCGATCCCTTTTTCTACCGCACGGGCGATCGTTCTCCATTGTCGAAGCGATCAAATTGTCGATGAATTCACTGCAATTTCTACAGGAAAACGGACGAACTCTCTCTCTCGCGCGCGCGCGCGCGTGCGCAGATAGGTCGCGGCGGGAAGGGATCGACCGAGTCGGTGGGGGGCACGAAGGATCTCGATAAACGGCTTCGACCGCCCTTTTATATATTTTTTTTCTCAGAAAATTTTGAAAAACACACCTAAGTTTTCAATATTGTTAAAAACGTCCCTAAGTTTGGTTTCAGTAATGTGAACGACTCCCATCAACTGACGTGTGATGGGAATCCAACGTGGATTAATCCTAGCCGTTAGTTTAGCGTAGTCAACATTTTCTCGATCCTTCTAGAGTTCTACCGTTATTCCCACGCACCTTCTCCCTCTCCAATAAGATTTCGGTTCTCCGGCTCTCTCACCAAACTGTTCCGCCGTAATTCCTGTCTTTCAGGGCCCCAGGTCGCCGGAAAATCGTCCTTCCTCGCATCTCTCGCCCGCTCTATCGCCGGAATCTTCCCTCATGGCGGCATCGTCCACCGGCGCCTCCGACCCATTGCATTTCACGTACTCGAGCGCACCCTTCACCGATCCTTCCTCCGCCTCCGGTTCTTCTCTCGCAGCGACGCCTGCGTCCTATTTCCCGGTCCCTTTCCATCTTCAGAAAGCCAGTCCGTCGGTCCAGCAATCGGCCGAATATCTCTACCCGCAAACCTATCCTTTGCCCCGAATCCCTCCGCCGGCAAAGATTCAGGCACCGCAACAGTTATATCCCTCTGTTTATGTCGGTCCAGCACCTGCGCCCGTGCCGGTGGCCGGAGTGTATTCTCTCCCTCAGTATCAGCAGGTATCCGAAAAACATTCCTTTTCATTGCTTGAAACCATGCATCGGCCCGGTTAGTCTCGCAGCATACTTATTCCCCGTGGTTTCGTGGCAAAAGGCTCAGCAGCTATTTCAGAGAGACGCGCAAACGATCACTCCGGAAGCGCTTGAGAACGTGAAAGCGGCGTTGGCGAGCAGCGAGGTCGAGAACAATGCGGAGAAGAAGAAGAAGGCCATTCCTCGGAAGGCAGCTGGGCAGACATGGGAGGATCCGACGCTTGCCGATTGGCCGGAAAGTATGCACTTTTCCGTTTTTAAGTTTGTTTTTGTAGGTACATTTCTTCGTTTTCTACCACATAGCAAGCTGAAGACAGCCCCCATAGGGCAGAAGCAGACCGATTGTAAGGCTCTAGTTATCTTTTTGTTATGTTCGATCTGTGATTTCATATCTTTTTGGCCATATTTTGTTCGAATTCACATCCATTCGTTTGTTTGTTTGTTTCTGCAGTCAATGTTGGAGAAGTTTGAAACATGAATACTCAGTTAAGATAATTCTATTCTACTAACCCAGCGGCACATCCAGCCGCAGTTTCATATCTCTAGCCTATAATGGTGTTTACTTTATTTATATCTGACGTTTCTGCTGCAAATCCAAGAACTTGTACTCAGTGGTCTGGATTTATAGTAAATCAGGTTCTTTAAATTCTCATGATGGTTCATGGGTGACAACCTACAGGTTATAGTTTTTATCAGTCTCTGGAAAACAATTGGAATATGTGGAACTATCAAGGGCACTTGTGCAACAACAAATACTAATCCTGGGAAGGGAAAATATTTGCTTTCTAGGACAAGGGATGCCGGCCCTCAGTGAAAAAACTCATTTTCAGGAAAGTAGTCTTCCTGTTGTCCCTGCGCATGCATTCTGCTTTCTTATGAATGCATTTTGACACAGTAACTTCCCTAATTACAGGGGACTGTGAAGGGAATTTTTTTATATATATATGGTGTTCGTTATGAAGGTCACCTTTTTTCTCCTTGCAACGACCTTGAAGAAAAGGAAAATGTGTAAGGAGAATTTCTGGGCACATTTTGAACAAGCTTATAAAAATTCTTGAGCATTTTCGATGCTCATACATACTCTAGATGACTGTACAGTTAGGTTGTATGTGGTCTTCAACACTGATAGGTATGGGGTTTGTTTAATTTTTGGTTTATATGCTACTAGTTTAGTTGGCTTTAAAACATGCATGTCTTTGACGTATCCTGTTTTTACATTTTAATAAATTGGTTTCATCTTCCTATCAGAAAAACGAAATCCATGATTATCTTAAAAAAGCTACAGAATCCATGAAGATTTAGAAAAGGTGAATCTTTGTCTGTAGTTATACTTGTCACCGATTTCTATGATTCACATTTGTGTTAATTTATCTCAATGTTATTGCAGATGATTTTCGGTTATTTTGTGGTGATCTTGGAAATGAGGTCAATGATGATGTTCTTTCAAAAGCATTTTCAAGATTTCCTTCATTCAACATGGCAAGGGTGAGTTTCATTGGAACTTGTCTTCGCATTCAAATATCTCTAGCCGTTAATGTGTCTCAGGCTTGAATCTTTACCCAGCTAACTGCCTCGTCAAGAGAAAACCAAAAGACAAAAAAAGCAATTTGGACATATGTTAGACAAGTAGGTGCCTATGTTGTTAGAACGTCACATGTTATATATATATATATATATATATATATATATATATATATATATATATATATATATATATATTTAAAGTACATGAGTATATAAAAGAAATAAATGTTGTAATACTCCTTTTTGGTCTTTTTTATTTTTAGCTTTTTTGTCATTTTAGTCAAGTCAAAGTCAACATAATTGACTGTTTGAATAGTTGTTGGGCGGCTCTAATTAGAGCCGTTGGGAAGTTGCCCAACGGCTACAATGTGTTTTGAAGTTTATAAATAAGGGGTCATTACCCCATTGTAATGTATCTTTCTAGTGTGGTTTCTCTCTCAATAATATTTGATATTCTTGTGTCTTAGTTCATGTTTTGATATTTGTGCCTTAGAGCACTTTGTGTTATTTTCGACTTAGCACATTTGATGAATGAATGTTATTGTCAAGTTTTTTTGTAAACTTGATTATTTGTGAGATTCTTCACATGGTATTAGAGCTTGGTTTATAATCACTCGTAAAGTGTGCATTGGTGGGCTGCCTCATCGAGCGTGTTCGTAGTTCTTCCTTGGTGGTAGTCCTCTTCTTCTTTTTGTTAATCATGGGTGAATTGTTCCCGCACAATACAAACAACTCCAACTTTATTCCGCCATTTAAGCTTGATGGAAGCAATTACATCATTTGGGAGGGACATTTGAAAACATTCATAAAGGTCAAGGTTTGTGGGGATACGTGAGAGATACTATTCTTGAACCCACTCCTAAAATTACAATATGTGAAAATGGTGTTGAGACAAGTCTCGAAGAAAAGGACAATGCAATGAAAGAATATTACAAAAAATTAGATGAATGAGACATGAAAAATGTCAAGATTCTTTCATGGATGCTAAGTGGAGTTTGAGACAAAAATGGTCTCAAATCTTTTGTATTACAAAAAGGCAAATGAAGCATGAGAATATCTTAGAGGTATGTTTACCGAAAAAGATATGGCTCATAAGTGTTATCTTAAAAAAAAAGCTAGAAATATTAAACAAGGAGATAAAAATGTTATAAATTATTTTATGGAGTTGTCATCCATTTGGACTCAACTTGCTCAATTTGACTCAAATGAGAAGGTAAGTGTATTGAGATGCGGAGAGTTCAAGTTGAAGAAGATAGACTCTTTGTTTTCTTTATAGATTGAGACCTGAGTTTGAACAAACTAGGGTTTCCTTGCTATCATCCTCATCGCCTCCTCCTATTCATGAAATTCTCAATAAACTTAGTGGAGAAGAGACTAGCTTAAACATAAGTAAGAATAATAGTGTTCTTGCTACTTCTAGCAATGGTCAAGAAGAGGATTGCACACTTGTCGCCTCCAAACTAGGACATTATATCAAGCCATATAGACCTCCTTATTTTAATAAGAATAGAGGAGAGTAAAAAATAATTTGTTATAATTGTCACGAGCCCGGCCATATTAGGCCTCAATGTCCTAGATTCAAGAAGGACTATAGACGTCAAGAAAAACGAGTTGCTGCGGCCCCGTCAAAACAAGATGAAGATACTCTGAATATCAAAGATCTCACCAAATCATTATCTCAATTGACGGAGGCATTGCAAGGATCTACTTCAGGAGCGGCCATTGCATCCTCTTCTACTCTTGATATATGCTCTTGGCTTCTTGATTCAGGAGCTTCATTTCATATCACCTCACACAAGGTTATTTTAGCCGAGTGTCAATCTAACTCAAATGCATCATTTGTTTCCACTGTCGATAGAACTTCCTTGGAAATAGAGAGTGTTGGAATTTTTAAAAATGATTTGGCAAAACACAAGTTTTATATTTCAAAAGTAAAGACTTATACCAAAACTTCATCTTAATTTACTTTTCGTTTCTCAAATCTCAGATCATGGATGTGATGTCATTTTCTCATCAAATAAATGTTGGGTGCAGGATGGCTAGTCTGGAAAATTGATTGGAGAAGGTTTTAGGCAAGAAGATCTTTATTATATGAACTTTCTTTGTATTCTAAAGGAATCATTTTGTAATATTGCCCAAACAAAAGATATAAAAATTTGGCATCATAGACTTGGGCATCCAAATATAAGGAAATTGAATTTTGTACCTATTACTAAGGATCTTTGCAACGATAATTTTGAATGTAAAGAATATTTACTTGGAAAAATGACATCCTTGTCATATGAACAAAGAACCTTTTTCTCTTCAATGTCGTTTGAGTTGGTTCATTCGGATATGTGGGGTCCTACTCTGGTGATTTCTAAAGGAGGATTCTCCTACTATGTTGTGTTTGTTGATGATTTCATTAGATATTGTTGAATTTATTTTCTTAAGTTTAAGTCTGATGTATTTGCAACCTTTAAACCTTTCCATAACATGATTAAAAATTAATTTGAAAGTAAGATCAAAATTCTCATAACTGACTTTGGGGGAGAATATTTGTCAAACGATTTTAAACAATTTTTAAAAAACGAAAGAATTTTGCATCAAAGATCGTGTCCTAGAACTCCACAACAAAACAAGATTTCAGAAAGAAAATATAGACATATTATGGAAACTACAGAAACACTACTTATTGCTAAGAATGTTCCTAAAAATCTTTGGGTGTAGGCTGCCTTAACCTCAGTTTACCTCATAAATAGGATGCGTCAAAAACTGTCCAATGAAATTCCTTTTGAAAAATTATTCAAATACCAACCTGACTATCAAAGACTGAGAATCTTTGGCTGCAAATGTTATGTCTTAAATGATAAAGGAGACAAATTATCTTCTAAGGCCATCCCATGTGCGTTTATTGGTTATTCTGAAATACAAAAAGGGTTTAAATCAGAGTTACCAGAAGCTTCTTCGGTAGGTGGGAAGCTCACTTCCCGGAAACTCTCTTTGGAAGCGCGATACTCCTCGCTTCCGAAACTTTATAGGAATCTCGATTCCCCCATGCTTCTTCTATGCTTCCCACACACATGGTCTATGCTTCCTATATGTTTTTCTTGTGTTTCTTTTCAAGTTTTTCATGTATTTTTTCTCACGCTTTCACTCACTTTTCATGTACTTTCGTTAAATTAGTAACCATCATTGTTAGATTTTAACAAAAATTTAACTCTTTTACTGAAAAATCATGAAATATAAGAATGATCAATTTTATTTTAGTTTTTATTTGTTTCTTGTTCAATTCCTATTCAATTACCATATTGCTTCATTTTTTTAATATTTCGCTTTTAAATTGATACTTTGCTTCCTGCTTCCTATAAATTTTAAAATGCCTCGCTTCTGCTTCCCGTATCGTTTCCTGCTTCCGCTTCCTAGTTTGGCAACCTTGGTTTAAATGCTATGATATAAAAAATGATAAACTCCTTGTCTCGAGGAATGTTAACTTTGTTGAAAAAGAAAGTGGATTTGAAGGAAATATATCTCAAGACGTAAATTTTGACTACTTATTTAAACTATTGTCTAATGATGAAGATACTTGTATATACACTAGATCTACCCATAGTATACACTAGAAGAAATAGAAACATATCCGATGAAAGTGTAAATCAAGGTAACCATGAAGCATTAGAGATTCCATCTGAACAAATCACTATTCGTAGATCTGAATAAACCTCAAGGATTCTAAATAGATTTGTTTCTTGTGACTCATTTTCTCCTAAACATAGAGCATGTCTTATAGCTATTCATTCATATTTTGAACCATCCTTTTACAATGAAGCAAAAAATTTACCCGAATGGGTAAAAGCTATGCATATAGAATTAGACGCTCTTGAAGGAGCCAATACTTAGAAAATTCTAAACCTACCCATCAGAAAGAAAACTATAGGCTGAAGATGGGTTTTCAAAGTCAAGACAAAAAGCGATGGATCCTTAGAAAGACAAAGCTAGGTTAGTTGCCAAAGGTTATTCACAAGAATACGGAGTAGATTACGAAAAAAACTTTGCTCTTGTTGACAAGATGACCACTGTTCGAATTCTTGTAGCTATTACAACTATTAAAATTTGAATATATTCCAAATGGATGTTAAAAATACTTTTTAAATGAGAATCTCAATGAAAAAGTATACATGGATGCTCCACTTGGATTAATAGTTCTTTTAGGTAAAGTGCTTAAATTAAAAAAGGCATTGTATGGTCTCAAACAAGCACCTAAAGCTTGGTTTGATACATTCAACAATGTTATCACAAGATATGGTTTTAAACCATGTTATACTGACGTAGCTTTATTTATTAAGAATTCTTCTGCAGGTATTATAATTTTGCTTTTATATGTTGATTACAGGAAGTGATAAAAAATGAATCAAGAAAGTAAAATAGTCTTTGAAAACTTCTTTTGAAATGACTGATCTTGGGTTCCTAACATACTTTCTTGGTATAGAAGTATCATATTCTAATAGAGGGTATATATTGTCATAAACAAAATTTGCTTTAGATATCATTGACAGGTCAGGATTATCCGATGACAAAGTTGTTGACACTCTAGAGATTGTTGGAATGAAGATGTGAGCTGATGATGGAGTCCCGTTGGACAATCCAACTCCCTTCAGACAGCTCGTGTATTTGAGTATTACAAGACCGGACATAGCTCATGCTATACATATAGCCAGTCAATTTCAACATGCTTCAACATCAGCTCGTATGGGTGCAGTCATGAGAATTATCAAATACATTAGAGGCACAATAAATAAGGGAGTTTTTCTATCATCTTCCTCCACATTAGATCTTATTGCACACTCATATGCTGATTGGGGAGGGGATCCAAATAATAGTCTCTAAACAACTGGATTTTGTGTGTTTTTTGGTGAATCCTTGATTTCGTGGAAGTGCAAGAAACAACAAAAGATGTCACTATCATTTACGGAAACTGAATATAGAGCAATGGCGACTATTACCATGAAAATCGTGTGGCTCAAACAACTAATTTCAGATATTGGAATTCATCTTTAGAATCCTACAAGATTATGCTGTGACAACAAGAGCTCTATATACATTGCTCGAAATCATACGTTTCATAAAAGGACTAAGCATATAAAGATGGACTGTCACTTCGTTCGTGAAGAATACTTAAAAGAAGACCATTGATCTTCCCTATGTGACATCAGAATATCAACTTGCTGATTTTTTCACCAAGGCACTGTGTCAATGTTGTTAAAAACGCGCCTCAAGGCGCAAAAAGCGCGCCTCGCCTCGAGGCGAGGGCCTTTTCGCCTTGAGGCGCACTTAAAAAGCGCAAAATCGTAAAAGCGTACGCCTCATGCGCCTTGAGGCGAGGCGCGCCTCAAAGTGAGGCGCGCATTAAGAAATCGGATGGCCCGGACCCGAGTTCGACCCGGATCCGGGCCCGTATTCTCGAAAGATCGAGAACCTGTGTCTTTAAAAAAGACACAGGCGCTTCGGGGCGAGGGAAAGCCC
This sequence comes from Nuphar pumila, assembly GCF_984573655.1. Lineage (NCBI taxonomy): Eukaryota > Viridiplantae > Streptophyta > Magnoliopsida > Nymphaeales > Nymphaeaceae > Nuphar > Nuphar pumila. The sequence goes on from NC_143259.1 coordinate 1,768,464, forward strand.
TCGCCCCTTCTCTCTCCACTCCGTCCCCTCTCGTCCCCCGCCACTACTGTCGCCGGCCACCACTCGCCGTCGGCCACCACTCGCCGCTGGCCACCACCCGTCGTCGGTCATCGCCTCTTCCACCTTCTTCTTTCCTCTGCTGAGAAGGCATCAGTGACCCGCCGACCACCACTCGCCATCGGCCAGCGACTCACCGCCACCGCCGTCCATTTCGGCGACCTCTGCGTTTTCCGGTGACAGGTAAACTTCTTTGCTTCTTCTTCTCCGTGATGGGTCGACGAAGATCTGTGTGTTTTTCCCCAGCTTCTTCTTTTGTCATTTGTTCTTTGTGAAACCGTGTAACCTACGTTTATGGGGAACCCGGCTCCACTCATCCCTATATCATCCTCTGTGGTCATAACTCCCTCTGGGCTCTCATTGGTACTAAGTTGTTTTGATCAATTTGGCCCTATCGATGGGTTCAGCACGGTTGATTTAATAGAAATCAATCTTTTGATAGTGTTCTTTAACAAAAAAAACATGATTTTCAATTTATTTTGACTGTGTTCTTTAACAAAAAAACCATGTTTTTATTAATGGTTATTGATTTTTGAATCAGCAAAAAGTCTTGCACATAAGTCGGATTTTGTCTATTCAAATGCCGATCTTCACTAAATGGATGATGTAGATCACATACACAGGGTCCAATTTGATGAAAACAACTTGCATCAATGAGGTCCTAATGACAGGAATGGCGATATCAGTGTTGGTTGGTGCTTCATCAATAAAGCATTTCTTATTTATTTATAATTTTAGATAATTTTTATAATTTTTTTTAAGTTAAATTTTTTTTTTTGAGGCTTACGCTTTGCCCCTCGAGCGCCTCAGATTTTGGTGGAGCGCCTCGCTATGCCTCAACGCTTTTAACAACACTGCACTGTGCTCACCAAGATTCAATTTTCTACTTGACAAACTTTCGGTTATTTCACCATAAGTTTGAGGGGGACTGTTAGAACGTCACATGGTATATATATATATATATAAAGTATGTACTTCTATAAAAGAAATACATTTTGTAATCATTCTTTTTGGTCTTTTTTATTTTTAGCTTTTTTGTCTTTTTAGTCGTTGGAAGTAGCCCAACAGCTACAGCCTGTTTTGAAGTTTATAAATAAGGGGTCATGACTCATTACCCCATTGTAATGTATCTTTTTAGTGAGGTTTCTCTCTCAATAATATTTGATATTCTTGTGTCTTGGTGCACGTTTTGATATTTGTGCCTTAGAGCACTTTGTGTTATGTTCGCCTTAGCACATTTGATGAATGAATGTTATTGTCAAGTTTTTTTGTAAACCTGATTATTTGTGAGATTCTTCACATATGTAAGGAGAATTCTAACCCTTGGTGAAGAATCATAGCCTGCTTGTTATGTATACCTATAGATAGCTTATGCTTTTCTAACTGCGTGTGATTATTCAAGATCATAAGGTATAAATGAGACATGGGCACGGTAAAGTAACTTCAACCTTATTGTTTCAAGATGATCACATTCATTGTATTGATTATGATCTAGAAAATTTTGATGGTCATATTGGTTTTGCTTATGAGAGTTTGTCAATATTGTGTCTGTAGTTGATTGCATATCATATAAAAATTTAGTACCTACTTCCATGTATGAAACCTTGAACATTGAAAAATTGTGGTGCCTAACTGGCAGAAATGGTTGAGATTTCAATCCCATAAACATTTTTTTTTATGATGAGGAACCCTCACCGAGAACCGGGTCACTTAATGGGCCCACCCCCCCTGCAAGGTAAACCCCAGGTGGGATCACTGACACAAGCCCCTACAGAGCCCACCAGTCATTGTTTGTGGCTTCTGGAACATTTGTATGTTCTATATCTGAAAGGCTTCTCTCTCCCAAACAGGAAACATGATGGCACATTTCCTCTTTACCGAGTTCCCTTTTCATGAAAACTGATTCGGTGTCTTACATTGTTTTATGCCAAAATTTTGTGCAGGTAGTAAGAGACAAGAGGACTGGAAAGACTCGGGGTTATGGATTTGTCAGTTTCTCCAATCCTTCAGATCTTGCCCAAGCGATGAAAGAAATGAATGGTGCTCTCTCTCTCTCTCTCTCTCTCTCTCTCTCTCTCTATATATATATATATATATATATATATATATATATATATATGGTGGTTTTGTACCATGATACCATACGGTGTTTCTACACTTAGTTACATAGATCTAGTCATCAAATGGTAAATCTAAGGTACAGGTGTTTAACATGATTGATTTAATATATTAGAAGATTTCATCATGTTTAATACATTATAAGATTCCATTTTTGAGATGGTGAAAATCAATGGCTCACAATTCTGAAACTAAGGGTGGTTTTAAAATGGTATAAGACATCATATTTGAGTCAACTTTAATATATGAAAATAATAAATAGAATATGCTTAACATGATCCAATGGTTAGATTTTGGTTTTTAAGTATAGATCCTAGTAAATCAAGTGTGGTACAGTACCACCATAGAAGCACCCATATATATATATATATATATATATATATATATATATATATGTGTGTGTGTGTGTGTGTGTGTGTGTGTGAACCCGCAGAAAATATTGGCTACAATCATTTCTATGTACAAACAACTTAGCAAATCCTTTTGTTTTTTACTTTTTTCTTTTTTGTATTGGTAAATCCTAGTATTTTAAAATATTTAACTTGTAAATGTTGGTGACATTGTGCATGCAGATGTTTGTCCCTATGAATAAGCACCTGCACGTGCACACACACACATTTACAAGCAGATTATTATTATCTATTTAAATGGAAATGCCCCTATATTTGCATTCCCTGATCTTTCGAAACATCAAAAGATGCAAGCCATTTTTCCTCGGGTCTCAGGGTTGATAAAAACTCTCTTGTTATCATGGGTATTGGTTGTTGATTGGTGATGACCATAATATGCTAGTCTATGTATGTGATACTGTTTGACATGGAATATTGCAGCTAAATATGTTGGCAATCGACCTATCAAACTGCGGAAGAGTGCTTGGAAGGAGAGGACAGACTATGAAGCCTTGGAAAAGCAAAAGGTGTGTTCCTGAGTTGCATGTTGTGTGTGCGTCACTTAGGATGCTTTAATAGCTATGGTACCCGGACACTCCATTTTGCTCTCCTTACCCGTGTCCATACGAGTATCCCCGTGACACACAATTTTACCTTTCATACATACTAGGTTGTATTTAATTTATAATTATATTTTCAGTATATAATATTATATTTTAGATATAGCATATATTTAGATTATATTCAGTTTATTTTTAATTTATTTTGTATTTATATGATATATATATATATATAGCCGTGTTCCTGTACCCACATTTTTTGGAATTGTCATGACATACCCTCTGTACCCACATCCGCCGCACCCAGGTGACAGTTTAATAGTATTCCTTCATTTTTAATTATCTGGTCCTCCATTTGTGACTGCTGCTTATCTGCCTCCAGCATCAAGCCCAAAAGAAACCAAAATTGCCAAAGAAGGGCATTCTCCACAAGTGAATTAAAATATTTGGAGAGGCTTGGAAATGAGCTGAATGCAGAAGCCTGAGGTTGTATCGTAACTCTGCATATGAATAGAGAGCATTGACGAAGAAGGGAAGTAAGGTGCTCTGCTGCTGTTTAGCCAGAATAACCTGTCTAGAATTTATAATTACCACATTGTTACCTGTCTACAATTTATGATTGCCACATTGTTACCTGTCTACAATTTTGTTAATAATTACCATAATGTTAGACCATCATTTGAGTAAAGTATTTTTTTTTTGGATAGGCAAGCTGGGATTAGGCAGACCCCTACCAGTTATACAACCATACCACTCGCTGCTCCTACCAGACAATCGGAGCCCCCATTGGTATAAAGTTTTCATTTAATTTAAAGCTGAGATTCCCACTGGATCCTTTAATGACCACGCATTTTTTTTTTCAATATGGTGCGTGCATGTGCACGATATGTAACGCAATTAAAGCTTTTCTCCACAATCATCCTAATCTTTTTATTGATTTTATTCATTCAAAATTCACTTGAATTTTGTATGTCACCATGAGATGATTTGACCTTTGGGTTCTATTTGGGTTTCCATATCACTGCTGATATGGTGCAACGTTAGTAAGGGACTCGTAATTAGGGGTGGCCAATGGGCCGAGCGGCCAAGCCAACCCAGCCTACCATGGGCAGGGTTTGGGTCATTGTTTTAGTCCTTGACCAATTAGCTACCGGGCCAAAACCAAGTCCATTATATGTATTGGTCAGGGTCAGGTTGGCCCACGGGTTATTGGGCCGATGGGATGATCCTGAGCTACCTAATTAATTTTTTAGTAGTTGGTTGCATAGTAACTACTATTTACCGAATTAGTTGCATTGATTATATGGGAAATAAAAAGATAATTAAATGGGTACGTCTTTCATTTAATTCATTGATTTTGGTATTATAGGAATTAATTTATGATGTTCATTTGAAAATAACTTACAAATGGGCTTGAGTTGGATTGGATAGACTTGCTAAACATTGGTCCATTGGGCCAATGGACTGGATCATGGGCTGCTCTTCAAACCCAGGCCCATCAAGAATCAGGCCAAAACCCGACCCATTAATAAATGGGCCAGGCCATCTTCAGGCCTTGCTGCACTTAAAACCCATGGGCCCAGCTCTAAACGGGCTGGCCCGATGCCCACCCCTACTCATAACTATTTACACCAATGCTGTGTAATATGGTTAATTAGGCCTACTCGCAGCAGCATTTCCAAGCCTCTATGGAAGAACAATGAAATTAGCGAAAAATATAACTTTTCGTGTATCCACCATCATCCAAAAAAGAAAACATGCACAATATGAATATGGCGTTCCTTCAAAGAATAGTATAATGTTATCATAAGAAAATCGTAGAACAGAAAAGGGAAAACCTAAATCAGAATTCTTTTCCTACATAAATAGTAGTATCTGCTCAAATAGACCAATAAAAACAAACACTAAAAGGGAAAAATTATGAGCACTTTTGGCCATACTTGGGACATGCACTAGCTCGGAAGAAAATAAGAGAAAAAAACCAAAGAGAATGTCAGAAGCATTTTTAAGCTGAATCCCTGAAAGCCTCATCCGATTGCCACACTTTCTTCCGGATCAGGAAGACAGCCTCATCTTCATTTGATTCTGCTTCAGGCTGGGGCTCAGCCACTGCTTCCCAGTGCAATGCCTTTAGGTACTTCTTAATGAAATCAATGGTGGACCTTTTATCACGGACTATGATAAAACCGTGTGGACGCAGGATACGGTCCATCTCAATGAGCAGATCCTCCATACTGCATCCTTTCTTCTCTATATCAGAAAACACAGTCCAAGCATGTAAGAGGTCATACGTTCGTGGATAAGTAGAAAATGCTTCGCACCTGTCAAAGAGAAATCATGCATCAGCAATTCTAATTTCATGAGGATTTAAAGGATGGTCAGTGAAGGTGGCAAGATTTCTGACACTGTGTTATCACTATATCTCGCTACTGAATGGTGTTCCGTCGTTCTGAAACATATCAGTTTTCAGCCTTAATAAAAAACTGATGATAACGAGAGAAGGAAGACAATGTTTGACATGGTAGCAACATATGGCTACAATTGCAGCTACAGGATAGTAAAGCAAGACTTTGGTTTTCAACCAAAGAGTACCACAATCACTTCCAAGTTCTATCATTTTTTTCTAATGTTAGACTATATATATATATATATATATATATATATATATATATATATATATATATATATATATGTATTGTTCATGTGGCCATTAAGGATGCACAACGAGCTGAGCTAGCTCAAGCTCAACCCATTTAAGCTCGGCTTGAACTTGTTCGAAAAAATAAATGAGCCGAGCTTGAACAAGGGTTCAGGTAAATGAGCCAAGCTTGAATAAGCAGTCCAGCTCGAATAAGCTCGGTAAGCCCAATTAAACTTGGCTCACATAGTTATAAAAAACAATTATTTATATGTATTTTGTTCATCATAATGTTTACACAAAGTGTCTTACCCTAATAGATAAGTCATTGGTCATCTTTAGAAGTGGCATGGGTTCAAATCTCACCATTTTCCTCTTTCAAAAAGAGCATTTTACACAGTTTTCAAAAGTTTAAAAACATTTTTAAAATAAAGGTTTTCAGCTAGAGCGTGATCCCGAGCCAAGGTTGTTCAAGCTTGGCTCAAGCTCAAGCTGAGCTTGAACAACCAATTTTTCTGCACGAGCTGAGCCAAGCTCGGCTCATGTGCATCCCCAGTGGCCATGACCTACAAACATCCCTTTTTCCCTTTTTTATTTTTTGGGTTGTTTTTCTCTTACAGATGTGATCTACATGATTCACTTAGTGGGGATCGGCATTTGAATCATCCGATTACAATACATAGGTAAGATTTTATAAGGCTTCAAAACTCGATGACATGCAACGTGTGATACTTTCCTGTATCATAAAATCATTTTTTTATCGAAAAAACATGATCCAAAAGCCGGTTCCCATTATTTTTAACATGTTGAACCCAGCCATGAGGTAGGTTTGGATCAAAACAACTTAAACATACAAGATTCAAACTCGTTTGTAAGTAGTGGCACCATTACCAATCCAGAGTAATAGGTTGGTGCTAAATGATAGGTGCTAAATGGGTTTTTCTGCTCTTTTGGTGTTTTTTCGCAATTCCGACCTCATAAATGTGTTGGGCATGGTTGGTTTACGAGGAAAATAATATTTGGAGCCTTGAAAATTTACAAAGATTTTGGACCGTTGATTTTTTTGAACCTTATAAAGACCCACCCATGTGTCAGAATCGAACACTGAAACAGCTGATCCCTATAAAATCAAGTACATAGATCACATCTGTACGGTCAGAATTTAAAAATGAAAAGTAAAAAACCTGAAAACCCCATTTAGCAAGTATCATTTAGCATACTTCATTTAGCACCTACCCATTACTCTACCAATCCATATATATATATATATATATATATATATATATATATATATATATATATATATATATATATATATATATAGAGAGAGAGAGAGAGAGAGAGAGAGTGAGAGGGGTAGCTGCCTACCCCCAATTGGACGAAACCCCCAACAGACGGTGCACTACCACACATGCAATGTCGCAAGAAATGACATTAAGTGGTGGTGGTGACTGCCACTAAAGATAAAACCAACAGAGACGGTATGTTTGACCACACATTTGTTGAGTTCTTTCAACTGAGCCGTAGGCAGCTAAGCCCCAATGTATTACACACACACACACTTCGATAAGCAAGCTGGGGGATAACCCCATGTGTTTGGACCCAAGACCCCTCAGTTATGACAGTGGGACCTAACCATCCAGCAGCTCACAATGCATCAGAACCAAAAATAAGAAACAGTTTTTGCATCAAAACAATCAGATCCAAAGTGTGTTTCTTACTAAACAAACCATGTCAAGTTATGACAGTGGGACCTAACCATCCAGCAGCTCACAATGCATCAGGACCAAAAATAAGAAACAGTTTTTGCATCAAAACAATCAGATCCAAAGTGTGTTTCTTACTAAACAAACCATGTCAAGCACATCTACATGGCCTAACCAACTAAATAACACTTGGAACCATAACCTTCTACTAGAAGGCATGTTGACGGTACTATTGATATACAAAAAGTTTAAGCCCTGTTTAGTTTGGTCAGCTAAATACTCCACAATGCAATCAGAAATATCCTAAGTAGTGGGTGCATCCGATTGCAGCTCAAAAAACAGATAAAATTTTCCTATGTATCAAACCATAAAAATATATATAATGCAATATAGTATTTATGGTTTGATAAATGGTATGAAAGTTGGAGTTGCAATATTCAGGCAAACTATATGTTACAATGTTGAATTCATCTCTTTTTCTATTGGAAATCCAAGCTCTACAAAATGCAATCACAGATGTGCTAATATATTATACTATTATTATACTGTAGGATGCATACAAATGTAACCTAAAATAATAGATGAAAGGATGATATACGGTGCAGTGTGTTACTTATGCATGTGTCAAACTGACATTTTATATGGCAACATCTATGTGTCACAGCTTCTAACTTTTATGAGTTCTTACCAGTCATGCGTGGTTCCAATCAAGCCTCGGTCGTATACTATTCTTAGTGTGCTTGGTGCATCTTCAGGCACAACATTCATCACCCAAACAGGCTTTTCCCTGAGCGCAGCTGCAAAAGAACCCAAGTTTGCATTCATGTCCATCAAGTTTCTTAGAGTGTCCTCTTTAAGCTTGGGACTCAACAAGTTCCAGTAATGCTCAACCCTACGCTGCCAAAGTTCCTGCACAAATAGACAACCAACCCCTTCATGGTAAACACATGGCAACGTGCAAGTATGCACAGACCCAGTGTGTATCGAAGTTATTAGGTCAAGATTAGTTACCGTGTCCTTTTCAAAAACGCTTGGGGTGATGTGGAGATCAGCAAGTCGAGGAGGAGCAGCAGTCAATCGAGCTGGCCAAGGAGCTAGACCACTTCCCATGGCACTGTGGTCATCTGTAAGTGTTGGTGCCATGTATGCACGTAAGTTAATTATGCATCTTTGACAAGTGAGAGAATTAGGAACATGCAAGATGTTATGAAATATTTCATTGAAAGAATATACATGAGCATTCTTTAAGCATTGCTAACATTTACATGATCAATGTACAAGTTTTTCTTGACTCAAACCTTGACTCATTAATACATTTTACTCATTTTAGAAGATTTTTTCTTTAAGCCATGAGAACAATTAGAGTCTAAACTCCTAGAAGGTTAGAAAAGAAACACCAGAAAGAGAACAAGAAAAACCTGATGAAGAAAAGAATAAGGAATTAAGTAATGACAGCAACAGTTCTGCAAATGTTTTACGAATTGTCCATTTGATAAGCCAGAGAGAAATTAAAATGTGAAAATAGAACGTTGGTATGTTAAGCACTTAAGCATCATATACTGGCTACCATATCTCAGGTAACACCAACAACGAAAATGTAAAAATTGAAGTGCATCATTTGAATGTTGACAAAAATATTGTCATCTAGTCCCAAATAAGAACTCGCCACCCATAAGACTTCATTTGGATTTTAGTTTTTGCTGAAATTAACTTTTGTCCTATGATATAAATATATCAAGTATATATGTGCATGTATGTATATATGTATAGAAGTTCTTGCAAGATAATTCAAGGTACTATTGTATGCACCTATAGGGGTGGGGAACAGATCGGGTAGCCCCAGGCAATGTGCAGCCTGACCAGTTTGGCTGGGCTTCGGCCAGGCATTTGGAACCTGGTCCAGCCCAGCTTTGGTGGGATGACTGCCTGAGTTCTCTCTCTCTCTCTCTTTATATATATATATATATATATATATATATATATATATATATATATATATATATATATATATATATATATATATATATGATACGGTGCTCCTGGAGCACCTATTCCCTTGTCTTTACCATATACGATTAATTTTAATCCAACGGTTTAGAATCAGATAAGGTTTAAATTTTGAGGGCTTTCCTTTTTTGTTTGGATTTATAGCCCAAAGAAACTGCACCCAGCATGAAGACCTGGTCGCTGGCTCAACCTGTCATACCTATAGTCATCGTGCCGGCAGCGTAAAACTCTGAGGCTAGGACCCTTGCCCCCAGGACCTATGTTACGTGTTGGCTTGAGCAAAGGGGCGACGCCCATGGGAATTGAACCTTGACTGCCCGTCTAGCAGCCAAGGCCCCACCCAGAGTTACCGGAAGCGCCTAGGCAAAAGGGGAAGCGCGCTTCGGAAGCGCGAAACGTCGCGCTTCCGAAGCGTGAGGGGAAGCGTCCCCCTTTTATGGGAAGCGCGCTTCCCTTTTATGGGAAGCGTGTCCCCCTTTTATGGGAAACGCGCTTCCCATAAATGGGAAGCGCGCTTCCCCCACGCTTCCCCCACGTTTCCCCCACGCTTCCCCCATGCTTCCCCCTCGCTTCCCCCTCGCTTCCCCATTTTTTTCATTTTTTCGCTTCCCCTCGCTTCCGGTTCGCTTCCTAGGTCGTTTCCGAGACGGTTCGGAATTTTCTTCTAAGTGGTCCCACGCTTCCCCGCTTCCTAAATTTTTTAAAGTGCCTCGCTTCCCGCTCCCGCTTCCCGCTCCCGCTTCCTCGACTGGTAACTCTGGCCCCACCCCACTATGCCCCCCCCCCCCCCTTGGGGCTTAAGGGCTTTCCTCTATAAATGATTTTTAAAGAAGTAATTGAGCTAGGAGTGGCGGTTTTCAAAGACGAAATCAATTAATGGCAGTTTTCAAAGATGAAATCAATGAGTTTCTCTCTCTCGTCAATATGTAGACATGAATCATGTGGATGAATGACATGAATGCATAAAATGGATGGATGATGGGCATGCATCCATGTTGATCAACTCACTTTTTCTTACATTTCTAGAAAGCATGTTCTCTCTTTGTCTCTCTCCCTCTTTCATGTTTAATAAATGGATGCATGGGCATGAATGCATCAACAGATTGTAGACAAGGATGGAAGCATGACATGAATGCATAATGGATGATGGAAGAGATGCATGCCCTCTCTCAATAATGGACATTGATGCATGATGACAAGTTGATAACTATGAGAGAAGGAGAGAATTAATAAGTCAACCACGTATTTACTTTATAACTTTGGAATCTACCCACACCACTACCCATACCTCTTTGGTTTAGCTTTCAGAAGGTATTAATAAAGGAAAATCATTGAAATTAATGCCTCCAGCCCCTCTTTCATTTACTTTTTGGAAGCCATTAAAGATGGAAAGCTATACAAATTTCAATCTCATTTAAAACGTTGGATTGAAAATAATCCAACGGTATAGATGGATTCAATCATATTAAAATGACTAAAATACCCTTAAAATGTGGCATTTTTTTAAGATGTATGGCTACTTTTTTAGATCAAAAAAGGTAAATTTGATAGATTCATAAAGTTACCTTTTTTTAAAAGGTGTTTAACTTTTCAATTCCCTCTAAGTTTAAAAGACATATAATGTCCAAAAAGGTAGTCATGCATTTTCAAAAATATCATTCTTTTAAGGGTATTTTAGTCATTTTATAAGGTTGAATCCATCTAATGTTAATCACAACTAGTTTGATGTTAGATATATATATATATATATATATATATATATATATATATATATATATATATATATAGTGCAGGCCCAACCGAGTTCAATTATGCCCATGGGCCTAATAGGTGGGTCATGGGCTGGCCCAAACCTGGGATAGGCCCAGCCCATCAAGTTGATAATCCACTCTTGAGGAGACTCATTGGGCCAGTCAACCCATCCAAAATATGGTCTGGATTGGGCTGGACTGGCCCATTGCCCAGCCCTATGCACCTATGATATGAAAAATGCAGAAAACATAAACAACAGGATGAAAAAAATGTTTTTGGACTCTAATTATAAGATACCATGTGAAAAAAATATTCCAAATTTAAAGTTTGACAATTCAAAACTAATATCACATGAAAACTCTATTAAATGTCAAAAATGTTGTTTGAATGTATTTATGTTACTGACTTAGTGTTTATAAATAATAAATAGAAAGTGTTCATAAAAACTTGCACATTTTTTTTTTATAATGAGGAATTGAGGAAACCTGTCCAGGATATCAGACCGTTCAAGTTGGATTGACAAATTGGTTAAAACAAATTCTAAATGTACATGTGATTGGATGTATATGGATTTCATCTAGGTTGGACCCAATTGGTTCAATGAGTTTATTGGATCCAAAATTGACACAACTAAGAAGGGCTCAACCTGACCTATGAGAATCCAGGTTAAGAATAGTTGTGTTCATGGCTGTTCTAATTGGATTCAAATTGGCCCAGGGCCAAAACAAACCTATATGAGGTTTTGTTCAATCCTATTCAAATTGATGTAGAACTAAATGTATTAAGGTTACAATAGAACTAAGTGGATCAAGGTACAATTCAGATTAAACTTATGATTAGCTCTGGTTCAACCCATGGATTGTGATGGTTTAAGGTTGAACCGACAAGGCTTATGTCAACCCATGATAGTTTCTACTCTTGAACCCTTTATTGAATCAAAATGCATTAAATTTGTGCTGGTAGTACAAAACAAACAAAAAGTCATAATATAAACAGGAAAATTTCAAGACCTCCTGCCTATATTCAAAACCCAGGTCTTTTCTTACTTTCCGTTTATGTTTCTTAAACAACAATAATAAAAATTCATCCAAACTGGAATTATCATGTTTAAGTAAATATAAACAAAAATTAAAATATACCCAAAGCAACTTCAGACATCACAAAATCCCAATCCACACAATGTTCAACTTGGTCTAATATATTTAATCTGTATTTTGTATAGCTCCATGCCAACTGTTGTAAATTTTTAAAAATTATGCATAATCTATTGTTCTCAGGGATAAGTAGCAAAAGATCAAGAGATAGGATTCAAAAATTATGCTACTTACGCTCAGAGTATGGAGTAATGCAAGATTCCATACGCACACCCCATACTGCATCTGGATCATCATCAGATTTGCACATAGGTGGCCTAGTACCAGGTGCTCTTTTCATGTAACATTCGTTTGTAAGAGGCTTCATCCAAATCACAGTCTGGTCTCTTTTGACAGCAATTTTCCAACACATGCGTTCAACAAGAGCACTCATTTCTCTCCAAATCCGGAGATCTTCTTCATCTTGTGCATATGCTTCAGGAGATGAGTAAGCAAAGTAGCCACCTGGTCTCAGTAACCTGTCTAACTCCAGCAGAAGTATTCCATCCCTTTGAAGCCAATCAATCCGACATCTAGAACAATGTGCCAATTCAAATGATCTACTTGGGTAAGGGAGCCTCTTTGTCCCCAATACACCAAGATATGCAGGTATGCCTCTTTCCAATGCAAACTGGATCTGGTTCTGATGCACATCATTGGGTGCCAATGACATTGCAATTATATCTGAGGAAAGAAGATATGCTCCAAAGCTTGCAACTCCACAGCCCACATCAAGAACCGATCTAATGTTCCCATTGTTATTTAGATTATCGCCACTGAAGTTGAGCATCTGCCAATTTGATCAAGGACTAGATTAATTGCATAAACACTTGAGGATGATGGCACATTATCAATGGTTCAGAAATAGATTATTTAAATCTGAACATTCATGGCTCTTACGTTTGCAAGCGAAGAAATATACTTATCAGCTCCATAATGAAAGTGAGTACCACCGCCTGGAAATACAATCCTCTCACCCTTCACGACCATCCAGTTCTGATCAGATTTCTCATGGGCAAGGTGAGTGTTAGGTATGTTTGCTTTCCATACTTCATCTCTGCTTTTGGGCCACCTGACCGGGATCTTCAATACACATTTACCAAAAAATAAAAACAATCAGGACTAAAATGTAAATAAAACATATATGTGAGAAACATTCTGGACCACAGGACAAGAATTTGTTTATTTCTTTATACGCTTAAGCTGATGCAAACCTGAAACAAGGATTTGTTTAGTGTTTATTTCTTTACCAACAAGATTGCAGGTATTTGCTGTAGCATATTGAAGATTTCCTATAAAACATGCACCACAACACAAAATGCCCCATCCTCACCTGGTAACCCCGTGGCGGTGGGATCAAACAATTGTAACGCCTGTCAGCAGGAGGACAATGTCTCTCATAGTGCTCCATCAGGTTCAGATCCAGCTTCAACCTCAACTGGTATATAAGATTTCTGTCTAGGCAAGGAATGAGCTCTGAATGCCGATCGTCACAAACCTATACAAGCAGAAAACAAACTACACCACTAAGTTGATAATGGCGAAAAACTAACCCATTCTTAACAGTATGAAGGCAGCAGGAATAACTCACAGGAAAGCTTTTGGGAACAAAATCAACATCACCATCCTCCATCACGAGCCTGGAGTCCCCTTCCGTCCTCCCCCTATCGACCAAATCAGCCTCTTCATCCCCACCAAAGTAGGATGATCCCAGCTTTCTCAGTGATCTCCCATACTCAAATGCCGATGTGCCACGGTTCCCTCCAGATCCAAAGAATGACCCATAGTATACAAAAAGGAAACAGAGAAAAACCGCCATGACACACAATGAAGTGACCAAGCTCTTCTTTTGAGCTCCATCTGGTCGACCCCTCATCATCCTTGCTTTGATTTTTTACAAATCCAACTTTCTTTTTCTTTTCTTTTGAGGATTTTGTTATTTCAAAGGTCGGTAAATATAGGCTTAGCTGAATCTGGCACAATTACAAACAGAGCTCAAAACCCTCAAAGCCAGGCCCAATATTAGAGATACAGCACTCCTCTCCCTATATCCTATTCTTCAAGATCTACAACCCCATTGTTTAGAAACATGCATCCGATACACTGTCTAGAGAATTCATATCAGATCTGCAGATATCAGACAAAAGAGACCCAGATCAAGCTCGAGCCTGTGCAAATACAACACAAAAATACCTAATCAGATTAACAAAAGAGCGAACCCAGCAAGTGGACGTAAACAATAAGCAGCTAAAAGCACCCAAATAATGAAGACGACTAAACTTCACGCGTTTCGTTATAATCTCAACCGGTGACTAATTCTATCTCTTGAACCAGAACCGGCTCAGAATTATTAGATTTTCAATAGTGTATGAAGAATAATTTCCAAATGACTTTCCGGCAGAGAAAATCTCTAAATTTTCACGGTGCGAACTCATCAAGAGAGCCATCAGCTAAGCGAACAGTGTAGAAATCTTTTCCGGTTTGCGATTGAAAAAAAAAAGAAAAAAGAAAAATCTGAACCCATTCTTCCAACTATATCAGAAAACCCGATTTCCGAAAGAAACCCTAGAATTCACGAAGACCCACTCCGAAAAGCTTCCAGGATCCAGGATTCAGAAAAATGAAGGGACAAAGGAAATCTCAAATCCGCACGAGAATTCGCTACCAACATCCTGCAGGGAATTCGAGATAAAAAAAATTAACTAGAAAATATAGCAATAAGAACTAAGAAATCACGATCTACACCTTGATTTCGAACAAAAAAAAAATGGATCGAAACTCAAACGCAGATCGAAGAAGGAAAAAATATCAAGATCAACCGAAATCAGCTAAAAAATAACACTACCGCCATCATTTCACCGATACATTAATATATTTACAGAAAACTTTGAGGGGGGGAACGGAGGAGTTCAACCCTACATCCGACCCAAAACGAACACAGGATTCACGATTCCCCAAATGAAACCAAAATTTAGCCACAACCAGATGTTCACACTTCGTAGAGGACAGAGAGAGATGCTTACGAGCAGATCCAGATGCGGTCCTCCTTCGACCTAAACGATCCTACGACTGATACACGAAACCCCCACTCTCATGGCGATCAACCGAGAGAGAGAGAGAGAGAGCTCCCCGAGCGTCTGAGGAGAGAGAGTGAGGAATGACAGAGAGTTGAGATCTGGGGAGTCATCAATGCCGTGGATTTCTGCGGTCGCTATTTATAGGGTGGGATGATTGACGCACGAACCGTATAATCTTCAATTAAAAAGTTTCTTCGCCAATACATACGCTTAATGGTTTGGCGTATTACATAAACAACTCACCTCACACGGACACGAACGGCGGATATCTGATACGCCCCAGGATCACTTAACATGACGTAGTGCATTCACATGCATGTAATATACACATGATGGTGTACATTTCAATTTTTTTTATTTAAAACAACAAAAAAATATCTTCAGTGCGAACAAAATATCTTAAATAACAATTTTAATTTTATGTTTAAGTTGAGAATTGTTGTGATATTACAAATTTAAAAAACAAAAGCGAGCAACCAAATATAAGATATACATTAAAAAGAGAGTTTTTTACTTTTTAGGACATCAGACACAAGTTTCACATTATATGCAGCGTCGACAGCCATCTATCTTGGCATTTCTCGATATGGGTGTGGTATCCATTCTCGAAAAATGTAAAGATGAACGGTCAGCAGCAATGTTATCGATGAATACACATTGTATCGCCAGAAAATTGATATGCTTATTTTCAAATAAATAAAAAATACTAAAATTTATTTTTTATTATTATTTTAATGATTTTAACATGTGTCATGTTATTGTTGATACATGATATTTTTTATTATTTTTTGGCCAATACACGATTCACTTGAGTATCATTATAAGGCCGATACAGTTGAATCAGTGGCCCAACGATTCAGGGCCGACACCGATACAACATTGGGACTCAGCAGTAGTGGGGCTGCATGTGCGGTTGGCTGCTGCATAAAAAATTATTACCTCATCCACTAATTATGTGAGAAGTGTGATTAACGTTATATTCCATGTCTCTCACCAAAAAGAACACATGGACGGAACAATAATAGTGTTCTTGTGAGTTGTGACCATATTGACAAACGTTTTCTTTGGCAAAATCTCGTTTGTCAAAAAAACTCGTGAGAAATTGATTTTTTTCATAAATCTCGCATTTTTTTGACAAAATTTTGGCAATAAAAAAATACATTAAAAAATATGAAAAATAGTTTTTATAAGAAAATATTAATAAAAATTATTTAAAAGTAAAAATACGTAGTTTTTTCATGATAAATAGCTGTTTAAAATATAAAATATCGTTTTTAAATCATGGTATTTATGTTTTTTCCATAAATCTTGTAACATTTTAAAAATCTCGCAAGAAATTATCGTTTTAAACTTTCAGGCAATTCCTCGAGATATTATCATAAATCTCGCCGTATTTGTTATAGAGGTTGTGACACGGATTAAAAATGAGTTTTTTTTTCTTTAAAAGAAAGAAGAGTTTTACACATGATCCTAATAGTCACTCAATGTGAAGGATGTAGTTGCATTCAAGAACGGATCCTGTCAAACGCTGGGTGAGATTAATCTGTGGGTCCCACTTGTACTGTAGCTACAATGCAAAAGGGTGGGTTTTGTGGTTGTAAATGCAAAAGGGTCAGACAGCGTTGGACAGGATCCACTCGTCTGTACTGTAGCTACAGTAGAGAGGGTGGGTTTTGTGGTTGTAAACACCGGGTGTGATTGCTAATTTCACCCCAGCGTTTGACAGGATCCGCTCCTGTTGCATACACCCCAAGATTCAAAATAGTTAAGGGTGAAGTATTTTTAATTTTTATTTTTTTGTTTGGAATTTGGTCATATATGGATATAATTTTTCTGCATTTACTAAAAGCCGGATGATAAAAACTTTCTTCCAAACGTACGGCCAATTCAGGGAATCATTTCCACAAAAAAGGGCAAACGCCAGTACGTTAAAAAGCAAGGGAGCCTTCCGCTATGTAAGTACGTGGGATCCAGCCTGCCCTTTTGTGGTAAAATCTACAACGACAGTACGGTTACTACGGTAACCAAATAATGCAGAAAACGGGTCGGGACCACGTGGGTCTTGGCGAATTATCCTATTTTTGGTATGTGGATTTAAAGAACATGGACACTGTCTTTAAGCTCTGGCTGGGGTGCAAGCAGATCGGATATGATTTGTAATTGTTGGTAAACGCAACTAGGTCCAACTTTTAAGCAATATATCCTAATAAAAATCCAAATCCAAACAAGATCCAATAACTTGGAGTTGAATCTGAATCTGAATTTTATTAGGCTAATACTGAATGTGGTATGCTGAGGAGAAGCATTGTATACGCAAAAAGTTGATAAGCGAATCTGACTTTTTTCAAACACGCATTCTGGATCCAAATCCCATGCATGGTTGATCCAGTCCCTAGGTAAATACCGGGGACAACAATTGATGTACATTTAAAGGGCTCTAATATCAATTGAAGTAAATAGAAAGGATTGATCTACGAATTATCTAGAAATGACAGGAAATAGATCTGAAAATACACGAAACTCAAAAAATTTGCAAGAAACTCAAGAAAATTGAAATAACTGGAAATACTAAATTCAATCTCAAAACAACTCTCAACTGATAAGACTTTCATCATTTTTATATATGTCTCACAAATCTCAATTCAATTAAACTATCTAATTTGATAAACTTATATTAATTAAGATAAGAATCAAGCATAAAAATTCAATATATCCATTACACTGACCCAAGTAAAAAATATCTAAACCAAAATAAAATGAATCTCAAATGATCTGATGAGGAAATTGAACCCAGATATGCATTACTCCTCTTCTACTTCAACAACCCAGGTAGCTACATTCGGTTCCAAGAAGGCCATGAAGCAAGGGTTCCAAAATCTGAACTTTGGTCGTGCTTGCTTGGTAGCATATGACAAAGAGAACCTAAATGCTGGACTTGGATCTGGATCCACAGGATCAGAACTCTGTGTGATCCACTTTAGCCAGCCCTTTGAAGGAATCATTGACTAGGAAAATTTTAAAAATATACATATATTGGGGGCCTTTGGATGCCACTGCCGCATTCTTGTTTTTTTTTTTATTTCCCTATGAGTTGCCGTAGTAATTTCAAAATTGGCACATTTCTTTGATTTTTCTACGGTTCTGTTTCTGCAGGAAAATGAGCCATTTTCTTAGGAAAATGAACAATTTCCAGCAGCGGTGGAACAAATGCGGCAGGCTATACCCTATAGGCCCCAGGCGGGCCCCATATTTTTCTCGCGAGATACAGACTTTTCTTATGGGGACCCACCCATAGCCCCCCCCTGGTAAAGAATTTTCTTGTGAAAGAACATGGGGCCCATGCAAGCCCGGTGGGTTTTGGTGGGGCGTGTTTTTCATAAGACAGGCACTTCCAGTGAAACAAACGGAACCTTGATATGAGCTTAGGCCTATATATTCAAAGATCTCTTGGAAAATCAAAAACTCAACATTTGATCTAGGGTGCAACTGGTTCCGATTGGAGTCAGACATCTGATCCAAATCCAACAAATTGTTCTGATTCACAACTTCTACTCTTACAACTATGATTAGGGATGGCAGTGGAACGAGTGGTGGTGGGGCACAAGGTCTCCACCCCTGCCCCGTCTCAAAATCCTGCTCTCTATCCCCGCACTGGTCTTGATTTTAACCTCTATCCTCACCTCACCTCCATCCTCGTTTCATGTCCTCCATTTTCGGTTCAAACGGGCCGAGGTGGGGTGGGCCCCATTTTCCCTCGGTCCATTGCGATCGCTAAAGAAGGTTTGGGGAGGCGGGAATTGGAGACAGAGATGGGGCGGGGCAGAGAAAAGCGTAAGTTCATTCCCGCCTCCATCCTTGCACGGGTTTTGATTTTAACCTCCATCCCTACACGGGTTTTGATTTTAACCTCCATCCCCCTTTTATGTCCTTCATCCCCGGTCCAAATGGGGCGAGGCGGCGTGAGCCGCGTTCCCCCCCCCCCCCCCACACCCCCCCCCCCCCCCCACACACCACCACCACACACACACACCACATCGACTGTCATTCCTAACTATGATTGTTCATCCCCACCTGACTACTTTCAATTACAGCCAGTCATTAATTTCAGCGTTTACATCGACTGTCATCCCTAACTATGATTGTTCATCCCCACCTGACTACTTTCAATTACAGCCAGTCATTAATTTCAGCGTTAAAATATCATAAAAGAAAAAAAATGATTCAATTTTGATAAATTGCAATATTTCAAGATATAGTTTGTTTTCAGAAATCACGATCTACTGCAATAATAAAATGGTTTTGAATGTTTTTATGTCATTTGTTAACCATTTTAAATATTGCAAGTGAATGTGACATTAGCCAAGTGAACAATGGGTGTTCGTGAATTAAGGCATGTGAGTGCTAATTTTTTTTTTTGGATAGTTCAAGGGAAAAACCAATGTCAGTATCGGTATCGGCCCTGAATCGTTGGGCCACCGATTCAGCTGTATTGGGTGATACTGATACTCAAGTGAATCGTTCTCTATTGGTCAGAAAAATAATAAAAAATATTAGGTGTCAAACATAATGTGACACATGTTAAAACTATTAAAATTTTTAAAATTTATTTTTTACTATTTTTTTGCATTTATTTTAAAAATAGCCGGTTCAGGGTGATTTTCTGCCGGGTATCCGCTGGTACGCAGGGAAAAACTCCCTCCATAATCGACCACACATTGGCTGGCCTACTGCCGGTAAACCTTTGAGATTCTCTTTGCCCACTGGGAAGTACACCCAGCTTCAATCTTGTGAGTAGGGATGGCAGTGGATCGAGGGAAAATGAGCCCCGCTCTGCCTCACCACGTTTGAACCGAGGATAGAGGTTAAAATCAAAACCCGTGTGGGGATGGACTTATGCTTTCTCCTACCCCCGTCCTCGATCCATGTTAGTAAAATAACTAGAATACCTTTAGGGATGGTAGTGGATCGGGAAGAAATGAGACCCATCTCACCTCACCCCTTTTGGATTCGGAATGGAGGACATGAAACGGGGATGGAGGTTAAAATCAAAACCCATGCAGGGATGAAGGGCAAAATTTTGCGACGGACAGGAGGTGGAGACCTTGTCCCCTGCCTCCACTCGAGTACCTTAAAGAAGTATTAGTTCAACAACTCAAAAAATAAAACTACTCAAAATAAACTTAATAGCTTCACATTTTTTACTATATGGCAAGATGTGATGGGTACAATCTTGTGAGTTGTTGTTGATCAAGTGGTATGCCACAAGATGACAACTATGGCATGGTGAACCGGACAGAACTTGACTAATGTCTATATTAGGGGCCCAAACGAATCGGATATAATTGGATATCTTATCCGATTCTGACATGTTATTTTCGGTTTGAATCCATAACGCGAATTTGAAAGCCCCAGTCAGATTTCTCAATGTTGGATCAGGTATGGGCCCACATCAGATATAAGGTCCACTCAAATGGGGGACTGATATGAGATCTCCATTTGAACTTCAAAATCACGGTTTTCTAGCCAGTCCAAGAGGATCGGACCAGAGAGTCATTATTTGAAAACCTTAGCTTTTGGAGTATGCTTCTATTTGACTACCAACTATGGTATTCAAGTGCACCCTCTAAAGTAGGAATGGAATGTGCAGTTGGACTCAATTCAGATTTGCTATGTCATTTTTAGGTTGGAGCTATTTTAGATTCATATCAAATTCCAATCCAATTACTACATCGTTT
This sequence comes from Nuphar pumila, assembly GCF_984573655.1. Classification (NCBI taxonomy): domain Eukaryota; kingdom Viridiplantae; phylum Streptophyta; class Magnoliopsida; order Nymphaeales; family Nymphaeaceae; genus Nuphar; species Nuphar pumila. The sequence goes on from NC_143259.1 coordinate 1,789,636, forward strand.
ACATGCAATGAGTTTGTTATCTTTTTTCACTGGATCCATTATTGCCATATATATATATATATATATATATATATATATATATATATATATATATATATATATATATGTGTGTGTGTGTGTGTGTGTGTGTGTGTGTGTGTGTGTTGGATCCTGATTCAACACCACCTACTTGCATATGATTCGGAGAATCGGATCTAGTTTTACTGTTTTCAATTTGGATTTGGATTCAGACCTGCATGATCCAGTCCATATTTAATACGTTTGAAAGGAAAAAAAGTCAAGACATTTCACTATTTGTCAATAGCGACTGGCCAGTATACGCATTAAAAAAAGAAGAAGAAGAAAACGAATAAAGTTTTCTCCCAAAGTCTTCATGATGTCAGACGACAAGATGGCTTTCCCTAGATTTTGAATTTAAAACTCCATAATATCACGATATATTACAAAAAAAACAAAATTACACCACCATTTACCCTTGTTTTTCAGCTAATGTGCTTTAGATATCGTGCATCTACAAGATGAATGGCTGTAAAAAAAAAAAAATTGACCCTCTGACCGGTAAACTATCCAATACCTCAGACCTGATCATATCTCTATAGTTTTTCTATGTGTTGTCATTAGGGGTGTTAACGGGGTGGGTTTGGTTCGGATCCAATTGGAACCAGACTTGGACCCAATTTTTGGGTATGGTATTATGTCCAGACCCGGGTCTAATCGGGTCGACTATAAGAAAACCATACCAGGACCAGATAAGAACTATATGAATCAGACCCGGATCATACCCGGTAAAACCATATTTTTTTGTCATTTTTACATTGAAAATTTGCGGGTCTTAATCAGAACTTGAGTCGGGTAGAAATCTTTACAAACTATACCTGGGTTCATGTATTAATGGGATATTCAGGTCTGGACCTGAGTCTTATTATGTATCACCAGACCTTATAGGGTTTGGTTCAGGTCAGGTCCAGGCAAACCAGACCCATTGATGGGTTACCCCTAGTTGTTAGCATGGAAGCTAATTGGCCTAAATCTGCGGATTCGTATTGGATCCGCCCAAAATCAATTTGATATGGGCGGATTCAGCACCAGCCGATTTTTAATATTGCAATTTTTTAAAAATATTGTAATATTTTTAAAAATATTTTAACTATTAATATTCTTTTTATATTTTGTTGATCTTTTATATATTAAAAAGTAAAAGTAGCTGATTCAGCACGATTGATTTGTTTATGATTTGGCGAATTCTCTAAATCAATGTTGTCAGTATCAGCATGAATGGGTCGATTTGTAACGTATCTGCAGAAAATCTATGCGATACTAACCTCAATTGGCTAATTTGTAATAAATGTAAAAAAGCTTAAAATTAATTTTTAATACTATTTTAATAGTTTTAACACGTGTCACATTCTGATTGATAAGTAATATTTTTTATGTTTTACTTGAGAGTTGGAATCAGCCAATTCACCTGAATCGTTGGCCTCCGATTTCCATACTGACAACATTGCTCTAAATCATTTTGAAAATAGATTCAGGTCTGAAACCGTTATTAACAACATTGGGTTAGGGATGGCAATGGACCGGGGGAAAATGGGGCCCCGCCTCGCCCCATTTGAACCGGAGATGAACATGAAATGGGGATGGAAGTTAAAATCAAAACCCATGCGGGGATGGACTTACGCTTTTCCCGGTCTCGCTCTGTCCCCATCTCCAATCCCCGCCTTGTCCTGCGCCATCCCGTCCCCGATCCTTCTTTAAAGATGACAGTGGTCAGAGGGAAAACGCCCCCCCCACCCCGCCTCACCCCGTTTGGACCGAGGATGAAGAACATGAAACTGGGATGAAGGCGGGGATGGAGGGCAGGATTTTGAGATGGCCACCCCCACTCCGGTCCACTGCCATCCCTAGATTGTGTTTTCTTCCTTTTTTTCATTCCTTGCAAATTTATCTCAACACAAAAAATCAGCAATTTTAGTATAACAATACAGCAATTTCTTGAATTTGCCAAAGTTCATCACTTACACGCATACAAATAACACAGATTCCATATCATTGCTATTACATGACTTCTCATTCATCTTCTAGCATGACATGGACACAACCCAGTAACCCATTAACTATATCACATTGATGCGGACACGGACACACAGACACGGATGTCATAAGAATTTGAGATATAAATCAGACTAAGGTATGGTTGTTTGTATTCAAATGTGATTTAGAACCTTATGTAAATGGGAGAATGCTCATTTGCACAGTTAACCAAACATGTAATTTGAAATCTCATACAAATTAGAAACAAAAATGTGATGTAATTTAAAGTGATTCTTGGTAGAATATGTGATTCAATCTCATGATTCTAAATCACATGAGCATGTTTGCTTTGGTCATAGGTGGAGATGAACAATCACAACTAAGAAAATAGAAGCTGTGATTGTTGGTCACAATGTCAATCTTGTGAGAGAAAGTATTTTGATTGTGATGGTCACAAAGCATTGCAAACATGTCCAAATGGCATGTGATTCCAAAAAACTAACTGGATTAAGAGTTTTACATCGGATCTAAATCTGAATCTAATTAATATCCAAATCCATGTACATATAAAACTCATATCCGATTAGGTATTTTAGCTAATCAGATCCGGGTTCGATAATAACCGCCTAACAGCGGACTCCAAATTCGATCAGATCTGAATCAGTACTTTCCTAGTTCCCACATCCAAATCGAATCCGACCCGTTTACATCCAACCCAACAAATCGGGACCTTCTGGAGTAAATTCAGGAAATATTTCACGATCTTCTTCGGTCGAAGAACTGCGGATTCTTCATTCCTGAAGGCAAAGAAGAAAGGGGAAAAGTTTAAGGTTAGGGTTTCTCCCAGGAATCGGAGCTAGGGTTTCCTTTTGGTTTTCCGGCCACCGGTGATCGTTCTCGTGCCGAAGCTCCGGGAGGTTTTCTGTTCGCCGGAAAAGATGACGGAGGCGATGATAAGGAAGAAGCCCGGGATGGTGAGCGTGAAGGAGATGCCGGTTCTGCAGGACGGGCCCCCTCCGGGAGGGTTCCCTCCGGTACGGTACGCTCGCCGGATTCCGAGCAAGGGGCCGAGCGCGGTGGCGATCTTCCTCACTGCCCTCGGGGCGTTCTCCTGGGGAATGTACCAGGTCGGCAAGGGCAACAAGATCCGGAGGTGAGATTCGTTTCCTTTCCTTCTCACGATCTCTTCATTTCTGAATGCACCCATGAGAATTCCAGCTTTTCTTGGCACATCAAACACCGGATTTTTCCCGATTATGGTTTCCTAGAAGGCGTTCGATCTGGACGGCTATGGTTTCTTAGTTTAGTCAGGCATTTTGGGGTTTCTTTCCACATCAAACACCGGATTTCTCCGATTAAGTTTTTTTTAGAAGGCATTCGATTTTCACGGCTGGCTTAGGGTGTTCTAGACGGCATTCGGTTTCCGTGGATAACGTTTCTTAGTTTAGTCATGGATTTGATTTACCAGTCTCATCGGTGAAGCTGTGTTGTTCGTGAGTGAGATTTTAGTTGTACATATGATGCTGCTTTTTAGGTTGATTCAGTTTGTTTTTCCTTGAGTATTGATTCTAAGGTTAGGTTTCTATGTCTAATTTTCCTCCTGTTTTAGTTTCGTTCTCATTGCTGGAAAAAATTGGGAAATTTTTTGATATAGTGTAATTGTTACATCTTCCTGCTTTGATCGGTTTGCCCAAGGTTACAGATGCACAGTGACTGTGACCATCGTTTTACTTTCCATTGTAAATTCTAAAAATCGTGACGATATCCCAATTGGTTGATGAATTCTGAAGTAAGCCATCTCAATGGTTTTAGGTGTTTGAAAGGATCTATAACCTCATTGCTTTTTTGTGGGATGTAGTTCAAAAGAAAACAAAGCTGAAAAATTGTGTGATTCTTCGCAGGGTTTGAATCTTGAGTTTTTGGTGTTTGTGCTTATGACATTATAGAATGATGTTCTGGGATGTTACCCTCTAACATTTCTTTGTCACCAATGTAGCTGGCCCTTTCTTTTTCCTTGAAAATTTTAATTCAGTGCCTTGTGAAATTCAGTTAACTGACAGTATTTAGATATGATGGAGCTAAAATCTGTCGTTAGTCATTGTAGATTATCCAACTAAAATTCGAACAGGAAATTCCAATGGAACCAGCACATTGAGTCGGTTCATTGAACATATAGATAAGTTTATTTTGGCTGTTGAGCTTCCAGAAATAGTGATCAAAGTGATTTGGGTGCTCTCTTCAATGGTTGCAATCATTATTTGTGCCTTTCATGAGAAACCATGTTTTGTTTGTTAGAATTATGGAGACAGACATTGGAAGCAAGAGGTTTTAAGTTGAGTAAGAGTAAGACAGAATATATGGAATGCCGGTTTAGTAAGCAATGAAGTAGTGATGAGAGTGTAGTTAAGCTTGGTGAGCAAGAAATACCAGTGGATAACTGTTTCAAATATTTGGGATCTATCATTCAAAAGTATGGAGAAATTGATGGAGATGTAAATTATAGGATAAAGGCTGGGTGGATGAAATGGAAAAGTGCAACTGGAGTGTTGTGCGATCGTAGAATGCCATTGCGGTTGAAGGGAAAGTTTTATAGGACGACAATTAGGCCCGCTTTACTATATGGTATGGAATGTTGGGCTGCCAAGAGACATCATATTCAAAAAATGAGTGTAGCTGAGATGTGTATGCTTAGATGGATGTGTGGAAATACAATAAAAGATAAGATTCGAAACGAGGAGATACGTAAAAAGGTAGGCGTTGCATCCATTGAAAATAAGATGAGAGAGAATCATTTACGGTGGTTTGAACATATTCGGCGAAGGCCTAATGATGCTCCAGTTAGAAGGATGGAGAAATGGGAAAATATATTAGTTAAAAGAGGTCGGGGTAGGCCTAAGAAGACTTGGATGGAGATGATAGGAAAGAATATGAATGCTTTGAACCTCACCGAGGACATGGCATTGGATAGAAATGATTGGAGGAGAATGATTCATGTGGAAGACCCAGAATGATTTTCTTTTTTGGTTCATATCGCCGACCCCAATTGTTTTGGGATGAAGGCGTAGTTGTTGTTGTTGTTGCATGAGCAACCATGTTTTGTTTGTTAAACATTCTACAAAGTACATGGGCGGTTCAAGTTTCCAAAGGCTGTGTTAGGAGAGCTTGATGTGTTTGTTTCTGCAAAGCCATTTTGTTTCAAAATGGCCTCAGACACAAATTTCCTGGATGCATAGTGGGGCACTTTGATCTTTTCTGAGGCTGGATATAGGTGAAGACATCCGTGCCACATCGTAGTCTTTTGATGCTTATGAACTATCTCTTTTTCTTGTTACATGATCAACCACTCGGCCTGGATTTACCGATAGGTGTTGGTTTCTTAACACTTAACAGTACTTCCATTGTTCTAAAACCTTCTTAGGCTTCATTGGGAAACTGGTAGTCAGATGGAGATTATGCATTTGAAAAAGTGGTAGCTATCAATTCCATTCTTTAGTGTAAGTACAAAGGAGAGAGGACCTCACTTCCCATCCCAAATGCATAAACATCCATCCCAGCTACCAGTTTCGAAACGTCTACCTCCAAGGTAGTTTGACCAAGTTTTTACCAATTGCACTAACTCCCATCCCAGCTACTAGTTTCCAAACAGTGCTTTAATTGTCTTGGTAGTTTTAGATACAGGACACGAATACACAAATTTTTTGGAAGCTAGGACACAATTTATTTTCATAAAATTGTATATATATATATATTGATGTTTAATATATAAAAATATATTTATTAAAGATTAAAATAATGTAAGACATGTTGTGATGTGACACATGGCATGACTATCTGTTGGTACCTAGACATAGGAGACTAATAAACGTCCCTGTGACATAGGCCATAAGTTCCTTGGTACATGCTCTTTAAACATTGGATTGGTGTTACTTTAGAGATGGAATTCTTAAGTACCGATACGGTGCACCTATGCCCATCTAGTAGAGACTGGAGTGTGAGACCATAATTCTTTCATATTTTTTGAGTTCTTTTGTTGATTAACCTTGTATCTATTATGGTGTACATGCATTCTTTAATGGAAAATGCGTTTTGGAATATGTGTTTGTCACATGCCTGCAGGTTTATCTTGCACTTCAAAACCAACGGCTCATAATGTACACAAATTTCATGACTTGAAATTTTGTTTTTTTCCCTCTAAAAACACAATTTAACGTGTGATATCTGATAGATAACTTTGTGGACTACAACTATGGAGTCAGATTGAGCAGATGCTGCTTACACCCATGCTTTCCAGCTAGGTGGGCATAGGTGTATCCAATCATCTATATTGCACGCAGGCATGCTCGATCGCTCGAGTGTGTCACAGCCATGGTACTCTTTTCCGGCATCACTTCTGTGTTGTGTTGGCCAGAAGCTTGTTGGGTGGAACCCACCATCATGGCTGGTATTTCAGCCAATGGGATGGGGATTTTTCTAGGTCAAGCAAGGCTTAAAATTGATCTGTTTGCTGCTATAAAGGGTATTCCGAAAAAACGTATGATATCGTCAGTTTTCCATGAATGGTTATCCTATTTGTTGACTTATATATCATACATCAAATAATTCTGAATATCAGAGTGTTCAAATAACCAGGGAGCTGAAGGAAGAAAAATATGCTGCACGCAGAGCTCTAGTTCCTGTGCTTCAAGCAGAAGAGGACGAAAGGTATTAAGTGGAAAGTGGTTTATCGTTTTTCCTATACTTCATTTTCCTGCCACTTGATTTTGATGCATGTCTGGTCTTCCACAGGTTTGTGAAAGAATGGAAGAAATACCTGGAAGAAGAGGGTAGAATAATGAAGGACGTTCCTGGATGGAAGGTGGGCGAGAGTGTCTACCACTCTGGGAAATGGATGCCACCTGCTAGTGGCCAACTTCGTCCTGAAGTTTGGTGACAATACTGCTGGTTGGGCTTTTGCTTATGTTTGATCTTTTTATTGAACGAACCGTTTTCAGTATTGATGCTCTCTTGTTAAAGAGATGATTTGGACTAAGGGCACTTTTTGGGCCTCCTCTTTCTTTGAGGCAATCAAGAACGTTCTGAATAATCATGCATTAGCTAATAATTCTCATTAGTTATGAATGCTTGGAGTGCCTACTGACTGGATTACCTATTGCTGCTTATGTTGTTAGGACTATGGTTTCAGTGAGGAAAAAGGATAGGGTAACTAAATCTAGTGGATCCTTCGGTTTTCTCCTTACCATGACAAAATGCCACGATATAAAGTTGCCTAGGGCAAATCTATATTGATACATGCATCTGTTTGGATACAGGCGGGCATTGCTATCTCTTGCTATATAAGGCGCTTATGTTGAAACGGCGACCGAAATATCTTACCCTTTAGATTACCTGTTAAAGATAGCCCATAGAAGACTCCTACGATAACTCAGGAGAGCCTCCTAGTTCATATGATTTCTGAAACAAATTAGGCTGTTTTGGACACAGACAAACCCAGGTATCCAGGTAAACAAGATAAGCTGGGATATTTGCATTGTGAAGGCAAATGCTGTATCCACCGCATAGCATTTTGCCTGACGAGTCCATCCATACACAAAATATATCTCTGCTGATTTGTTGATGATAAAACACAAAATATATAAGAATTTTCAATTTCTTAGGAGACATTGACTGACACTTTTTTGCCATTTAAAACTGTCACTATGGCTAGCAGCTATGAGCCTCGGAATATGTCCTATAAACAAGGGTGTTTTGCGGATGAACAGAATGATCAAGGTTTTAGGGAAAAAATCCTGCATGACTCAAGATGCAAGGGAAAAAATAATCATTTTCCTCTTTTCTTTATATACTGATTCAACAAAAATCTAAAATTGAACAATCTCGTCAACCCATCAAAACTCTTGCTACATCCCTTAAAGTATGGATAATCTCCAATGCTACACAAGAGAGATGCTTCCAAACTTATCCAATATTTTTTTCTTTTTAATCTCATACATAGCCCCATCAACCTCCACAAAAAATGAAAAAATTGAAGATATCTGGGAGAATAAAATTGTAATTTCCATATAACAACCAAGCCTAAATACTTCATGGTATCTTCTCATTCTATTCACAAGCCTAGATAACTTACAAAATGCAACAGAAGAAATACAAGACAGGGGTACCTTCAGACAGTACGCAAAATTCCACGAACTTTCGTTAAGAAATTATGAAGATTTTTTCTGAATTTCTGGCGGTTGACGCGGTCAAGTGATAAAACAAGCTGATTCGAACTTGTAAGATTCTGCAAAGCTGCTACAAGCCTTGACCTGAGCATTGCATCTCCTTGGCTTTCTATAAGTTCATGGCCCAGTCTCTGATAAAAGTACAATCAGATAATGTGTTCTAGTAATCAAATGAGTAATATCTTATGCGTGAACCAGCCAAAACTTAAACGAGACAGCATAACTTGCCCTATGTTTAGATTTGATTAGACGTTCAGGGCTCGGCCTGTCACAGACAAGTCATGCCAGGGTCACTGACGTGCTCTGAACATGAAAAATGAAGCAATAACAGGAAGCCTGCATTCTAAGTCTGAGCTCTCTGGGATTTGACACAAAAAGATTTTGACAAATAAATAGAAGGATCCTGGGGTGGTATCTATTAAATTCAATCTACTCTCGCTTTTAAGTTAGCGTCTATGAAAAATTGCAGGATTAGAAAAGAAAAAGAAAAAGTTCTGTAGTTTCTCTGACAGTTATTTATATAAAGTTTGGAATGACAGTAATTTATATTAAGTTTGAAATTTCCAACCAATTACACAATTCTTTTGTTTTTCTGATTTAGCATGGAGAAACCACTGCTATGGTTTGAACATGCCGTTATGGGTTGAGAGGTGTCACATCGACCATGGACCTAAGATGGTGCCCACAGTGTAAACTCCACGAGTACTCAAATTTAATGACATCATGCAGCAAATAAGCATATTGGATCCTAGAAAAACAAATAGGACTAATCAGGGGAGTATCAATATTTCCCCAAAATTGATCAATTTGAGCATTTGTATAATGCCAAGACATCACACGATGACGTCCTGAAACTATAAGATGCACTGTATCACTAGTGGCAGTGCCTCAGCCACCAATAACTTGCTGTTTGCTTAATAAAAAAGTGAGGACATACAAATCCTAGCCAGCTAGGTTCAGAATTCAGATTTATAAAAGGAAAGAAAATCACCTGGTACAGAGCAGGGTCACAGATGATCAATGGAAGAAGAGCATCTGCTGCAGAGCCGACAAGTTCAACACTGAAAGCAGAAAGATATTGTTATTAAATAAATACATGGACAAACTTCACCAAATTGTTGAAGAGTAGCATCATACTGACTTGTAATCCTCAAAAAGGAGTAATTGCAGCAAAGAGCGAAGAAAGCTTGCCAAAATGCCTTCTTTCAATTTTCCATTTGGATCCTCAATACTTGCAGCATGCATGCCCAGACCCTCTTTTCCCAAACATCTCTCCTTGTAGTGGAAAGAAGCGAGTGCACTAAGCGCTGTTAAACTCATGTTTACAACTTCGGTATCCTACAAACACATAAAAGAGCAAATGCTTGTGACTTCTGTTTAAACAACCAACATGCCTGCCACATGGGTGTTGTGAACAATAACGTGCATGCAATATAATATAGTTACAGATTCACACTTTCAAATATTAATGCAGACAAAGTGTAAGCTAGCCCATGGCACATTATATTTCCCGTTGTTGACAGTATATCCAACACACTACATATCAATAAACTGGAGGAAATTCCTTGCAGAATAAGATACCTGTTGGTGAATACCAAAGTCGAGAGACCCAACAATATGCCCAAAGGCATCTGGATTCAACTGGGCAACCTTTTCTGGATACACCTCTAACATATGTGACAGAAGCACAAAATACTGCAAAGCAAGAATCAAGTCAAGTACTCATTTATACATGAGAATAGATACAGCAATATGCTACAGTACCTGGCGACAGAGTTTGGGATATTTCAGAAGGTCCATAGATATGAGAGGGGTGACAATATGCAGGCCCAAGTAAACAACCTGTATTGCAATGTAGTTGAGTTACTTCAATATAAAAAAGCATCTAATGCAATGTGCGTCAGGGTTACCTGAGCAACATCTGGGCTTTCCACTTCACTGGATGAAGAAAAATCAACCTGCATACAAATAGTTATCTTTATTGCACTCACCAATCAGTATATTGACTTTGAAGAGATGTAGTCCTTAATGAGAAATACCAGGTCCTTAGAACATAAGTTTGTTAAAAGCTGAAGCAGAGCACGCAAGTCCTTGTACTTCTGAGTCTTTGCCTCCCCAAGCAAACTGCTCGAAGAACTCAATGATATCTGAAAAAGCCAGTATGTTTTTGTGACTTACAATTAGCAATACAATCTTGACATCTCAGAAGTAATGGCCAAATGATTGCATTCTGAAGTCATTTTAAAGTTGAAATACACTTTATACAACAATAAAATTTGACAGTACGACCAGAATGTGACCAGCTATTATAATCACAAAGCCTTGAGCAAGTCAAGGGGAAGGCACAAATCTTAGTGGGGCCTATAATACAGATGAGAGTCCTTTTAAAAACTTCTGCAGCCTAACATCATTACTATGTGATTACACAAGTCAGGCAACTACTTTTCATGTAAAAAACAAAATTGTCTATAGCAGGGGAACATATATCCAGCCACACAGTTGTATTCACTCGTGCATAAAACTGGATGCACGAGTAGAATAGTGTTTTCTGTGAGATCATAAGAAACATGTCTCACAAAGCACCTCTGTGATTAACAAACCATAAAAAGTTGGGGACGTTGACAACTAATGAGAGATTCTCAGAAAACAGACTTTCAACAAGAGATGGATAAAAAGGAACACAGTTAATTGTTTCATAAAGGCAAGAGAGTAAGATGTAAGGGAAAGAACATTAAATGATGAGAAAAGGAAAGACAAAGCAGGTAAAAATTTTGGTGGTTGGGATTTATTAGGCAAACCAGGGCGGCACACTTTTCATCTTATAATGCCCACGTGTTTCAGAAAACTTTTGACTGGTCGTGGTTAAAGATTTCAACATGGTTTCTAATGAGCAAGAGCTGGTTAACTTAGGAATCAAGGCTTTCTAGGACAAGATTATAGATGTAACTTTTGAAGTAGAGCAATTTCAAGATACTATGATTTCCAACTTGATGACTTCATGCAGATGACTCAATCCTAGCTAGAGAGTTCTTGAACATGTTTTCTCTGCACAAGTTACACAAGTCCACAGAGTAGACAGTAAATGTAAATTATCAAACTTAGATGAGAGTAACGTATAAAACATTGTATCACGAATAAAATATGCATGATTGAGAAGAAAAAAATCAATCAACTTTGAGGATTTCTCTAGGGGTGACTTCCTTCACTAATGAACTGTAAAACTGCTAAATGGAAAGATGAAGATAAAGATGCAAAATTTACTTTCCCAATGTTGTGAGCAGAGTATATTTGAAGTAATTGCACACAAAAGCTAAAAAGCACTGCTGTATCATTAGGCTCTAGGAAGACCAGCTGTCCATCAACCAAGTCCACCACAAACTTAAGCAAGATGTAAATCACTGCAGACTGGAAAAAACAAGTCAATTCTTAAAGATCTGAATAGCCTCATAGCTCAAAGGAGAAAAAACGAATGACAGATTGGAGAGATTAGTACCTGATTTTTGTAAATTTCTAAAAGAGTCAGGAGAGGGTTCATGACAGTGACACCCATGTCAAATATAGCCTTTTGAGTGCGAGGCTGAGTTGCTCTAGCTGCTCCTCTCAAGCGCTCCAATAAACAACTAACCTACAAAGAATCATGCTGTCAGTAAAATGGTTATCCAGCTATCGAGGCCAATGTACAGTCATCAGGAATCCGCATTCCTCCTTACCATGAAAATAGCATCTGCTTGTTGTGCAACATCTTTGAGATCATTCTTTCTAGATATATCTATTAGATATGACGTAACAGGCCCCATGAGATCCCTCACATACCTAGAAGTACCAATCGTCAGGTTTCAGGTTTGTAAACACCGAAAAATAACCAAATATATGAACTCACTGGTTAGCTGCCTCTGTGGTATTCATCCCACAAGCAGACCGGCATAATGCATCTGCAAGTGACCGCTGCATAATAGTCATAAATAATAAATTTCATAGAAAAGGGTCTCCAAGGCAGAAACAGGATGATACTCACTTGGAGAGGAGCGGCCATTGAGAACAGCACTCTATCTGATGCAAAAGAATTTGCCAGTTCACGCCATGAGTCCTGTACAAAAAACAACATAAGCTATGATGAATTTCAACTACCCTGTAGTAGTAAGCCTATGCCTAAAATACATGCAGGTGCCTCAACACTATCTTACCAATGTAACAAGGTGAGCACAGATACTTCTTCGACTGACAAGAGTGGGTAGAAGTTGGAAACAAGTGAGCTCCTGTAAGCATAAAATATTTAATAGTAGTCGTAATTCGTAACAAATGCATGCGCCTTTCAAATTTATAGATAGTAAACCTGTTAAAATTCCGAATTGTACATTTTCTAAATATGGAAGTATTTAGAAAGTTTCTTCTAACTGAAGTCTAATATTTATATTTTGCGAGCCTACTGACAACATGAATCATATTAAATAAGAATCTAATCATACCATCAACTCCTAAACTTGACATAAATCCAAAACCTCCTATGCACAGGAGACAGTCCCATGTGTGTCAGGCAGTGCACTGAAGTTGCATGATGCAGCAAAAAGGGCTAATTTAATGGAAGAAGTATGCTCTTAAATCATGGAAAAAATTCTTGCCTAGAAGGGATAATGGGCCAAAAAGGAGGAAAGAGAAGATAAAAGAAAAAAAATGCATGCAGCTAATAGTGATGCCTGAATTGAAAGGTCTAAAAGATGGGTACTTTCTAGCTTAGTCATCAGTTAATATTTCAGTCTACATTGCTGTTACCATCCACATTGTCTGTTACCAAAGCCCATCAACTCAAGTCCTATTTATTTACTTTCCCCTCCACATCTTGCAGCTTATTGCTTATTTATATAGTTTCAAATTAGAAGTAGAGACAACTTTCTCCTTTTATAGCAGGGATAAGAACTGCACAATAGCGTACAAATGCCGCACTGGAAACTGCCTGGTTTGATTGCGAGCTTGCATCAAAGATCGCAAAAGGTAGTTCTAGCTGGCATCACACATAACTCTATGTGCACCAAGAATTTCAGCAATTATTTCAAGCAATCAACATGATCATACATTTCCAGTACCTCACCGATAGATTCCAATGATCCATGCCAGGTATAGGTTCAGACAAGATATATGACCAATCTGAGTACACTAAACTAAATTGGTAGGACTTTCCCCTATGAAATTAGATCAACAGAAGGGTTTGCATTAGTTTTGAAATCCAAATCTGACAAAGCACAAAAATATACAACTTCATTAAAGACCCGAGCAGATTAGGTCATTTTACATCGATTCCAGAACCACAAAGCACAGGAGTCTGATAGGATTTGGGAATGGGAATGGATCCGCCAGTTTGAGTTCAACACAGGTCTGATTATGCAAGATCTGAATAGATCAGATCTCATTATATGGCAATAGTCCTAGATCTTTAGAATTGGTAATAAAGGGTGATTTCCACACAAATAACCCTTTGAAAGTGTATATACATGGGATCATAGTATCATACTAAACTTTATTCAGATTCAAATATTCATATGATCCTCAACTAATAAATGTATCCTGTTGTATGTATATATACATACGTATATAGTATAGTATATACGTGTATATATATATATATATATATGTGGTCTTCCACAAAAGCACGAGAAACCTTCAAAAGAGTGTCTATTGGAGACACCTCAAGCACAACCCATAAAAGGGTAAAAATGGAAGAACACTAAAATAATAAATATTTATTTCTTCACAAGAGATGCTTAAAAAGCATTGAGATACAAAGGAGAGGGTCACCCATATATATACAAGAGGAGAGTGAGGTGGGAAGAGCTCTTCCTAAGAGTCGTTGGACCTAGTCCAACGGCTCCATTTATAGCCATTGGTCTAGGTCCAATGACTATAGTTGGTCAAGATCTAACTAGATCTTGACTAACTAGTTCAAAATGAACTAAAAAATAAAAGAAAGAAAAATAAAAGAAATGAAAAAATATAAATATATATTATATTATTATTTTATATATATATATATATTACATGTTACATTTTAACACTCCCCCTTCAAACTTGCGGTACAATGAGCGAAAGCATGTCTAAGAGGAAGTGAAATCTGGGAGCAACGAGAGGTTTGGTGAAGAAGTCCGCTAATTGATACTCCGATGTAACATATAGCAGATCAATGGCCTCATGTAGATATTCCTCTCTAACATAGTGACAGTCCATCTTAATATGTTTGGTGTATTCATAAAATGTTCGGTTGTTTACAATATAGATCACACTCTTGTTGTCACAACACATTTGTGAAGCTTGTGTTGCTTCAACTCCCATGTCAGTAAATGGACATCTGAGCCAAACTACTTCTATTGTCATGGTTGACATGACTCGGTATTCAGCTTTAGTAGACGAGAGAGAGACCTTCTGCTGCTTTTTGCACCTCAACAAAATTAAGGATTTACCTAAGAAAACACAAAAACCAGTGGTTGAGTGTCGATTATTGGGATCACCTCCCCAGTCAGCATCAATATAAGCAATTAAATCTAATGAAGATGAAACTGAAAAGAAGAGGCCTCGTGAAAGAGAAGACTTTATGTATCTAATAATACGTAAAACTGCACACATGTGAACAGAGGTGGGAGCATGTTGAAACTGATTAGCTGTGTGTACAGCGTGTGCTATGTCTAGTCTAATAATGGAAAGATAATAAATTGCTTCGATAAGCTGTCTCTAAGAAGTGGGATAATCAAGAGGTTCTCTATCATCAATTCGCAGTTTAACATTGATAACTTTTGGAGTGTTCACTTTCTTATCATCTGTAAGTCCAGACCTAAAAATAATATAAAAAGCAAATTTAGATTGAGATATCAAATACTCCCAGGGAAATAAGCAACTTCAATTCCTAAAATATATCACAATAAACCTAAACCAATCCTTTCAAAATGAGTTTTAAGAAGCTTTTTAATGTTTTCAACTTCCCATTTGTCGCCTCCGGTGATGATCATGTCATTAATATAGAGAATAATAATAATAATCCCTGCATTAGAATTCTTAATAAACAAAGCAGTGTCAGTCAAAAAAGATCGAAAATCAATATCAATCATATGACTAAATCTGTCGTACCAGGCTTTCGGTGCTTGTTTAAGACCATAAAGTGTTTTACCCTTAGGGATACTAATACCAGATGGGGCTTCCATGTACACTTCTTCAACTAGATTTTCATTAAGAAAAACATTTTTGACATCCATTCGAAATATGAATCATTTTCTAATGGAGGCCAAAGCTATTAATGCTCTTACAATGGTCATACGAGCAACTAGGATAAAAGTTTCTTCATAATTGATGTCATACTCATGGGCATATCCTTTGGCCACTAATCAGGCTTTATACCTTTCAAGAGTTTCATCACTCTTGATTTTGACTTTGTAAACTCATAGATAGCCTATAGGTTTCTTATCTAGAGGAATATCTTAAATAGTCCAAGTGTTAGCCTTTTCTAATGCGTCCAATTCTGCCTTTATGGCATCTACCCATTTTATATGGTTTTTGGCTTGAGAATATGATGACTGTTCTACATATGATTATATTAATGCAATGACTGCCCTGTATGTGGGTGAAAAAGATTCATATAACACAAATTTTTCAGGAGGTCTAGAAATTCTGGATAACTTTCGGGTTGGTATTTCGAAATATTTTTCTAATGCACATGGAAGATTTAACTCTCTACGTCTAGAATATTGTAGACTAACGTCCCTATGGGTTTACTCTTCATTATCAACATTATGTTCAAAGTCAATAGTACTTTGATCATTGTCAAAATCACATTCAAGATGACATTTATTAGATTTTGAAGTCAAATCTATTAAAAATGAATATTTAGTGATTTTCTTGGGTTTTTCAAATTCAAAAAAACTTTCTTTCTCTAGGAAAGATACATTTCTTGATACATATAATTTTTCATTTTGGAAATCAAAACACCTATAGCCTTTTTTATTATCGGCGTATCCTAAGAAGGCACAAGGAATCACACGAAGAGAGAGTTTGTCATTCTTGTTGGTGAAAACAAAGCACTTGCATCCAAAGACTCTTAATCTAGAATAATCAGGAGATAAGTTGACAAGTTTTTCAATTGAAGTTATATT
Source organism: Nuphar pumila (assembly GCF_984573655.1). Lineage (NCBI taxonomy): Eukaryota > Viridiplantae > Streptophyta > Magnoliopsida > Nymphaeales > Nymphaeaceae > Nuphar > Nuphar pumila. Next base: position 1,806,014 of record NC_143259.1, read on the forward strand.
TTTCAAAGAAAAATATGACATTCAATTAATAAGATAAGTAGCAGTTAGGGCAGCTTCTACGCAAAATTCTTTTGGAACTTGGTTTGTTATTAATAAAGTCCTAGTGGTTTCCATGATGTATCGATGTTTACATTCGGCCAAGCCATTTTTTTATGTTGTGTGTGGACTAGATCTTTGATGTGTGATGCCATGTAAGTTGAGATAGTCCTTGAATTCTTTGGACATAAATTCTCCCCCTGAATCAGTGCAAAAAATGGAAATGTCATTTTGAAATTTATTTTTAACCATTTTATGAAATGTTTGAAAGTGTAAAAAAACCTCATATTTATACCTAGAAAAATCATCGACAAAAATTACATAATATGAATGGACCTTTTGAAATAACTGATGCAGCACCCCAAACATCCGAATGTATTAATTCAAGTGACCTAGAGGAAACAAAAGTTATATCATGAAATGGTAATCTTTTCATTTTGCCAGGAATACAATCTTTACAAGTAAAACCTTCTAAATTACAAAATTTTCCTTAACTTAAAAATTGTTGGATTTTAGACATATGAGGATGACCAAGTCTTTTGTGTCACAACTCCAACTCTAGTTTTTGAACATTATAACAGAAAGCATTCTTAGGCAATTGCAAAAAATCCATATAATAGAGTCATCTTTCTCTATGGCCTTCCCCAATCAGCTTTCCTGACTGACGATCCTGTACCCAACAACCATAAGAAGAGAATGAGATATTACACCTATAATCAAATATTTGAGAAATAGACAAGAGGTTTAAATTTAGTTTAGGAATATATCTAACTTCTGGAATAAAAAAATTTGTTTTATGAAAATTTTTAAAATTTTCTATTCCTTCTATTTCAAGAGAGGTACCTTCAGCTGTGAAAACTTTTGACATACTTGAGTTATTTTTAAGACATTCGGATAGGCTATTGACATTTGGGGTCATATGAAAAGAAGCACCAGAGTCAAGGAGACAAGGAAAGTTACCGGGATTGGAGAATGATGAAACAACTGCTCCAGTTGAGGAGGATGTTCCTTTGAGAAGGGGTTAAAGAATATCCATTAATTGAGCCATAGATACCAGTGTACCTTGATCATTTGATTCTGATCCGACAGATGCAACTTTTTTGTCATCTATTCTTTTTAGCGTTTTTTTTTAGCTTAGGACATTGAGGCTTATAGTGTTCTAACTCATGACATTGATGGCAAATGACTTTTCTTTTGTCAAAATCACCACTTTGTCTTCCAAAATGAATGAGGTGGCCTATAAGTGTGCACATAGTTACCCGGTCTAGACACAGCTAGAACAAAATCATCTTTAGATTTTAGAATATTATTCCTAAGTCTGTTATGCTCCATAGTCAGTTCCTCTATAATATCAATGATAGAGGGAACCTTTCGTCAATGTAAAAGAGCCGATTTGGTCGACTCAAATTCCGGTCTTAAACCGTTTATAAATTGATAACTATGTCACACAGACTCTTCTAACATGGCACCGCACCCGCACCCAGGCATGTGCGACACTTGGACACAACTTCCTTTGTGTTGGGTGAAGTCAACCACACTGAGGTCTATTTCTATTCAAAAGTGGGTTCAATTAACCCTAATCAAGTCCATTTTTATCTATATTATATATATAAATACATAAATGCACACAAATACACATAGTGTTAACTTAAAACTGTTATAAATTATATATATCCTCCCCGCACCCAAGTTTTTTTAAAGTGCTGCATCGCCACATCCGCACCCGCACTTGCATCTGCACCCGCACCTATGTGACATATTGATAAAAATATTCCATATCGAGTTGCTTTTGGCGAAGCTCGATATCTTCAGAACAATGCCATTTTGGCTTAAGAATAACTAATTCATGAGATTTTCACTAAACTTAGTGGAGAAGAATGGTCAAGAAGAAGATTGCACACTTGTTGCCTCCAAACCGGGACACTATATCAAGCCATATAGACCTCCTCATTTTAATAAGAATAGAGGAAAGTCAAAAATAATTTATCATAATTGTCATGAACCCGGTCATATTAGGCCTCAATGTCCTAAATTCAAATATAGACCTCAAGAAAAACGAGTTGCCGCCGTACCGTCAAAACAAGACGAGGATACTCTGAATCTCAAAGATCTCACCAAATCATTATCCCAATTGATAGGTATTGCAACCACTGCTTAAAAGATCTACGGCCATTGCATCTTCTTCTACTCCTGGTAAGTGCTCTTGGTTTGCTGATTCAGGAGCTTCATTTCATATGACCCCACACAAGTCTATTTTATCCGAGTATAAATCTAACTCAAATGCATCCTTTGTTTTCACTGCTGATAGCACTTCCGTGAAAATAGAGGGTGTTGAAATTTTTTAAAACGATTTGTCAAAACACAAGTTTTATATTCCAAAAGTGAGACTTATCCCAAAACCTCACCTTAATTTACATTTTGTTTCTCAAATCTTGGATCATGGATGTGATGTCATATTCTCATTAAATAAATGTTGGGTGCAGGATCGTCAATCCAAAAAATTGATTGAGGAAGGTTCTAGGCAAGGAGATCTTTATTATATGAATTTTCTTTGTATTCAAAATGAAATATTTTGTAATATTGCCCAAACAAAAGATATAAAAACTTGACAGCATAGACTTGGGCATCCAAATATAAGCAAGTTAAATTTTGTACCAATTACTAAGAATCTTTACAAAGATAATTTTGAATTTAAAGAATGTTTACTTGAAAAAATGACATCCTTGCCTTATGGACAAAGAACCTTTTGACTTGGTTCATTCGGATGTGGGGTCCTGCTCCTATAGTTTCTAAAGGAGGATTCTCCTACTATGTTATGTTTGTTGATGATTTCACTAGATATTGTTGGATTTATTTCCTTAAGTTCAAGTCTGATGTATTTGGAACTTTTAAAAACTTTCATAACATGATCAAAAATCAATTTGAGAGTAACATCAAAATCCTCAGAACTAATTCTGGGGGAGAATATTTGTCAAATGAATTTAAACAATTTTTAGAAAATAAAGGAATTTTACATCAAAGATTGTGTCCTAGAACTCCACAACAAAATGAGATTTCAGAAAGAAAACATATGCATATTATGAAAACTACAAGGACACTACTTATTGTTAAGAATGTTCCTAAGAATCTTTGGGTTGAAGTTGTTTTAACCTCAGTATATCTCATAAATAGGATGCCGTCAAAAACCTTGTCAAATAAAATTCCTTTTGAAAAATTATTCAAATACCAACATGACTCTCAAAGACCGAGAATCGTTTGTTGCAAATGTTATGTTTTAAATTATAAAGGAGATAAACTATCTTCTAAAGCCATTTCTTGTGCGTTCATTGGTTATTCTAAAACACAAAAAAGGGAATTCCAAATAAATTTGTCTTATGACTCATTTTCTCCTAAACATAGAGCATATCTTATAGCTATTCACTCATGTTTTGAACCCTCATGTTACAATGAAGGAAAAATTTTACCCGAATGGGTAAAAGCTATTCATATAAAATTAGATGCTCTTGAAGAAGCCAATACTTGGGAAATTCTAAATCTACCCATCGAAAAGAAAACCAAAGGTTGTAGATGGGTTTTTAAAGTCAAGACGAAGAGTAATGGATCCTTGGAAAGACATAAAGTTAGACTAGTTGCCAAAGGTTATTCTCAAGAATACAGAATAGACTACGAAGAAACCTTTGCTCTTGTTGCCAGAGCGACTACTGTTCGAATTCTTGTAGCTATTGCAACTATTAAAAATTGAAAAATATTTCAAATGGATGTTAAAAATGTGTTTTTAAATGATAATCTCAATGACGAAATATACATGGACGTTCCACCTGGATTCAAGGTTTTAAAACCCGTGACTCGAAACTCGACTCGTTCTTTAATGACTCGTGACTCGACGAGTCAACTCGGTGACTCGGACCGGGTTTTGTTAACTTTTGATTTTAAAAGAAAAACAATATATAATTTGTCTAAAACCATGTTTTTGAGTAAACATAGTCTCCAAATGTCTGTAAGAATATAAAAACAACTGCTAAGAGCTATAGAGGTTTGCTTGAATAATTGAATTTGATATCTATACAAGCACTTTGACTAATTCATGACTTGAATTAGAGGATTTGGTCACCATGAGTTCAGTCTGCTACTACCTAAGGTTCCTAAAATGGCCAATCATATATGATAGCTTGTTTTAAAAGTTTTAATTCCCTCTCTAACAAATCCATAAATGTAAAACAGGGATATATGTGCATATTGAAAGTTTACAGAATGCCCAATATCAACATAAATAAGCAATTTTCTCATGTATAAAACTATGCAGGAAATATATTAATGGCACAACTATAAAAAGACTACTAATATTTGAATATGTACAATGCTTGTTCACATAACAAATGGATGATGAAACCTAAATGTGACTTCCCATAGGCACAGTTGACCCGCCATATATAGTGAGAATCATTTCTTTAAAATATTTTGCTAGAATAAGTTGATAACACACGGTGAACAGTAGTTCGAACAACATGGCGATTTTATTCTATGGATTTAAATGCTTTTTTATCTTTAAATGATTTTTATTTTCTTTTTTATACAAAATCTGGGGGTAACCCTTGTTAAAATATATGTACTTATATATTTCGAAACTGTAATTTGAAACTCAAAAAACAAATTTAAAACATCCCAAAACTCGCCCGAGTCAGGCCGAGTCAAGCCTGAGTTTTGGCAAACCGAGTTTGCCTTGCCGGGTTGACTCGCTGGAGGGGCGAGCCGAGCCGAGTCAGCCAAGTCAACGAGTTGACTCAGCGAGTTTTAAAACACTGCCTGGATTGATAGTTCATTTAGGTAAAGTGCTTAAATTAAAAAAGGCATTGTATGACCTCAAACAAGCACCTAAAGCTTGGTTTGACACTTTCAACAATGTTATTACAAGATATGGTTTTATACCATGCTATACTGACACAACCTTATTTATCAAGAATTCTTCTACAAGAATTATAATTTTACTTTTATATGTTGATGACATGTTGATTATAGGTAGTGACAAAGAAGGAATCAAGAAAGTAAAACAATTTTTGAAAATTTCTTTTGAAATGACTGATCTTAGATTCCTAACATTCTTTCTTGGTATAGAAGTATCGTATTCTAACAAAGGGTATATATTGTTACAAACAAAATTTGCTTTAGATATCATTGACCGGTCAAGATTATCAGATGACAAAGTTGTTGACACTCCAAAGATTGCCGGAATGAAGATATGAGTTGATGATGGAGTTTAGTTGGACAATCCAACTCCTTTCAGACAACTTATGGAATCTCTCATGTATTTAAGTATTACAAGACCCGACATAGCTCATGTTGTATATATAGCCAGTCAATTTTAACATGCTCCAACATCAGCTCATATGAGTGCAACCATGAGAATCATCGAATACATCGGAGGCACAATAAATAAGGGAGTTTTCCTATCCTCTTCTTCCTCATTAAATCTTAATGCATATTCAGATGCTGATTAGAGAGGGGATCCAAATAACTGGCGCTCAACAACTGGCTTTTGTGTGTTTCTAGGTGAATCCTTGATTTCATGGAAGTGCAAGAAACAACAAAAGGTATCAAATGTAATCTACGGAAGCTGAATATAGAGCAATGGCGACTACTACCATGAAAATCGTGTGGCTCTAACAACTAATTTCAGATATGGGAATTCACCTTCAGAATCCTACAAGATTGTGCTGTGACAACAAGAGCTCTATATACATTGCTTGAAATCATATGTTTCATGAAAGAACTAAGCATATAGAGAAAGACTGTCACTTTGTTAGTGAAGAATACTTAAAAAAGACTATTGATCTTCCCTACGTGACATCAGAATATCAACTTGCTGATTTCTTTACCAAGGCACTATACTCACCAAGATTCAACTTTTTACTTGACAAACTTTTGAAGATTACACCATAAGTTTGAGGGAGACTGTTAAGAATATATGTTTAAAGTATATACATATATGCTTTTGTAATATATATTTTTATCTTATATATATACTCTTCGTGATACAAGAGTATGCGTATATATAAATATATATTTAAAGTATATATACGTATACGCTTTTGTAATATGTATTTTTATCTCTCTTCTTTTCTTCTTTTCTTCTTTTCTTCTTTTACTTTTTCTGTTTGCCTTTTTTTGTACAGTCAGTAGTCAGACTTTTTCTTTTTGTCTTCTGTACTGTCAATAGTCAAATGTTGACTATTTGACCAAGCCATTGGGCTGTTCCCAACGGCTCTAGTTAGAACCGTTGGGAGTAGCCCAACAGCTATTTCAGCCCCATTGTAACTTATAAATAAGGGCAGTTGTGCCCATTGTAATATTATCTTTTTTGTGAGAGCTTTTCTCTCAATAATACTCACCATTATTGTGCATTAGTGCACTTCTTGATATTTGTGCCTTAGAGCACATTGTGTTGTTTTCATCTCAGTGCATTTAATGAGTGAATGTTCTTATCAATTTTTTTACAAACTTGATTATTTGTGAGACTCTTTGCAGAATTATGTGTACACCTCAAATCATCTTATCAATCTACAACTATGTCACATGGGTGCGGGTGCAGCGATGCGGCACTTTAAAAAAACTTTGGGTGCGGGGGTGCGGGAGGGTATATATATATATATATATATATATATATATATATATATATATATATATATATATTAGAGAGAGAAGTACGCAGTTACAGAGGAAGAATAGGGAAACTAGAAAGAGATTGAGAGAGACAGAGAGAGAGTTAGCCGAGAAGAGAGATTGAGAGACAAGAGGAGAGAGAGATTGAAGGAGAGAGAGAGAGAATGCGTACCTAGGTTGGAGATGGAGAGGAGGCATCGCCGAACGGTGGTAGCTCGTAGTCATCACCGGCGTCGGGGTCGAGAGAAGAGAAAAAAAATCTTTTGCCCTAATCCTCCTCTCAGCCCATTTCATCGAGCCCTTTTTTCTTAAGTCCAAAATTTGGACATTTATGACCCTAAATGTGGCGGGTTGACCGCACCGGGTGCCGCACCCGCATCGTGTCGCGTCGCGTCGACCCGAGTGCGCCACCTTGTTGGCCGAATCCTTGAGACATAGATCTACAATTATCAAAGTTTATGTGTGTCGTGTTGACACCAGTCTTAGATTTGATTGATAGTTGATTCGCCTATGAATCTATATATCCTTTTGTTGGTTCAAAGATATTTGTTGGGGTGAGTTGTGTGCACCACGTTTTATGTCAGTTTAGATTGTCAACTTATAGTTTGACTCTAACTGACAATTGTTTGATCTCTGGATTTGAGTGTGGTGTTTCACTCATTTGTTGTAAGACTATTATTACTATGGATGCTTATAACTCTGTTTATCTGTGATGGCTATTTATTTTTGAAACCATGGTGTTTCGAAAGATGGTTAAAATTGATATTCTTATTGATAACATTAGTATGTTTCCATTACAAGCTTTCTTATCTCGAGTGTCTTTTCTTTTTATGCCTCTTATCTAAGCGTCATTATATTTAGACAAGCGATGTTTGTTCACACCTTCATATGTGTTTTTAGCCCTTTGTTGGCATTGAGATTATACTCTTAATTTAGTCATTGATACACTTAATTTTTTAGTGTCATTATACGTAGACAAAAGATATTTATTCACACCTTCATGTGTGTTTTTAGCTCATTGTTGGCATTATACACTCGATTTTTTAGTGTCATTATAGGTAGACAAGAAATGTCTATTCACACCTTCGTGTATGATTTTAGCCCTTTGTTGGCATTATGCTCGTGTTCTAGTCGTTGATACACTTGTATTTAAGTGTCATTATATGTGGACAAGAAATGTTTATACACACCTTCGTGTGTCTTTGGCCCTTTAGTGGCATGATGATTATGCTCATGTTCTAGTCGCTGATACACTTGATGTTTGAGGTTTAGAGGCCTAGGAGGTGATTGATTGTTGTAGTTAAACTAGTGTTTTAATTTGATTCATTCATTATGATGTATGAAATTTTTAAAATCTATAATCAATTTTTCTAAACTCATTTTTTCTTTTATGAGAAATGGTTGTTGAAATATTTTCATGCATTTTGCATTGTATATGCTTTAGTTGCATGAGTTATCTCATGATTAATTGTCTTGCATAAGGTTATGTTTTTTCAAGCATATATTCAATAAACAAATATATATATTTTTTTCTTGTGTTGCCCTTTGTTGGCTCTTTGTATTGTCCCATAGTGGATTTGTACTTATGCATTTTTATGCTTGTATTGTGCCTTCGTATTTTTGTGTTGTTCATGCTTAGACTTGTATGCGTTTTTGCACTTTGTTTTTTGTAATTTTGCATATTTCATTACATGTTTTTCTAAGCATTTCATTAGTAAAATCTCTTATGTGTATGCCCATAGTGGCTATTGTTTTTATTTGACACTTGGTATTTATCTTTTGAAAAATTAATGTTTCTTTAACACTCTTGTCATTTATGTCTTCTGTTGTGTAAAATTGTGTTGTGATTTTAACTCTTTTGTGAGTTCTTTCTATAATAATCATGTCTTTTATGTGATAAATATATGTGTATTCACTTTAAATAATGCATGTTTTCATGTATGATTAAAATGATAAAAGTTTATTTTATTTGAAATTAATGTTTTGTTTTCTTTAAATGATGTTAAATTAAATAGTTTTATATTGTGTGATTGGCCATCCTCTCTCCATAATATATAGCTAATATAACTATCCTTTGAGATCTTCTTAAGATATATTTTTGTATAGTTGGGTGTTTTGTTAGGTCTATTTACAGGTTTTCAAGGATTGATCATAATTAAAAAAACCTTGTGTAATGGAGCATATGATAGAGCACCTCACGAAGGAAGCAATGAATGAAAGAAATTGATGAAGACAAAAAATATTTTATGAAGGGGGGTGTTAAGATTAAATGTAACCTTTTGTATGTATGTGTATACATATGTATATATGTATATATTGGGGACTAAGTCACACAAGTTGACTTAGAGTGATGGGTAGTATTAGGGTTGTGTATTATTATTCTTTGAAGTATTGTAGTGAGGCTTGAATGTAATTTTATTTTGTATTTCTTTTCATGTTCATTATGAATAAAATCATTTATTTACATTTTGATGTGTATCCTTTAATTCTCAAGTTTGTTGTTCAAATGTATAATGTTTTGAGTTTTGGAGATTATCATGGAGTGCATTGGAATCCACACCATTTTGTGACAAATACATCCTCAACTAATACAATTCCAACATCCATGAATCATAATCACCCACAAGAACCTGTTATCTTTAAGTTTTCAGAGACAATAATAAGACTAAGATGAGTGGTAAAGAAATAAACACCACTGCCACCACTATTGCCACCACCACCACCAACTGAATAAAAATAGCAGCAACAACAACAAAAATGAACACACAAAAACAATGTATAATTATGATGACGAAATCCAGTCACCGAGAGAAGCCAACATCAAAAACAATTTCAGGATTTCATGATCCATACACATAAACAAAAGAGAAGAACAATGAAACAAGTGGCAGGGAATGTTAGTCCACGCCTATCCTAACCATGCATACACAGATTCATATGTGCAACATGATGTAGACTAAGAATCTAAAGGAATATAAGTCAATTACAGACTCGAGTCACGTGCAATGCAAAGCACATAGATCAGAGACAGAAAACAACCAAAGACATTCATTCTTCATAATTATCCATAAATATACCTGAAGATTCTTTTCTCCACTCCAGTAAACAAGTGTTGCCGTAGAGATGCAAACTATATTATCAAGGACTGATCTTGCTTCATTTTTCTCTCCACAAAAGCTCATTAGAATCTCTCTGGAAGGAAGGCCCGAATGCAACTTTTGACCTTCCAGCCCGAGCATGGAGGTATGACCTTTGCCACTGTCTAGCGGCATTAAATATGTAGCCATCCATCTTGAAAGAAACCATATCACTGCCTGTACTAAGATACATCAGGAATCACCAAAAAGTAAAAAGAGCTAGTTTGCTCGGAGTCTGCGTAATAGAGATCTGCGCTTATCACAGGAAAAAAATTTGCAAAGCTAGATGAAACTATTGAAGTTTGATGGAAAGCACACTTGCATATTTTTGAAAATTCAAACAGCAGAATTCTTCTCTTGACAGAGATCAAGAGTCCTTGATAGCTTCTGCAGATGATTATCAAAACTAGTTATTTTACACCATTATTAACAGTCAATCACAGTAAGAGTATACATGTGAATTCACCTTGCATCTTCCAACAAAAATTAAACAAGCAAGAAATACCTACTATCATCAAACAAAGTCAAGACAACTCAGTCAGGCCATAAATTTGGAGCAACACATTTTCGCTCTCCATTTTTTATTAGGGATGCAAATGGGTCAGATCCAGGATGGAGGTTTTGGAATTTTACTCTCCCATGTATTTAGCTATTCCTGATCCGAACCGTTTGCATGCCTACTTTTTAATCTAAGCATCAAATAAACAAAGTAATATGCACAAAAAGAAATGAGTTTGATCTATCTCACATAGGTGACACAGAAATTTCAAAACACTTGGGTGCATGGGTGAGGATATCTTTTCTTTTTTTTATAGGCAATTATCGTGTATTTTTACACTTATATGGATTTGCTCTTCATTGTCATCATTGTGTTCGAGATCAATAGTACTTTGATCATTGCCAAAGTCACATTCAATATCACATTCAATAGGCTTTGAGGTCAAATCTATTAGGAAAGAATATTCAGTAACTTAGGTTTTTCAAAATCAAAAAAGTTTTTTTTTAAGGAAAGATACATTTCTTGATACACATAGTTGTTCATTTTGAAAGTAAAAACACCTATAGCCTTTTTTATTATCAGCATATCCTAAAAAAAACATAGAAAATCACACAGGGAGAGAGTTTGTCATTTTTGTTAGTGGAAACAAAGCACTTGCATCCAAACTCGAGATGACCTTTTGGTGGATACTTCAAAATATTTTTCTAGTGCACATGGAAGATTTGACTCTCTTCGTCTAGAATATTGTAAACCAACATCCTTGTGGATTTGCTCTTCATTGTCATCATTGTGTTTGAGATCAATAGTACATTGATCATTGCCAAAGTCACATTCAATAGGCTTTGAGGTCAAATCTATTAGGAAAGAATATTCAGTGACTTCCTTAGGTTTTTCAAAATCAAAGAAGCTTTCTTTTTCAAGGAAATATACATTTCATGATACATATAATTGTTCATTTTCATTTTGAAAATCAAAACACCTATAGCCTTTTTTATTATCGGCATATCCTAAAAAGGTACAGGGAATCGCACAGGGAAAGAGTTTGCCATTTTTGTTAGTGAAAACAAAGCACTTGCATCCAAACTCTCTCAATCTAAAGTAATCCGAAGAAAGATTCACAAGTTTTTCAATTGGATTTATATTTTTCAAAGAAGAAGATGACATTCGATTAATAAGATAAGTAGCAGTTAGGACACCTTCTGCCCAAAATTCCTTTGGAACATGATTTGCTATTAATGAGAAGAAAATGAGACATTACATCCATAATTAGTTATTTGAAAAACAGATAAAAGATTTAAATTTAGTTTAGGAATATATCAAACTTCTGAAATAAAAAAAATCTTAATTTTATGGACCTTTTTAAAATTTCTTATTCCTTCTATTTCAAGAGAGGTTCCATCAGCTGTAAAACCTTTTGACACACTTGACTTATTTTTAAAACATTCAGATAAGCTACTGTCGTTTGGGGTCATATGAAAAGAAGCACCATAGTCAAGAAGCCAAGGAAAGTTACCTTGATCGAAAAAGGATCAAACAACTGCTCCTGCTCTAGTTGAGGCTTTAAATGAGGAGGAAGCTCCTTTGATAAGGGGTTGGAGAATCTTCATTAATTGAGCTATAGAAACCGGTGCATCTTGATCTTTGGATTCTGATCCAACAGTCGCGGCTCTCTTTTCTCTTAGTTGTTTAAGTTTAGGACAGTGAGGCCTATAGTGCCCCGGTTCATGACAATGGTGACAAATGTCTTTTCTCTTATCAAAGTCACCATTTTGTCTATTGAAATGAGGTGGCTTATAAGAGCGTACATGATTACCCGATCTAGACACAGCTAGAACGGAATTATCTTTTGGTTTTGTAGTATTCTTTTTTATTTTGTTTTCCTCTATAATTAGTTCCTCTATAGTATCGATAGAGAAAATTTTCCTCGATAAAGAAGAGTCGATTTAGTCGACTCAAATTCCCATCTTAAACAGTTTATAAATCGATCAAAATGATTCATATCAAGTTGTTTTTTATGGATCTCAATGTCTTCGGGACAATGCCATTTTGACTCTAAAAGAGCTAATTCCTCCCAAAGTTTGGACAACTCTTTGTAATATTCTCGAATGGTTTTATCTTTTTGAGTCATTTTCCGAACTTTGTCTTGTAAACTGCACACATGTGCAATATCTTTAAGGGAATAGATATTTTTAAGATATTCCCAAGCCTTATCGGCATGCTCGAACTTAGCAAGAATAGAGCATTTTTTAATGTCTACGTTATTAATTAGCTATAACATAATTTTTGCATGCCCTATCCTCCATTCTTTCAATTTCTTTTCATAAGTAGCTAATGCATTTCTCTTCTCCTCTTCAATTAGAGGAACTTCTTTATCACCCTCTATTTTGGTGAGAGATGGTTTAGGTTCCAAATCGGAACTATCCACTATACCCCATAGCCCTTTTACCCAAATGTGGTGCTTCATAATCGAAGCCCACATTACATAATTAGTATCATTTAGCTCCATGGGTATGATAGTGATCTTATCATTATCATTTGTCTTTTACATGGGTGAGAAAGGAATAGATGAGAGAAGAGAAAGAGAAAAGAGGAGAAAAGAGTATAAGAGAGACAATGAAATACAATTTTTTGTAGCAAAAAGTTTTTTCAATAGCCTCCTTTCTTCAAACGAATCTTCTTGAGCCAAGAACAAGGTGATGAAACAACTTTTGCAAGTGAGGCACGAAAAACAAGGCAAAAAATCTTCGAGATCTAAGATCTCCACGGCTCTAATACCTTGTAATGAAATGGTGGTCTTCCACAAACACACTTGAATCCACCCAAAGAGAGTATAAAGACACTTTAAGAAAACCCATAAAAGGGTATAAAAGGAAGAACACAATAATGAAATAATAAATCTTTATTAATTATAAAATGCTTAAGAAGCATTGAGTACATTTTTTGAAGGGGATCACCCCTATTTATAAAGAATGGAAGAGAGGAGGGAGAGCTCATTTTGAGTTCTCCCATAGAGTCGTAGGACCCTAGTCCAATGACTCTAATTATAGTCGTTGGACTACGGTCCAACGACTATAACTAGGTCAAGTTCCAACTAGGAACTTGACTAGTTTATTAATCTAGTTCAAAATGAATTAGATACGAAAAAGAAGAAATAAAGAAAAAGAAAATAATAAAAGAAAATATTGTAATGAGATATTGCGGAAATATAAAGAGTGCTTATAAGCACTTACAACAATGAATAAAAGAGACAATATCACAAGTCCACTAAGGGACAATGCAAGCACAAGCCTTTAAGAAGGCAACAATATAAAAAGCCTCTTATTGAAAAGAGAGAGAGCTCTCAAAGATGATAATATACAAGGGGTTCGCCCCTATTTATACAAGAGGGAGAGGAGAGAAAAGGAGAGCCAAGGGCCTCAAAAGGAGAGCCCAAAAGGGGGCTTCCATGGAGTCGTTGGGAGCCCCCAACTGTCACATTTGTGACCGTTGGGGGCTCCAACGACTCAATGGTTGGAGCTCCTTTTGGTTCCTAAAAAATACAAAAAAAGGAAAATAAAAAATAAAAAAAGAAATTACATTTCAACAAAAATTAAAAATAGTTGTTTTCTAAAACAACTATGTGAAATTACAAAAATACCCCTATCGGGTATTGATGTAATATATATATATATATGTGTATATGTATGTATATATATATAAAGTACATTTTAACACCCCCCTCAAACTTTACGGGGAAATGACGAAAAGTTTGTCAAGAAGAAACATGAAGCGGAGAGACGTAAGAGCTTTAGTAAAGAACTCCGCCAACTGATATTCTGAAGTGACATACGGGAGAGCAATTGTTCCCTGTAAGTATTCGTCACGAACATAGTGGCAATCTATGTCACAGGGATTCGGCTAGGAGGGTGCCGCACCGGGTGCGGTCAACTCGATCCTGGGTGCGTTGACCGCACCCAGGATCATTAATGTCCATTTTAAAAAAAAAAAAAATTGCCCAAATGGGCTTCGAATTTTTTTTTAAAAAACTTTATGCTAGTCTGTCAGCTGCTGACAGACTAGCATAAAGTAAGTTTTTCAGTTTTCACGCACAGCTGCTGACAGCAGCTGTCAGCACAGCTGCAGCAGCTGTCTGTCAGCTGCTGACAGCAGCTGCCTGACAGTTGCAAAGTTTAAAAAAAAACCCGCCTATTCCCCAACCCCCTTTTTAAAAAAAAACCCCGCCTATTCCCCAACCCCCTTTATATATATATATATATATATATATATATATATATATATATATATATATATATATATATATATATTACTTATTACATTTTTGCCCCTGCCGCACCCCCGCACCCGGTTTTTTTGGAAGTGCCGAATCCCCGCACCCGCACCCGCACCCGCGCCCGCACCCGCACCCGCACCCGCACCCGCACCCATGTGACATAGGTGGCAATCCATTTCGATATGTTTGGTACGCTCATGGAAGGTATGATTGCTTGCAATATAGATGACACTCTTGTTGTCGCAACATAATTTTGAAGCTTCGGTAATATCAACCCCCATGTCTTTAAGCAGACTGCAAAGTCATACAAGTTCCATTGTCGTGGTTGTCATAGCCCGATACTCAGCTCCAGTAGATGATAGTGAAACTTTCTGCTGCTTCTTGCATCGCCAGGCAATCAAAGAGTCCCCTAAAAAGACACAAAAACCAGTAGTTGAGACTTGATCATTATGATTACCTCCCAATCTGCATCAGTATAAGCAAGAAGATTCAAGGAAGAAGAGGATGATAGAAATAGCCCTTTATTGATGGTGTTCTGAATGTAACGGATGATCCGGAGAACAACACTCATATGCACAGTTGTAGGAGCATGCTGAAATTGACTAACTGAATGAACCGCATGGATGATATCCGGTCTGGTGATAGTTAAATAGGTGAGAGACCCAATGAGTTGTCTGTAGGGTGTGGGATCTTCCAGAAGAACCCCATCCTCCAACTGTAATTTGGCATTAATAACCTCAGGAGTCTCTACTTTTTTGTCATCAGAAATCCCAGACTTAGAATATATATCTGCAGCAAGCTTCATCTGTGACAAAATATATCCAAAAGAAGAGTATGCAACTTCAATTCCAAGAAAGTATCTAAGAAAAACCTAAATCAGACATATCAAAATTATTTTTTAACATATTTTTAACATCAATAATACTATTTTGATCATTCCCAGTGATAATCATATCATCAACATAAAGTAACAATATTACGATACTAGTACTTGCATTTTTAACAAAAAGAGCATTGTCAGTATAACAAGAGTGAAATCCTAATTTTATCATGATATCACTGAAACGATCATACCAAGCCTTAGGGGCTTGTTTAAGGCCATACAATGCTTTTAAAAGCCAAAGTGTTTGACCTTAATATTAATTCCGGGTGGTGGATCCATGTAAACTTCTTCACTTAAACTTCCATTTAAAAGGCATTTTTTACATCAAGTTGATAAATAGGTCATTTTTTGGTTGATGCGACAGCTATTAAAGTCCTGACATTGGTCATTCAAGCTACGGGAGAGAATGTTTCTTCATAATCAATGCCATATTCTTGTGAGTATCCCTTAGCGACTAACCTAGCTTTATATCGTTCCAAAGAGCCATCACTTTTAGTTTTGACTTTGAAGACCCAATAGGTTTTTTGTGTGGGGGGTAAATTAACTATTTCTCAAGTATTAGCCTTTTTTAATGCATTTAGTTCAACTTGCATTGCTTCAACCCAATGTGGTATAGATTTAGCTTGATTATAGTGAGCGGGTTCAAAATAAGAATGTAGGGTTATTAAACATGCCCGATAGTTGGGTGTTAAGGAATCATAGGATACAAACCTATTTGGGGGTATTGATATTCTAGAAGAATGTCTAACTTGTGGTTCCTCAGTAGACTCAAAAATTTGAGAGTATTTTTTGAGGGCACTAATAGGGTTTTCTTGATTTCTTCTTGAGTAAACATTCATATTTGTATTATTATCATTTGAGGGTATTATATCAAGATGGGCCGCCTCACATGTATCTTCTATGTTTTCAAGGAAATCTTCTTGTATGTCATCAATAAGATCATATAAAAATATGTAATCAATTTCATTTGTTTCTTCTATTTTATCAAAACCATTCTCTTCTTCTAGAAATGTTACATCTTTCGAAACATATAGTTTATCATTCTTAAAATCATAACATCTATACCCCTTTTTATTTTCACCATATCCTAGAAAAACACATTCAATTGCTTTTGGAGACAACTTATCTCTCTTATGTAATAGGACAAAACATTTGCAACCAAAAATATGAAGACGATTGAAATCGGGTGAAAGTTTAAAGAGCTTTTCATAGGGAGAAGCATTTTTTAATTTAGAAGAGGGCATTCTATTAATTAGATAAGTTGCGGTTAGAACGGCTTCGGCCCAAAACTTCTTTGGAATATTTCTAGAAACAAGTAATGTTCTAGTGATTTCTACAATGTGCCTATTTTCCTTTCCGCTAGGCCATTTTGTTGAAGGGTCCTAGGACATGATTTTTTATAACAAATTTCATTTTGGGTTAAATAGTTTTGAAATTCGTGAGATAAATATTCACCACCGGAATCGGTTCTTAAAATAGATATGTTATTTTGGAATTGATTTTGAATTTTCTATGAAAATCTTTAAAGAAGGTAAATACTTCCGACTTATGACTAAGAAAATAAATCCAAACATACCGAGTAAAGTCATCAATAAAAGTAACATAATAAGAATAGCCCCCTTTAGACATAACCGGAGAAGGCCCCCAAACATCCGAATGCACCAATTTAAAAGGTCTTGATGAAACAAAAATTTTAGTTGGAAATGGAATAGACTTCATTTTTTCAAAAATACAATCTTTGCAACTAATTTTTTTTCCTTACAAAATTTGTTTCCAAAGGCAAAAAGATACATTTTGGAATAACTTGGATGACCAAGTCTTTTATGCCAAGTTTCCATATTTTTTTCTTGGACATAAGAACAAAAATAATTTGTAGGGAGATCGAGATGGTCCATATAATAGAGGTCTCCCTTTCTATGGCCTTATCCAATCCGCTTTCCGGACCGGAGATCCTGCACAAAGCAACCATTAGATGAGAAAGATATCTCACATCCATGGTCGGCAATTTGGGAGACCGGAAAAAGGTTTAAATTTAGTTTGGGAACAACTCTTACTTTTGGAACACAAAAATTTTGAGAATCTTTAAAAGAGCCAATACTTGAAATTTTTAAAAAGGTTCCATCGGCCGTAGAGGCACAAGAATCCTTTGAATTGGTGCAAACATCAATAAGTGCATTTTCATGGGGGGTCATATGAAAAGAGGCTTCGGAGTCAAGGATCCAAGAATACGTACCGGGTGATGATGTAGAAGCAATAGTCGCACCCGATGTGGAGGAAGAAGCTTTTAGAATTTGTTGGAGAGCCATAGATATTTGCCCAAGAGTCTCTTTAAGGTCATTATTCTTGCCTTCATCTTCTTTGGTGGTAGTTTCTTCAAGAGAGGCCACCTTAGGCTTGAAAGTTCGATTAAGCTTTGGGCAAGCGGGTTTGATGTGACCCGGCTAATAGCAATGATGACAAACAATCATTTTTCTTCCTCCATTATAGTTTCCTTGTTTCCCAAAATGAGGAGGTTTATAGGTTCTTACATTGTTACCGGGTTTGGATACGGCAAGCACTTCATCAATATGTTTACTCATGCCAAGCCTTGTCTCCTCTTGAGTGATTTCGACAATGGCATCCTCAATAGGAGGAAAAATAGATCTATGGATAACTGAGGATCTCACTTGCTCAAATTCGGGACGTAGCCCCAAAAGAAATTGAAACAATCGTTTTTGTTCCATTTGTTTTTGTCTTAATTCAATATCTTCCATAGAAACCCATTTTGGCTCTAAAAGAGCCAATTCATCACATAGCGGGTTTAGGGCACTATAATAGTCTTGAATGCTAGAATCACCTTGTTTGGTGGTTCTAATCTTTTCTTACAAAAAATATGCTCTTGCAAGATCCTTTTGGGTATACATACCCTTCATCAAGAACCAAGCCTCATTGGCTCGACGAAATTTAGATATATTAGCACATACCTTAAGCTCAACATTGTTCATAAACCACGCAAGGATTTTCGCGTGATTGTTTTCCCAATCTTCCACTTCTTTTTTATGATTTTCAATGGCCTTGAGGCGAGCATCTCCTTCAAGAGCCTTTTCTTGGCCTCCTTCGTTCTTCGTGAGCATAAGCTTAGGTTTCGAAACGGTACCCATGACAAAAACCTCAAAGTTTCTTTCCTTTGAGATTGTTTTCCATTGTCGATGCCCACATCATGTAATTCTTTCCATTGAGCTTGAAGGATAGGTCGATCTTTGCCTCCATGATGTTTCCAAGAAGTGAGAAGAGATACACAAAATATGAAATACACGAACCACACTTTTCCTTCAAGAATCGAGTGGCTCTGAAACCATGTAATGAGATATTGCGAAAGTATAAAGAGTGCTTATAAGCACTTACAACAATGAATAAAACAGACAATATCACAAGTCCACTAAGGGACAATGCAAGCACAAGCCTTTAAGAAGGCAACAATATAAAAAGCCTCTTATTGAAAAGAGAGAGAGCTCTCAAGGATGATAATATACAAGGGGTTCACCCCTATTTATACAAGAGGGAGAGGAGGGAAAAAGAGGGCCAAGGGCCATAAAAGGAGAGCCCAAAAGGGGGCTCCCATGGAGTCGTTGGGAGCCCCCAACGGTCACATTTGTGACCGTTGGGGGCTCCAATGACTCAATGGTTGGAGCCCCTTTTGGTTCCTAAAAAATACAAAAAAAGAAATTACATTTCAACAAAAATTAAAAATAGTTGTTTTCTAAAACAACTATGTGAAATTACAAAAATACTCCTATCGAGTATATATATATATATATATATATATATGAAGTACATTTTAACAAATATTATATATAATAATAATATATTATATTATATATATGTTACATACATATGTTACATTTTAACAGCCTCCTATTTGCTTCCCGCTTCCCGAGTCCCCCCAAAATTTGGATTGACCGCTTCCCGATTCGAATTCCTGTACCACTTCTCGTTTTTATTTCCGTTCTAGCAACAATGGTACAGATACTTTAAAAATAAAGTTGTGGTTGATATATATATATATATATAAACTTCTTGTTTACTCAAATATTGACTATATGGTGAACAGCATCGGCCTCTTGTACCAAATTACTTTTCAGAGTTTCATTTCTAAAAGAACCTAGAAATTATATATCTAAACTTCAAGGATTTTACAAAATAAATTTTTTTTGTATCATGCAGTTTTTCATTTTCTTGGGTTTTAGCCTCTCTCTCTCTCTCTCATATATTACTTTGTGTCACGACAAAGGGGTTGCATAATCCTCCTGTGGAGAAGTGTTGGCATTCTCTCTTATCTCAATTCTTTCTCCTCTCATGCCACACTTTTTCTCTCTTTTCTCTCCTTTTGACTATAAAATGAGTGTGTGTAGTTGTTTCTATGTATTTAATGTAACAAATTTTGACATGTCCAATACTGACACTCATATCAGTGTCACGTTACAGTAGACACCAAGTTATTTGAAAGTGAGTTTGTTAGAAGTAGAAATCACATGTATTTAAATACATGATGGACAATCACGTAAAAAAACTTCAAATGAGGTCCAATGAATGTTTTTTGGGGGTATTTCATTTATGGATAATGACAATGACAGCTCAAAGTGTGACCATTGTATCATTCATTGAGGTCATGCAACTGAATAAGGACCATCATCAGAAAGTGGAATAAATTACCTCCATCACTCGTGGGCTGAAAAATGAAGCTCTCATTTCTGGATCTAAACTCTGTTCAGCAAACCTTAGAATTGAGCTAAGAAATAAAGAAAAAGGAAGAGATAAGAAAAGGAAAGATATCTAATATCCTAAAAACCACAAAATATAGTTGTTTACTTGCAAATATAAAATGTTGAATGCTAATAAACTCTTAAACTAATAAAATGTTGCCAAAACAGTGACGTTAAAAGAAAGTGTCACAATAGGTTTTCTAAATTTGAAGGATTTTTCCAGCCCAGGCAACCTATGCATGTATCATGTCTAAAAGAGCATATATATATATATAATGTGTTTACATGCAATTGAGTACATACAACACATTATTCTATATTAGTAGCTTGCCTATTAGTTAGTAGCTATGGAACATGGATATGGATGCAGGTACGGGATATAATGTGGATTCGCTTGGTAGGATACAACATTTTTCAAAAATTAGGATTCAGGGACACGGCCGTACATATTATATATATTATGCATTAAAATTTAAAAGATATATAAGCATATTTTTACCATGTCAGACATTGTCATGATTGCAGGACACCATATTAAGCGCATCGGACACCTTGTCATGTGTGTCAAACATCAGGTCGTGTCTGTCTGACACTATGTTATGTGTCACACATGTGTCAACATGACAGATGTGTGCATAACTGCATACATAGTGTCAACATGTCGGACACAAATCGAATGGAATCCCATGTCCAGAACTGCTAAAATATGTGTATATATATAATTTTGTTGTAATAAGTAATGCCCATCAGGAGCATTTAAGTCTTTTTACTTTTTGTATATAGGTCTACCCTATAGGGACAAATTTGTATTTATTTATTTATTTTTTAGTTTTTTATAATTGCCTTGATTTGTGGGGCTCTTTTAGTTAGGTTCTTTTTGGACTAGTAAACATAGAGTTTACCAGTCAATAGAGTTGTTGGAACAGTCCAACAACTCTATTTCTAGTTGTTGGACTATTCCAACAACTCCATTGAGACTACCTCGTCTATAAATAAGGGTAAAAAAACCCATTTCTTTCTAATGTTTTTCCTAAGCATTGTACTCAATAAAGATGATATCTTTTTATGTTCTTGTGTTATTGTTTTGACTCTTTGAAATCTTGTAAGTGCACTTTGTGCTTGTGTAGTGACTTAGTGCTTTTGATTTTGTTCTTTATTGGACTTGTAATAGTGTTTTTGCACTTTGTATTTGTTTTTCTGCATATTTCATTACATGGTATTAGAGCCAAGAATTTTTTCTTGGTATTTTTTTCCTTTTTGGGGTATTGGGATTCTTTGGTTCAAGTTCGTGCTTCGTGAAGGAATCGTGATCGATGTATGGCTTGGATTCAAGGGAGATCTTGACCCGGTATGTATCTTAAATCTTTATTTTTATTCGAGTTGTCTATCTCATGCATTATGCATGAGAAAACACTCATTTTTCTTATTTTTGAAAAATTATTTATTATTTGTGTTAAAACTAAAATCTTTAAATACTTTTCAAATTTATTTTTGGATTTATTTTTTTAAATAGTTTATAATATTTATTTGGTCTTGTGAAATGATATTTATATATGTGTATTCTATATGACATCTAGTTTGAATCTTAGGTTTTTGAACTCTCTTTATTTAATATGTATGTATATGATCTAGTATTCTTGTAAGTGTATTTTTTCATAATTTTTAAATTCAAAAAATATGAATTTTAAACTAGATATTTAATTAAAATGATAAAAAAATCATGAAAAATATATTAAAATATAGGTGACATCAACTAGGTCTGGGCGTGGCCCAGAGCCCACTGACACGACCTATATCAGCCGATTATACTTTGAGAATTTTTTGTTTTTAACCTTTAAATTCGAGCGAAAATCAAACAAAATTCAGGTTAAATTCAATTAAAATTCGGAGGCGAAAATCAAGTATGTATACCGTTAGATGTGCCTCATAATTCTGAGCACGTTGGTGACCTGTTTTTCTGAAATCGAGTTACGGTTGGCCTGAAAATCGTATTTTTCAAAAATGACCTGCCTCTATTTTTGCTTTTTTCCTGGATTTGATCAGACTGAATCCGCTCTGTTTGATCCAAGTTAATATGGATCTGGACCTAATTCAGGACCCATATTAACTAGGATCAGGCCCAGGTAGGATCTATATGGATTTGGATCTTGGATCCAAAATCCATATATGGCCAATTTAAAACTTTAAAATCAATTTAAAATTTAAATTGAGTAGGTAAAGTTCTGCTTGGGGTAGAACTCTACTCTATGGAGACTTCCAGAGGGGGGCGACACCCTCTGAAATATTCTCAGAATATTATATTAAATAAAATATTTAATAATTAAATAAAATAACATAATTAATTATAACGATAATGTAGAGTTTTACATGAAGTAGAACTCTACTTAATAAAGTCATCTCTAGAGGGGACGTCACCCTCTAGATTTATCTAAATTAAAAAAATAAAAAGAAAAATAAAATAAGGATATAACACATTATAAAAGGGGTTGGTTTCCTCTCTCTCTAGAAAATCGTGTTCTAGAGAGAGAGGGAGAGAGTTAGAGAGAGGGTGAGCTAGAAAAAAAGAGAACCAAAAATTGTGTGAGAGAGAAAAGGAAAAGAAAAAAAAAGAGAAAGAGAGAAAAGAGAAGAGAGAAGAGAGGAAAGAAAGGAAAAAGACAAGAAAAAGTTGTTGTCTTCGTACATCCGTCAATTTTCCGGTCTTTTTCTACGCTACGATTAAAGTATCGGATTCTCTTTAAGTTTTTATGGGAAGAAATAGGTAAAGATTCGATTCATGTATACGTTTGAGGAAAAAGGGAAATCTGATTCGAAATAACATATCTTTATATATATGTATTGTCGATTTTGGTAGATTAATCATTATTCACGTATATATGCAAATACATATTCAGACTCATTGATTTTAACTATTTTTGTACATGCATATTACCATGTTCATGATTCATGCATCAATAGTATGTTATGCCATAGATTCAGTTAATTCTATTGATGTATTTGAGACATGCATGAAATTTTAGACTATTGATTTTGTTGATCTTCATATAGCTAAATTTACATGCTTAACGACTTCCTTTTTTTTGCCATATATGTTGAATATATATATATATATATATATATATATATATATATATATATATATATATTGCCCTGGTCAACCTTGCTATTTATTAATTTTTTTGATGTTCTGGAAATATATTTATTGGATCAGATTTGGTTTTTGTGCAATCTGATCAGATTTGCCGATTTCTGAATATAAAAAAATCTGATCACACTTGCCGATGTTCTTGCATGTGCAATATGATCAGCTCTGCCGATCTCAGCACGTAGCAAACCTAATCAGATCTGTCGATATGTTGTGTGTACAATCTAATCAGACTGCCAATATGTTGTGTGTGCAATCTGATCAGATTGTCGATATACTGTGTATGTGCAATTTGATCAGACTACCGATATGTTATGCATGTGCAATCTTATAAGACTTGTCGACATGCCATGTTTGTGCAATCTGATCATATATGCCCTATATTATGTTGTGCAAATCTGATCAAACTTGTCGATATATATATATATATATATATATATATATATATATATATATATATATATATATATATATATATATTCTATTATGTGCAGATTTGCCAGGTATGCAAATCTAATCAGACTTGCTGAGTTAAGTAGTCAGCAAATCTGATCAGACTTGTCAACCCGCTTTGGGTGCAAATCTGATCAGACCTGCCTGTTTCGGTGTGAGTGCAAATCTGATCAGATCTGCCCAGTGTTATGATATGCAAATCTAAACTGGTTTGCCGACTTTATTAATAAGCAAATCTTATCAGACTGGCTAAATTTGACTTGTGTGCAAATCTGATCAAGCTTGCCGACTTTCATAGTAGGCAACCTGAATTAGGTATTGCATAGTTTCATGCTATGTAAATCTGAATAGATTTGCCCTGTTCAGGTTCACATTCATTTTGGTTGCAAGCTTATGTATTTGATTATATGGTTGATTGGTTATGCATGTTTATGCATTCGAATACCATGTTGCAATTGTGCATATCATACGCATGAATCTTGAATTTTAATTGATGTTGCATAAATATGCTCATATGCATGTTGGATTATTTATGCATGGAATTGATCATGTTAATGTGTTTTGCAAGCATGCGTATACGTTTGGTTTCATGTGCATTCATTTGTGTGTTTGAATGTGCATTATGGACATATTTTGAAACAAGGTGTGTATTGCATGTTCACTAAAATTTTGTAAAATATGCATAAATCACTTTTAAGATGTGTGAGTGATCGGAAGAAGGTATTGCTCCACTTTTTTATTTTATTTATGCATTGCAAAATTTATTTATGAGAAGTTAATGGTTTTCCAAAATTAATTGCATTGTTAAATTGTGCAGGCCAGGGCCTGAAATCTGTTTTGCATATTGATTTGCAAAACGGTTCTTGTGTAAAGAACTTGAAATTATTTGAAAAGGTAAAAAAGACCAAACAGTGTAATTAATTTCTTCCTTGATGTCCCTTCCACAGTGTAGGAATCTTGAATGGCGGTTTTAGAGAACTGTGAGGATACTAAAACTCTATGTGATTGTGCCTCTGAACCCGATATAGTGGTTCACCTCCCGACCACTTCAACCACTTTGCCTAATGTTGGTGTTGTTGACTCAGTTGTAGTTATTGGTATACCAAAAAAATGGCGTCAGTGGACGTTGATTTCCCTGATGTCCCGGCATTAGATGTTGATTTTTAATGTTTCGATTAATGGTGTTGATTCTTGATATTGGTCGAGGAACAAGTATGGAACTCAGTAATAAAATACAAATTATGTGTTAAGCTACAACTAGAAACCTAACTTAGACTTCAAGAATTTGTGCCTATTTTGAGTATCCGCAGATTTAAGGAAAAGTGAAAATTAAAATTGTGTGCATTTAATAGGGACATGCATGCAAAAGCAACTCTAATAAATAACTTAATAAGTTATTCAA
Source organism: Nuphar pumila (assembly GCF_984573655.1). Classification (NCBI taxonomy): domain Eukaryota; kingdom Viridiplantae; phylum Streptophyta; class Magnoliopsida; order Nymphaeales; family Nymphaeaceae; genus Nuphar; species Nuphar pumila. The sequence goes on from NC_143259.1 coordinate 1,831,238, forward strand.
GCATGTGCATTAAATCATGCATATTTACTGTTTATTTTGTTTTGCATGATATTTTGTTAAATGCTTGAATGGTAAGTTAGTTATGGTAGATCGTCATTGTGATATTCTTCTGAAATTTAAGCATGAATTTGGTTGATGCTATTTCCTTTACTTTTTAAATTTTTAGAGGAATTCGTATAAAGGACTTTGGTTCTTAACCGTTTTCATAATACTGTTTTACAGGTTCGGATGCTTAGTGATGTTCTGACCTGCTGACCGGAGACTGCGAGTCCTGTGACTGATTTCTGGGTTCTAACATGATGACTTTTATGTGACAAGCGATTTTTTGTCTTAGTTTACTTTGTCATTATTAAATAAATAAAATTGAAGATTCTTCTTTTGTTTCAATGCACAATTTCGTTTGTGGTTTGAAATATTAAATTTGTGAGGCCCTAGATCCTTGGGTTTGTTTCTGCAATTGTTTAAAAAAAATCATTATTTTTACGAGGGTCAGTTGGGGTCGTTACAGAGTTGGTATTAGAGCCAGACCGCAAAACCATGCATTGGACTGTCTGGGATACCAATATGTCTTAGTACAAGACAGAGTTGGTATTTGAGCTCAGTTAGATCTGTCAGAACCATTACCAAAAAAGTCATAAACTCGTAGTCCAGAAGCAGTTTACATCACTCGTAAGAGCTATCTTGTAAATTTTTCCTTACTGTCGTAAAATTGTTGAATTTCTAAATTTTGATAGTAGGGAAAATTTTATTTAATTCTATGTGTGAATTATTTTTTTTTGCTTGTATGATTGTGCTTGTTGTTTTGAATCAATTCTAAGGGGTAGGTTTGATCAGAGTACGAATTTACTAATAAATCCTTATGTTATAGATGTATACCCGTGTTCGCGCTTCGTCTTCTAGCGCTCCAGTTGACTGGCAGGAACAAAGGGATTTTTTCACGAATGCCCTCAATACCTTAACAGTGACAGTGACCACATATATTCAGGCGCAGGCAGCGCAACAGACGACGTGTGTCCATCCCGCCGAGGTCACTCCGAACACCAGGGCGTTGACTTATGAGAAATTCCTAAAGTTGGATCCGCCAACTTTTTCAGAAAAGGTCGACCGAGATATAACTGAGAGTTGGATCGAGGAGATAGAGCGAGTATTCCATGTCCTGCATGTGCTCGAAGACAGGTATACAGACTTTGGCACTTACCGACTGAAGGGCGATGCCAAGAAGTGGTAGGGCACCCTGCGACGGGTGAAGTATGTTGGTGTGGAGGATATTCTCCTAAGAGACGTTAAGAAGAGAGTTCCTAGATGCATATTTCTCATCCTATGCCCGAAAGCGCATACAACAACAGTTCTTCGAGTTAATTCAGGGGAACATGAGTTTGGTGAACTATACCACCAAATTTTGTAGTTTTGGAGCACTATTGCCCGAACTTGTTCGTTGATGATAAAGCAAGGGTAGCGAAGTACGTTTGCGGTCTGAAGGACGGTCTCCGGGTGCGCGTGATGACGAATTGTCCTACGACGTTCAGTGATGCGATAGAGTTTGCATCCATCCTGAACGAAGAGTGAGAGCGGTTCAAGGGTGGATCGCAGAAGAAGGGAGGCAATGGGAGCGGGAGCGACGGCGCGAAGAAGAACCCACTTGCGGGCGGCAAGGTGCAGGGGGGTAAGGTGAAGAAGCAGACGACCCAGCAGGAGAACCAACTGTTAAAATACGATGATCTTCACGTTCACCTGTGCAAGGAAGAAGCACGATATAGGAAGAAAAGGGGCTGCAGTAAATCACGTCTGAATGTGCGTGTTTTTCATTGTATTAGGTTATAAGTATTGAGCTAATACAGAATTTTAGGGTACAAGAATACCCTCTAATAAGAAACAGAATTACAACATTTTTATATTTGGATCCTTATCCAATCCGGTACAGAAGTCGAGTCTGGTCTTACCCAGACCCGACTTGGGTCCAAGACCCAATAACGACTTCTTTTCAGCCTCCCTCAAGTTGTACATGGTCTTGGATCATGAACAACTTGCCCTTCAGCATCCAGAATCTGTCTTTTGTCAGCCTTTTGGTGAATACATCCGCAGCTTGCTCTTCAGTTCGCACAAAGATAGACTCAATCTCCTTTTCTTTAACCTTTTTCCTGACAAAATGTTAATCTATCTCAATATGCTTTGCTTGGCTATGATAAATGGGATTAAAAGACATGTTGATGGCACTTTGATTGTCACACAACAGACGTGATCGTGCAATCGGTTCTCCCATCTCCGTTAGGAGATGTCTTATCCATGTAGCCTCAGCAGTGGCAGCAGCCATCGACTTATATTCAGCCTTTGTACTCGACCTAGCAACGGCCTTTTGGTTTTTACTATTCCAAGAGATCATGTTCGATCCAATGAAACCACAATAACCAGATATTGATCGTCGTTCATCTGGGTCACTCGCCCAATCAACATCAATGTAAATAATGATTTCATGTGCACCTTGATTTGATTCACTTTTCTTGTACACCAACCGTACCCTTTAGATATCGTAGTATCCGCTTATCTACCTCCATGTGCGGTATATGAGGTTCATGCATAAATTGGGATACCTGGTTGATCGAATACACTATATCAAGTCTAGTAAAGGTCAGGTATTACAGCATGCCAACTATGCTACGGTACCTAGTGGGATCCCCATATAAGTCCCCTTCTTTAGAACTCAGTTTCTGATGGATGATGCTTGGAGTTGCCAATGGCTTACAATCTTTCATGCCTGCCCTACTAAGAATATCCATCGTGTATTTGTGTTGAGTAAGAGTAAGTGCATCACAGGTCTTATCAAGTTCCACAATAAGAAAATACCGCAGATCTTTCATTTTGAATCTTTGATTTAATAACTTCTTTACTTCCTCAATATGGTCGCTACAGTTCCCTGTGATAATAATATCATCTACGTATATCAATAGAAAAGTGGTGACATCTCGTTCCTTGTAGATGAATAATGAGTGATCTAGAAGAGACCGACAGAAATCATGCTCATGTATCTCCAGCAAAAAACTCTCGAACCAAAACCGAGAAGCCTGCTTCAATCCATAGAATGCTCTTTTCAACTTGCATATATACTGATTGGCGTCTTGTTCTGCATATCCAGTAGGTTGTTCCATATAAACTTCCTCTTTTAGGTTCCCATGCATAAATGCATTTTTGGCATCTAGTTGGCTTAATGTCCATCCGTGTTCAATGGCTAGACTCAATACAATACGAATGGTTCCCATCTTAATAACAAGGCTGAAGGTTTCATCAAAGTCATGTCCTTGTTCTTGTGTGAACCCTCTGGCTACAAGTCTAGCTTTATACCAGAGTTACCAGTCGAGGAAGCGGGAGCGGGAAGCGAGGCACTTTCAAAAATTTAGGAAGCGGGGAAGCGGGGGACCACTTAGAAGAAAATTCTGAACCGTCTCGGAAGCGACCTAGAAAGCAAACCGAAAGCGAGAGGAAAGCGAAAAAAAATGAAAAAAAAATGGGGAAGTGAGGGGGGAGCGTGGGGAAAGTGCGTTTCCCATAAATGGGAAGTGTGTTTCCCATAAAAGGGAAGCGCGCTTCCCAAAAAAGGGGGACGCTTCCCCTCACGCTTCGGAAGCGCGACGTTTTGCGCTTCCGAAGCGCGCTTCCCCTTTTGCCTAGGTGCTTCCGGTAACTTTGCTTTATACCTTTCAATGCTCCCATCTGGTTTATATTTTATCTTGTACACCCACTTTAACCCAACCACAGTGCTATGAACTACAGCCAACTTTCCATTTATTACTTCAGAGGCCCGATTAACTCGCTCTTACCCTAGATGAGGCAACCAATTTCACAGACCGTCATGTTGGAGATACTGGCAGGGTTCACCTGGTTAGTGGCATTCAAGAAATGGATAGCATAGTGAATTTCAAAATGCACCATCTATACAAGGTACTTTTCAAGTTAATCTTGTGATTGTTGCTGTTACTTGAACGTATCCTTTAGATGCATGTGTACCATTAACCTTCTAGCTTCTACCCTCCTATGTTTATATTTGTTCTATTGATATTCACATTGGCCTAGGAATGATGGAACTTTGTCCTGTGCAAAATAATGCCTGGTTGAACTTCTCAGAATATCTGTTAGCATGTTACAGCCTTCATCTCTTGATGTACAATGTGTGTTGTTTACACAGGCACACGCCATGAACCATCCTGCTAATCCATACTACACATACACAGAACCAATACCTCATGGTAGAAGTGATCCTGGGGATATTAATGGTGTTGCAAATCAGGATTTGTCTTCTGTGCACCAACACAGTGATAATGGTATGTCAGTTGAAAATTGTGAGGATGGCATGCAGCCTGAGAGCGGTTCAAATGATGATACTGAAATGGAGGACTGATCTTTCGACTCTGTTGTTCTATGGTGATTCGATAATCACTACGTTAGAGAATTGACATGGACTGAGGCAGCTAGAACAGCAGGACGTGCTCGACTGAGTTCCTTTGATTTGTTTGCATCTTCAAAAGAGGCTTTGACACGATCATGCTCATGACTTGGCTTTGTGTCAGGTCCAGTCTTATGTCACCCTGCCACCGAAGCCGAAAATCATAGTTATTGTTAGTGGAAGGCTCAATTCTAATTACTGTTCAGCTTAGTGGGAAATTGCAAATTCATTTCCGTAGAGGTTGGAATGATAATATCTGTAATCTCTTCTGTAAGTGATAAAATGTATGAGTTTATCTATTGTGTGTTTTACTTAGGCTAGTGAAATTATCAACCACCGACCGCCGGATTGATGTGTGGTTGTTATCTATAGAATATATGGCTACATGTTTATTTGTTTGTTTCTGAATCAAATTTCCATTGGGGTTCTCTTGAAAATCAATAATAATGATGATAATAGCTAAGGGTTTTTTTTTCCATGAAAGATGGGAAACCACCCTCAGGATTAGAGTCCTGGTCGCCCTGACAATGCCTACCGTACTTAAGGATGCTGCCTCGATGGTGTAAACCCGTAGCGCACCCGTTGCCCCCAGGGAGTCACGAAGCTTCGGCTAAGCAAGGACTTGTCTCTTGCCACCCCGAAGTGGGTTGGCTTAGTGGGGTGGGGCCTTGGCTGCTTGACAGGCAGTCAATGTTCGATCCCATGGGCATCACCTCTGTGGAAGCAGATGCCTAGCATAGGCCTCAAGGGCAGGGATCCTAGCCTAAAGTTTTATGCCATTAGCATGATGACCGAAGTATAGGTTGTTGAGTTAGTGTGATTAGATTCATCTAAGGCTTCCATTTTCTCATTCATCGCATCAATCCATTTTCTAGAACTTGTATCTTGATAAAATGTGAGAGGCTCATCCTCTTTATTTATGGACGTTAGGATATGTCCAACGTAACTCCGCCTGTGTAAAACTGTTTAGTTATACACTGTCGGTCCCAAGCCCGGATAAAGGAGGAGGGGTGCGGTAGGCCAGTGACAGCCAGCATAAAAACTTAGTCATACCTTATGAATATGAACCAATATGATTGATAAGATATTTAATGGAAGTCATGCTCAGGATCTTGGAGACTTCTCCATTCCTTTTCATGAGATAAATCGTGACTTCATGCGCAAGATTCAAAAGAAAGAAATTGTAGAGGCTTTGAAGAAAATGAAATCCAGAAGGGCAGTTGGCCCAGATGGTATAGCTATCGAGGCTTGGAAATGCTTGGGAGAGAAAGGTTTAGAATGATTGACAAATCTTTTTAACAAGATTTAGCGGACAAATAAGATGCCTAATGAGTGGAGGAAGAGTACTTTGGTGCCTCTATATAAGAATAAGGGTGATATACAAGATTGCACAAACTATCGTGGTATAAAACTCATGAGTCATACTATGAAACTTTAGGAGAGAGTGATTGAGTCTAGGTTGAGGAAGGTTGTCATGATATCGGAGAATCAATTTGGTTTTATGCCTAGAAGATCAGCTATGGAAGCTATACATCTTCTTAGACAACTTATTGAGAAAAATAGAGAGAGGAAAAAAAGATTTGCATATGGTTTTTATTGATTTGAAGAAGGCATACGATAGAGTACCCAGGAACGTTCTCTGGTGGACAATGATGAAGAAAGGTGTTTCTCTCAAGTACATTAGTATAATTAAAGATATGTATGAAGGAGTAGTAACCAATGTTCCCACTTGTGGAGGGGTGACAGCCAATTTTCCTATAATGGTTGGGTTACATCAAGGATCTGCTTTAAGCCCTTTCCTATTTGCTATAGTGATGGATGAGCTTACAAGATCAATTCAAGAAAATGTGATGTGGTGTATGTTATTTGCTGATGATATTGTTTTGATTGATGAGTCTAGAGCTGGGGTTAATGCTAAGTTAGAATTATGGAGACAGACATTGGAAGCAAGAGGTTTTAAGTTGACTAAGAATAAGACAGAATATATAAAATGTCAGTTTAGTAAGCAATGAAGTAGTGATGGGAGTGTAGTGAAGCTTGGTGAGCAAGAAATACCGATGGATGATTGTTTCAAATATTTGGGATCTATCATTCAAAAGTATGGAAAAATTGATGGAGATGTAAATCATAGAATAAAGGTTGGGTGGATGAAATGGAAAAGTGCAACTGGAGTGTTGTGCGATCGTAGAATGCCATTGCAGTTGAAGGAAAAGTTTTATAGGACGACTATTAGGCTCACTTTACTATATGGTACGGAATGTTGGGTTGTTAAGAGACATCATATTCAAAAAATGAGTGTAGCTGAGATGTGTATGCTTAGATGGATGTGTGGAAATACAATAAAAGATAAGATTCGAAACGAGGAGATATGTAAGGTAGGCATTGCACCCATTGAAAATAAGATGAGAGAGAATCGTTTACGGTGGTTTGGACATATTCGGCGAAGGCCTAATGATGCTCTAGTTAGAAGGATGGAGAAATGGAAAAATATATTAGTTAAAAGAGGTCAGGGTAGGCCTAGGAAGACATGGATGGAGATGATAGGAAAGGATATGGATGCTTTAAACCTCACCAAGGACATGGCATTGGATAGAAATGATTGGAGAAGAAGGATTCATGTGGAAGACCCAAAATGATTTTCCTTTTTGGTTCATATCGCCGACCCCAATTGTTTTAGGATGAAGGCGTAGTTGTTGTTGTTGTTGTTGTTGTTGTAGGATATGTCCAACGTCTCTGGAGCAGAGGTAAGAGAACCAATATATGTGCAAGGGATGGATGGAGGCTCCTCTCATCGAGTGTAGACAACACCCTTATACCTTCCTGGCTCCAAATTTTGTGTAGCAACCTCCTCTAGTTGGGGTGCAGCTGGTGATTCCTCACATGTCCCTTTCTGACTGCAATCTGTAGGACAACCATAGCTAGTATTGGAGAAGAGTTCTGAATTTAACCATGGATAGTACACCTCAACATTGGAACTTGGATTAGCAAGCCCGTTATCAAAATTCATCTCGTCAAAAACATTTCCAGATATTTTGACGTGTTTGCTCAATGGATCATAGCACTTGTACCCCTTGTAGTTTTCAGCATATCCCACAAACCTACACTTCAAGGCTTTGTCCTGAAACTTATGTCTCAATGAGTTGTCAATGTGAACATAGCAAACAGATCTAAACACACGCAATTCATGATAATTGAGTTGTATGCCAAATAGAGAGAAATGTGGTCACCTGTTTTCTAAAATGGTCATGGGCAGTCGATTTATCACATGGACTGTGGAGTGAAAAGCTTTTGTCCATAGGATAGGAAGATTACTGTCGTGCATCATGTTCATTGCACTCTCAACAATATGTTGATGCTTCCTCTCAGCAATCCCATTTTGTTGAGGTGTACGTGGGCAAGACACTCTTCTCTTTATTCCATTATGTGATTACTAGAAGAGAATTCTCCTCCTCCATCACATTGGAAATTGAGAATGTTTGTAGAGAAATGGTTTTTGACAAAAAAATGAAATTTTTGAAACAATCAAAAAACTTCTGATTTGTGTTTCATGAAAATATCTAAGTATAGCGTGAATAACTATTAATGAAAATAAGGTAATATCTACTACCAGAAACAAAAGCAATTGGGGCAGAGCCCCAGACATCAGAACATATGACCTCAAAGGGCCGTGAAGCTCTCTTATGAAATGAATTGAAAGGCAAAGCGCGACTTTTACATAAATGACAATTAAGACACTTTATATCACTTGGTTCTGAACTCAGACTGGACTTAAGAATGAAATTATTCAAGACAAGTTTTTCAATAAAATGACGGCCACAATGACCCAAACGACTGTGCCAAAGAGTTGGCTTATTACATTCAAAAACAACAAACACACATCCGGAAGAGACCAATGATGGATACTGATGAGGCTTCAAGGATGAACAGGCAGAATGAACAGAGGAGGAGGGATCTTCTTAGAAGATGTACATGTCTCATCTCTTTCCCTCAACAAATGTCTCCCACGTACGAAGATCTGTGATATAAACAGAAGATGGGAGTAAATTCAACTGAGGCATTAATATCATCAACAAGTTTTGAGACATACAATGTTCTTCCGAATATTAAGAGCATGAAGAACATTTGAAAGATTAAGAGGAGACTTGGACATGGGTATAATGACATTTCCAATGTCTGAGATGGAGTGATGAGAACCATCTCCTGTGATTATGCTATTTCTACCAGCATAAGGAGTAAAATTCAAGAGCTTGCCCGCATCACCCATGACGTGGGTCGCTGCTCCGGAGTCGACGTACCAGATGCCTTTATCATTTTGCTTCATATTCAGCCTTGTCAGGGCTGCTAATAGCAACTCCTTTACTTCTCATCCATCCCTCTTAACCTCTGTTTGTGAGAGTTTTCCCTTATTTTGAGGATTGTATCAATAATTTGCTTTAATATGCCCTCTTTTATTGCATAGGAAACAAGTAGGGATGGGCTTTTGACCCTGTATATTCGACGTTGGAAGTAGCCCACGACCCCAAAAAACATTTCTCCCTTGTCCTCCCCTTCCTCGAAAATAATTCCCTCATCTTCCTCTATACCATAAGTCAACTCCGTGCTCAGCACATCTTGAGTCCCTGAATGCACATAGGTGTCCTCAGAAAACCCTTTCAGGGTCATCCCATACTGCAGTAGCTTTGCACGAAGATCTTTGAATTTTGAAAGTTCTGAAAGACACAACAAAAACATTTGCCAGAACATGATAATCCGACCCCAATCCACTCAAGGTCTGTTGTACCTTGTCTTTATCATTGACGAGATATCCCACAATAGTCAACTGATCTGTGATGCCTTTCATTTTATTCAAGTACTCCGTAATGGACATCGAATCTTTCTTCAACATTTGAAATTCTCGTTTGAGAAACACGATCCTCGCCTCAGAGATCTGTGAATATGTTTGAACTAGCTTGTCCCACAGCTCTTTGGCTGAACAATCATCGAAAATGGCCACAAGAACTTCTTGTGAGAGTGTAGAGGTGATGTATGTCACTAATGCTTGATCTCTTTTCACCCAAGCAACATAATCTGGATTTTTGAGAAGAACAGTAGATGGTGCCCCTTCATCGTCCTTCTTTTCCTGCAAAATGAACTTTGGAGGGGGTGAGATTCATTCATCCAAATGACCAAAGAGATCTTGGCTCCTTATAAAAGGAACAATCTGTCTTTTTCAGGTCAAGAAGTTGAAATTATTTAGCTTTTCGGAGACCAATTAACTAAGGAAATTAGAGGAAAAGCCTGACCGTGGAAAAGATGAATCCATTTGAAAGGATTGTAGGAAGAAAAGAAAGAAAATTTTTGGACCAAATTTTTTTTTAGCTCACGAAGAAATCAGTCACTCGAATATTCTGTCCTTTTTTTTGCAGAAAAATATGACAAATATATTATATTCCAGTGTTATCAGAAAACATTAAAAAAATCTAATCAAAAACTAAATATCAATGCAGAATTCGTTCAAAATTAAGTAAAAACGCGAAACAAGAATATGAATATTTCGAGAGAAACGATTTTGCAAATTGAGACAGCACAAGTATTAATTCTAGAGAGCAGAATATTCAGATCGACAGTAGAGGAGAGATTGATGTCTCTTCACATCGAGGAACCCAAAAAAAAAAATGAGAATCTTTTTAGGTTAACAAAAAAGGGGTTTTAGATTAATGGCAGCCTTTTTAGAATCGATCAACCGATTCTGAACTTGTAGAGAGGAGAAAAGAAATTTGATCCTAAAGGAGGGGATCAAATCTGAAGAAGAAAAGAAAAGGAAGGGATGTTGACGTCCTCACTAGAACAAAAATCAGAAAAGAAAGAAGAAAACGCAAAAATCAAGATTTGAAGGACGTATTTTCTTGACTTGAAAACTCAGATCATCTCCTTAGACATTCCTTGGATATTCCTTCTGAAAAAACAATCTCAGGCCAAATTTTAACACTGCTTTGAACGTTCACATGTGCAAGGAAGAAGAAGCACGATATAGGAAGAAAAGGGGCTGCAGGAAATCACGTCTGAATGTGTCAGCGTGTTTTTCATTGTATTAGGTTATAAGTATTGAGCTAATACAGAATTTTAGGGTACAAAATTACCCGCTAATAAGAAACAAAATTACAACATTTTTACATTTGGATCCTGATCCGATCCGGTACAGATGTCGGGTCTGGTCCTGCCCAGACCCAACTTGGGTCCAAGACCCAATAACGACTTCTTTTCACCAACAGGGGACCAAGCAGAGTCGACCCCAGCAGAGGCAGCAGCAAGGGAAGGCTCAGTCTGTGTGTCGAAGGTGCAATAAGAGCCATCATCAGGGCTCTTGGCCTTCAAGTGGGTCTGCTACGAGTGCCAGCAGCCCAGACATATTGCTACATATTACCCGAACAAGTTGGTTGTTCAGGGCGGTCAGCGGCAACAGGCACAGCAAAAGACGAACGGGAGAGTTTATGCTGCTATGACCACCGAGTAGGGCGATCAGGCCAACCTGATCAAAGGTATATTCGTAGTCGTTGACCATCTTGCTCGTGTTATATTTGATTCGGGGGCTACCCATTCATTTACTTCGTCATCTTTTGCGGGATTGCTTAACCTTGTTCCGTCAAGCTTAGAGAAGACTCTCGACATGATGTCTCTGATGGGCGTGTCTACTCGATGTGGGAAGTACCTTCCTACAATTCGAGTAATTATCAAGGGGCATGAGTTGTCTATCGACCTGGTCATATTAGACATGACTGTCTATGATGTCATTCTGGGTATGGACTGGTTGTTCAGACATAATGCCACTCTATAGTGTCGAGAGAAAAAAGTTTTGTTAGAGTGCCCCGATTTGTCTGTACTGGTGTTTCATGCTACTGAGCCTGAGTGAAGTAAAGGTTGTTTCAGCAATGAAGATTTTCAAGTGCCACAAGCAGCGTTATATGGTGTTCTTGGCCAGTGTATCCGCTACGAAGAGTCAGGAGACATCTTTAGCGCAGTTGGACGTGGTTCATGAGTTTCCGAATGTCTTCACAAAGGATTTATCGGGTTTGGCACCTCACAGGGAGATCGAGTTCTCGATCGAGCTAGTGTCTGACACGACACCAATGTCGCACGCGCTGTATCGCATGGCACTTGTAGAGCTGGTTGAGTTAAAGAAGCAGCTGCAGGAACTTCTTGACAAGGGTTTCATCAGGCCGAGTGTGTCACCTTGGGGTGCACAAGTTCTTTTTGTCAAAAAGAATGATGGGTCCATGTGATTGTAATACTCACATTTTTCGAAAAAAAAACTAAATAAATAAAAAAAAATCGGAGTTGGGTCGGACTCGGATCCGACCCGGACCCGCTAGGGTTATCGGGGGTGAGGGTTTCGTTAAACCCTTCTTCCCCGCCTGCGCCGCACGTCCCCCTTTCCCCCCTTGCGAAAACAGGAAACCCCATCAGGGTTTCCCTTTTCGGCTCCCTGATCCCCGTTAAAGGCATGTCGAGGGGAGGGAGGGCTTCCATTGCATGTGCTTCCCTCCTCCTCTCTCTCTCTCTCACTCCCGACGTGCGACTGCACCCCGGCGTCGACAACCTCGCGTCTGACGCCTCTCAGGGGAGCCTGACGCCGACACTCGCCGACTCTCAGGTAACCCCCTTACCCTCTCTTTTCTTCTCTTCTTTTGTTTCTTCGTCTTCTTCCATCCTTCCTCTGTCTGTCAGAGGGTCGGCAAGAGGTCGGCGACCCCTGCCGCACCCTCCCTGTGTCGCCAGAGGGCCGGCAGTCCCCTGTTGTGCCCCCCTCTCTCTGGTTGCCGGAAGGTCTGCAGGAGGCCGGCGGCCCCCTTTCATGCCTTCTCCCTCTCTCTCTGTGCTCGGTGGAGAGCCGACAGGAGGTCGACGGCTCCCTGCCGCGCCTTCCACCCCTCTTTCCCTTTCTGTTGCCTGCAAGCAGGGGTTCGTCCCCTGCCGCCTTGATTTTTGGTAGGCAGGGGCTCGCCCCCTGCCACCTCTGATTCCGACAGGCAGGGGCGATGCCCCTGCCACCTCTATGTTCTCGGCAGACAGGGGCTTGCCCCCTGCCGCCTCTCCGATTTCGGTAGGTAGGGACTCGTCCCCTGCCGCCTCTCTATTCTGGGTAGGCAGGGGACGCCCCTGTCAATTCTCTGTTCTAGGCATGCAGGGGTTTGCCCCTCTGTTGTCGGCAGGCAGGGGATCGTCCCCTGTCACTTCTGTAATTTCGGCAGGCAGGGGTTCACCCCTGCCGCCTCCCTTTTCCGGTCGGCAGGCAGGGGCGATGCCCTGCCTGATTTCCCTTTTCGGTAGGACCAAATGGGTCTTCGCTTGTTGGTAGGAGTTGTTAGTGCACGTCAGCGTGTGTTGGGACGTTGCAAGTTTAAAACCCTAAGGTATGTTGTATTTCGGGTTAGGGTCAGTCGGCCTTCGGGTTGTCGAGCCCACACATGTCGCCCCCTATTTCCAATTCATGGGTCAACCCCGACTCTGTAAATACTTTATGTATTTTAATAATCACTTTATTTGTTTACAGCTCGCACGACGGATCTCACTCATGCTCTACGGCCCGAGCTCCACATCACCTACACTCGTAGGCGCAGGCAGTGACGCAACCTTTCGAGGTAGGGAAAAGTTGCACGAGGACTTTGGATGAATTAAATATAGTAGTTGAATCCTGAGATAAGAATAATTGATATATTTTCATGCATGCGTAAATATGGATGAATATGACTTGTAATGGCCTCTCTTTACTTGACTTTATTTATCAGAAATTATGTGTTTCTTGTAGCCGCCACGTCTTGTATGCATAATATGAGTTCTGCAGTTAGTTACTGCCAGTAATCTTCTTTACTTGCTTCTTGTTGTCGTCATATTGCATATGTTTAGATTGGCTATCACATTCTGTTCTTGTTGTCGCCCTCAGGCAAGCCTCGCAGGGTGTGCAGGTGCACGTACCATATTTTGCGCCTTTTGGAAAGGTACCAAATTGTGTACAGGTGTTAAAGGCTCGAGAGGAGGTGCTTCCTTGTGCAAGGCCGACTTCTCGAGAACAAGATCCATCTTTATAAAGCTTGTGTTCCATTTATGCGTTGTCAGATACAACTAATTGTACCTCGAGTCGATTACTCAAAAAGGAATGATTGGATCCATGACGATCACAAGACTTGTTTGAGATTTTCATGTTTCGTAGTGATTGTTTATGCCAAGTTATATTATTGATTTTATGCCATACGAAACACAATGTTGGGGTTATCCTTCGTGAAACCCATGATCTACTGTCAACGTCGGACCTTTTTGACAGGTACGGTATGTTCACTACAATGAGTAGTATGACAGGTCGTTGGGCACCTCGAGCTGTGCAATAAGCACTCTTTTGAAATAAATAAAGATAATGATGTATGCCTCTACGGGCCAAATGCTCAAAGAGCTATGTATGTCAAGATTTAACCAAATGAATTGCAATATATCGAATGTTACCCTTTCATTGTAGTCGCACCTTTGGACAGATATGACCATACCTTTAAACAGGTATGTCTGGTTTGTGTTACGATGATTGGATGATGGGGTTGTGGCAACCTCGAAAAGTGCAAATAACACAATGTTGAGATCACATAAATGGTGATTATTCGCCTTCACAGGCAAGATGTTCGAGTTGGTTGAAAGACCAGAGCAAGCAGAATGGGTCTTCAGTTAACTAACACCTCATGCACCTATTCAAACCGCTGACTCCTGTCAAAAGAGAGGACGAGAAGGTACAAAACTTCGATGGACAGGTCCTTTAGTGGCAGGTCCTTTAGTGGCAGTTACGGGCAAAAGACTCGAATTCCCCAGTCATCGGAGTTAGAGAAAAGGGGCTACAAAAGGTAGCTTTAGACACTTCTGCAGAAATTGGATGCATCCTTTAGAACAAGTGGCCTTTAGAGGATTATCTATCGGTCATCGACTGTCCCCTTAGGAGTAGATTCAACTAGCTATTCGGGGTATGAAAAACACATGGCATAATAGACCCCCGAACTAGTCTTAGTTGTTTCTACGATTCGTGCCTTGTGCGTACCCGCAAGGCCAGCTAATATCGAAACATAAATTAATTTATTTTCATTGTTAGTCGAACTGTTTAAGCCTGTTGTGGCATTATACTTGTTAGTTAAACTACTAACGTCGTTCTTTACTTATAATAATTAGCTACCCGGGCTAGCTAACTGCTTATAATGATGCTTACACCTTGTGTTGTACATTCTCTTCAGTTTAGTTGTTCTTTGCTTATGTTGCTTATGCTAGAATAGATGTAATTTCTCGCAATTCAATTATACATGTTACCACTGTCTTTAATGAAATAAATTGTTTATCTTATGAATGTCCTGCTTTATTTATTCTACATTGTCTATTTATACACCTACCATTTCATGGGGAGGTGGCAAGTAGGACTTTACTAACGGTTGATGGCGCGATACAACATGGCTCGAGATCACCCTCTTTTTGTTGGTATCCTGACTATTCTTTGTGCATAAGGTTGGTTTGTAAGCTAACGTGCCCATAATTGTCAACTTGTTTTTCTGTCTAAAATAAAATTGCTTCTGCTTACGCTTTGAAAGATCAAAATCCTGAACTTTGAAAGGTTTTCTCTAAATGTTTTCAAAATTACAAGTTAAAATTTTACGGCGTTACAGTGACTGCATAGACTACCGCATGCTGAACCAGGTAATCGTGAAGAACAAATACCCTTTGCCCAGGATTAATGACTTGTTTGACCAGTTGTGTACGACAAAGGTATGCTTCGGATACCGGACTGGGCTGTGTCTTGATACAGCACGGGAAGGTCATCGCGTACGCTGCTCGGCAGCTGAAGGTGCACGAGAAGAACTACCCCATGCATGACTTGGAGTTAGTTGGAGTCCACTATTTTTATGAGGGTCAGTTGGGGTCGTTACAATTCTCGAGCATGTGTTTTTGGCACTTAGATGTTTTATTCGAGCACTTCATGGTTATAAATGTCAAAACATGTTCTTATGTATGACTTCAAATTTATTGTGTTTTTTGTTATATTGGACTTTGTTTTGTTTTTCTAATATTGTTAAATATTTTTAAATGATTTGAAATATTTATTTTAAAATGACTTTTTATGTCATTAGTGAGTATGATTTTATGAGATTTTGCTTAACTTGTGTTTGAATTTCTTTCTTTTTTCTTTAATGTATTCATATGTGAAACATAGAATATTTTATGTAGTATTAAAGATTTTATGTGGTTAAGGTCTTAGTGATCATAGATATCTTGTTATTTGAAATTTGAAAAAATGTTTTTTCATATTAACATATGATCCTTGTGAACTTGTGATTGTTAAAACATATGTAATAATACCATAATACCCGATAGGGGTATTATGGTCATTTCACAAAGTACCCCATAGGGGTACTTATTTTGTTTCTCGTATTTCACTATTTTTTATTTTTCTTTTTATTTTTATTTTTGTATTTTTTGGATACCGAAAAGGGGCCCCACAATGGAGTCGTTGGGGCCCCCAACGGTCACATATGTGACCGCTGGGGCCCCCAACGGTCACATATGTGACCGTTGGGGGCTCCCAACGACTCTATTGGGAGCCCCTTTGGTCTCCTCTTCTTATAAATAGGGGGAACCCCCCATGTATATGGTATTGCTCTTGAGAGCTTCTCTTCAATAATAGTGATATTATTTTTCATGTGTGTAGCCTTTTTATAAGGCCCTTTGTATATCCCTTAGTGGATTTTCTCTCTTGTGCTTGTTGCATTTGTCCGTGTGGGACATAGTGAATGCTTTAGCATTCTTGGTTTCTTCCGCTTATTTCATTACATGGTATCAGAGCCATAAGATCTTCTAAAGGTAAAATCTTGTCTCTCTCTACTTCCTTTCTTTCTCACATCTTCCTTGTGTAGCAATGGAAGTCAAGATCGATCTATCATTCAAACTCAATGGAAAAAATTACATGATGTGGGCATCCGCAATGGAGAATAATCTCAAAGGCAAGAAGCTTTGGGGTTATGTAATGGGAACCGTTCCGGAACCCCAACTTAAGCTCACAAAGATGGAAGGAGATCAAGAGAAAGCACTTGAAGGCGATGCTCGTCTCAAGGCCATTGAAGATTATAATCATCAAATGGAAGATTGGGAGAGCAACCATGCAAAAATCCTTGCATGGTTTATGAATAATGTCGAACTTAAGGTATGTGCAAATATTGCAAAATTCCGCCGGGCAAATGAAGCTTGGTTTTTTATGAAGGGTATGTTTACCCAAAAGGATCTTGCAAGAGCTTATTTCTTGCAAGAAAAAGTAAGAACCACAAAACAAGGCGACATGAGCATACAAGATTACTATAGTGCTCTAAATCCTTTGTGGGATGAATTGGCTCTTTTAGAGCCTAAATGGGTATCTATGGAGGATGTGGTTCTAAGACAAAAACAAATGGAACAAGATAGATTGTTTCAATTTTTATTTGGGCTTCGTCCCGAATTTGAACAAGTGAGATCCTCACTTCTCCATAGATCCACGTTTCCTCCCTTAGAAGAAGCTATTGCCGAGATTACTCAAGAAGAGACTAGGCATAGCATGGGTAAAAGCATAGAGGAAGTTTTTGCCGTATCTAAACCCGGCAATCATGTTAAAACATACAAACCACCTCATTTTGGTAAGCAAGGGAGTGGTGGAAGAAAAATGATTATATGTCACCATTGTTATGAGCCGGGACATATTAAACCCGTTTGCCCAAAGCTAAATGGGGCATTCAAGCCAAAGGTGGCTTCCGTTGAAGAATCCACCACCAAAGAAGATGACGGCAAGAACGGGGATCTCAAAGACACTCTTGGACAAATCTCCTTGGCTCTTCAACAAATCTTAAAGGTCACTTCTTCCACCTCCGGTGCCGCCATTGCCTCATCATCACCTCCCGGTACGTACTCTTGGATTTTAGATTCCGGAGCTTCTTTTCACATGACCCCTCATGAAAATGCATTAACCAATGTGCACACCAATTCAAAAATGTCTTATGTCTCTACGGCCGATGGAACTTTTCTCAAAATAAATGGTGTTGGAACTCTTGATTCTAAAAATGTTCAAAATTTTCTTGTTCCAAAAGTTAGAATAGTTCCAAAATTAAATCTTAACCTCTTTTCCGTTTCTCAAATAGCCGACCATGGATGTGAAATATCTTTCTCACCCCAAGGGTGCTTTGTGCAGGATCTCCGGTCCGGGAAGCGGATTGGGCAAGGCCATAGGAAGGGAGACCTTTATTTTATGGATAATTTAATGCTTCCAAATACCTCATTTTGTACTTATGTCCAAGACAAAAATATTGAAACTTGGCATAAAAGGCTTGGACATCCAAGTTACTCTAAAATGTATCTTTTTCCTTTTGGACACAAGTTTTGTAAAGAAAAAGATATCAATTGCAAAGATTGCATTTTTGGCAAAATGAAGTCTACTTCTTTTCCTATTAGATCCTTTGTGACAACAAGACCTTTTGAATTGGTGCATTCCGATGTTTGGGGGCCATCTCCGGTTCTATCTAAAGGTGGTTATTCATATTATGTTACTTTTATTGATGATTATACTAGATATGTATGGATTTATTTTCTTAACTTTAAATCGGAAGTTTTTAACTTCTTTAAAGAATTCCATGCAAAAATCCAAAATCAATTTCAAAGTCAAATATCCATTCTTAGATCCGATTCGGGTGGAGAATACTTATCAAATGATTTTCAAGCATATCTAAAACAACATGGCATTTGTCATCAAAAATCTTGCCCAAGAACTCCTCAACAAAACGGTCTAGCGGAAAGAAAACATAGGCATATTCTGGAAACCACTAGATCCTTACTCATTTCTAAAAATATTCCTAAAAATTTTTGGGCCGAAGCCGTGTTAACCTCCACCTATTTAATCAATAGGATGCCATCTTCAAAATTGAATAATATCTCTCCTTATGAAAAACTTTTTAATATGACACCCGACTACAATCGTCTTCGGATTTTTGGGTGTAAATGCTTTGTTCTTTTACATAAAAGAGATAAATTGTCACCTAAAGCAATAGAATGTGTATTTTTAGGATATGGTGAAAATCAAAAAGGCTATAGATGCTTTGATCATAAAAACAATAAGTTATTTGTCTCCAAAGATGTAACCTTTTTAGAAGATGAAAATGGATTTGACATATTGGAAAAATCAAATGAAATTGATTATATGTTTATCAATGATCTTTTAGAAGATTCAAATGATGACTCTTTGAGTCATCCGGAAATTTTAGAAAATACTCATGATTCTCATGATGATGATGTATCACCAACTAATGGTGACAATCTCCAAGTATACACTCGGCGTGAGGAAGCCCAACCTATTAGTGCTTTAGAAAAATTCTTGCGGCTTAATGAACCCCTAGAAGAAACCTCCCTTAGGCGTTCTTCTAGAGAATCAATTCCACCTAATAGGTTTGTCTCATATGAAACTCTTTCACTTAAATATAGAGCTTGTCTAATAGCCTTGCATTCTTACTATGAACCCTCCCATTATAATCAAGCAAAAAGTATACCTCATTGGGTTGAAGCAATGAAAGTTGAACTAGATGCTTTAAATAAAGCTAAAACTTGGGAAATAGTTCACCTTCCTCCAAATAAGAAAGCTATAGGATGTCGATGGGTCTACAAAGTCAAAACAAAAAGTGATGGTTCCCTAAAGCGCTATAAAGCTAGATTAGTTGCTAAGGGATACTCACAAGAATATGGCATCGATTATGAGGAGACTTTTGCTCCCGTGGCTCGCATGACAAGCGTTAGAACTTTAATTGCGGTAGCATCATCTAAGAAATGGCCTATATTCCAATTAGATGTTAAAAATGCCTTTCTTAATGGTCAGTTGAATGAAGAAGTATATATGGATCCTCCGTCGGGAATCAGTGTTAACCAAGGTCAAACCCTTCGGTTATTAAAAGCCTTATATGGTCTTAAACAAGCCCCTAAGGCTTGGTATGATAGATTTAGTGCTATCATGTTACAATTGGGATTTCGCTCATGTTATACTGACACTGCTCTTTTTGTTAAAAATGCAGGTAATAGTATCATCATCCTTCTGCTTTATGTTGATGATATGATCATCACTGGCAATGATGAAAGCGGTATTCTTAAAGTTAAAAATATGTTAAAACATAATTTTGATATGTCTGATCTGGGTTTTCTCAGGTACTTTCTTGGCATAGAAGTTGCATACTCTCCTCGAGGGTATATACTGTCACAGATGAAGCTTGCTGCAGACATATGTTCCAAATCTGGGATTTCAGATGATAAAAAGGTGGAGACTCCCGAGGTTATCAATGCTAAACTACGACTGGAGGATGGAGTTCTGCTGGACGATCCTACGCCCTACAGGCAACTCATAGGCTCCCTCACCTATCTGACTATCACCAGGCCCGATATTGCTCATGCTGTGCACTCTGCAAGCCAATTTCAGCATGCTCCTACATCTGTGCATATGAGTGCTGTGCTCCGGATCATTCGATATATTAAAAATACTTTGACTAAAGGGCTATTCCTATCCTCAATCTCTTCCTTAGATTTACTAGCTTATACTGATGCTGACTGGGGAGGAAACCCAAATGATCGAATCTCAACTACTGGCTTTTGTGTATTCCTAGGAGATTCGCTAATTGCTTGGAGGTGCAAGAAACAGCAGAAAGTCTCATTGTCTTCTACTGAAGCAGAATACAGGGCTATGGCAACCACTACAATGGAGCTGGTGTGGCTTCGAAGTCTTCTTCAAGATATGGGAGTCGAAATTACCGGGGCTTCGAAGCTTTGTTGCGACAACAAAAGTGCTATCTACATTGCCAGCAACCACACTTTCCATGAGAGGACGAAACATATTGAAATGGATTGTCATTATGTACGTGATGAATATCTTCGTGGGACAGTAACACTGCCATATGTCACTTCAGAATATCAACTTGCTGATTTCTTCACCAAAGCCCTGCCTGCTCCTCGCTTCTTGTTCCTCCTTGGCAAACTTTCGGTCATTCCCCCGTAAAGTTTGAGGGGGGGTGTTAAAACATATGTAATAATACCATAATACCCGATAGGGGTATTATGGTCATTTCACAAAGTACCCCATAGGGGTACTTATTTTGTTTCTCGTATTTCACTATTTTTTATTTTTCTTTTTATTTTTATTTTTGTATTTTTTGGATACCGAAAAGGGGCCCCACAATGGAGTCGTTGGGGCCCCCAACGGTCACATATGTGACCGTTGGGGGCTCCCAACGACTCTATTGGGAGCCCCTTTGGTCTCCTCTTCTTATAAATAGGGGGAACCCCCCATGTATATGGTATTGCTCTTGAGAGCTTCTCTTCAATAATAGTGATATTATTTTTCATGTGTGTAGCCTTTTTATAAGGCCCTTTGTATATCCCTTAGTGGATTTTCTCTCTTGTGCTTGTTGCATTTGTCCGTGTGGGACATAGTGAATGCTTTAGCATTCTTGGTTTCTTCCGCTTATTTCATTACAGTGATTGTCTTAAATACACATTAATAAATGAGTTTGTCTATTTGTGCATAAGGAATTGAGCATGGTTTCTTTGTACAAAAAAAATTCTTTTATGGGAATTATGCACTCATTCATGTGCAATTTATGTTGAACTCCTCTATGAGGTTTATGAAAGATTTTTAAGTGTGCTTTTTAAAATTATTAAAAATATTTATGTTATTGTGTGTTCTCTTGTTGACCCTTTGTGATTGTGCCCATTTGGGAGGTAGTTTTATTGCACTTGAATGGTTTGTGCCTTGTGGTTGTGATGTTTCTTAGATCCATGGCTCCTTAAGGAACGTTATCTTACATGTTCTTTACATTATGTTAGCTCATATGAGTTTTAAATATTATGCATTTAGCATACTTGGTATTAATAAAATTTGTATTTTTTGAGAACCTTTTCTGCATTTGCTATTTGTGGGTTTTAAAAGTGTACCCTTTGTGGGTCACTTTTGTCTGTGTTCATTTTATATTTATTAATGGGCATTCTTGTTAAAGACTCTCATTGGTGGACATTTTATCTTGTCATATGATTGCATGCTTTTGCTAAACTTATTTGAGGATTTCACTTGACTTGAAAATTTTGTCCAATCGGTTCTTGTTCTTTGGAATGTGTCTTTCAAGAATTTTCTATTTTCCTCTTTATATAACTTTGTTAGTTCATCACTCGCCTTTCAATACATCTATTATTATTTGTTTGGCGTTATCGAGCTGAATTGTATACACTTTTGTGTTGTGTAACTAGAGATACTTGTTGTGGTGAGTTATGTGTACACTTTTGTCTTCTTGTAAGTACAAATTGTCAATATTTTTTTCTCTGACTGATAGTTGATTGACCTCTGGTTCTATGAGTGTGTTGTATCACTTAATTGTTTTTTTGGCACCTCGGTGTTGTGGAACCAGAGTTAGTTGTTGAGGTGGGCCATGTGTGCACCTTTGTCTTCTTGTTAGTATAGATTGTCAATACAATTATTTTTGTGCACCTCGATGTTGTGGAACCAGAGTTAATTGTTGAGGTGAGTTATGTGTGCACCTCTAACTTTTTGTCAGTATAGATTGTCAAGTTTATGAATGTTGTATTGGAACTTGTCTTGGCTTTGACTAACAGTTGATTGACCTCTAGTTCTACAAGTGAGTTGTATCACTTAATTGTTTATTTGGCCTTTATTGTTTATTAGATGCTCATATCAATTTTTGTTAGTGGTGGCTCTATTGTTATTTGTTTGTGACCATTTTATTGCAAAATGTATTGCTTTGATTTGAATATTGTTTTCAAATATTCTTGCTTACTGACATCAGTCTTCATTACAGTATATTTGTCTATCTTGCTTTCTCCACTTTTTCCTTTTATTTGAGTGATTTCTTTTGGATAAGAGATTTTTGTTTATCAGTTTTACAACCATGGTTGTAGTGAGCTATAGCCGATGTTATTGTTTGCAGTTTTACAATCATTTGAGGTGAGGGATGTGCACCTCTTGTGGTTGTAACTGATTTGTATTGTCAAATAAACAATATTATTGGTGCATGGTCACTGGTATGGTTATTGTTGACATTTGTGTTTGATCTCTTGTTCTATGTGCTAATACACTTGAATTCTGAGGTTTTTTAGGTAGGAGGTCAAAGAGGTAGTTGCTTGTGGTGAGAAAATTGGAGTTGAGATTTGCAAATATAATTCATTTTGTTATAATTTGTTGAATGCGGAATTTTTAAAATCTCTCCAAGAACTTTCTAATCTTTTTCGTTGCCCACTTTTCCTGTATGGAAAATGTTTATCCATTGAAAAAATTTCATGCATTATCATGTGCATTGAATATGCTGTAATTGCATGTTGGATATATATGTTGAATTGGATATATATGTTGAAGATATTTAGATTTATTTTATGTTGGTTATCTTGCATTTTTTTGATAAATTTAATTAATTCTTCTTTTTTGTGAGCTCCTTTGAGTTCTTATACAACAACAACAACTACGCCTTCATCCCAAAACAATTGGGGTCGGCGATATGAACCAAAAAAGAAAATCACTCTGGGTCTTCCACATGAATCCTTCTCCTTTGAGTTCTTATATTTAATATATTTGTTGTCATATGAGTTGTATATTATTTGACATACTCAAGCCTTTAGGACTTTATAGATAATTTTTTTATATCTTATTGATATTTTATGTCTAATATATGTTCAGAATTTATGTTTTCTTGAAAAATATGTTGGTATTATGATTATAGTTGTCTAATTGTAAAATTCTTAAGAATTGATTTTGAAGTACATTCCTTGTGTTTATCCTTAATGGCTATTGTACCTTGCTTGAATTATTACTAATGTTTCTAAAATCTTAAAATTATAGATTAAGGTGCATATCTGATTTATTTTTAAAATTGTTTAAGTTTATAGTATCGCTATGTTTTGTTGAGGAACTTAACCATCCTCGCTTCATATATATGAATTAATCATAGTTATTCTTGTTCAAAATATATATATTTGTTTTGAATCTAAATACATGTATTTTATATCTATTTCTTACACCGTTGGGTTAAAACGTTTTTTGTTTAATAACTATTTGGTAAGAATATCTTTCTTTGTATGGTTGGAACATTTGTTTTGTTTTGTATTGTCTGCAGGTTCTTAAAGATGTTATGGGTTAAGACAAAAATTATATCTTTGATGCATCATGAAGATGGAGATAGAGAAGATTATCATTGAAGACTTGGATCCTTTCCTTTGTTTTCTTTTTGTATTTTCAAACTTTTAGTGTTTGCACCATAAGTTTGAAAGAGGGTGATAAAAAATATATACTTATATATATAATTTTATTATATTACGAATATATATATATATATATTTGTAATATAATAAATATATATATATATAATTTTGTTGTAATAAGTTCAGTCTTTTTACCTTTTGTATATAGGTCTGTCCTATAGGGATAATTTTTTATTTATTTTTGTTTTTTATATATTTTTTAATTGCCTTGGTTTTGAGGGGCTCCTTTAGTTAGGCTCTTTTTATACAAAATTATATATATTACGAATATATACATATATATATATATATTTGTAATATAATAAATATATATATAGATATATAATTTTGTTGTAATAAGTTCAGTCTTTTTACCTTTTGTATATAGTTCTGTCCTATAGGGATAATTTTTTATTTATTTTTGTTTTTTATATATTTTTTAATTGCCTTGGTTTTGAGGGGCTCCTTTAGTTAGGCTCTTTTTAGACTAGTCAACATAGAGTTTACTAGTCAGTGTTCAACAGCTCTATTTCTAGTTGTTGGACTGTTCCAACAGCTGTATTGACACTACCTCTTACGTATAAATAGGGGTAAAAACCCCATTTATTTCTAATGTTTTTCCTAAGCATTCTACTCAATAAAGATAATATTTTTATGTTCTTGTGTTATTGTTTTGAATCTTTGAAGTCTTGTATGTGCACTTTGTGCTTGTGTAGTGCCTTAGTGCTTTTGATTTTGTTCTTTATTCGACTTGTAATAGTGTGTGTACTTTGTATTTGTTTTTCTGCATATTTCATTACACAGATCCATGTCGTGTCATATCGACACGCGATTCACCCCTTGAGGGTTACGTCTTTATGACATAGGTTAGCAGTTGTCTATAGAGACTCGGTCTCTTGCTTTTTCTCCCTTGTAAGACTACTTTGCCTTCTCCTAAAACAGTTTCCCTTCCAATTTTAGAAACATACTCCTAAAGAATTTTTTGTGGAGCTGAAACTTTTCTTAATAGATCAAAAAAGAGAGAACAAGAAGAAAACTGAAAAAGGTGCGAGTTTAGATTAAATAAAAAAAGAAACAAAAAGGCAACAATTAAAAAAATATTGAGGTAAAAAAAATACAGGCGACGTAACCTTAAAAAACGAAATGCCTTTTCAAAATTCCACTCTGAGTTATATGGAATGGACCAGATGCACCATAGATGCTAATTGTGTGGTCAGATTGCATTTTCAAATAAGCAATGGGCCTATGGCAGATCACCTTCACCATGGGGTCAATGAATGGCAGCCAGGAGAATGTAGAAGCCCATGAAGAGCTTGGAGGGTCACCAAGTTAAGCCACACTCTAAAGATAACACTACAAACATTAGGAAAGGATTGGAGAGATTAGTTTGATCATACTACAATTTAATTGGGCCCCAATGTCCTTTGGAATGGAGGACCCTTTCCAAGGTCTATCACCTTTGCTTGATTAGTCTCCTGCCACAAGCCTCAACAAACATCATGAAAGCAAATGGGAGCCATATACCCATTTTTATGTACTTTCCTCGAGCCCTACATGTTAATGCTATACATGCTCAATGATTGCCCATCCTTTGGGAATAATGAACTAGCATGGTTGCATGGCTAAGACATAGTTTTTAATCCTGCATACCGCCACAAATTAATATGGTGTAGCTAGATTAAATGAGGGAGGAGACATCATCCTTGATTTGGAGTTGATGGCTCCTCACCTCATGGAGGTATCATCAGGAGGCAAACAAAAAGTCCTTCTCGATGCACATCTGAGCACTGCCTCTCTCTCCATCCATTTATCGAATGAAACTTTTGCGCTAGTGCTCCTCTCATCAATAGCTATGAATTGTTGTCTATAATCATATATTATTATGCTGAATGTTTGGACAAACATCTTGTCACTTCCAACACTTTCTGAAAGCATGTTCACATTTTTTACTTCAAAAGAAGGGGGACAAAGCAAAAAGCATAACAAACGAGAGTTAACAAAAGTTCCCGGAATGGCCTAGAACCTTTTGCCAATTATTGGATCTATGAAACATTAAACAGCCTAGATACTGGTGAATGTAGTGCATATGAAAGAAAAACCTTCCAATGGTACAGTTTGCATGTATATAAAATCATAAACTGCATACAATAGCATCATGAATTAATAAAATAAGGATTTGGCTCGGCAACCCACCTAGAAAGTAAAACTACTGGATGCTGTGCTGCATTAACAACATCTGAAAACTGTACTTGAAGTGCCTCTGGAACCTGTGTCGTGTATGCTGAAGCATTAGTAACAATTTCTTTAGTATACAAGTGCTACATAACACCATTCTCTCAAAGAAATGAATACAACAATAAACAACGGTGTATGTGGGTAAAATGCCCTCATGAAGAAAGTAAATGGACTGGTCATTTCCACTATGCTTCTGTAATACACAAACCCAGAATTAGATCCTCCCACCATGGGAGGTTCAATACAGATGAAAGAAAAAAAAAAGTCTAAAGCAGCTGTCATCAAGTGGAATTAGTTGAAAAGGTTGCAAACGAAGGCAATATGAAAAGCCAAACATTTCTGTCTTTAGTGAATGTTAGGGGAAAATAAAACTGACATGCACAACCTGACACAAGCATACACGCACACAAACACATGTACTCATGTATATGCATACACATTGTCACAACACATTATGAAGACAATTTTAGATAATTCAACCACACTATTTGGTTAAAAAATACTATGACCCTACCAGCGGTGTTTCTCCCTCTCCAGAATCGGCAAGAACATGTCCAGACATCAGCAAAAGCCAGTAAATTTCCTCCAACATGCGGGTGGGATCAGTTCTTCCCCGACCCTGAGTTATATAATATATTAGAAATTTGACTAGAAACAAGAAGCACAGAAACATACTTTAGATGTTCAATAGAAAGGCATTACTAAATATCTAGCAACTTCAAACTCAGCAGATAATACAAAAGATGGAAGTTTAAGTGGGAACTCCATAAATAAGCTGATCAGCCTGATCCTTACCTTAAGATCAAGATTTGGTGAAAGACAGAAAATTTACCTAGCTACAGTACCATACAGACCTAGGGAGGTAAACGGTTCAAATTCGGATCGGATGTGGCCAATACCATATCAGACTAATTTGATGTTGGCTAAATGGATTCAAATTCAGATTTGGATGGTGAATAGTTCATACCAGATCTGCTTTTTTACATTTAAACGGATTTGAACATCCGTCAAATTTGGTTATTTATCAAATTCGGTAGCAAAAAACCAAAACCATATCCACATCAGATTATAATCAGATACGGTTTTGGCTTACCAAATGCAACTAAACGAAATCAAATTCGGTCAGATATCAGATAAAATCTGATTCATTGACATCACTATACAGACCTGATTGAGCAAGGTAACCCTCTCAGAAAATGCCTTCAGAAGCAGAGGGATGGTGATGTCAGCTGCTGCACGTCCAATAAGAGCATAGGAGCATAATGTTTCATCTCTTGCTGAAAATACAAAACAAATCCAAGCTAGTTGAGCTCCTTTATGACTTTTTTAGACAGTTAGTCCTCCAAAAAAACTCACCAAGGTATGCAGATCATAACACAAAAAATAGGATTTTAAATGCATAAAGCAAGAAATGAATGTTCAAGCAAATACCTGAAATATAAGCCTGAAACTGCTCATGGCCATTGTCTTCTTCATAAGCAGAATCAGCGGCAGCTACAATATAGAATAAACACAATCTCACATTATTCAAACACCTTCTAGCATGAACAAGAATAATGACCCTATAGAGCAAAAACTGCAGGGAAGAATAGCAGTAATCTAAATGTCACAAATCAGAAAATACCCTTAAGTTCAAATTCCAAAATGGTGCCAAAAACAGCAGCAGCTTCAGTTATTCCTATAGGCAAAGGGGTGTTCTTATTTAGCTCTGTAGGCTGTGAACAGAAGAGCAGAAAATATTGATACCTTGTAATTCCACAACATAGAAAAAAGCTTAAACATAATCAACATTCCTTTGCATAGAGAGATAGGAGCATTAAAAAAATTATAATAAATAACAATAACAAACATGAATCAGTTATAAGAGGTACTGAGCATCAATGATCTATTCATCCCATGGACAATTTATTAAAGAAATTCTAACCAGAACTGATTCTTACAAGTACCTCCAAAAGGACAGCCCATATGTCCATTAAAATATCCAGAGCCTCCATGCTCCAAGTCTCCTCCTCATCACCAGCAGATGCCTGTGCTTTAATGGCTTCACAAGTTAATCCAGATAATAGAGCAAGGGTGCCATAAGGTCTGAAAATGAACAGATCCATAAACAATTAGAACTTCACGGCCAAGATGCCTGTGCTCGTTGGCACTGCACCACTACAAGTACCAGAAAAGATACCATGCTGAGTAACTAATAATAAATTGTGCAATTTTACTAACCGAATTGACTTAAGGAGTTTGTCAAACACCATGCGAGATGTAATTGTTGCCAAGGAGAGTAGTGCACGACAACCATCAAGCAGTTCACTGAAATAAAAAATCAACACATGCAGATGGAAGCCATTATGTGGATATAGTATGACTTTCATTTATATGGAGAACTAAATAGCAGCAAACCTTTCACTTTTTCCATGTCTGACTGCTGCTGCAATGACGTTTGGAGGATCAATCCACTGGATGATTCCAGAGAGCATTTGTAGCATGTGCCTTTCTTGCATTTGTCCATCATCTAAAATATTAAGGTGAAATGTAAGTGCTTTACAAGATTTCGGCTAAAAATATAATACATTAACTATCAAAACCTCTAGAAATGGTTAAGCCTGAAGCACATGATGCTAAGGCTGAACATCATAATCCATATGAATGAAATAATGCTTTCCATTGAAAAAATATAACACTTCTAAATTTGAATTTCTATGCAGAGAAAAGAACAAAATAATGATGGTACCAGTGTTGTTCATTTCCAATTAAAGTGGTCACCAAAAGATGAAGTGAAATGACACCCTAAATTAATCTTTAAAAACAAACATAGCCCTTCATATAGACATTAAAGGTATTCTCTTAGGATATGTAACAAGAAATAAAACTCGCGTCAAATGGACTATGTAATATCAACATTGTCTCCAGGGTTTGGTTAATTAACAATCTGCAAAATTGAAGTAATAGGGGGAGCCACGGAAGCATGCTAGTCATACCAACTTATTAAATGCAAGCAACAAACATCACAAATGAAAAGTATCAGACCATTTACTTTTCAATATGTAAACAGATTTAACATGAACCGTTTATACACAAAGGAAAGCATCTATCATGCATCTTACTCTCATCAGAAAAGTGAAACACTGAAATTTTGTATTCTTGTTAAAAAACTTTCCAATGTTTGACAGGTTATTTGCTATATAAAAAGCTAGATCTCCCCATTACATATGTTCCCATAGCAATGTCCAAGAAAATCCTTTCCTGGTCCATTTCCAGCTATAAATGTCTAATATCCAGATCATTCCCATGACTAAAGCGGGAAACTCACAACACTTAAGCAAGAAACAAGCTGTGCGTGCATTTGTCAGAGACAAATTAAAAAAAAAACAGTAATTTTTCAGTGCTCCCCAAGACAGAAAATACATTAAGAAAGATGGAACCTTGGGTGGTCTTGCGGTAGCACAGCTATAAAGGATGGATAGATGAGTTGAACCAATGCTTTATTAAATATCGTGTTCTCTACTATCAGAGAACATGACCATGACAATGGAATTAGATCATTGGTATCTAGTTATAAAATAGATACTTTCACACATTGCAAATTTCAGTTTCAGGCTCTAAATCACATAAAATATTCATGACAGGATTAGTGAAAATCTTTTGATATCAACAGGTAAAAACAACGCTTCAACATTAACAACATAACAAAATTTTTGGATAAAAAATCTTTTGAGGAAAAGTTCTTAAGTAACCAGAAGAAAAATATATATATTTTAATCCAAAAAAACTACTAAAATGACCTCGCCATTGACATGAAAAAATACCGAACTTATATTTAGATACCAAGCCCATATTATGATTGAAAATGCCACATTGCATGAAAATTTTCCATCCAAAACACTGTTGTTGAATGAGAGATTGACAACGAAGGAGGTTACTTTCCATTCAACATCATTCTTGGTAGCTGACACATCACAGTGCCATCTTATGGCAATGCTATTCTCAGTAGCTAATACTTTGGGAGACTTACAAAGTGTGAAATTTGTAGATAAAGAAACGCTGCTAGCATTTTACTGCCATATACTTTGAAATTGTGAACAAGACAACCAATATGCCTAAGAAAAAAAGAAAAAAGAAGGCTACCAAACTATGTTAGTCTTAAAATGCCTCTTGAGAATGTTAAAATATACATGTTAAAAAGGAAATATGCTTTTAGTTGTGGTAGTCATATGTAATTAGTGAAAAATAGAGGGACTCTTTTTGTAACCCATTATTTACTAATTCCTTTTTAAGGAGGGATTAGGGTCTAATGACAGTTAACAAGTTTCCCTCTTCTCTCTCTTCTCTCTCTTCTCTCTCCTCTCTCTTTTTGTTTTCTTCTTTTCTTTTCTAGGGCTTCCTGATGCCGTGTGTGTGGGGGTGTCATCTGGTCGCTAGATCTTGTCACGCCTATTTCAACATGGTATCAGAGCCGCATCCCCTCCTGGGATACAGTTTATGATCGTGGGTCGTGTGATGTTGTTGTGACTGATTGTGGAAAACTGCAGCAAGTGTCGTGAAACGTGGAAGCACTCAGATCGTGGGTCGTGTGATGTTGCTGATCTGATTCGATTCTCTGTGTTGTCGGCACAGATTTTTACATGATAAAAAATTTTGATCTTTGTCGATGATCAGATCTGGTGGGAATCTGATCGGTGTAAATTGATTGGATGTTGCGGGCCTCAAAACAAATGATCTTTGACGTGTGGATGGTGGAGAAGTTCAGATCGAGTGAAGATCTGATGCAGAGAAGTCGTGAAATCAGATCAAGCAGAGATCTGATCCAGTGAAGGACGTAAGGGATTTGTTCTGTGTGTGTCAAACGTTGATCTGGAATCAGATCTGACGTCAGAATCTGTGTGTTGGTGTTGGTGGAGCCAGGCCTATATCAGATCTGACGAGTCTAAAAGTCGATCTGACGTGTTTTTTTTCTTGCTATTGCAGATTTGATTAGTCAGGTATGGTAACTGTTTGTGATTCAGCCAAGATGACATCTCGGTTGTCAAAAGATGGTGATCAAGAAAGGGAACTGGTTGGAGAGTATAAAGCATTTGCGAACCCCTTCTCGTATGGGTCCTCTGTCAAGCTAGATGACTCGAACTACGAGAGGTGGTCCCAGACGTTTATGATGTCCGTTTCTGGTCATCGAAAAAAACATGTTATGTTAGAACCGGAACCACCCGATAAAACTGAAAAATACAGCACATGGGATGAAGATAACGACATCGTTATGTCGTGGATGATGAAAGGCGCATTGCCCCATATCGCAGATGGTCTTATTTACTACAACACTGCGAAAGAAATATGGGACAACCTTCGAGATACGTATTCTCACGAGACCAATGTGAGCCGCATCTTACAAGTCGAGCAAGAAATTTACCAACTGCAACAAGGAGATCAGTCGCTAGCCCAATATTATGCATCTGTAAAATCTGCGTTTGAAAGGTTGAATGCACATAGTCCTCTTTGTTGTACTATACAGAAGTCCCATCAGGAGCAAACCATGGTTACAAGATTCCTGACTGGACTATCATCTGATTTCGCAGTTGCAAAGGTTCAGATGTTGACAGGATCAGATGTCCCAACTCTTGTTGAAGCCTACAATCGCCTGAGCAGACTAGCTATCACCCTTCCGCAGACTCATTTTGACTCACAAACATTTGCTCTTGTAGTCACCCCAGGTCAGGGAAGGGGAAATTTCTTCAATACACGTGGTAGAGGCAGAGGAAGAGATAGATTTCAGTGTACCCTCTGTGGCAAATTAGGGCATCTTGAGGACCGGTGTTGGGATAAAAATGGTAGACTCCCTGCTTCTTCTCAGACATCAAGTGTGTCCAAGGCCCAAATTGTGAAGCTTAACATAGAGATTCCCTCTAGTCCCTCCAATGACTCAGTCACTCTTAGTCGTGCAGAGTATGAAAAATTTGTGTCTCACTGCCCTTCTAGTTCGGACGCAGTTACTCCTATTGTTGATATTGCTTGCTCCGCAGGTGAAGGATTAAATCACCAAGGTAGTAGATGGATTATTGATTCAGGGCCTCTAGACACCTGTGTGGGTCTTCAAAAAAAAATTCCAAGCTAGACCCCATGGGTGAACATCACAAAGTTGTCCTTGCCGATGGGAGTTCATCTCCCATTGTGGGACAAGGAAATGTTTTCATCTCTCCTTCTCTTCAGTTGACAGATGTCCTTCATGCACCTTTCTTTCCTCAAAATTTATTGTCGGTTAGTCGTATTGCAAAAGAGCACAATTGTAGAGTGATTTTTTATCCTTTGTGTTGTATGTTTCAGGATTTACTGACGAGGAAGAGGATTGGTGGAGGCTATGAAGGAGGAGTCTACTATCTTCATCAACCACTAGGAGTCGTGCATGCCGTGTCTGAGACATCCTCCAGTTCTTATCAATGGCACCTTCGTCTTGGTCATGTTCCATTGCCAAAACTTCGTCGAATTCTTCCTCAAATTTCTCCTTCTACCTCATTCCAATGTGAAGCCTGTCAGTTGGGTAAACACCACAGAAGTTTTTTTCCTTCAAGTCAGAGTCCATCGAACCAAAGATTATTTGAGCTTCTTCACGTTGATGTATGGGGACCTAGTAGAGTTCCTAGTAGGTCCCAGTGTCGTTCTTATTTGGTCATTGTCGATGATTTTTCCAGATTGTCATGGGTATTAATAAAAGACAGATCGAAAGTTCATTAAATCCTTATGTCTCTCATTATTGAAATAAAAACTCAGTTTGATTCTCTTGTCAAGATCATTCGCACTGACAATGCTCTCGAATTTAAAACCAATGAGTTACTACTGTTTTATAATAATTGTGACATTCGACCTCAAACTACTTGTGCCCATACCTCCCAACAAAATGGGGTAGCCGAAAGGAAGCATAGACATCTTCTAGATGTTGCTCGCAGCCTTATGCTACAATCATGTATGCCTCCTTCATATTGGGGAGATGTCATTCTTATAGCCTGCTACCTTATCAATCACATGCCTTCATCCTCGTTGGGAGAACAAATTCCTGTGAAAATCCTATATCCCAATGCACCTCTTTTCTCGATCTCTCCCAAGATGTTTGGGTGTGTGTGTTTTGTTCATAAACTAGGGCCTCAATGAGACAAACTATCGGCTCAAGCCATAAAATGTATCTTTGTGGGCTATCCAAAAAATCAAAAGGGGTACAAGTGTTATGATCCCATTGCTCGTAGAGAGTATGTCAGTGCGGATGTCTCTTTCTTTGAGTCCATTCCTTTCTTTTCAAGTACTGCCTCCAGATTACTATGTGATCAGGGTGATGCTATGCCATTACCTATCCCCCCTCTTTGGAGTCAATTCCTATGAGCTTTCCTACATCTCACACTCAATCACGGTATCATGATCCTCCTCTGGTATACTCTCGTAGATCTCCTCCGGAATCAGAACCTACACTACCTTCTTCCTCAGAAGTAAGTCCTCCAGCTACCATGACTGAATCATCTATTGTGGATGATAATTTGCCCATCGCTATCAGGAAAGGTAAAAGGCAATGCACCTTACATCCCATTTCTAAGTTTGTTACAGATGAGAGACTTGGGAGTCACATGAAGCAGTTCATCATAGCTCTATCTGTTGAATCTCTACCTCTTAGTCACCATCAAGAGGTCGTAGACCCCAAATGGAAAGTTGCTATGCAAGATGAGATTGAGGCCTTAATTACACGGAACACTTGGGAGTTGGTCACTCCTCCAGTTGACGCTGATATTGTTGGGTGTAAGTGGGTCTATACCATTAAGTACAAGTCAAATGGCTCAATTAAACGGTACAAGGCCAGGTTGGTGGCAAAAGGGTACACCCAGAGGTATGGAATAGACTTCTTCGAAACGTTTTCTCCTGTGGCACACCTTGGTACTATTCGGCTAGTAATATCAGTGGTTGTACATAATGGATGGAGCTTATGTCAGTTGGATGTGAAGAACGCATTTTTGTATGGTGATTTGTCTGAGACGGTGTATATGCAGCAACCTCTAGGGTTCAAGGTTCAGGGGGAGTGCTACAAGGTATGCAAGTTAAAGAAAGCAATATATGGTCTAAAGCAAAGTCCACGTGCGTGGTTTCAGAAGTTGTTCGAGAGCATGTCAGCTTTTGGTTTTAACAGGTCAGCATCAGACCACTCATTGTTTGTTAAGAAGACTCCCACGGGTGTTGTGGTTATGGTTGTGTACGTGGATGATATTATACATGAAGTATTCTCCAGGTAAAGGACTACTATACAAACCAAGCTCATCTCTTGACATAGTGGTTTATTCTGACACAGATTATGCAGGAGACATTAGTGATAGAAAGTCCACTACAGGGTTTTGTGTGTTTATAAGTGGAAATTTAATAAGCTAGAGAAGTAAAAAGCAGACAGTAGTGGCCCGATCGAGTGTTGAGTCAGAATATAGACTATAGAGTCATGGCTCAAACTGCACCCGAAATGATATGGGTTAGATCGATTCTAAGAGATCTACATGTACAGACCTCAATGCCAATGGTAATGAAGTGTGACAACAGAGCAGCCACCTATATTGCAAATAATCCAGTGCTTCACGAGATGACGAAACACATTGAAGTCGATTGTCACTACATAAGAGATCTAGTACAGGCAGGACAAATCTCTACCTGTCATGTTACTTCAGAGGATCAAGTTGCTGATGTGTTTACAAAACCGCTTGCTAGTGTAGGCTTTCTCAAATGTTGTGACAAGCTGAGCATGATAGACATATATGCTTCAGCTTGAGGGGGAGTGTTAAAAATGAAATATGCTTTTAGTTGTGGTAGTCATATGTAATTAGTGAAAAGTATATTGACTCTTTTTGTAACCCATTATTTACTAATTCCTTTTTAAGGAGGGATTAGGGTCTAATGACAGTTAATGAGTTTCCCTCTTCTCTCTCTTCTCTTTCTTCTCTCTCCTCTCGCCTTTTGTTTTCTTCTTTTCTTTTCTAGGGTTTCCTGCTGCCGTGTGTGTGTGGGTGTCATCTGGTCTAGCGACCAGGATCATCACGCCTATTTCAACAATACATATGTAAATATGTATATAATATATATATTTTATATATATATATATATATATTTTTTTTTTCCATTTTTATTTTTATTTTATTATTTTTTGTATCTAGTTCAATTTGAACTAGATACGCTGACTAGTCAACTAAAAGTTGACTAGTCTTGGAGCCGTTGGAGCTATAGTCCAACGGCTACAAATAGAGCCTCCAACGACTCTATTTGAGTCGCCTTTTCCCCCTCATCTCATATATATAAATAGGGGTCACCCCCTCTTCAAATGTATGCTTCTTGCATTTTAGTTGATGAATAAAATATTTATTTTTTAAGTGTTCTTGTGAATACCCCTTGTGTAGGTTTTGGTAGTGTGCCTTTTTGTGGACACTTGTTCTTCTTCTTCTCTTGGATCCTTGAATGACGTATTTTGTGTGCTTGGAAGATTCTTGTTTCTTTACATGGTATCAGAGTAAGGTTGCTCTTGACTCTTGAGGATTGCATGCTGCCTCGTTTTTCGTGCTCACGGAAGAAAGAAAGAACCTTTTGGTGATTCAAAATGTTCGTGTAATTGTGCAAGCATAGCTCGTTGGCTTGTGTGATCGTGGTGGTGTGCTGATGATATTTCTCTATTCTTTCTCATCTCTCTTCTCTTTTTTTTCTCTGCTTTTGTAAGAATGGATGACAATGAGAAAGTCATCATCATACCCATGAAACTCAATGATACTAACTTTGTAATATGGTCATCAATAATGAAGCACCACACATGAGGAAAGGGATTGTAGGGTTTAGTTTATGATTCTGATCTGAAGCCTAAACTAATCATAACCAAAAGTCGAAAATGAAAAAAAAGTGCCTCTTACGGATGGTGAGAAGACTAAGGCACTAGCTACTTACGAGAAAAAGTGGAAAGAGCGGAGAATGAGGCATGCTAAGATTATGTCTTGACTCATCAATAACGTGGATATTAAAAAGTGCCCTAGTCTCATTAAATTTGAACATGCCAATAAAGCATGAGAATATCTCAAAAATGTGTATTCTCTTAAAGACATTGCACATGTATACAACTTACAAAACAAAGTTCGGACAATGACACAAAAAGAAAAAAGTATTAGGGAATACTACAATCAATTGTCCGAACTTTGGAAAGAATTATTCATTCTTGACCCCAAATAGCATTGCTCGGAAGATATAGAATTCCAGCAAAAACACTTGATTCGAAACACTTCTATCAATTTATAAATGGTTTGAGACGGGAGTTTGACAGTACCAAATCGGCTCTTCTCCATAGAGAAAAAATCCCTTCTATTGCTGACATTATTGAAGAGTTGAGTATGGAAGAGAATAGGCAAAAAAGGCATTCTTTAAAAATTAAAGACGACTCCATTTTTGTTGTCTCTAGACCTGAAAATTACATGCGCCCTTACAAGCCACCTCATTGGAAGCAAGAAAATGAATATGATAACAAGCTTTATTTGAAACAAGGCAATGAATATGACAAGAAAAAGATTATTTGTTATAATTGTCATGAGTCGGGACACACTAAACCTTAATGTCCTATATTTAGAAAGAAGAAAGAAAAGAAGGTGGCTTCGGCTCAAGAATCAAATGAAACTAACAAAGCTCATTATGCAACTGTATCTATGTCACAACTTATGGAGATTCTCCAACCTTTACTTAAAGGTGTATCGTCTTCAAGTGGAGCATCAATCGGAGCTGCAGTTTCTTCCTTTTTCGATCTTGATAACACTCCTTGGCTTCTTGACTTTGGTGCTTCTTTTCATATGACCCCCAATCACAACATTTTATCCGAATGTCATATTAATTCAAGCATATCAAACATTTTTACAACCGATGGTATATCTCTTAAAATAAAAGAAATTGAAAATTTTAAAAATACTTTGCAAGATTTTAAAAGGTTTATTATTCCAAAAGTAAGGTGTATTCCTAAATTAAATTTAAATCTTTTGTCTGTTTCCAAAATATTTGACCATGGATGTAATGTCTCTTTCTCTTCTGATGGTTGTTGGGTGCAGAATCGCCGGTCAGAGAAGCTGATTGGGGAAGGCCATAGAAAATGAGGCCTCTACTACATGAATTTTTTGGAAATACCTAAGGATAACTTTTGCTACAATGAAATTGATTTGGATTTATGGCACAAACGACTTGACCATCCTAATATATCCAAAATTCAATGCTTTTCAAATTTGAAAAAATTTTATAACTCTGAAAATTTCAAATGTAAAGACTATATTTCTAGTAAAATGAAGAGATTATCATTCTATAAATGAACTTTTATTTCCTCTAGACCACTTGAGTTAATACATTCAGATGTCCAAAGGTGGATATGCTTACTATGTTATTTTTGTTGATGATTTCTCTAGATATACTTGGATTTACTTCCTCAAGCATAAATCTGAAGTCTTTTTACACTTTCAAATATTTCACAACTTGGTCAAAAATAAGTTTCAAAATGACATTTCTATTTTTTGCACTAATTAAGGGGGCGGGGAGTTCATATCAAAAGAATTTAAAAATTATCTAAACCTACATAGCCTCACATATCAAAAATCTTGTCCTCACACGCCACAACAAAATGGATTGGTTGAACAAAAACAAACACATTACGAACTTTATTAATAGCAAATTAAGTACCAAAGGATTTTTGGGCTGAAGAAGCCTTAACTGCCACATATCTTACTAATAGAATGTCATCTTCTTCTCTGAAAAACATAACACCAAATGAAAAAAAAATAAATTAACTTTTGATTACTTTAGATTGAGAAATCTTGGATGCAAATGTTTTGTTTTTACTAACATAAATGATAAACTCTCCCCTCGGGCTATTCCTTGCGCCTTTTTAGGTTATGCGGATAACCAAAAAGGTTATCGGTGCTTTGATCCCAAAAGTAGAAAGTTGTATGTTTCAAAAAATATGTCCTTTTTAGAAAAGAAAGTTTTTTTATTCTAAGAAGGTTAAGGAAGTAACTAAATATTCATTTTTATTTGATTTGATTCCGAATTATGAAAAACATGATTATGAATGTGATCTTGATGATTGTATTGATATAATGGATGAGTGTAATCTTGATAATGGTTCTATAATTAACGAAGAGCATTCCCATAGGAACCAAAACTATTTGCAAGATTCTAGATGCAAGGATCCTAATCACCCATGAGCACTAGAAAAGTATGCTAAATAATCTGAAGTATAAAGCATTCATTGCATTAATTCACTCATATGTAGAACCTTCAACCTATGCTCAAGCCAAACATTAGGAGTGGATCGAGGCTATAAGAATAGAGTTAGAAGCTTTAGAAAACGCTAATACTTGGATCGTCCAAGATGTACCACAAGAGAAGAAACCTATAGGTTGCAGGTGGGTACATAAAATCAAAACCAAGAGTGATGGAACTCTTGAAAGATATAAAGTCAGATTGGTTGCTAAAGGTTATTCTCAGGAATATGGCATAAACTACGAGAAAATTTTTGCACCATTTGCCAATGACCATTGTTAAGACTCTAGTAGCCTTAGCTTCGGTTAGAAAATGGCCTATATTTCAAATGGATGTCAAAAATGCTTTTCTTAATGAAAACTTAGTTGAAGAATTCTATATGAAAGCACCTCATGATAATAATGTTCATAAGGGTAAAGTTCTTCATCTAAAAACGGCTTTTTATGGCCTTAAGCAAGCACCAAAAGCTTGGTATGACAGGTTTAGTCATGTTATGATTGATTTTGGATTCAGATCTTGTTTGACTGATATTGACTTGTTTATTAAGATTTTTATGCAGATATTATTATCTTACTTCGCTATGTGGACGATATAATGATCACCGAAGACAAACAAGGAGTTGAAAATATTAAAAGAATTCTCAAAAAGCATTTTGAAATGACTGATTTAAGACTCTTGAAATATTTTCTAGAAATTGAAGTTGCTTACTCTCCTAGAGGGTACTAGTTATCTCAATCTAAGTTTGTTTTTTATATTGTTTCCAGGTCCGAAATCACAGATGATAAGAAAGTTGATACTCTTGAGATTGCCAACACAAAAATGTAAATTGATGATGAACCGCTTGAAGATCCTACTCTTTACAGACAACTCCTTGGAGCACTCTATTATCTTTCAATTACTAGACCTGATATAGTGCACGTTGTACACACAGCTAGTCAATTTCAACGCGATCTCAATTCTATTCACATGTGAGTAGTTCTGCGTATTATTAGATATATTCAAAATTCACTTACTCGAGAATTTTTTTTGTCTGCTTCATTTTTACTAGATTTAATTGCTTACATTGATGTTGATTGAGGAGGTGATCCCCAATAACAAACACTCAACAATGGGTTTTTGTGTGTTTTTAGGTGAATCATTGATTTTGTGGTGATCCAATCACATTTAGTCAATTTCAACATGCTCCTACTTATGTTCACATAAGAACAGTTTTGCGTATTATTAGATATATTAAAAATTCACTGACTCGAGGACTTTTTCTGTCTACTTCATTTTCACTAAATTTAATCGCTTATAATGATGCTGACTGGGGAGGTGATCCCAATAACAACGGGTTCTTATGTGTTTTTAGGTGAATTGTTAATTTTGTGGCGATATAAGAAGCAACAGAAGGTTTCGCTTTCATCAACCGAAGTTGAATATCGAGCAATGACAACTACAACAATGAAGGTAGTATGGCTCAGAAGGTTGTTGGCTGATATGGGAGTTCAAATAATTGATGTTTCATGCATGTGTTTGTTAAAATGTAAATTGTAATACATATATATTATTTAATATTATTATTATATTTTTTCTTTTATTAATTTCTTTTTCTATTTTCCTTTATTTTCTTTTTTAACATCTAGTTATATTTGATTGGAACTTGACTGTGCAAATAGTTGTTGGACTCTAGTCCAACAGCAATAGTAAGAGTTGTTGGACTCTAGTCCAACAGCTATAATAAGAGTCGTTAGACTAGAGTCCAACGTCTCTTTTGGAGAGCTCAAAATGAGCTCTCCTCTCTCTTCCACTTTTTTGTATATATAGGGGTGAACCCCTTCAATGTAAATAACAATGCTTCTTAAGCATTTTGTGCATGAATAAAGTATTATTTATTTTTCAAGTGTTCTTCCTTTTATACCCTTTCAAGGGTCATGCTTGTAGTGTCTCCAATAGACACTTGTTTGTGAGTTATGTGTGCATTTGTTGAAGACCACCATTTTATTACATGGTATCAAAGCTACGGAATCCTTAGATCTTAAAGTGTTTTCGCCTCGATTTTTGTGCCACATTTACAAAAGGTGTTTCATCACATTGTTCTTGGCTCAAGAAGATTTGTTTAAAGAAAGGCAGACTTGAGCTACAAAAAATTTGGTTTTGTATCCTCTCTTATTCCCTTGTTACTCTTTTTCTTTTCTTTTCTTTTTCTCTCTCCTCCTATCTATTCCTCTCTTACCCTTGTAAAAGATGGATGACAATGATAAGATCACCATCATTCTTATGAAGCTAAATGATACTAACTATGTAATGTGGGCTTCGATTATGAAGCACCACATTTGGGGAAAAGGTTTATGGGTATAGTGGATGGTTTCGATTCGAAACCTAAACTATTTCTTACCAAGAAAGAGGGTGATAAAGAGGTTCCTCTAACGGAGGAAGAGAAGAGTAAGGCATTAGCCACTTATGAAAAGAAATGGAAAGAGTGGAGGACAGGGCATTCAAAAATTATGTCATAGTTCATCAATAGCATAGACATTAAAAAATGCTCTAGTCTAGCTAAGTTTGAGCATGCCGACAAGGCTTGAGAATACCTCAAAAACATGTATTCCCTTAAAGATATTGCACATGTGTGCAATTTACAAGACAAAGATCGGACAATGACTCAAAAAGATAAAACTATTCGAGAATATTATAATGTGCTTCTTTTCACATGATCCCAAATGTTAATAGTTTATCCAAATGTCTTAAAAATAACTCAAGTGTGTCAAAGGTTTTTACAGCCGATGGCACATCTCTTGAAGTAAAAGGAATAGGATATTTTGAAAATCTTCAAAAATCTAAAAACAAATTATCCCGGAAGTTAGATATATCCCTAAACTTAATTTGAATCTCTTATCTGTCTCGCAAATATCTGACTATGGACGTACTATCTCATTCTCTTCTCATGGTTGATGTGTACAGAATCATCAGTTAGGGAAGCTGATTGGGAAGGGCATAGAGAAGGACTCTATTACATAGACTTTTTGGAATTACCCAAAAATGCATTTTATTATAATGTTCAGAAATTACAATTGGATTTATGGCACAAAAGACTTTGCCATCCTCATATGTCTAAAATTTAATATTTTTCAAGTTTGAGAAAAAAATTTAATTCTGAAAATTTTTCTTGTAAAGACGGCATTTTTGGCAAAATGAAAAGGTTACCATTTTTTATTAGAACTTTTTTTCCTCACGACCACTTGAGTTAATACATTTGAATGTTTGGGGCCCCGCACCAGTTATTTCCAAAGGTGGTTATACATATTATGTCATTTTTGTTGATGACTTTTCTAGACATACTTGGATTTATTTTCTTAAACATAAATCTAAAGTCTTTGCTAACTTCCAAATTTTTCATAAAATGGTTAAAAATAAGTTTCAAAATGATATTTCCATTTTTCACACTGATTCAGGAGGAGAGTTTATGTCCAAAGAATTCAAAGACTATCT
The DNA here is from genome assembly GCF_984573655.1 of Nuphar pumila. NCBI lineage: Eukaryota > Viridiplantae > Streptophyta > Magnoliopsida > Nymphaeales > Nymphaeaceae > Nuphar > Nuphar pumila. The sequence goes on from NC_143259.1 coordinate 1,872,930, forward strand.
CAATTTACATAGTTTTTAAGATCATCTACACACACTCCACAACAGAATGGTCTAGCTGAACGCAAACATATATTATGGAAACTACTAGGACCTTGCTAATTGCAAAGCTGGTTCCAAAAAGTTTTTAGGCTGAGGCGGTCCTAACTGCCACCTACCTCATCAATAGGATGTCATCTTCCTCATTAAAGAATACAACTCCAATAGAAAAACTTGTTAATTTAACTCCAGATTATTCTAGATTAAGTCTTTGGATGCAAATGTTTTGTTTTCACCAACAAAAATGACAAACTCTCTCCTCGTGCAATCTTATGTGCCTTTTTAAGATATGTTGATAATCAAAAAGGCTACAGATGTTTCGATTTTCAAAATGACAAATTATATGTGTCAAGAAATGTATTCTTTTTGGAAAAAGAAAGCTTCTTTGAATTTCAAAAATCCAAGGATGTCACTGAATACTCATTTTTAATTGATCTAACTTCAAAATCCAATGAATGTGATTTTTTGACAATGATCAAAATCCCATTGTTGTTGAAAATAATGATAATGAAGACCAAATCCACAGGGATGTTAGTCTACAATATTCAAGACATAGAGAGCAAAATATTTCAATGTGTATTACAAAAATACTCTGAAGTTCCACCCAGAAGAACGTCTAGAATCTCTAGACCTCGTGCAAAATTTGTCTTACAAATCTTTTTCACCTAAATATAGGGCAGCCATTACATTAATACAATCATATGGTGAACCATCGTCCTATTCTCGAGCCAAAAATCATATAGAATTGATAGAAGTCATGAAAATAGAATTTAATGCACTAGAAAAGGCCAACGCTTGCACGATCCAAGATATCCCTCTAGGTAAGAAACCTATAGGTTAGGTGGCTATACAAAGTCTAAACCAAAAGTGATGGGACCCTAGAAAGGTATAAGCCCGTTTAGTGGCAAAAGGATATGCCCAAGAGTATGGCATCGATTATGAAGAAACATTTGCTTCTGTGGCCCATATGAACACTGTTAGAACTTTAATAGCCTTGGCCTCCATTAGAAAATGGCCTATCTTTCAATTGGATGTCAAAAATGTTTTCTTGAATGGGAATCTCGTTGAAGAAGTATACATGGAAGCCCCGCCTGGTATTAGTATCCCTAAGGGTAAAGCTCTTCGTCTAGAAAAAGCTCTTTATGGTCTTAAACATGCTCCAAAAGCCTGGTATGACCGATTTAGTCATGTTATGCTTGATATTGGTTTTCAACCTTGTTTAACTGACACTACTTTGGTTGTTAAGAAATCTGACGAAGGCATCATTATTCTTCTTCTCTACGTGGATGATATGATCATCACCGAAGGCGACAAACAGCGAGTTGCAAATATCAAATCTCTTCTTAAAACTCACTTTGAAATGACTGACTTAGGTTTATTAAGATATTTTTTAGGCATTGAAGTCGCTTATTCCCCTCGGGGGTATTTGATATCTCAATCTAAATTTGCTTTTGATATTGTTTCCAGGTCTGGAATTACAGATAATAAGAAAGTGGACACTCCAGAAATTGTCAATGTTAAAATGAAAATTGATGATGGAGAACTTCTTGATGATCCTACGTCTTACAGACAACTTATTGAAGCGTTTTCTTATTTTTCTATTACTAGGCCAGATATAGCTCATGCGGTTCATACAGCCAGTCAGTTTCAGCATGCTCCCACCTCTGTGCATATAGGAGCTGTTTTGCGTATTATTAGATACTTAAAATCCTCTCTTTCACGAGGACTCTTCATTAAATTTAATTGCATATATTGATGTTGATTGGGGAGGTGATCCCAATAATAGGCACTCAGTTGTTGGTTTTTGTGTGTTCCTAGGTAAAGCCTTAATTTCGTGGAGGTGCAAGAAGCAGCAGAAGGTCTCTCTTTCCTCCACCGAAGTTGAATACAGAGTCATGGCAACCACGACTATGGAGGTTGTTTGACTCAAACGATTGCTAGCGGATATAGGAGCTGAAGCAACGCAAGCTTCAAAGATGTACTGTAACAATAAAAGTGTGATCTACATTGCAAGCAATCGCACATTCCATGAGCGCACTAAACACATTGAGATGGACTGTCACTATGTGAGACTGGAATACTTACATGGAACCATTGATTTGCCATATGTTACATTCGAATATCAATTAACAGACTTCTTCACCAAGCCTCTCGTTGCTCCCAGATTTTACTTCTTAGACAAACTTTCGCTCAATGTACTGTAAGTTTGAAGAGGAGTGTTAAAATGTGAATTGTAATACATACATATATATATATATATTATTTAATATTATTATTATATTTTTTCTTTTATTATTTTCTTTTTCTATTTTCCTTTATTTTCTTTTTTAACATATAGTTCAATAGGAACTAGATATTTGATGTTGGAACTTGACTGTGCAAATAGTTGTTGGACTCTAGTCCAACAGTTGTAAGAGTCGTTGGACTAGAGTCCAACGTCTCTTTTGGAGAGCTCAAATGAGCTCTCCTCTCTCTTCCACTTTTTTGTATATATAGGGGTGAACCCCTTCAATGTAAATAACAATGCTTCTTAAGCATTTTGAGTGAATAAAGTATTATTTATTTTTCAAATATTCTTTCATTTATACCCTTTTAAGGGTCATGTTTGTAGTGTCTCCAATAGACACTTGTTTGTGAGTTATTCGTGCATTTGTTGAAGACCACCATTTCATTACAGTGTTATGACAACAAAAGTGTGATCTATATTGCCAGCAATCGCACATTTCATTAATGAACTAAACATATTGAAATGGATTGTCACTATGTTCGAGATGAGTATCTTCTTGAGACTATAGATCTACCTTATGTGACATCTGAATATCAGTTAGCAGATTTCTTAACCAAACCTCACGTTGCTTCCAGATATCACTTTCTTTTAGACAAACTTTTGGTTATTATACTGTAAGTTTGAGGGAAAGTGTTAAAATATACATATTTAAATATGTATATAATAATATATATATATATATATTTCTCCATTTCCTTTTTTTGTATATAGTTCTGTTTGAACTAGATAGGCCGACTAGTCAACTAAAAGTTGACTAGTCTTGGAGCCGTTAGAGTTAGTCCAATGGCTACAAATAGTCCAACGACTATATTTGAGTCTCCTTTTCCCCCTCGTCTCATGTATATAAATAGGGGTCACCCCCCTCTTCAAATGTATGCTTCTTGTATTTTCGTGGATGAATAAAATATTTTTTTAAGTGTTCTTGTGATACCGGGAGAAAGTGTAGCTACACAACATAGAGTCTTAATTTTAGATCTTAGAATTAGACAATGTCGTAAAAGGGATAGACATAGGATAGATCCTAGAATTAAGTGGTGGGCACTGAAAGGAGCTAAACAAGGAATGTTTGTAGAGCAGGTAGTTAAGGAAGCTGATTGGCGTCTCGAGAAGGATTCAGAATCAATGTGGAATAAGATAGCGGGTGACATGAGAAAAGTGGCTAAGGAGGTATTGGGTGAGTCTAAAGGCGGTGCAAAACTAGGTAAGGATACATCATGGTGGAACGAGGATGTCAAATTAGCTATTAAGGTTAAAAGAGAGTGTTATAGAAATCTAAGTAAGAGTCGTGATAATGAGAATTTGGAGAAGTATATGATAGCAAAGAAGGAAGCTAAAAAAGTAGTTCGAAACGCGAGGGCTAAGGTATATAAGGAGGTTTATGACAAGTTGGATACCAAAGAAGGCGAGAAGGATATTTATAGGCTTGCAAAGATGAGAGATAGGAAATCGAGGGATTTGGGTATGGTTAGATGTATCAAAGATGAAACGCAAAGGGTTTTAGTCAAAGATGAGGAGATTAAGGAGAGATGGAAATATTATTTTGATAAGCTATTTAATGATAGTCATGCTCAAGATCTTAGAGACTTCTTCATTCTTTTTCATGAGATAAATCGTGACTTCATGCGCAAGATCCAAAAGAAAGAAATTGCAGAGGCTTTGAAGAAAATGAAATCAAGAAGGGCAGTTGGCCCAGATGGTATACCTATCGAGGCTTGGAAATGCTTGGGAGAGAAAGGTTTAGAATGGTTGACAAATCTTTTTAACAAGATTTAGCGAACAAATAAGATGCCTAATGAGTGGAGGAAGAGTACTTTGGTGCCTTTATATAAGAATAAGGGTGATATACAAGATTGCACAAACTATCGTGGTATAAAACTCATGAGTCATACTATGAAACTTTGGGAGAGGGTGATTGAGTCTAGGTTGAGGAAGGTTGTCATGATATCGGAGAATCAATTTGGTTTTATGCCTAGAAGATCAACTATGGAAGTTATACATCTTCTTAGACAACTTATTGAAAGATATAGAGAGAGGAACAAAGATTTGCATATGGTTTTTATTGATTTAGAGAAGGCATACGATAGAGTACCTAGGGACGTTCTCTGGTGGACAATGATGAAGAAAGGTGTTTCTCTCAAGTACATTAGTATAATTAAAGATATGTATGAAGGAGTAGTAACCAATGTCCGAACTTGTGGAGGGGTAACAACCAATTTTCCGATAACGGTTAGGTTACATCAAGGATCTGCTTTAAGCCCTTTCCTATTTGTGATAGTGATGGATGAGCTTACGAGATCAATTCAAGAAAATGTACTGTGGTGTATGTTGTTTGCTGATGATATTGTTTTGATTGATGAGTCTAGAGCTGAGGTTAATGCTAAGTTAGAATTATGGAGACAGACATTGGAAGCTAGAGGTTTTAAGTTGAGTAAGAGTAAGACTGAATATATGGAATGTCGGTTTAGTAAGCAACGAAGTAGTGATGGGAGTGTAGTGAAGCTTGGTGAGCAAGAAATACCGGTGAATGATTATTTCAAATATTTGGGATCCATCATTCAAAAGTATGGAGAAATTGATGGAGATGTAAATCATAGGATAAAGGTTGGGTGGATGAAATGGAAAAGTGCAACTGGAGTGTTGTGCGATCGTAGAATGGCATTGCGGTTGAAGGGAAAGTTTTATAGGACGACTATTAGACCCGCTTTACTATATGGTACGGAATGTTGGGCTGCCAAGAGACATCATATTCAAAAAATGAGTGTAACTGAGATGCGGATGCTTAGATGGATGTGTGGGAATACAATAAAAGATAAGATTCGGAATGAGAAGATACGTAAGAAGATAGGTGTTGCACCCATTGAAAATAAGATGCGAGAGAATCGTTTACGGTGGTTTGGACATATTCGGCGAAGGCCTAATGATGCTCCAGTTAGAAGGTTGGAGAAATGGGAAAATATATTAGTTAAAAGAGGTCGGGGTAGGCCTAGGAAGACTTGGATGGAGATGATAGGAAAGGATATGAATGTTTTGAACCTCACCGAGGACATGGCATTGGATAGAAATGATTGGAGGAAAAGGATTCATGTGGAAGACCCAAAATGAATTTCTTTTTTTGGTTCATATCGCTGACCCCAATTGTTTTGGGATGAAGGCATAGTTGTTGTTGTTGTTGTAAGTGTTCTTGTGAATACCCCTTGTGTGGGTTTTGGCAGTGTACTCTTTTGTGGACACTTGTTCTTATTCTTCCCTTAGATCCTTGAAGGACGCATTTTGTGTCCTTGGAAGATTCTTGTTTCTTTAGAAAGAGATTGACACTTTCTTTCTCTTCCATAAATTTCCATTTTTTTCACTGAATTTTAATTGTATTCATCAATTTTGAATTATTTAAGCCACTCAAATCACGTAAACATAACACTTTGAGCCAAGGATTTCTGCAGGGTACTAAAATTTCTTAAGTTATTTCAATTTCATTTACATGACAATTATGGAGTCGGACTCTCAGACTTTACATTACCCCATACTAGCACAAAATGATTGTTTGTGCTTTAAAATGCTGCACACACCTAACATACAACAAAATACAACTGGAATTACTCATGTAGAATGAAGTACCAGATGGAAATATTGTTCCACTCAATGAGCAGAGTTGAACAATTAGTTGCCTAGTGGATACAGCTACTGGAGAATCAATCCAACCTCCATCCTGCAAAAATTGTTGCTGCATCGTCTTATAGAATTCTAAAAGCCAACCAATGTGTCCCTGGGAAAACAGAATTCCATGCCATGTAGGTCCTGGCTATACATCATCAGAAGGTGAAGGGAGATAATCATATGTTAGTGCATATAGGCAAGTAATTGAACAATTAAGAAAGACATATAACTGATACCTGCAGTATGACCTGTTCACACTTCTTAAGTAATGGACGCCCATCTCCAGTTGTAAAGGCGTTCATTCTGTTTGGAACAGTTCCTATCTCACCATTAATAGTAGGTTGAAAATCCCAGTTCAAAATTTGGAACATGAGGCGAAATGCAGCAGCACAAACTTTAAGTTCTGATCCAAGTGAAACACATTCTATTATTGTTTTAGCGACACTCAATGCAGCATCTTGTGCCCAACTGTAAAAATTCTGCAACAGAAAATAGAAGGCATAATAAGAAAACAGAAAAAAAATTTGTGTGCACCATGTTTGTCTATGAGCTCTATTTGTGAATCACAGAGAGAGAGAGAGAGAGCCTTCAAATAGCCAAGCTCTAGAGAACCACGGCACTTCACATGAAACTCTGCAGGAAGCCGCATGGCTGTTGATGTTGATGGTGTAAATTCAGACACCTATAAATACAACTTCAGACTTTCTGATTAAAAGCAAGAAGGGAGATGGAGATGAAGATATGAAGCAAACTGGATTTTCACATTAACTGGATATAAAAATAAGTACCAGTGATTCCAAAAAATTTATCCCAGCGTACTGGACACCTAAACCATGAACACCAAGAACAGCTTGTTTGATCTGCATTACAAATTTAGTTTTAGCAACTTCTGGAAGGTCTACAATCTCTGACTAAATTTCCAAGAAAAATAAAGCTCAGAGCAAATTGGTGACCCAGTCATACAAGAACTTTGAGAGAAACAAAACTTCTTTTTACAAGATTGGCAGTCTAGACACCATAAATATCATCAAGATTATCATCCTCCATGCTACAAACAATTGCACAAGTAAACCAAACATAATCTCGTTATAATATGCACAGATTCCATACCATATGTCATTAGTTTCCAATAACATATCATGAGATATACGCAGAAGGAAAAGATGACAGAAAAGAAATGATGATTTTTGTTCATCAATTTGCTGGATGAACCGTACTTAGCAAGTGCACTTAGCCCTACATGGCTGGAAGATTATACAGAGGAAACATAGGATGATTAAAAAAAGAGGCAAGAAACCATTCAAACAAAGTGTAATATCTCTGATTGTTCGTCCTTGGCAAACACTGTTTCTAACATGGGTATGTTTTCCTTGTGTTTAGGATTCACCAAGTAATGTATCCACCAGACACAGATTGAAAAAATCAACATGCAGGTTTCCACACAAATCATTCTCCTCCCACGTTCTTATTTATTCCTTAGCAAACTCCATCAATCACATTACAAGATTGCTGGAGGACAGAATATTTGCATAACAGGGCTACTGAAAAGTTGCCTATACAGAAGCGTGCTTCCAGTGCAAAAAGGCAGTGCTTCTGAAGTGCACCGCAAGTAGGGCTGGTAAACAAACAGAGCCACTCGTGGTTTGGCTCGTCCAAAGCTCGTTTGTGCTTGGATCATTTAGCTCACGAGACGATCACGAGCTGGCTCGGCATACCTTACCGAGACAAGCACGAACAGTGTATGTTCATCTCAGCTCGACTCATTTATGCTCATCATCTTAACAAGCCATTTACAAGCTGTTATTTTTAATACAAGTAATTAGGTCAATCTATACTAGGCTTTGTTTCTTAGCATATAAATACAAGCATGGGATTTTTTATTTTTTATTTTCTAGTAAGCATTTCACATAAACACTTGAGTTGTTATTTTTGTGCTCAATCAATACTGTTTCTTTTTCTTGCACTTTGGTATGTGGTGCACAATTATTTGGATTTGTGCATTTGGCAGTTAGTTTACCATTTTATTGAGAAGGATTGCCAAGTAAGTGCATATTTGGGGTTTTTTCTATGTATGTATGTATATATATATATATATATATATATGATATGGAGGCTTTCATTTTATAAGGATTTAGTGGATATGGTTTTTCCCTTTTAATATCTTAAAAACATCATCGTGACCCATCTTCTCCCGAGAGGGTGACATGAGTGTCTTAATGTTGCATGTGTAAATGGCATTTAAGAGTTGTTGAAAGTGAAAATGCATTTTTAAAGCTTAGTTATATATTAACTTGATCATTTTGTTCCAGTCTGTCAAGCTTCATATGAGTCTTAAGTAAAATATACACATTTGGTGGTAAAAAATCCTATATTTAATTTAGTGTTGATAATGATCATATATCAAACATGAGATGACAGGGCAATGATTGTCAAGGTAAAGACACAACTGGCCCAAAACTTTGAGATGAAAGATTTGGTAAAATTGAAATATTTCCTAGGTTTTGAAGTTGCGTGTTCCAAGCGTGGATATTTGTTGACACAACACAAGTATGCAGCGGAGTCACCGATATCGGCGATATATTGAAAATGCCGTGATATCATAGGCTATTTCAAGGTAGCTGATAATACCAGGAATATATCATGGTATTTTCAATATATCGGCAAATTATATTTCTTGCGATAATATCATGATATTATCACAATAAATATCGCTACAAAAAGGGAAGGAAAGAAGAGAAAAAAGGAAGGAAGGGCAAGAATAAAAGGAAAGGAAAGAAAGAAGAAAAGGAAGAAGGGAAGGAAGGAAGGGAAAGGAAAAGAAGAAAGGGAAGAACGGGATGAAGGAAAGGAAAGAAGGAAGAGAAGAAAGGAAGGAAGGGAGGGGAAGAAGGGATTGTTTCTTTCATTTTTTTATTTTCTGTATTTTTACTTATTTTTTAGACTTTTATTTAATTTTTTATATATTCCCGAGATTTGTCAACTTTTGAAAATCTATCCGAGAAATACCCTTGCCAAGAAATTACCTTTAACGATACATGTGACTATGATACACACACACACACACGAGAGAGAGAGAGAGAGGCTATCATATTCTACAAAAATTAATAGTCCAAGAACATCTATGCAGAACAAGTGAGTACATAATGGTACCAGTTCAAAGAGGATGCGGAATAAGGGAAAAGTGTGTGATGTGCTAAAGTTCACCAAGCATGGTACCAAAATTGTGCATAACAACTTGTTTGAGTGACTTAGATTCTTTGGCCCATACTGAAAGAAAACATTTAATGTGACAAAACATAAATGATTATCGTCCATCCAACTAAAGTTCTGCACAGTGGATTACTTCATCTCAAAAGCACAGCTCTTCATGCATACAGAGCTCTTTCTTCTTGCAACATGGAACAATTACTCTCATATGCGGAGGCCGAAGAGGCAGTGATGATGCGGAGTAAATGGAGGTTTGACATCATTGAACATTCTTTCAGTGGATTACTTCATTTCAAAAGCATTTTCCAATATATGTGCATAAATATGACAGCTAGTTATGATCTCCAAGTATAGGCATATTATCTAATTTACGCTATAAGATGCAAACTGCAGATTTCAAATCCCATTGTTAGCCTAGAGACCCATCATGGAGCACTTTTTTATTAACATCAAAAGCTTCTCACATATCATTTCTTTGAAACAGCATATACTGGATACAAGTCACATGGAGGTGCAGAAAAAGGCCCATGTAAGCTCTCTTACCTCGACAAAAAATACCTCTTTATCAGCATCAGCAAACTCAAGCCTACATGAGAAAGGCACTTTTTAGAATGCAAGAAAGTACAGATGTATTAAAGAAAAGAGACATCTAATATACAGAGTTTCTAACTCTAGTAAGCGAAAGAAATAGTCAAAACACATACGATCATAATAGCTGGAATTAATATATTTTGTTAACACAATATTATAAAAGCCCTAAATTCTGAATAAATTACATACATGGACATAGTGACATTTAAATTTTATGAATTTCTATTTTTTCTATTGCATTTTTTATTTTCACTTCATCGGGCTCAAGTTAATCTGTACATCCTACCAGCCTCGCTTCACCAATTGAGCCCCAACAGCAGAAACCTTTGCTTGGACATAGGCCTCTGCTGAATCTCCACTCTTCATAACATAACATAGGCAATAACTGCAACAGAGGAAAACCATGAACATGAGTCCAATAGACAGGCATTCTGAGACGAGAATTTTCAGCACATCAGATGACTTAATTCATGTCAGTAATTTTCATAATGATGAAAACTAACAACCTGCAAGCAACATAAAGCCCATGGGGAAATACACAACGCTCATGAATCCTAGCATAATGATGACCAAAGCAAACAAAGACGAGCCAAACAAGTCATTCACCAGTACAGAGAAAATAAAACATACGTGATCAGGCTGTGCTTCTCCTCAAGAGTAAGAAATCCCCATTCCCGTATTGCTGCATCTCGAATTGCAGAAGCAGCTTGAAACTTTGCATTTGGCACATTAGAATTTTCTGAAAAGGAATTATCACTATTAGTCCAAAATTAATCTCTAAGAGAACTTGCATTTATTAATCGCAGTTTTACATTACTATTTTAGTGATTTATTGTCTTTCACCAATGGGGATTCTTTATGTAAGTAATTCATCAACAAAAAAAAATCTGGCACACAATTTATTGAAAGCTATGTAACATGGGTACTTCTACAAGGCCTCCAGACCAGTGCCCTACCCACAGTGGTACTAGGTATCTCGGTACAGTAAACTGGGTTTCAAACTGAACTTGACACATTTTAAACATCTTATGATCTACTTGGTGTAACTTGACACATTTTAAGCATCTTGTGATCCGCTTGGTATGTGTTCTACAGAGATGCATCATGTGCCACAGGGAGAAAAATCCACCAGAACCTATCATGGCATTCTGTAACTTATAAAAAGTTATCAGGATTAGATTGGGTAGACGTATCAGTTAAGATTAATGTATCCTTTTCATGTATATATAATATATTATATATGTGTACATATATATGTATATATATAATATGTATATATATAATATTTATATATATAATATATATATATGTATATACACTGCCGGTCCCAAGCCCGGATAAAGGAGGAGGGTTGCGGTAGGCCTGTGACAGCCAGCATAAAAACTTTGTCATATCCTATGAAAATGAACCAATATGAGAATTTCGTTGGGGCGTTCCCTACTGAGCGACGCGCTGTACTCTCTAGGCCCGGAGGCAGTGATAAATGTGCAAGGGTTGCTAGGTCGTCGCCCAGAAGCGACGCGTCACACCGGCGCCCGGGTGTGGTGTCAAATAGGCAAGGGTTCCCTCACTTTGTTGGACGGGTGGGGGTAAAGAAGTTAGTCCAAGACCATAAAATTAGGTTAGCCACTTGGAACATAGGGTCTTTAACTGGTAAGTTGGTAGAGTTAGTATATGTTATGTGTAGGAGAAAGATTGATATTTTATGTCTTCAAGAGACCAAATGGGTAGGTGAGAAAGCTAAAGTGATAGAACCTTGGGGATATAAGATTTGGTATACAGGAATAAATAGGAATAGGAATGGAGTAGGGATTGTTATGAGTCGTCAGTTTATAGATAATGTAGTTGAGGTCCGTAGGAAGGGTGATAGAATTTTACCTATTAAATTAGTATTAGGTACGGATATTATTAATATTATTAGTGTTTATGCGCCTCAAGTAGGTTTAGATGATTCCATTAAGCATCAATTTTGGGAAGATTTAGATGGAGTAGTACAAGAGACATCTTATGGAGAAAAGCTTTTCATCGGCGGTGACCTTAATGGACATGTAGGCATTAGTAGGGATGGATTTGAGAATATCCATGGAGGCTATGGTATAGGAGAAAGAAATGAAAGTGGAGAAAGGATTTTAGATTTTTGTTTGTCCTATGATATGATCTTAGCAAACACTTGGTTTAGGAAGAAAGAGTCTCACCTAGTAACATTTAAAAGTGGGGTTAATACGAGTCAGATAGATTTTTTCCTACTTAGAAAGAGAGATAGGGGTTGTTGCATCGATTGTAAGGTTATACCAGGAGAAAGTGTAGCTACACAACATAGAGTCTTAATTTTAGATCTTAGAATTAGACAATGCCGCAAAAGGGATAGACATAGGATAGAACCTAGAATTAAGTGGTGGGCACTGAAAGGAGCTAAACAAGGAATGTTTGTAGAGCAGGTAGTTAAGGAAGTTGATTGGTGTCTCGAGGAGAATTCAGAATCAATGTGGAATAAGATAGCGGGTGGTATGAGAAAAGTAGCTAAGGAGGTATTGGGTGAGTCTAAAGGCGGTGCACCACTAGGTAAGGATACATCATGGTGGAACGAGGATGTCAAATTAGCTATTAAGGTTAAAAGAGAGTGTTATAGAAATCTAAGTAAGAGTCGTGATAATGAGAATTTGGAGAAGTATATGATAGCAAAGAAGAAAGCTAAAAAAGTTGTTCGAAACGCGAGGGCTAAGGTATATAAGAAGGTTTATGACAAGTTGGATACCAAAGAAGGCGAGAAGGATATTTATAGGCTTGCAAAGATGAGAGATAGGAAATCGAAGGATTTGGGTATGGTTAGATGTATCAAAGATGAAACGCAAAGGGTTTTAGTCAAAGATGAGGAGATTAAGGAGAGATGGAAAGATTATTTTGATAAGCTATTTAATGATAGTCATGCTCAAAATCTTGGAGACTTCTCCATTCCTTTTCATGAGATAAATCGTGACTTCATGCGCAAGATTCAAAAGAAAGAAATTGCAGAGGCTTTGAAGAAAATGAAATCAAGAAGGGCAGTTGGCCCAGATGGTATACCTATCGAGGCTTGGAAATGCTTGGGAGAGAAAGGTTTAGAATGGTTGACAAATCTTTTTAACTTGATTTGGCGAACAAATAAGATGCCTAATGAGTGGAGGAAGAGTACTTTGGTGCCTTTATATAAGAATAAGGGTGATATACAAGATTGCACAAACTATCGTGGTATAAAACTCATGAGTCATACTATGAAACTTTGGGAGAGGGTGATTGAGTCTAGGTTGAGGAAGGTTGTCATGATATCGGAGAATCAATTTGGTTTTATGCCTGGAAGATCAACTATGGAAGCTATACATCTTCTTAGACAACTTATTGAAAGATATAGAGAGAGGAACAAAGATTTGCATATGGTTTTTATTGATTTAGAGAAGGCATACGATAGAGTACCTAGGGACGTTCTCTGGTGGACAATGATGAAGAAAGGTGTTTCTCTCAAGTACATTAGTATAATTAAAGATATGTATGAAGGAGTAGTAACCAATGTCCGCACTTGTGGAGGGGTGACAACCAATTTTCCGATAACGGTTGGGTTACATCAAGGATCTGCTTTAAGCCCTTTCCTATTTGCGATAGTGATGGATGAGCTTACGAGATCAATTCAAGAAAATGTACCGTGGTGTATGTTGTTTGCTGATGATATTGTCTTGATTGATGAGTCTAGAGCTGGGGTTAATGCTAAGTTAGAATTATGGAGACAGACATTGGAAGCTAGAGGTTTTAAGTTGAGTAAGAGTAAGACTGAATATATGGAATGTCGGTTTAGTAAGCAACGAAGTAGTGATGGGAGTGTAGTGAAGCTTGGTGAGCAAGATATACCGGTGAATGATTATTTCAAATATTTGGGATCCATCATTCAAAAGTATGGAGAAATTGATGGAGATGTAAATCATAGGATAAAGGTTGGGTGGATGAAATGGAAAAGTGCTACTGGAGTGTTGTGCGATCGTAGAATGCCATTGCGGTTGAAGGGAAAGTTTTATAGGACGACTATTAGACCCGCTTTACTATATGGTACGGAATGTTGGGCTGCCAAGAGACATCATATTCAAAAAATGAGTGTAGCTGAGATGCGGATGCTTAGATGGATGTGTAGAAATACAATAAAAGATAAGATTCGGAACGAAGAGATACGTAAGAAGATAGGTGTTGCACCCATTGAAAATAAGATGCGAGAGAATCGTTTACGGTGGTTTGGACATATTCGGCGAAGGCCTAATGATGCTCCAGTTAGAAGGTTGGAGAAATGGGAAAATATATTAGTTAAAAGAGGTCGGGGTAGGCGTAGGAAGACTTGGATGGAGATGATAGGAAAGGATATGAATGCTTTGAACCTCACCGAGGACATGGCGTTGGATAGAAATGATTGGAGGAAAAGGATTCATGTGGAAGACCCAAAATGAATTTCTTTTTTGGTTCATATCGCTGACCCCAATTGTTTTGGGATGAAGGCGTAGTTGTTGTTGTTGTTGTTGTTGTTGTTGTTGTATATATATTTATAATATATATATATATATTTATAATATATATATATATATTTTATATAATATACTTAAGTTGACATTAACTAGCCATTGGAGGCTTGTCCAACGGCTAATAGGTCTCCTCCTTTACTCTCTCTTTTCTCCTCTTTTTCACCATAAATTGTGGGTTTGTGTATGTGTGAAAGTGAGAGAGTGATTGGTAGGTTTAGATTTTTTGCGAGTGTTATGAGTGTTTTATAGTGAGGTTCTTTGTATTTTGAATTTCTTCTTTGTATTTTTTAATTTTATTTTTAATGAAATCATTCATTCATAATACTTGTGTTCCATTTTTATTTTATTCAAAACCATTATATTTCGGTTCTTGGTATTCATTTCAGAGTGCATTGAGATCCGTGTCATCCCATGATATGGTATCAGAGCAAGGCATCGTGGTCTTGGAAAAGATTTGTATTAATAAAAGATATGGATTCAAGGATTTCACATTCCGGTATGTGTCTTTGGCTTTTCTATTTTCATATGTATGGTAGGTGTTTTAAAATGGTTATATTAAAAATAAATGTCGTTTTAAAATTAGAATATGTAGAAATTGTTATCTTTTAATATATGAAATATATGTTTTAGATTATGAATATATATATTGAAAATTTATATTTTGCAAAAATATGTGGTTTCTTAAAGTCTTATACGTGTTTCGTGTTTGCAAAATACTAAATTTCATGTTGTATTTTTTGTATGCCTCTTAACGTATGTGTATACATGAATTATCTTTGAAAAAATTAATATATCATTATGTTTCTTTGGTGTTTTTAATTATGTGACCAAACATGAATTTTAAGATATATTATGTAAACTCCAATTATTAAGATTGAGAATCTTAAAAAAAAATTATATGGTATTGTCATTGGTTATAACATAAATGTTTTCTATGCTCTCACAAGGTCCTTCTATCATCGTGTGAATGTGTTATTCCATGTATGTTTGAGTGACATTGCCCTAATTTAAAATATCATATTAAGTAAAATTATTTTCAAGGTTAATGACTTGTGTTTATACTTCTTCATGAGCATTTTATGAATAAAACTTATATTTTTTTAGACTCTTGTATGTATTTTGTTGAGCACTTAGTAGCTTTATGTATTTTTGCCCATTGGTGGCTTATTGATTTGAATGCTTGTGCACTTTTGTAACCCTTAGTGGTTTTCTTTCTTGTGCATTAATATCGCTTGCTTCTTAGAGATTTTATATTTGTTACATTGTGATAAAAAAATCTGTATCACATGTGGGTTCATGGTTGGTGATAGTTATGTATGTTATTGAACTTCTATATAGCTCTTTGTGAATCTCTATATGTTTGCCATCAATTGTCTCACAGTAGACTTATGATTTAGATCTAACTTCTTAGAAGCTATTCTTTAATAAAATCATATATTTTTGTCTCTTTATTGAGATTTATTGGATCTTTTGTATGTGATGTACCTTAGTGCACTTGTCCCTTGATTGGTGAATTTATGATTTCATTATCTTTTGAAGGATACTCAAATTTCATGATTTCATCTCCTCTATGTAGATTACTTATATCGGGCATGATCTTTGTCGGTCATTTTCTTGTTCAAGTTTGTAAAAATTGTCATGAGACATCTTGTGTTGCATATGATTGCACTTATTTCTAAATTTTTTATTGAACTTGATTTGAAATTGTGCTTTTCAAATCGATTTATGTATTTGAACCCACCTTATTTGAAATTAATTTTTTTGTGAGTTTGTCATTGTCGTAATATGGCCAGATTTTTATATGATGCATCATTTCTTTTTTTACTTGTTGTTGGGTCAGAGTTAGCCGTTCAGGTGAGTTATGTGTGCACCTCAAATCATCTTATCAGTATGTAATTATCAAAGTTTATGAGTGTCGTGTTGATACTTATCTTGAATCTGATTGATAGTCGATTGGCCTCAGGATCCATGTTGCTTTTGTTGAACCAGAGTTTTTTGTTAGGGTGAGTTGTGTGCACCTCAGTTTTGTCAGTTTAGATTGTCGACTTATAGTTTGACTCTAACTGACGGTTGTTTGATCTCTGGTTTCGTGAGTGTGTTATATCACTCATTTGTATATTTGGTCATTATTATTATGGATGCTTATAATTAAGTTTATCTGTGATGACTATCTATTTTTTGAAATCATTTCAAAATTTTGTAAAATTTAATATCTCTGCCTTGATTTATAAATCTTTACCTATTCTTTTTGGTGAAATTAGTTTGTTTTCATTACAAGTTGTCTTACATAGTATGTTTCCTCTTATTATGCATCTTATTTAAGTGTCATTTTATGTAGACAAAAAATGTTTTTCAATATGGTTAGTTATTTGCACCCATTGGTGTTATTTGCAGTTTTACAATCATTTGTGAGGTGAGGTGTTATTTGCAGTTTTACAATCAGTTTTACTCTTATGGTTGTAGCTGGTGTATTCAGTTTCCATTACCAGTTTGTTGGTGCATGATCATTGATTTAGTAATGGTTGACATTTGTATTGATACACTTGAATTTTGAGTTTTGGAGGTTTAGTGAGGTGATTGCTTGTGGTGGTCGAACTATTGTTGAAGTTTGCAAAATATTATTTCTTGATATTTGTGAATTTTTAAATCTCTTCATAATTTTTGTAAGTTGTTTTTTCTTGAAAGGTTTTCTTGTAATTGGCAATAAGTGACTTTTTCATTGATTCCAAATCATTGCATGGTTCATTCATATATGCATTAATTGTATGGTTAATATTGCTTCTAAAATGTAATAGTTGATTGATCCATGTTTGTCATATTTATCTTTTTTTAATCTTTATTGAATGATTTGAATCATTTCTTGTATTTTTTGATGTGTAAAAATGATTTGTTCTTAAAAGGAAATTTATCTGAGTAATTTACTCTCTTTTGTGGGATTTTATGATTTAAACTCCTTTGTGAGTTATTTATGCATGGTATTGATGTTGTTTAAAAATCCAGATTTCATGCCTTTTATGCATTAATGTATTTTTTGTGATAGATATATATGTGTATTGACGTTGAACAATGCATGTTTTCATGAATGTTTAAAGTGATTAATGATTCATGAGCTTATATTTGAGATACTTTATGCATGCATCTCTCCTTTGATAATATCAATTATGTTCTCTTATAAATTAAAAACTATGATTTCTTGAAAATTATTTATTGAGATGAGTCTCTTAATGACTATTGTGTTTGAAAATTAATGATTTTTCAAAATTAATGTCGGTCTTTCTAAATCTAAATGATTTTAAAAAATGTTAAATTATCTTATTAAATATTTTCTATATATTAGATTTTTGTATGTTTGGCCATCCTCTCTCCATAATATATAACTAATATAGTTTATTTTTGAAATCTTCTTTTACGTTTTATGATATATATGTGCATAGTTGGGATATGTTGTTAAGCTCTATTTACAGGTTCTAAGTATTGATGATATTGAAGATCCTAAAGACTCTTTGTATAATAAAGCATATGTTTGAAGATCAAGAGCACCCTTTAAAGAAGCAACGAATGGAAGGAATTGATGAAGTCAATAAAGACATTTTATGTAATGGGTTCTTTTCTTTGTAATTGCAAACTTACGGTGAGTCACCGTAAGTTTGAGGAGGGGTGTTAAGATTAATGTATCCATTTTATGTATATATATAATATATTATATATATAATATACTTAAGGCAACTTAAGTTGACTTTGACTAGCTGTTGGAGGCTAGTCCAATAGTCGTTGGACCCTCTCCAACAGAGGGTAGGTCTCCTCCTTTACTCTTTCTTCTCTCTTCTTTTCCTCTATAAATTGTGGTTGTGTGTATGTGTGAAAGTGAGAAAGTGATGGGTAGATTGAGATTCTTTGTGAGTGTTACGAGTGTTTTGTAGTGAGGTTCTTTGTATTTTTGAATTTCATTCTTAATGAAATTATTCATCCATAATACTTGTATTTCATTTGTATTTTATTCAAATACATTATATTTTGGTTCTTGGTATTCATTTCGGAGTGCATTGGGATCTGTGCCATTTCATGACAGTATCCATCTCCATTTCTGTTGAGCCCTTTGTTATTCATTAGGGGTAAAAAATGTAGGTTGATTTGAAAGTGAGGACTTTTATTGGCCTGGTGGTACATATGGCTAGAGAAAACCATAGGTTTTTAACACACTTCTCAATTTCACACTATTCATTGTCATTTCAATATATAATATTTGTGTGAGAGGGACAAGCCACCCCAATCTGATTTATCATGGACCAGGCAATCAAGAAGTGGTTCCATTTTTGTATCTGACTGATGTATACTAGTGACTCCTCACTTTCATAATTCAGCTAACAAAACTTTTCTTTATCTCCTGAAAAATTTTTAAAAGAAATGACTCCTTTTAAGTTTTCTTGGATGCCTAGTGCACAACATATATCACAAGATAAAAGACTTTCTTTGTCAGAGAAGAGGGAAGCAAAAGAGAAAAAGAAAAAGAAATGAAGTCTAAAAAATTCAAACATTTGTTATTGCTTAAAAACCACATGTTTATGAAAATGCACATTAAAAATGAAAGAAGAAAATCCTAAGAGCGATACCATCAAGATTGAGGTACATTAAACAATTTGTGCAACAAGAGGAACATAGTTCACAAGCAACATCTAGTTCAGTAACACGATTATGCTTAATCAGCAATGCAAGAACACAAAACTCATCATATGAAATTGAAGACATTTGGTGTAAAAGAGCAATGCATGCTTCAATGACACAATGAATAGCTACAACAATATTTGTATTCTTTATCATTTAATTTACCAAGGATGTAGCGACATGTTTGATATGGCTTGGAAGATTGACGGAGAGATAAAATAGTTGCCTCAGCTGCTGATGGGTTCAAATGCATCTGCTCAAATAGAGAGAAAAAAGGAAGAAGTTGGGGATAAACAATAAATAGCAAATACTTATGAGAAAACATAGGCAGAATTCCCATCCAATAATACAAAAACAAAAGGAAATGAGTCTGCATTTTGTACTCCAAAGTTGAAAGAGAAGAAGATCAGAGCTGGCTAAACAAAAAAGAATAACAGATACCATGCCAGAATAACGTGTCCCTGCCCATGTGAAAGTTTGATATTGTCATATATATGTAACAGGTACACATCTATGCATGGAGGGGTGATAGTTCCCAATGGCAAGAATCCTTAAAACAGGCACAACATGGCTTCTGTTGTAAGGGTCAGCAATAGTGCTAGTTAGAAGCATGGTGACAAGTGTCATTTTCGGGATTTTCTCAGCAAGAAAACCCTTCAAGATTATTAATTTTTTTCTCAAATAAATGTCAAAAACTTTGGTGCATACATAAATAATCATATTCTAAAATATATAGAAAATAAAAATATAATATAATCATGATATATTGAAAAATGTGATAAATTGAACATATCACATTGTTGGGATTATGATATTTTTTGAGCTTATTGTGATAAGATCATGACAATTGCAAGTTCTTGCCAATATTTATGACCATGATTAGGCAACTGCTCCCAGCAGATGGCATAAATTTTCATTAATCACGCCATCACTATGCTAATCATAACCAAGATGCTTTATCTCACACAAAAAGCAACACTTTAGCCATGGCAAGTTGCTTTCGCACATGCCATAAACAGCCACACATTAAAATTAAAACATGTGAATCAGCAGAAATGGCATTCAAAGTCATGATTTCAAACATGTTTGTCCCTTTCTTTTCCATAATCGAATTACCTCTACAAGATTTCTGAAACCTTAAGATTAATTTTGTCATTGTTAATTTGTTCAATCAATGCTTATGAATATCCGAGTTCCAATTGGTTACATCTTATATCTTACTTCTTCTCCCGCCAAAACATGCCTATGTACGTGCAAGTTGAACACCACAAAAACCGATAACGACGCAACCCCTTGAGTACCTGAATGCCATGCCCACCCCAGAAAACCAGCGACTGGCACCGAACCTAATCGCTATGCATCCTCAGACACTGAAACAAACTGCATCCTCCTCCGAAATAGTAACAAAACAAAACAAAAAAATAAACTCTTTCATACAATCAATCATTCAGTAGTTTGGGCATCAGACGATGCGCAAACTTTCCAAACCTAAAATTTAGAAGACGAACTCTTACAAGAAACCTCATGAACAAAAAATTCCCTCGCAGTTATTCAGTAGTTTAGGCATCAGCCGATACGCAAACTTTCCAAACCTAAAGTTTAGAAGGCGAACTCTCACAAGAAACCACACGATGATACCAAAAACAGAACCCGAAAACAGCATCAAATACATTAAGAAAACAGAGACAAAACGATCAGGAACAATGCAAGCAAACAGCGAGAGCAAATCGCGTTTGATGCATCGAGTTTCGATCCCAAACCTTAATCCGGAGAAATTCGAAGACGGATTGGGAGCAAAAAGGGGGAAGAAGAGAGTAAAGAAAAATTTAAGAGGGAAATCGGACCTGGATGGAATTGCAAGCTTCCTCGAAGGCTTGCATGGTGGCGTGGAGGTGAGCCAGATCTCCTCCTCCTTCCGGAAGCCCCTGCATCCTCTTCTTCTTCTTCTTCTTCTTACTACTTCTCCAAAGAGAGGATCGAGAGACGACGAATCCGCCTCCCTAGTGGGCAGTGAGAAGAAGGGGCGACGTAGAGGAGAGAGTATAAAGTATAAATATATCAGAAAAGAAAAGACGGGAGCGTATGTTGTACGCCAGCTGGAGTCGATGTTCGGATTTGTAAAGTGCTCCGCCCAAAGATTACCGCCTTTGGTGAACAAAAAAAGGATATGGAGTGACAATTTAAATCTCTTTCAAAAAAAAGCCCGCAACTCCTCGATGACACGCGTAAAGTTAGATTACTATTTCAGGACCCAACTCTTTTAAAAAAATCGGAAAACAGACATTCTCAAACCCGGACCCGCACAAAAATAGCTTTCATTGCACTTGTGTCACTTGACTTCGGTTTACCTTGAGTTAGAGCTGTCAAGGGAATCGAGTACCCGACCTATCAGGTCTAATCTAATCCGCCAAAATAACATATTGTCGGGTCATGAAATAAAATCTCAAACCTGGACCTGCATAATTTTAAATTTTTATTTTTATTAAAATTACATATAAAATACTCGACACCAGTCACGTACTTGAAGAAGACAAAAAAACGAACCAGGTCAGATACTCGGCAAAAATCATGGCCCCTACCTGGCCTGCATATTGCTAGGGTCAAGTTCGGGTCGGACTGCACTTTCTATGCTCATACCTGCAATTCAGGTTCGGTTTAGGTCGAGTACTCAAAACAAATCGGATCCATTGACAGCCAAGTATAAAAAAAACAGAAAGACGGAAAGAGGATAATGGCAGGACCCTTGTTTATGGTTTTGGTCAAATGGCGGGTAATGTATCACAGATTTCCGAAAGCTGGAGGATCCTTTTTGGAAATTTTGGTAAAAAAAAGTTAGGTCTCTAAATAGGGGAATTGTGGGTCCTCTTTTGGGTATACACGTGGCTAATCCATAATGTAATGCCTTGATGTTTATACATTTTTCAAACTTTCTATCACTGAATATGCTTTGGCAGACCTAGCATTGGTAAAACTCTTGAGGTCCCTTTGCCCACCGATCTTGCGGCAAGGGATGCCCCCATCAGTTTCGAACGGTGGTCATCCCATGTCAGATGATAAACCATGGCTGTCCCTGACCAGAAAGACCGATTCCTTGTGGGCATTTTAATTGGCATCTGGTTTAAAAAAAAAAGACCATATAAAGAAAAAGAAAGAATCCAACACAAAAAATGATGACACTTGTATCTATAAATGACTGAAAACTTGTCAAAATAGACATAATTTGTTCATTTTGTGATCGTTTTACTAAAAAGCAATAGCATCTCTGTTAATAGGCAATGTTTTAGTTTAAGACAAAAGAGATAAGTCAATTTGGTATGGCAAACATATACCAAGACCAAGCCAGCCAACCAATTGAACAGGGTGGGTCTGCCTAGGGCTTGAGCCGAAACAAATGTAAATAAGATTGCAATTGATTTAACCCTTAGGCCCCTTAGAGGGTCAGCCCTTCTAGGTATATGGCTAGATATACAATATACCACCCCCTTGCTTTCTCCGTAGTCCCAAACCAAAAGTTTTGGGTACAAAACATAATTTAGGGTTTTTTGCAAAATAGTATGTGCCTTATTGACTATTTGCAAAATAGTATGTGACTTATGAGATTTTACAAATGGGTCTCCGCCATTTCATTAACCCTTACAAACTAGACCTTGAGGTTAACAACCGTTTAAGGATAGGCAAATTGACAGTTATGCTCTCACGGGAGGACCATTTTGCAAAAAAACGAACACGACGGACTAATTTGCAAAAAGTAAGTAAAAATAACTGTTCAGCCCCCATTGAGGATCATTTTGCAAAAAATAAATAAAGCAGGCATTGATTTGCAACAACAAAGAAAACACATTTCAGAGGGCATAATGATCATTTTTATTAATATATAATCATGGTCAATGCTTAACCGTGGTTAGCTTGACATCAACCTAACGAAATGACTATTTTGCACTAACAGTGCAAAAGCCGGGGACCAATTTGCAAAAACTGATAAGGCAGGGGCTATTTTGCAAATCGCCAATAGGGTGGGGACTATTTTGCAAAAAAAACTAAAATTTATATAAATTCTCGTGCACATCATCTTATCACACTAAACAAGTCAGAAGACAAAACAACTCAAAATGAATCCGTCCAATAAGCTTTTGCATAAACAGCTTTCACTAGCTTGTTCATTTTTCTATAGTTTGACAGAATCTAAATTTGCCAAACACCAGTTTTATGAGAGCTTTTTAGAACGATAGTAGTGATTACTGATTAGTCATTTGGCTCTAATTTAACTTGGACCTACACCTGCTTCCTAACATTAATGGTAATTTGTCTTTATCTTAACATGGACCAATCCTAGTTTTCTAACATTACATCTTTCACTTCTAGAACACACAGCCTTCTTTTAATCGGTGAAACTAATTTTGGTATTGATTATGCTGTATCTAAGAGATTAAGGACTTGTAGAATTCCCTGAAGAAACTAAAAATGTATTCACTTCACCAACAATATCTCAAACACTGAACTTTGAATGGAGTACTCATCTCATCAACAAAGGATTATCTCTTGATTGGTAGATTCGAAAAACAGAATTAATGCCTAGGAGAAACAACAAATATAAGAGAAATATTTGGAGTTTTGGGGAAAATGGTTTATAAGGATATAAACCAACTCAGGTACTTTACCAACTGAAGCTTTCTGCAATTACAAACTTGTGGTAGAAATGATTCAAAATCCTGAAGTCAGCAATACTGGTTTACCAGAAATTGCAAATAACATGGTCATTGTTTTAAGATATACAATCTGAGTGAAGTCGAATAAGAAACACCACTACTTTATAAAACAAAACAAGTGATGGCATCCAAATACTAAAATAAGTCTGAGATAAATCTTCTCTACAATGCAGATTCTAAACTTAACCTGAGTAACGGTTCATGCATACATTCTGCCTTGTGACAAAGGATCAAGCCTGCAAAAGGAACATGTTTGCAATATAACATGGACTGTCCATGTATGAAGATAAGCATCTGTAAGATGTACGCCCAACACCTATGCATATTTCCATATCAGAATGTGGGCATGCATCTTTCGTGTGTGTGTGTGTGTGTGTGCAAGCATGTGTGCACATACATGTGCAAGATTTTGATGAAATTACTTACAACCGGCAATGCATTGATAGCACACATCTTTCTTTAGGAATTACAATACTAACACCAACAGCTACGATAAACACGATTCTGAAACAGGCTACACCCCAAACCAATTTGATTCATATGTACAAATCATTTCAATCAAAGAGAAAAAAATTCAGCCTTTAAAGAAGAAAGCACCTCTCATTCAATCCCTTTAAGAACATGTACAAAAGAAACTCTCAGATCTAGGACTGCAAAATTGTGACTTACCTGGATAAACAGAAAAGAAAAACAAGGTGGAGCTAATGATACTGCCGCATGGAGATTCGATTCATTCCGCTCATTAAATTTTCTCAAATTGAAACCATCAGAGAAGGTGCAACAAAAGATGCTTCAATTGGCCCCCTTGAATGCGCATTCACCGAATCTTCAGGTTAGTTAGTAAAAAAGGATATCTTTCTAAAACCGAATGCTGCATCGCAAATATGTCAATAGTAGGCCTTTCATGCTCCATCAGTTTATGGCTTACCAAAAATATGTGGGACAAGAAGCTGTCATAATGATGAACTTTCAGGTATTAATCTTCCCCCTACTTGTTTTCTAAGAACCTTGTGCTCGATCAACTTATTACGCAGTTCAATGGCCTCTTTCCTTTTCCCAGCAGCGTCCACTCCCTTGATCAATGTGGCATATGTGTCCTCATTGGGCTTGCACTGTTTCGAAATCATCATATTCAGGATGTCAATTGCAACATCCACTTTATTTATCCTGCATAAGCCTTGGATAACAACATTAAAGGTCACAATCTTCGGTTTAACCTTTCTATTCATTTCCTTCAGCATCTTAAGTGCAGACTCCACCATGTTTGCCCTACAAAGCCCAGCAATCAATGAATTGTAAGTGATGTCATCGGGAAAAACCCTTCGGCTGATCATCTCCCTCAGCAACTCCATTGCTTTGCCCATATCACCTTTCTTTGACAAACCATCAATTACAGTGTTATAACTAGACTGAACAAGAGTATAACCATTATCCCCCAAGAAATGAAGTATGGCAAACGCTTCATCTGTCATGCCCTCCTTGCAGATTGCATATAGGAGAGTATTATACGTGATGATATCAGGAGAACAACCCCCAGAAACCATCTGATCTAAAAAATTAATTGCCTGATCCAAGAATCCAGATTTACACAGACAGTTGATCAAGATATTGTAAGAAACAACAGTAGGAGGATTAGAACTCCGGTTCATGATTGAGAGAATCTCCTCTGCCTGTGTCCTTCTCCCAATTCTGGAAAGACCATTGAGTAAAGTATTGTATGTCACGGAATTGGGCGCCAGCCCCTGAGCCAACATGTCCGAAAGCATCATGTTCACATCATCATACTTGCCTTGTTTACACGCTATATTGATCAAAGAATTGTATGTCATAGTGTCAGGATAGCAACCTTCAGTTGCCATGTCTTCTAAGATCTCGACGGCATATTCAACCCCGCGATGCTTGTACACTAACTCTACGAACACTGTGTATGTGATTATATAAGGAGGGCAACCTTTCCTCAATTGGTCCTTCCAAAACCTGACAGCCTGATCAATTCTCCCCATACCAAACATGCTCCTTAGGATGGCATTATACGAGTTAAGATCTGGAGGGCACCCACTAGCGCTCATGCTATCTAGAACACCAATTGCATAATTCAACTGCCCTTTCCGACACAGACCACCAATCAACATGTTATAAGTAATAGCATCAGGAATCCCACCCGACAAAACCATGATATTCAAAACCCTCTTGGCTTTGTCGATCCTATCGCCCTTGATCAAGCCACGAATGAGCAATATGCAGGTCGAGAAATCAGGAACCTGGCTAAGCCTCGCCATTATATCGACGAGATTCGCCGCCTCGACCATTTTCCCACTCCTGCACAACATCCACAGGAACTCACTATTCGACACCTGATCGTTCTCGATGTAAGGTCCATCAGAAGATGAGGGAAGCGATTCCCGTGATTTTTTCCGGGTGCCCGTTACAGTAACAGCAAAACCGTTCACGTTCACAGTACCGGGATTAACCCGATCAAGACAGACTCTCCTTTGCAGGTCTCGACGATGCCGTAACAACAAAACCCTTCTTCCCCAAGTAGTGTTGCTCCCCTTTTCTGCTACATCCATCTTTGTCACACCATCAATCCCGCCACAAGAACGCCCGGACTCCGAATCGAAACTGCGACTCGGGTAATCGAATGGAGCACAAGCTACAGATATCTGCGAGTAAAGGATGCACGCCATCTCTTCTTTATCGTACAACAGATTCAAATCTACCCACTAACCTGAAAGAAAACCCACATCCACCTCGTTCCCTTCCAACTAATAAGGCTTCTAAACAAATAAAAGGGAAACACCCACCATTGAATCTTCAGAGAACATGAAGTTTCTCAACCAGAAACCAACCGTGGTACCAAACTCAACATACACTAGTTTGTTGCTCTACGTTTTTTCTGTCACTGCACCTGAATGAACAACGCTAGGAAGCAAGAGTTAAAAATTCCCTACTATGATTATAGCTTCTACCTCCGCCTCTCGCCGGAACGAATGGAATGAAGCTGAGGAGTGGCGTTTCATGTGGGGGTATTTGGCGATGGAACCGACGCAGGGCGTGACTACTTAGGTCGTTTTGGGGCTCCCCGGACGCTAACCTAACCACGTGAGCACAGCATCGAAGTTTTTGAAGCAGCGTGGCGCTCATGAGTCATGCCTGTGAGACTGTGACTACGTGAGCAGGTCGGGTACAGGTGGTCCAAAAACATAAGTATTTGAACTCATAGTGTCCAAAATTCAAAACATGTTAAAGCTTGAACTCAGCTCACCTTGTGACAAGCTCATGAACCAAGCCCGAGCAGGGCCATGCCCTTAATGAGTTGAGCCTTAGCTGCCCAAGCTCCACTCATTCGACTTGTGTACCAGTCAAAGCTCCATTTTTACTGAAGGCCTGTTTTAGATGGGCAGGAAGGCTAGTGTAGTAAAGCCCAACGTCAAAGTCAGCCTGAATCAGCCCATGCAAAATTTTTTTTAATATTTACACAAAGAACCGCTCCCTCGAGACCTGGATCAGAGACCCAACCACGCTCGCTGCGCCTGACATATTTATGATCACCCTCTTGACATCGTAAAACTTCATGACCTTACACCCTGTCTTAAGTTGGCACAAAGAATGACGCCCATGAGATTTGAGCCTTAGAACCAGCTCAAAGACGATTCAAAAGGAACTGCAAATTAAATCAACAAAATTTAACATATTTCATCGTTTTAATAACGTGACATCTGATGGTAGAAAGGGCTGACTCAAAGATCAAATCGATTTGATTTCGGTTCGATTTTCACAACATTGTTGAACTTGCAAAAAAAAAAAAAACTGCTTATTTGACTGTGTTAATAAAGGGATCACATACGAAGGCATGGGCCGTTCACTTGCAATCCATGTGATTCGGATTCCAAATCATAAAGTGGACAACGAAATCTACTTGGGGCCAAACAATCGTGGCGAATAAATCGGCCCCAAATGCCCACTGACTCGGTTTCTCATGTTTGAGTCAAATAAATCACTCTCACCACGAAAGGATAATCAAACGTGGCATTCATATGAAAATTCGGGAACATTTGTTTCACTCAATCTTGCAAAGATGAACCTTTTTTCGTTTGAAGTCACTTTTGTTTCACTCGATCTTGCAGGACTAAATGAAATTAAAAGGCATTGAATTTCAAACTAGAGGTGATTATAAGAGCCAAGTATATGAGGCGCGTATTTTTAGGAGTTGCCCAGTACACATTGTAACCAACACAAAATCGGGCGGAACTATAGATTCCAAAGGCTAATCCGATCATCCAAACGGCGTTCGCTCGACTTGCTTCTGCTACTACAATCATTCGGTTAAAATCACGGCCACCGACAAAACACAGCCAGACTAGAGAACCGAGTCGCTCGCTTTACTAGAAGCGTTACAAATTCAATAAAAAACCAGAAAAACATAAAATCTTTTCCAGCAGATGATAGGAAATTGCAAATTGTCAAGTAAAGAGGTTGCTTCTCATAAGAACAGCCCATGAGGTATCTAAATCAATGTCTGCAGAAAAAAGAAAAAAAGCACCAGAATGAAGACCCAAAAGAAGTAGCACAATTCATTCCTTGAGAAAACCATAATTACCAATCAGGATTTGAGACTGTATACACCACGAGCAAATACGAACAGAGAAGGGGGTTAGACACACCAACATTCCATTTCACGATCATATTCACAGGAACACCTCCAGGACCCCAAAAACCCCACCGAACACAAGCACCAACGCAAAACGAACAACAAGACCCACACCAAAAAAAGAAGACGAGCGAATGGGGGAAGAGAAACGATCGACTCAACCGCCGAAACCATAGAGGGTACGGCCCTGCCTCTTGAGGGCGTATACGACGTCCATGGCGGTGACCGTCTTTCGGCGGGCGTGCTCGGTGTAGGTGACGGCGTCGCGGATGACGTTCTCCAGGAAGATCTTGAGAACGCCCCTCGTCTCCTCGTAGATGAGACCGCTGATGCGCTTCACGCCCCCACGGCGGGCTAGCCGGCGAATGGCCGGCTTCGTGATCCCCTGGATATTGTCCCTCAGCACCTTCCGATGCCTCTTCGCACCGCCCTTCCCCAGCCCCTTCCCTCCTTTCCCTCGCCCAGACATCTCCGCTACAAACGACCCTCTCTCTCTCTCTCAGATCGTCGCTGGTAAACGGGGAGAAATCGCGATACGAAGAAAGTGGCGGGCGGAGACGCTTTTATACCGGTTTAGTGAGATTCTGGCCGTTGGATGGAGCTTTGATCCGTGTCCAACGCCCTCAGCTCATTCTAACCGTCGGATGATGTTTCTTGCGACGTGATTGGGTGAAAAAGTCGAATTGACGGATCGGTAGTTCCTTAACGGAGAGAGATTAATGGCATTATGTGTGTGCACGTGTGCAGTGACAAGGCATCACTACCGTCCATTACCATCCATCGCAGCAATCAGCAGGAAAGGGAGAACTTATTTTCAGGGTTTTTGAAAAAAAAAATTGAATTTGGATTTGGATTTGGATTTGGATTTGGATTTGGATTCGGATTTAGATTTGAATTTAGATATTTAGGCAAAAAATTATTATCTCAATTATTTTCTTTTCAATATCTCATTCATCTAGATATTAGGGTCTAACTAACCAAACAGGACCCTTAGTTAAGTAGTATTCGTAAACAAGTGATCGAACCCAACAGAGGGTGTTCAAGCTCAGCTCATTCTCGTAGTTATCTGAGCCAATCTCAAGCTTATGGCAAACTTGAGTTAAACGAGGTAAGCAAAAGAAGACATGCTAATAAAAGAAAACGTATTTTTTTAATTAAAAGTAATAAAACTTAAACTCTAAACCTAGGGTTGTCAATGGGCTTAGTTTGGACCCCACTCGAACCAAACTCTAGGTGCGGGTATGGTGATAAATAAGAAGACCCAATTAAGATTCGGATCTGAACCCAAATATCCAATTAGCACATGGACTCGGATATAGTTTTTGAAATTTTAACCCGACCCGGACCTGACCTGAGTTTTGATTAAGACCCACAATTTGTCAATGTAATAATGATAAAAAACATGGTTTTACCGGGTATGGTTTGAGTATGGTTCGTGTAGTTCTTATCAAGTTCAGGTATAGTTTCTCTTATAGTGGACCCGATTAGACTTAGGTTCAAACCCGATATCATACCCAAAAATCTGGTCCAAGTCTAGTTTCACTGTGTTCGAACCACACACCTATCTAAACCCAGTGAACCAAGATCAAACAAACTGATTTACAAAATAAAAACATTGTTTCGTAGTCCTAATCAAACAATAGGATTTGGACATTAAACTCATGGCTTGCAAGCCAAACACTTTGACTATTTTAGGCTTTTTGTCCTTTCAAAAATAAGTTACTCTAATGCACGATTGCACTTGATAGAATGATAACGTTTCCATTTATTTATCTATTAAATGAATTTGAGATAGAGAGAGAGTGTGTGTGTGGGTGAAGCCGTTAATTTTTGTGATGGGTTTGAGTTGAGGAGGCAGTTGCCTCTCAATACAAATAGGGGTGGCAATTGGGTCGGGTTGGCGGGTTAGCCGATCAGCATACCTCAACACGAACCTGACCTGTTTATTAAACAGGTAACCCGACACGACACGGTTAACCCGTTTAATAAAATGGGTCGGGTCGGGTTCGGGTAAACGGGTTGGTGGGCAGGTTGTTGGTTCGGGTTCGAGTAAACAAGTTGACCCGCCCGCCTAACCCGTTTATTAAACGGGTCAGCCAGGTTGGCGGGTTGGCATACCCCTAACACAAACCCGACCCATTTAATAAACAGGTTAAGTGGGTCGACCCGTTTACGACACGAACCCATTTAAGCCAAACCCGAACCCGGCTAAGAAGCGGGTTGGCGGGTCGTGTCAGATTTTGCCACCCCTAAATACAAATGAGAGGACAATAAAACTTTTGCTGTGTGTCATAAGAACACGAGACACGTCATTTTTTTGCAATTTTCTATTAAGGATAATATACAAAGGGACACGACACGAAGGCAAGTCCGAGAATCCCTGTGGCATAGCTTTTGCTTTATGGAAAGAGGCGTAACAAGAGGGTCAAGATGCCTCTACAAGAGTGACAGCCGCATGGGGCCCAGTGTAGGCAGTCGATAGCATAGTTGCCAATCAGGTTGGTGAGAGAAACCTTGTGATGTTTTACAAAACGGGGGGTTGTAAGGAAAAATATTGGTACATAAAACTACATAGCAAACATACAAACAATATTAAAAAATATGCAAAAAATTATTTAACATGGTTTTAATGCATTAAAACATGATGTTTTCAAAATAAGAGATTTTTTGAGACATCATGTTTTTTGCAACAAAATAACTAATAAAAATATCACATTACATTCAAAATATTTTCAAAACATCTGCGGGTGGGAATTGGTTGGTACAAATAATTTACAGACTGTGCTTGATATTTCTTGTGACAAATTTTGCCTAGACCAATGATGAAAGATAACGATATTGTAATATTTAAAGAAAAAACAATATATATATAGATAGATAGATAGATATGATATTCCGAACAGTGAATCCGATGAGGTTTTGACAAGAGCTGGTTTTGAAATGGATATAAAATTTATTGATGGAGAAGTGGGATCCCTGCTTGCAAGTTGAGTGTCTTTCTTTCTTTACGGAGAATGGATCACGCTCACCAGGAGTTCCAACTCCTCCTTCCTTTGAGCTTTAGCGTGCAGCACCACCTGCCTCACAAGCATATAATAAAAAATGAGTTTGACGGTGTAGAAACACCGCTCAGTAAAGTCTGCAAACTGTTAGACAAATTCACACTTAATTAAGTAAAAGCAGCAAATAAAAGTAGAAGAAATGTGAAAAATCAAGTTTCACCTCGGGCTTACGTAGCCATTTATACGACGATGACAACAAACACAACGACATATAGAGCTTCGGCTTAACAGAGGCTCTAAGACTGGTAAGACAATAATTTAGATCTAGACTATAAGAGTCTGGGCTCTAGCATGTATGGGTATGTGTGCACTAGGCTAGAGTGAGTTTGGTAGAGTCTGGATGTAGGGTTGCTGAGAACACTAGTAAGGAAGGAACCAGGAGACATAGATCATAAATCTAAATGGCTTGAAATGGGGGACAAGACTCTTATTTATAAGTTTAAGATTGGGTTATGGACTTAGGTCTAGTAGATTCAGGGCTACAAAAACCATATTTAGGTACCATGCAGGTGCTTTTCTCAGTTTGGCCAAAGTTCAAAGGTAGTACAATTTGATTGGACAAGATTTTAGCTTAAGAGTTAAGTTTTCTGATTTGATAGGTTGAGGGGGCTGATGTTAGGGTTTTAGAAGGTCTTATAAGTTTAAGATTGGGTTATGGACTTAGGTCTAGTAGATTCAGGGCTACAAAAACCATATTTAGGTACCATGCAGGTGCTTTTCTCAGTTTGGCCAAAGTTCAAAGGTAGTACAATTTGATTGGACAAGATTTTAGCTTAAGAGTTAAGTTTTCTGATTTGATAGGTTGAGGGGGCTGATGTTAGGGTTTTAGTACAATTTGATTGGACAAGATTTTAGCTTAAGAGTTAAGTTTTCTGGTTTGATAGGTTGAGGGGGCTGATGTTAGGGTTTTAGAAGGTCTAGGGTCCAAAACACTTCCTAAGTGTGAACCAAACCCAAAATATCAAGTTTTAGCTTGGGTGCCACCCCAGTTGTTTGAGTAACAACTTAGGTTTCCGTATGAACAAAATGAGTCTGGATTTATTTTCTGGCATGCTAACTCAACTTGTACAAGTGCCAACTTAAACTGGATTTCATCCAGATCCAAACAATAAGAGTGATAATTCAGCTTGGACCACAAGTGAGCTTGGTCCTAATATAGATCCAAATAGTAAGGGTGACAATTGAACTAAATTTGATGCAAATCTTTCAGTTC
Organism: Nuphar pumila; assembly: GCF_984573655.1. NCBI lineage: Eukaryota > Viridiplantae > Streptophyta > Magnoliopsida > Nymphaeales > Nymphaeaceae > Nuphar > Nuphar pumila. Next base: position 1,905,531 of record NC_143259.1, read on the forward strand.
AAATGACAGGATGAGTTTATATCCAAACTTAGAATGACAAGTAGGATCCATATCCAAATAGTTAGAACAACATGTGGGACTTGATCTTAATGTAAAAACAACAAGTGAGTTTGGACAAACCACCGCAGGGGTCGCTGGTGGGGTGGTTGTGAAGGTGTTGAGATGAAGGCACTGGATCAAACCCCAATGGTGCATGGGTCTGTCCATAGCTTTTAGAGGTGGGCCACGTAAGGCAGGGTGGTCGAGGGGCTCCACCCGGGGTTATCTTGCTTCGATAAGGGTTCCTCGTGATAAAAAAACAAGTTTGGAAGACAAGCTGAAATGGATTTAAGTATAGAAATCTATCCAAACAGAATAAAAAACTTGTTTTGATCATAACTTTCGATCTTGATGTACGTTTTAGGTGGTTTTTGGTGTATTAGAAAGTTTATGATACAACAACTACGCCTTCATCCCAAAACAATTGGGGTCGGCGATATGAACCAAAAAAAGAAAATCATTATGGGTCTTCTACATGAATCCTTCTCCTTCAATCATTTCTATCCAATGCCATGTTTTCCGCGAGGTTCAAAGCATTCATATCCTTTCCTATCATCTTCATCCAAGTCTTCTTAGGCCTACCCCGACCTCTTTTAACTAATATATTTTCTCATTTCTCCATCTTTCTAACTGGAGCATCATTAGGCCTTCGTCGTATATGTCCAAACCACCGTAAACAATTCTCTCTCATCTTATTTTTAATAGATGCAACGCCTACCTTCTTACGTATCTCCTTGTTCCGAATCCTATCTTTTATTGTATTTCTACACATCCATCTAAGCATACGCATCTCAGCTACACTTATTTTTTGAATATGATCTCTTTTGGTAGGCCAACATTCCGTACCATATAGTAAAGCGGGCCTAATAGTCATCCTATAAAACTTTCTCTTCAGCCTCCATGACATTCTACGATCGCACAACACTCTAGTTGCACTTTTTCATTTCATCTACCCAACCTTTATCCTATGATTTACATATTCATCAATTTCTCCATACTTTTGAATGATAGATCCCAAATATTTGAAACAGTCATCCACCGCTATTTCTTGCTCACCAAGCTTCACTACACTCCTATCAATACTTCGTTGCTTATTAAACCGACATTCCATATATTCTGTCATACTCTTACTCAACTTAAAACCCCTTGCTTCCAATGTCTGTCTCCATAATTCTAACTTAGCATTAACCCCAACTCTAGACTCATCAATCAAGACAATATCATCAGCAAACAACATACACCATGACACATTTTCTTAAATTGACCTTGTAAGGTCATCCATCACTATAGCAAATAGAAAAGGGCTTAAAGCAGATCCTTGATGTAACCCAACCGTTGTAGGAAAATTGGTTGTCACCCCTCCAC